>NW_023503307.1:5671787-6285739 GCF_014529535.1 Bradysia coprophila | reverse complement strand
AAGAGAGCGACCGAGTGTCTTTCTTGATTATTTTCGTTGGACTTTGGAGACTGACCGAGTGTCTCGTTTTGAATATTTTACGAGAATGTAAGAGACGACCGAGTGGTCTTTCTGGATTATTTTTCGTTGGACTTTGGGAGACTGACCGAGAAGTCTCGTTTTGAATATTTTACGAGAATGTAAGAGACCGACCGAGTGGTCTTTCTGGATTATTTTTCGTTGGACTTTGGAGACTGACCGAGAAGTCTCGTTTTGAATATTTTACGAGAATGTAAGAGACCGACCGAGTGGTCTTTCTTGGATTATTTTTCGTTGGACTTTGGAGACTGACCGAGAAGTCTCGTTTTGAATATTTTACGAGAATGTAAGAGACCGACGAGTGGTCTTTCTGGATTATTTTCGTTGGACTTTGGGAGACTGACCGAGAAGTCTCGTTTTGAATATTTTACGAGAATGTAAGAGACCGACCGAGTGGTCTTTCTGGATTATTTTTCGTTGGACTTTGGGAGACTGACCGAGAAGTCTCGTTTTGAATATTTTACGAGAATGTAAGAGACCGACCGAGTGGTCTTTCTTGGATTATTTTTCGTTGGACTTTGGGAGACTGACCGAGTGTCTCGTTTTGAATTTTTACGAGAATGTAAGAGACGACCGAGTGGTCTTTCTGGATTATTTTTCGTTGGACTTTGGAGACTGACCGAGAAGTCTCGTTTTGAATATTTACGAGAATGTAAGAGACCGACCGAGTGGTCTTTCTTGGATTATTTTTCGTTGGACTTTGGAGACTGACCGAGAAGTCTCGTTTTGAATATTTTACGAGAATGTAAGAGACCGACGAGTGGTCTTTCTGGATTATTTTTCGTTGGACTTTGGGAGACTGACCGAGTGTCTCGTTTTGAATATTTTACGAGAATGTAAGAGACGACCGAGTGGTCTTTCTGGATTATTTTTCGTTGGACTTTGGAGACTGACCGAGAAGTCTCGTTTTGAATATTTTACGAGAATGTAAGAGACCACGAGTGGTCTTTCTGGATTATTTTTCGTTGGACTTTGGGAGACTGACCGAGAAGTCTCGTTTTGAATATTTTACGAGAATGTAAGAGACCGACGAGTGGTCTTTCTGGATTATTTTTCGTTGGACTTTGGGAGACTGACCGAGAAGTCTCGTTTTGAATATTTTACGAGAATGTAAGAGACCGACCGAGTGGTCTTTCTGGATTATTTTTCGTTGGACTTTGGGAGACTGACCGAGAAGTCTCGTTTTGAATATTTTACGAGAATGTAAGAGACCGACCGAGTGGTCTTTCTGGATTATTTTTCGTTGGACTTTGGGAGACTGACCGAGAAGTCTCGTTTTGAATATTTTACGAGAATGTAAGAGACCGACCGAGTGGTCTTTCCTGGATTATTTTTCGTTGGACTTTGGGAGACTGACCGAGAAGTCTCGTTTTGAATATTTTACGAGAATGTAAGAGACCGACCGAGTGGTCTTTCTGGATTATTTTTCGTTGGACTTTGGGAGACTGACCGAGAAGTCTCGTTTTGAATATTTTACGAGAATGTAAGAGACCGACCGAGTGGTCTTTCTGGATTATTTTTCGTTGGACTTTGGAGACTGACCGAGTCTCGTTTTGAATATTTTACGAGAATGTAAGAGACCGACGAGTGGTCTTTCTGGATTATTTTTCGTTGGACTTTGGGAGACTGACCGAGTAAGTCTCGTTTTGAAATATTTTACGAGAATGTAAGAGACGACCGAGTGGTCTTTCTGGATTATTTTCGTTGGACTTTGAGGAGACTGACCGAGAAGTCTCGTTTTGAATATTTTACGAGAATGTAAGAGAGCGACCGAGTGGTCTTTCTTGGATTATTTTCGTTGGACTTTGGGAGACTGACCGAGAAGTCTCGTTTTGAATATTTTACGAGAATGTAAGAGACCGACCGAAGTGGTCTTTCTTGGATTATTTTTCGTTGGCTTTGGGAGACTGAACCGAGTAAGTCTCGTTTTGAATATTTTACGAGAATGTAAGAGACGACCGAGTGGTCTTTTCTTGGATTATTTTTCGTATGGACTTTAGGAGACTGACCGAGAAGTCTCGTTTATGAAATTTTACGAGAATGTAAGAGACCGACCGAGTGGTCTTTCTTGGATTATTTTTCGTTGGACTTGAGGAGACTGACCGAGAAGTCTCGTTTTGAATATTTACGAGAATGTAAGAGACCGACGAGTGGTCTTTTGGATTATTTTTCGTTGGACTTTGGAGACTGACGAGTGGTCTCGTTTTGAATATTTTACGAGAATGTAAGAGACCGACCGAGTGGTCTTTCTTGGATTATTTTTCGTTGGACTTTGGGAGACTGACCGAGTGGTCTCGTTTTGAATATTTTACGAGAATGTAAGAGACCGACCGAGTGGTCTTTCCTGGATTATTTTTCGTTGGACTTTGGAGACTGACCGAGAAGTCTCGTTTTGAATATTTTAGCGAGAATGTAAGAGACGACCGAGTGGTCTTTCTTGGATTATTTTTCGTTGGACTTTAGGAGACTGACCGAGAAGTCTCGTTTTGAAGATTTTACGAGAATGTAAGAGAGCGACCGAGTGGTCTTTCTTGGATTATTTTGTTGGACCTTGTAGGAGACTGACCGAGAAGTCTCGTTTTTGAATATTTTACGAGAATGTAAGAGACGACCGAGTGGTCTTTCTTGGATTATTTTCGTTGGACTTTGGAGCTGACCGAGTCTCGTTTTGAATATTTACGAGAATGTAAGAGACCGACGAGTGGTCTTTCTGGATTATTTTTCGTTGGACTTTGGGAGACTGACCGGAGTGGTCTCGTTTTGAATATTTTACGAGAATGTAAGAGACGACCGAGTGGTCTTTCTTGGATTATTTTTCGTTGGACTTTGGGAGACTGACCGAGAAGTCTCGTTTTGAATATTTTACGAGAATGTAAGAGAGCGACCGAGTGGTCTTTCTTGGATTATTTTTCGTTGGACTTTAGGAGACTGACCGAGAAGTCTCGTTTATGAACATTTTACGAGAATGTAAGAGACCGACGAGTGGTCTTTCTTGGATTATTTTCGTTGGACTTTGGGAGACTGACCGAGTGGTCTCGTTTGAATATTTACGAGAATGTAAGAGAGCGACCGAGTGGTCTTTCTTGGATTATTTTTCGTTGGACTTTGGAGACTGACCGAGAAGTCTCGGTTTTGAATATTTTACGAGAATGTAAGAGACCGACGAGTGGTCTTTCTCGGATTATTTTTCGTTGGACTTTGGAGACTGACCGATGGTCTCGTTTTGAATATTTTACGAGAATGTAAGAGACGACGAGTGGTCTTTCCTGATTATTTTTCGTTGGACTTTGGGAGACTGACCGAGAGTCTCGTTTTGAATATTTACGAGAATGAAGAGACCGACCGAGTGGTCTTTCCTGGATTATTTTTCGTTGGACTTTGGAGACTGACCGAGTGTCTCGTTTTGAATATTTTACGAGAATGTAAGAGACCGACCGAGTGGTCTTTCTTGGATTATTTTTCGTTGGACTTTGGGAGACTGACCGAGTGTCTCGTTTTGAATATTTTACGAAATGTAAAGACCGACCGAGTGTCTTCTTGATTATTTTCGTTGGACTTTGGAGACTGACGAGTGGTCTCGTTTGCGAGAATGTAAGAGCGACCAGTGGTCTTTCTTGGATTATTTTTCCGTTGGACTTTGGGACTGACGAGAATCTCGTTTTGAATATTTTACGAAATGTAAGAGAGCGACCGAGTGGTTTCTTGATTATTTTTGGACTTGGAGATGACCGAGTGGTCTCGTTTTGAACATTTTACGAGAATGTAAGAGACCAAACGAGTGGTCTTTCCTGGATTATTTTTCGTTGGCTTTGGGAGACTGACCGAGAAGTCTCGTTTTGAATATTTTACGAGAATGTAAGAGACCGACCGAGTGGTCTTTCCTGGATTATTTTTCGTTGGACTTTGGGAGACTGACCGAGTGGTCTCGTTTTGAATATTTTACGAGAATGTAAGAGACGACCGAGTGGTCTTTCTTGATTATTTTTCGTTGGACTTTGGGAGACTGACCGAGAGTCTCGTTTGAATATTTTACGAAATGTAAGAGACACGAGTGGTCTTTCCTGGATTTATTTTTCGTTGACTTTGGGAGACTGACCGAGTGGTCTCGTTTGAATATTTACGAGAATGTAAGAGAGCGACCGAGTGGTCTTCTTGGATTATTTTTCGTTGGACTTTAGGAGATGACCGAGAGTCTCGTTTATGAATATTTTACGAGAACGTAAGAGAGCGACCGAGTGGTCTTTCTTGGATTATTTTTCGGTTGGACTTTAGGAGACTGACCGAGAAGTCTCGTTTATGAACATTTTACGAGAATGTAAGAGACCGACCGAGTGGTCTTTCTTGGATTATTTTCGTTGGACTTTGGAGATGACCGAGTGTCTCGTTTGAATTTTTACAAATGTAAAATATCCGAGTGGTCTTTCTTGATTATTTTTCGTTGACTTTGGGAGACTGACCGAGAAGTCTCGTTTTGAACATTTTACGAGAATGTAAGAAGCGACCGAGTGGTCTTTCTTGGATTATTTCCGTTGGACTTTAGGAGACTGACCGAGAAGTCTCGGTTTTGAAGATTTTACGCGAATGTAAGAGACCAAACGAGTGGTCTTTCCTGGATTATTTTCGTTGGACTTTGGGAGACTGACCGAGTGGTCTCGTTTTGAATATTTTACGAGAATGTAAGAGACCAAACGAGTGGTCTTTCCTGGATTATTTTTCGTTTGGACTTTGGAGACTGACCCGAGAAGTCTCGTTTTGAATATTTTACCGAGAATGTAAGAGACCGACCGAGTGGTCTTTCCTGGATTATTTTTCGTTGGACTTTGGGAGACTGACCGAGTGGTCTCGTTTTGAATATTTTACCGAGAATGTAAGAGACCGACCGAGTGGTCTTTCTTGGATTATTTTTCGTTGGACTTTGGGAGACTGACCGAGAAGTCTCGTTTTGAATATTTTACGAGAATGTAAGAGACCGACCGAGTGGTCTTTCCTGGATTATTTTTTCGTTGACTTTGGGAGACTGACCGAGTGGTCTCGTTTTGAATATTTTACGAGAATGTAAGAGACCGACCGAGTGGTCTTTCTGGATTATTTTCCGTTGGACTTTAGGAGACTGACCGAGAAGTCTCGTTTTTGAAAATTTTACGCGAATGAAAGAGACCGACCGAGTGGTCTTTCCTGGATTATTTTTCGTTGGACTTTGGGAGACTGACCGAGTGGTCTCACTTCAAGAAAATATTTTTTTGAAATACAGAGACCAAATCAGCAGTCTCATTTTTTTTGAAATAGAAAACAACTGAGCGGTCTTTTTTTTCAATATTTGACTCTGACCGACTGCAGAGACCTATATATCATATGAGAGTTCTTCTTTTGAACTTAACTTTTAATTATAAACGCAATTTTGTTTCTATCAAGTTTTGCTGCTGTGTTTGCATCGAGTTCTGTGAACAAGTAGCCATTTCGACGGCGTATTTATTTTGATCAGCTGGTATTGGTTTCGTAACTATTTTCTAAAAAACTTTATTACTCACATCATTACTGTATCATTAGTCTCATAAATAATTTAAATAATTAGGTAAAATAAAAGTTTAGTTCTAAAGAGAACTCTCAAAGGTCTCTACAGTGGATCAGAGTCAAAGTATGTCAAAAATTGAAACAGTTGGCCTCTGCATTTTAAAAAAATATGTTCTTGAAATGAGACCACTCAGTTGGTCTCTGCGGTTGCTAGGAATCTCGCGCCGCGTCATTCACAATAATTCACATTTTGACACATTTTGTATAAGGAAGATGTCACTTTGTGAGTTATTGTGAATGACGCGGCGCGAGATTCCCTAACACCGTCTCTGCATTTCGAAAAAATATGTTCTTGAAATGAGACCACTCGGTCAGTCTCATAAAGTCCAACGAAAAAAAAATCCAAGAGAGACCATTCGGTCGTTCGATTACATTCTCATAAAATATTCAAAAACGAGACTACTCCGCCGGTCTCATAAAGTCCAATGAAAAATAATCCGAAAAGACTACTCGTTCGGTCTCTTACATTCTCGTAAAATGTTCAAAACGAGACTACTCGGCCGGTCTCATAAAGTCCAATGAAAAATAATCCGAAAAGACTACTCGTTCGGTCTCTTATATTCTCGTAAATGTTCAAAAACGAGACTTCTCGGTCAGTCTCCCAAAGTCCAACGAAAAATAATCCAAGGAAGACCGCTCAGTCGGCCTCAAAGTTTTTGTAACAACGGTTCGAAATAAGACTTATACGAAGATATATCCAATTTAGCAACACGCGTAAGGTGGCTGGCAGTCCCAATCCTAAAGTTAAGCATCATTCGACGCGGTTAGTACTTGGAGTGGTGACCGGAAAATACATTACGAAATAAAAAAAGGTAAAAAAAAATCAAATATCACTAAAATTTCTATCATTTCAGCGAATTATAAGAAAAAATAAAAAGCTGTGCCATCTGTGAATGCGGGAAGAAACTACAGCCTAAAGACAATGAAATATCTCACAGATGGAAAATGGAAATGAGAGTTGTTCTCAGATGGTCTCAGAAAATGTCGAAAAGAAAGTGATAGTTCTCAGATGGCCTCAAAAGGATCTCGAAAAAAAATTAAAATGAGACTTCTCAAATAACCTCAAGAAATATCGAAAAGAAAGTGAGAGTTCTCAGATAGTCTCAAAAGACGTCGAAAAGAAAGTGAGAGTTCTCAGATGGCCTCTAAAAGGATCTAGAAAAAACTGAAATGAGACTTCTCAAAGAGTCTCAAAAATATTTTGAGTCTCAAACATAGTCAAATCTAAAAAAGAGACCACTCAGTCGGTCTCGTAAACTATTTTGAAAAGAGACCACTCAGTCGGTCTCGCAAATTATTAAAAAAGAGACCACTCGGTCGGTCTCGTAAAATACAGAAGAAGAGACTACTCGGACAGTCTCGTAAAATACAGAAGAAGAGACCACTCGGTCAGTCTCGTAAAATAGAGAAGAAGAGACCACTCGGTCAGTCTCGTAAAATACAGGAGAAGAGACCACTCGGTCAGTCTCGTAAAATACAGAAGAAGAGACCACTCGGTCAGTCTCGTAAAATAAAGAAGAAGAGACCACTCGGTCGGTCTCGTAAAATACAGAAGAAGAGACCACTCGGTCGGTCTCGTAAAATACAGAAGAAGAGACCACTCGGTCGGTCTCGTAAAATACAGGAGAAGAGACTGTTGGATACACGCATACATGCAAATGTGTATGTAAGATGATTGCCCGATATGTCAATGTTATCAGAATATGCAAAAGTCGTTAGTCGTTATCGAGCAATCGCATGAAGTCAAACTCAAATCGAATATGTCATTTGATCGATTAATAAATGAATTATTTTTACCGAAACTGCACTTCGTTTATTTGTTTCCGAGAACACAACATTTGGCGACGAGGCTAAAGGACATGTCAGTGAATTTAATGTAAATTAAATCAACGTAATTTCAAGTTACATCAGATTGAACAATTTTACGAAAAAATTCATTGTGTGCGTCCAAAGTATAAGGACAATTCAAAGTCACCTACGTTGAAGGTTAAGCTCAGTGTGTAAAGGACAAACGTTTTATGTGTTTATCGGTACGGTGTTGTTATACGATTTGAACATTCGATATAACGTTGTGCGTATGATTTATTGGACTGTGTGTTAAATCTGTTTCGCGATGGATGAAGCTTTATTAAAATTGTTAGCAGATCAGACACTTGCTCTGCAAGAATTGACTAAAATAGTTGTCGCTAACAAACTCGACGGTGATGCAATACATGCTAATAATGCTCAACGATCAATGGATTTATTGGCAAACTCACTCACCGATTACATGCATGAACCTCAAAGCAAATTCACGTTCACAACATGGTATGATCGACACGAGGACGTGTTTTTGGTTGATGCGAAAAATCTTGATGATGCAGCAAAAGTGCGACTGTTATTGCGTAAGTTGGATGATAAATCGCATTCCACATACGTGAATTTCATTTTACCGAAGAAAACGAGCCAGAATTCGTTCGAGGATACCGTCAAGATTTTGAAGAAAATGTTCGGCGAACCGGAATCATTGTTCAGCGTTCGATACAACTGTATGAAACTGGTTAAAAAATCATCTGACGATTTTATTGCTTTTGCCAGTATAGTCAATAAGGAATGTGAACGCTTTGAATTTGCGAATTTGACATCGGACCAATTTAAATGTTTGATTTTTATATGTGGCCTGACTTCATGTGAAAAAGAGTTTCGCACACGTTTGTTAATGAAAGTCGAGTCGGAGGCAGCGTTGACCTTGGACACATTGACCGTTGAATGTAAGCGATTAATGGATCTCAAATCGAATGCAGAATTGATCGTGAAAAATACACCGAGTTCATCCGCGCCGCAAGTCAAGCAGATTTTTGATAAAAACAAAAAGAAATCGGCCAAGCCGGTGGAACAATCCAATTCACACCGAATCAACAATCAAAATTCAACGAAAAAAGTTCCGTATCGTCCGTGTTGGCTTTGTGGTGAAAAACATTTCGTCAAGGAATGCACGTATACAAAACATCTTTGCCGTGATTGTAACAAAACGGGACACAAAGAAGGATTTTGTAATTATGCCCAACCAAAAAAGCAGAATTCAAGTCAAACAAATTCTTCGGATAAACGCACCAAAGTGATTGCTGTTTCGAAAGTGGATTTTGCTGCGAAGAGAAAATTCATTGTTATCCACATCAATGGAACACCGATACGTCTACAAGTGGATACAGCATCTGACGTCACCATTATTTCACGTGACAACTATGTGCTATTGGGTCAACCACCAGCGGTTGAATGTATCGAATATGCTCAAAATGCATCTGGTGATCCTCTGTCGTTACAACTCGAGTTCGATTCGAGTTCCTTTAACAACGTTGATACAGCCGGCGTATGTTATGTGACAGATGTACCTGACTTGAACGTTATTGGCAACGATTGGCTAGATTTGTTTGGATTATTCGACGTTCCGTTGAATGCTGTTTGCAGTCAAATAACCAAGACATCAAATCCTGTCAATACACACGACTTTATGGTGAACTTCAAGCAAAGATTTTCATCAGTGTTCAGTTCGACTCTGGGCAAATGCACTAAAACCCAAGTCACATTACGTCTCAAACCTGAGGCACAACCAGTTTTCCGTCCGAAACGTCCAGTTGCATATGCTGCTGTTCCAATAGTTGACGCCGAACTGGATCGTTTGCAAGAAATGGATGTTCTTAGTCCCATTTCGTATTCCGAATGGGCTGCTCCAATTGTTACAACCAAGAAACCTAATGGATCCATACGTTTATGCGCCGATTTTGCTACTGGTCTGAACGATGCATTGGAAACATACCATTATCCGTTACCAACGCCGGATTCGATTTTTGCTACATTGAATGGCGGAAAGTATTACTCAAAAATCGATTTTGCTGATGCTTACTTCCAGTTAGTGGTGGACGAGTCATCCAAGAAATATATCACCATAAATACGCATCGTGGTCTATTTCAATTCAATCGTTTACCGTTTGGAGTTAAAGTCGCTTCTGCGGTTTTTCAACAAATCATTGACGCGATGATTGCGGGTTTGGACCGAACTTGTGGATATCAGGACGATATCACCGTAAATGGACGTACGATCGAGGAACACAACCGAAATTTGATTGCATTGTTCGAACGAATCAAAGAGTGGGGTTTCAACATACGCCATCACAAGTGTAAGTTCATGATGACAGAAATTGAATTTCTTGGTTTCATTATAGATGAACACGGTCGTCGACCGAATACAGCCAAAGTTCAAGCTATTGTTGATATGCCTGAGCCACATGATGTTACAACAGTCAAATCGTTCTTGGGCATGATAAATTATTACTCCAAGTTCGTCAAAGAGATGAAAGATCTACGTTTTCCATTGGATCGTTTGCTATGCAAGGACGTAAAATTTGAATGGACTGACGAATGTCGCGAAGCTTTCAATAAAGCGAAGGAAATTTTATTATCCGATTTGCTGTTGGCTCATTATGATCCCAATGTGCCGATTAGAGTTGCAGCTGATGCATCGATTCATGGGCTTGGTGCTGTTATTTTTCATCGATATAACGACGGTTCAGAGAAAGCTATCGAACATGCATCACGAAGTCTTTCTCCTGCTGAGAAAAACTACGGTCAAATCGAAAAGGAAGCGTTGTCATTGGTATTCGCTGTTCAGAAATTCCACAAAATGATTTGGGGACGAAAATTTGTCTTGGAAACCGACCACAAACCATTGCTCGCTGTATTTGGTGCAAAGAAGGGCATTCCGGTCCATTCATCGAGCCGTCTACAGCGATGGGCGATTTCATTGATGTCATACGATTTCGTTGTTGAACATAAGAACACCGAAAATTTCGGACATGCAGATGCACTGTCTCGACTTATTGCTAATCATCAATCGCCATTGGAACCGATCATCATTTCATCAATTCGCATTCTGGAGGATTCAATCAATCGAATTTTGGTCGATGCAATCCGTGTGCTACCTGTCACTGCTGAAATGATTGCACACGCAACGAAAAATGACGAGTTACTTGCATCCGTGAGTACATATTTGAAGTCGACTTGGCCTTCACATATTGACAATGACGTACTGAAGATATTTTACAATCGACGTGAATCGTTATGCGAATTGGACGATTGTTTGTTATTCAATGATCGGGTTGTAATTCCGTTATCGTTACAGAATGAAATTTTACAACAACTTCACGTTGCTCATCCTGGCATTGTTCGAATGAAAGCTTTAGCTCGCAGTTACGTATACTGGCCAAACATTGACAAAGACATCACCGAATATGTGCAACGTTGTTCACGTTGTGCAAGTACAGCAAAAACACCGGTTAAGGCAACGTTATCGTCATGGCCCAAGTCATCGCATGTCTGGTCTCGTGTGCATATTGATTTTGCTGGAGAGTTTCAAGGACACTACTATTTTGTCATCGTAGATTCCTATTCCAAGTGGCCAGAAATTTTCATTATGAACAACATTACATCTGCTGCAGCGATTTCTAAATTACAAGAACTTAACGCACGTTTTGGCAATATGTCGATTCTTGTTTCCGATAATGGTCCTGCGTTCATCTCTGTTGAATTCGACGAATTTTGTAAGGCAAACGGAATATATCACATAAAGACACCCGTGTACCACCCACAGTCAAATGGTCAGGCCGAACGATTTGTCGATACATTCAAGCGGGCACTCAAAAAAGCAAAAGGGAGGAACGTGTACCTGACGTTCTACAGACATTTCTTCAGCGTTATCGGATGACGCCAAACGCTCAATTACCGAACAATTGCAGTCCAGCCGAAGTTATGTTTGGACGAAAAATGAATTCAGTTCTAGATTTGGTGAAACCGAGATTGAAATTTGATGTTATTCGTGATGTCAAAATGGAAGACCAATTCAACACTAAACATGGAGCAAAGCATCGAATTTTCTATCCGAATCAGAAAATTTATGTACGAGATTTCCGTGAGAGGAAAATTGTATGGTCACCAGCCGTGATCATCGAACGAGTCGGCAATGTGGTATACAACGTTGAATGCGATGGAATCATATGGCGTCGTCATGCAAATCAAATTCGTGTCCGATACGAATATGAGGATGAGCAGTCTGATCCAGTGTTAAGTTTGTTGTACGATGTATTTGAAACGACACCATTACCAGTCATCATTCAGCAACCTGAAGTATCACAAAGTACACCACAGCCGAACGAAACATTTTCAACCATTCCAACAATTCCAGCCCGACCACAACGTGACCGCCGTCAAGTTGTTCGTACCGATTTTTCACGTTGCGTCAAGGGGAGATATTTGGATCTTTAATGGGGGGAGATGTTGGATACACGCATACATGCAAATGTGTATGTAAGATGATTGCCCGATATGTCAATGTTATCAGAATATGCAAAAGTCGTTAGTCGTTATCGAGCAATCGCATGAAGTCAAACTCAAATCGAATATGTCATTTGATCGATTAATAAATGAATTATTTTTACCGAAACTGCACTTCGTTTATTTGTTTCCGAGAACACAACAGAGACCACTCAGTCAGTCTCATACAGTCTATTAAAACATTTAAAACGAGACTTCTCATCGGTCTCGCAATCATCATCATCATCAATTCATCAGTATATGAGAAGAAACCAGTCTCAAAGGTTCGAAAAGAGACGTCTCACCTCCATACAAAAAAAACGGTCTCAAAAGGGGTCTCACATTCACTTTTTTTTTACACGTGTGGACCAACCGACGTCCTAACTACGCCTAGAGGTATACAAATACCATCTAAAGGGCCATTCACAAATTACGCACGCACCTAGGGGTAGGGGAACAACAAATAGGATATTAGGCTTCGTATCTGTGGGAGAAATGATGGAAAATAGATACGAGAGTGATTGTGTCGCTGCGCCCTTGGACAATTTAGAATGTATTGAAAATATTAGACGGTTTCATGGAAAATACCCATCAACTTCTGTGGCAGGAACCCATTCTATATCTTGTTCACGATAGCTTCCTTATAATTTCGGAAGTGGACAGTATATATGGCTGTATTTCAATGTAGAAATCGTTATGAATGTCTGTAAATGATTGGTAGTGTGTTTGTGGACATGTAATTTGAAATGAAAAATTGGTGCCAGGACGGGAGACGAACCCGCAATCTTCACCTTTCCGGGGCGATGCTCTTACCACTTGAGCTACCCGGCACACTTTTCATTTCAATCTTTGTAGTTTCATATTGTCAATGCAATGTTGATATGTTGCTATGTTGTTCGTGTGTACGAATTGATTGTTAGTGTAATGTTAATTAAAGATCCGGTTGATTGAAGATCCTGTGTAGATCAAACGTTGCGTCCTTATCCAGGACGTCACTGAACTTGTTTTTGGCCGAAAAAAGGTGTTACTGAGTCATCTAACCAAACAAAACAAATGATACTGGACCGAGGCTGTACAGAAGCCGAACAAAAATAGAATTTTAAGTATTGCATTTTTTTGCGGAAACATTAAATGCGTAGAAAATGGTCCCAAAATGAAACGCAATTATAAACACGCCATTTCATTGCAATTGAAATATAGCAAACAGGTGTATAGTACACATACACAGAGAAAAAAGTCAGATTAAATGTTTAATCTTTGGAAAGATTACGAACATTTTAAATTTTTCTAAAGATTTCATTTCAATCTTTTTTCAAAGATTACAAAAATTAAATCTTTCGATAGATTACGTTTCGGATTAAAATGGCTAAAATTGATAGTAGCAGTGAGAAGTGAAGTTAACTATAGACAATTTTGCCACGGATTTTTTTTTTTCAAAGAACGTTGTTATGGTACCTAGAGTTTATGATTAGAATCTAGTAGGTGGTAGATGTGTAATTTTTTGTCATATGTTAGCGATTCAAAGTAAAACTAAAAACCACAGCACAGAAATGTTTGAGACCTTTTTTTGCTTTTCTTTAGGAATATTAATTTGAGTTGAAAATCGTTGCAAAATTAAATAAATTCTTCCATGCAAATTGGTCTGTTATACTTCTTAATCAATTGTACAATTAAATATGGGGCGCAAAATATCGTTTTATTATAATATTTTCCTACTTTTCAATACTTTTGTCAGGCTCAACTTCCTTATCGTTGCTTATCCAGATTTATGAAATATAATAATTAAAAAAATGAAGAAAAAAAATGTTGCCTTCGATTAGGATTTGAACTCGTTTACTATGATGGTTACCTCAGTCGGTACAAAGGTTTCGTTCAGAAGATTATTTTTTAATCTTTGAAAGATTAAAATCTCCGTCACAACGGTTCGAAATTAAATCTTGCTAAGATTAAGAACCCAATAGCTCAGTGGTAAAGTACAGGACTGGAGATACGGAGGTACCGAGGTGAAAGAGTTCAAATCCTGATCAAAGTAAGTAAAAAAAAAACATTTAATTTCAACTAAACAAATAAAATTCCCAATTTCAGAATAAATAAAACAAGTAAATCTGATTCGATATTCAAATATAAGTTGAAAAAAAATTTTTAATTTCAAAATAAAAAAAATTTAAATCTCTTGCAAGATTTCGATCTAATCCATCGAAAGATTAAATGCAAGTAATCTTTCGAAAAATTAGATTTCAATCTAAAAATAAATTTGGTCCTATATGTAATCCGAAAAAGATTTAAATCTAATCCAGGATTTCTCTCTGTGTACCAACGAGATCCTATAACATTATTCGCTCCCCAATTTCGTGTAACATAAAAGATACAGAAACGTGACATCATCATCTCCCATCAGTATTACGCAATTGTATGTAACGCATTTACGCCACACACAATAAAAACTACAACACTAAACGATCCGACGGAAGAGGAGCATATTATTCAAATTGCGATTTCTGTTTTTCTTTCGGTGAAAGATTGACAGGTTTGTGAATGGTGTATGTTGCTATTTATGCATTTGGGGGGGTAGCTTTCGAATTAGGTGGCTAAGAAGTAAATGGACAATCTAAATAATTCAGCAAGTAAAAACACCCATCCGATTTTTTGACAGAGGTCATTTTTTATTTATTCAAGAAAAATCATGTTCCTTTTGTGTATGCTGCCTGGGTGTGTATTTATTCGGTACAAAAGGAATAAATAATAATGTTTTAACGCCCACATTTAACATTTATGTGCGGTATTATTTGGCACACAGCTTAAATCGTAAAAAGGAAAGATTTGTTTAAATCTTTGCCCATTATGTTCTTTCTTGTGTGTATCACATATGTGTTGACATATTGACAGATTTGTTGATGTTTAAGTTCATCCCTCATCGTTCGTTCAGTTAGGATTAAAATGCAAAAAAAATGCGAAAGGAGAAAAATGCAAAAATTGTTCCGTCTTATTTTTCGGTTCTTTTTATAATATTATAGATGTACACCATGCATGTATACACAGCACCATCATGGGGCTGATTATTGGCTATTTTAAAATTCTAATATATGTGACTGGAATGTGAAATCTGTAACAAGGGTACAAATTCGAAGGATAATCTTTTCCGATAACAAGATATGTTTTTATTAACATTCACAACAAGCACTAAACTATTGCAAATATAAGGGTTATATGGATGCGTCCTGTACGTATAATGCCATACAATAAATTTTGCGATGTCCGTGGAACGAATTTTCCTTTCTTTTTTTTATATTTCAATTCCATTTCTTTGTCTTTCGATTTAAATTTTAAAATTCGACGTTTTTTATGGTTGGCAATTTATTCTTCTATTTTTTCCGTTTACAACACACATATGTGGTGATTTTACCGGGGACCTGTGTGTACAATATTTTTACCCTTTGAACGAGTAACAAGAACTTGATCTAATTACCAGTGTGTCCTTTTCCCAACTTATTCGATCTCAATAAATTCAATTTTGTTGTGTACAACATCAAAGTTTCTTCTTCGTCTTCGGATCCATTTTTTTTTTGTTGTATACGTTACACTCATTTAACGATTCATAAATTGAAAATTGTTTTCTTTTTTGACCATCTGACAACATCTAAAGGGCAGAATTTACTTTACATAAATTTAAAATAAAAACGAGAATACTGGAGCGACAGTATTGAGACTTGCATACATTGTACGTTGAGATGATGTAACTCTATATGTGAGATTGTAGAGGGTTGTAAATTTGATAGGGGGTCAAGTCACCATAGTAATTGTTTACACCTCGTTAGAGTGAACGTTATTTTCGTCCGGTATGGAAACCTTACGAAATAAGGTTGTCAAGAAAAGATTACAGATCGGCTAAGAGAAGCCGTTCAAAAATTACGTAACGACATTTTAACCCCCATAACCCATCAACCACACTAGCGACACGGAAGCACAGAATAACATCTAAAGTTTTGTATTAAATCGAGGCATTGGCACATCGTTCATAGGCATAGTTTTTCATGTCTCCTGATGAAACCACTTAAGATTTATTGTGACTATTCAACGCAACCGACACAAACTCTTTTTTTCCCTATGGTTTTGTTTTAAACCGTAAATCCCTCAGGCTTTTTACACAATGTGTGCGTGTAAACGTAACGATAACGACCCTCAGAGTGCGGTTGAATCGCGTTTTTATAAAATGTAAATGCACTTCTGATATTGATCAGCAAAAATTTTTGATTTTCAATCGTACCATTCGGTGGACTAGGAGTCAGCGCGCCTGGGCTACGGTGTGTATAAAAATAGTTTTTTTTTTTCAGAAAGAGTCCCTCGGATTCAGTTATGGGCTAGAATTGTCCCACAGACACTTTACTAATAAAAAAAACTATTTTGGACGAGAATTTGGTTCGAATTTACTCTTTTATTCCTGCCGTAAAGGCAACTTTCAAATGGCTCGCAATTCCTGCAACACAAAACGTCTGAGGTAATTTTTGGTATGTGATGGTGGCTGAGGTCAGCTACCATAATATGTAGACAGCCCATCAGAACAATGATGTTGCAGAGATACAGTACTATTTCAAAGTTGACCATACTTTGGCTGACGGCTGACCATGGGTTTGGGTAGTGAGTGCGGACGTCAGAGTGGGCTCAAACTGCTGACGTGGATAGGCCAACAATCCTACAAAGTTTCAACTTTTTGTGTTGCTCTTTCCTCAAGTTATTGCCAAAAAAGTGTTTTGACCACTCTCTGACATCACATGACATTTAGACACATTACACCCAAAGCAGACTTTATTTTTTTTAAATGGCAGAGTCGCTAGAATTGAACGATTTGAATGAGCTATAACTCAACAAAATCGGAGATAGCTTGTTTTCCAATTGGCTGAGAAAATGACGAATTGACTCTTAAAACTCCTATACCAGATCCTACTTTGAGAGAATTTCTACCTAAATTTCCCTTAATTTTACATTAATCTTTTCATGAACCGACGTAAAAATATACGGAAACAATTTCCTCGAAAATACAACATTAACATTCGAGATGTCTGCACAAAAATCATCGGCATAACTAATCGTAATTTGTGGTAAAAATCCTACAAAGTGTGGCAAATCACAAATGATCAGAACTTTATAATGGATTTATTCACAATGTTTATACCACGACGAATGAGTTGGCAACTGTACACAGATATCGCTAAACAAATTGTAATGTTAGCATTTATACAATGTCGTTCGAAAATAATTGGAAATTCTTCGGAAATTCTACAACGAGAATGAAAAAAAAAAAACATAAAATCTTTAGGGAGGTTCAACTTCCTGTTATACACACTGCTACAAGCGAGTTGGCACACAGTCGCCTTACAATTATAAAAGTGCGTATTTAACACAAATTACGATTTGAATTTCAACCCTTTTCTTTATTGCACATATAATGAGCACGAATAAAGTCAAAATTAATTGTCATATTGAATGCAGCCTTAGGCGACCTATTAGAGTGAGAAATTGAAGAAAGTAGAAGAAAAAAAAACTGTCAAAACCGTACCCACCAAAAATTTATTTTAATAATTCGCATGTGATCCGAGAAAAATGATTTTGCAGAGAAAGAGGGGTTCCCGGCTAAACGATAAAGGGTTAAACGATCGAAAGATATTTTTTCTTTATTTTATTTATCCATTTCCATTCATTCAAAACGTTTTGCGTAGTTGGAACACAAAATAAAAAAAAAATATCCCGCACGTGTGTAATTGTCTGGTTTCGGTGACAACTTTTTTTGTAATTGGATTTCTATCTTTGATCCATTTGTACGCAATTTTGTTGTAGGACAAAATATCTCGCAAACCAAAGCTGAACACTTTAAAAGCGAAATGGAAACGAAAACAATGCTCCCCGAAACATCATCCACGTCCACACTGGGTAACAATTCAAACGCAAAAAGAATTGTGTGTATTTGAAAGAGTGATGGTTGAACATCTTTCGTCATAAATACTTATGTTCGAACATATTTTTGTTAATTCAAGTCACGAACGGTCGGAAACTAGTGCTTGTTATCCCTAACTGGTGATTTTTTGTGTTATTTCTTTTTGGTCTGCACAAAAAATAAAACATTTCTCTTCTATGGTATTTTTGGTTATTGGAAGGATGGTTTGGGTTTTCTGTTTGAAACAAAAAAAAGATGTTAGTGAAGATCCCTTGATACCAAAGAGAGGGTAACGTATAAGTGGACAATATTTTATACTGCATCATTTTTACATGGAATTGGTAGATTGTCACAAAGCACATAGATGGATAGTCAATATAGGCCAAAATGTTTTTCTTATTGTTTTATTTGGTTTACTAAAAGCAGCCCGAAAAATCGAAGTACAGACGACGATTTCGAAAAACTTAATCGCGTTTCACATGTAATCGTAGGGTGGAAAAAAAGTACATTTGGTACCTAGGACTAAAAGTCTTTTTTAGCGTGTGAGAGGTTTCCAGACAGAGCCGAGGGCGAGGTCTGGAATCGAATTCGCTAAAAAAGACTTTTAGTCCGTAATACGAATAGTATTTTTCATATTAGACGGAAAAAAGGGGGACGAAGTTGGACTTTTCGGGTCCTAGGTATGAAAAATACTGTTTTCGCACTAGTTTGTTTTTGCACTCTATAGTGTTTCCAGGAGAGACTACCATATATTCAGAGCGAAGTAATAGAGCAAGGAATTTGTTCTCACATCACCCGTCAGATAAGAGAGTCGCAGCCGGTCAGCAGTGGTTTTTTTTTAAACGTTGGCACACGTGCTTCCATCTACGTAATAAACACATATTAAACGAGATAACCTTAATAACCTATATTCATGATATAATATTTTTTCGTCGAAACACTGCAACAATAGACCTCTCACACGTAGGCTACCACTGTTTACGTTCACACCCTGAATGACTAAAGTGCAATGCAAATGTTACCGGCAACATAAAAGCAGTTAACACTAGCAACATCTCAACAGACAGCATCAAAAATGCTCTGACTATACGGATGCAAGTCCTAGCTTCATGCATGTGTATGTTAAGCGAATTATAAGAAAAATGTAATTGTGGCAAGGAAAAATGGGTTTTATGCTTCGGGAACTAAAATGAGTTCAATTTTGGATTTTTTTTTTCTCTAGCTTTCGTCCCTTTACATGAAAAATTACATATTACACTTTCGCTTGACACATATGTCAATATCTGTTGTGTAGTATGTTTCCTTGTTTAAGCATAAAAACAGTTCTATTAACCACAGAATTGCATAAAACACTGTGTACAACATGAATCGTATGCTGTAATATCAGCACGCTAGATATCGATTGTCAACCCGAGGCGTCGCGTCGCTCACTATATGCATACGTAAATAATAATTCAATGAAAGTGTAAAATTGCTGCAGTAGATAAAATCTTGTTCCTAACTTGTGCCTAAATTAGAATTTGTGTTGTTTACCTCAACTTCGCTTCGGGTTGACAGTTTTCACTTATATTGCGCAAATTTCCATGTTATGAAAATCGCTATTGACCTGTTACAGACGGCAAGCATATGACCAGTATTATTATCTGGCCTATTACTTTCATCGATCAAATATTTTTAATCGGTTGATTTCAAATCTCGTACTTCAATTTTTTTTAACATGAATTTTACTGTATGAAGGACCATATTACCCAGAGCTTGATTTTTGTAGTCGTTATCGATAACAGATAAATAGCCGTATGTGATATATTGACAATCTATTACTACGACACATCAAAATTCAAATAATTTGGCTGAGTAAGTCGGCTATTGTTATCCATACGTGTTTCAGCGTAATTGATACAAAGTAAGTTCATTAGTGTTAACACAGATTTTGATGTTATATACCATTTGTCAGAGCTCCTCGCGACGTTCGGTCGTCCAGTTGATAACAGATGCATTTGACTTCTATTATTCACTAGTGACGAAAGTATACACAAACCATTATTATTAGCTTTATCTATCGTAAGAATCAATGAATAATTTAGTTACATTAGAAATTCCGACATGTGTGTACGCCGTCCAAAGTCTATGAATTTGAGCAATGACAGAATTTCATATGCATGCGCAAGTCATACAAGAAGACACATTATGTTGACGATAATAAAAGAAGAATCGTCACTTCTGGGTGAGTCACTAAATTCGCACAGGAAGAATGTTTCTCATAATGTAATTATGCACAGACATTGCATCGTAAACTGTGTTTCTCGTTATGTTTGGAGTTAGTAACATGAAATGTTCGTACAAAACAATATAAAGTTTATGCAAATTTTAGCAATGTTTACAATGGAGTAATCGCAATTCTTCTACTTTATATCCTTTACCTGTGCGAATGGTACATACGTATGTGAATTTCAGAAAACAGCATAATGAAAGATTTAAAAAATATATTTGTCTTCGAAATCAATTAACGATAAACAGCTAAACCTGGCATAGAGCGTTCGTTTATTATATGAACAACGAGATCGAGGTTCAAAAGTGATCGACTCCTTCAGAGATCCACGAAAATATGGAAATTAATTAAGGAAGAACTTCAGTTGAGCAGTTCAGGTTTGAAATATAGGACCTAGTTACTACCTAACTTACCTAACCTAACTTTCCTAAGTCTTGAGTGACCTGAGCAAACTTTTCACATTTAAATTTCAGAAAAACAGGGCCGACCGCCATGTCTGTCTATCTTCCTAAGAAATAGTACAGGAAGATAAACATTTACCCACAAGGGCCAGGGAGCATGTGGGTTGAGAACATAAGTTCAGCGACTTGTGTGCAACTTTAATCTAATCGATAGGTGCAGTACTGAGTAAAACTGAGATTTTTATAATGACCCCCCCCCCCCAAACATGAACACATCACATTGGGATTCATAACTTTGGCATCCCTATTTCACCACTAATCTGAGAAGGCAGTAAGCCTTTAGAGGTTTTACATTAACCTATCTGAGTAAGTCTAATCAGGATTAGTGGCGAACAGACGGTATTTGGTTTGGTATAATTGTTTCGTGTCATTTTTACACAGATAACAAAAATGCAGTCAAATGATATACCTACCTAGACAATATTTATTCAAGTGATAACATTCTGAAAAACAAAGCTGCTTTTTCGTAAATACTGGTGACACTGTACATTATTTAGTACGTTGGAACGAGTACAGTCCGAAGGCTACATGGTCCCAATTTTTGGGGACAATTCCTAAATATGCCTGATGCCAGAGGAGCGGATAGTTCTAAATTTCGAAAAGATTTTCTGTGGATTTTCCTAACCCCTTTTACTGGATTTTCAAGGAGAATAATCAACCATTTCGTAGGGAACAAACATACATGAACACAATCTATTTATGTCAATGGAACGAACAAATATATAGAGAAATTATGTTGTGCACTCGTTTCGTAACGTTTATATAACCTGGATCGAAGCTCAGGCTTGGGTTAAAAAAAATCTCTTCACCTTGCATTGCGTTTGAGTATAAAAACATCGCCAACGGCATACTCAACATCAGTTCCGTTGCATTGTAGAAAAAATGCAGTTGAAAATCACAATTTCTTTCCTCACACTAGCTGTGCTTTGTTTTTCTACCGTTCACAGTGCAGTTTACGGTTGCCACAAAAACACTTGCTGGAAATACTGCTATACGAGACTGCTGGGACAAGGCAAGACCAGCATTGACACTGATTTGAATGGCAGCAGTGGCAGCTCTTGGTGTTACACTGGAACTTGGAAGGAAAAGGGAAAAATGAAATCATGTTCAAAGGACAGCGATTGTCATTGGCAAGAATATAACTGCATTGGAAGATGCTCTGTTCTTATCTGATTTGAAAATACTGGATAATATTGATATTATGGCAAAGAAGCCATTAATTGAGCTATGGTCAAATCGAATTTATTAATTTTGTCATATGATGTGAGATGGATGCTTCATTAAAACTTAAACATTCAAATTGCATCATTTTGTTTACTCATAGAATATTGTATTACGAATTTGTCATTGTTGATTCTTGTTTGATCCAACAAATACTGGAGATATGGGTAAACGATGTGAGCAAGTATTCGTTGGAAATCTCCTTCAATTGACGAGATTTTTTAGCTATAAAATTGTCCCTTTTGACTTTAATGAAAGGATCTGGCTGGCAAGACTGATGTAAATGTAGTCTTAGTGTTTCCAGCGTTAAACAGGTCACTTTCAAATGACTAAAATGTGTAATCGAACGCTCCCGAGATTATCTTTGCACTAAAACTGTATTTCTCGTAATCTACAAGGTTCGATGTAAGTAGAAATTACTGCAATGATTAGAATGATGGTCGATTTATATCCTTAACGTGTATGCGAAATGATATTAACCTTTCACTGACGTCAACTGTATCAGCAGTTTTACTATCGGATCTATTACTTTCATTTTGTTTTAAGTATTTTCAAATTTTTATAATTTCAAATTTTGTTCTTCATTTCTTTGAATATGTTATTCTCTATAAAGTCATTGTCATTGACATTAAAGGAGAAGGCCTGATTTCTTAAGTCTCCCTGAACAACTCTTCTACAGTTAGTTATCATTATGTAATTCAGTGAGCGAATTCGATACTTACGCTGCCTGTGTGCAGTGTCGTATTAGCCAAAATTATTTCATCCAAAATATGACGCGAAAAGCAGTGCGAAAATACACCATTCAGAATCCGGTTGGTTCCCGTGGTCCAATCGAAAAGTGATGTATGTAAGGTGCCCCTTATTTTTGATAATGAACAAGTCGTCCATACATCATTTTGTCCAAAAACTTCAAATTTAGCCGATATAATTTTGGGTCATTTTAACTCTGCCGCTATTATCCGTAGAGTGTATGTTGTTCGTATTGAGGCTATTTAGTGCTCATAGACCAATCAGAATCATCGGCTTCGTCTCGGGTCGATAATCGACATCTAGTGCGATAAAATACCTTCATACGATTCTTGTTACACAAATAACTATTCTGATAGTAGATTCAAATGTATGTAATTGTGTGTCAGTGCGAGCAAAGTCTATTTTAGAAATTACATTCTTAAAAATACTAAAAATTCAGGAACTTTTTAAGAATTTTAGGCAGTTTTAGGCAATTTAATTCCTAAAATAGGCTATGGTGGCGAAAGAAATTGCGTTTCGAATAAAGAAAACGAAAATGCAGACAAATCGTATTTATTCAAGTGAGATTATTCAGCCACCGTGAGACAATGTTGTTTTTATTAAACGGTTGACGTTGATTCTTGTTGAAAGTGCGTTGGTTGGAACGAATTACAGTCAGAATGGTGTACCACTTATGAGACCCCCAAATATATCAATACCAATAGCCTACAAATCTCTGCATTTCGTATTAGAATGCTAAACAATCTCAAACATTTATTATTTTACGCAAAGCCAACACATTTTGACACAAAACGGTGGTCCCACTTTTTCCCTGAAAGAACGCGAATAAAAGGTTATCATCGAAAATATGTTATTTTTGCGCACAAATTTAGGCTACAATTTAGCGTTTTGTTGATTCCGTCTTTGCTGAAAAGCATACATTTGGGCGTTTATTCAATTCTATTTTTTTCGGTTATTTTTACGACAAAATTTTACCACGAATGTGTTGCCAGCTTTGAGAAAACTGTTTATAAAATTTTTTTGTAAACAGCTGACTTTTCTCACAGCTGCATGCTGCAACAACGAAAGCTACGTTTGTACATTTTTCAAGAAAGATTCTGGTGAAAAGATACCATCGAAAATAAAACACGAAACGCACAAATTCAGGCTACAATGTTAGCTAACCATACATACCTCTTAACATGGAACTATGACGGGACGGTACGAGTTCTTTGCCTACTAAAGTATCTAAATTTTTGACAAGCTCTAAATAAGGTTCTCTCAATAATGCAAATTTTATTTTTTACAAAGATGTTTAGAACTATGTTCGTTTAATGGGACAAGTGTTTTGGCCTGTAGAGACGCCACATTTTTTTCATAGTATTTCATTATCTGCGGCTTATTTTCATGTGAACCAACTTCACATTTGTCATTACAGAACAAATGTCACCATATGAAACTGGTTCACATGAAAATAAGCGCAGTCACAGCTGTAATTTTATGAAAGAATGTACTAAAATATGGGAAAACTCTATTTTATTAAGTGCGGTCGAAAATCAAAATGGAAAGTGCGGAGGCGGAGGTCCTTCTAACGTAGCGTCATTTTCATACAAATATGCATTGAAATGTATTTTTCGGTTCACTTTTTCATCGAATCGTTCACTTAAAATTCAAATTTTAGGCACACTTACGGCGTGAATTTCTTCTCAGTTTCTAAACATCATTCTCCTATTGATTGTTCTGTTTTATATCCTTACCTTACTGTCCATATTTGGCGACTTAGCAAAACGCGAGTGCGCTTTTGTAGGTTTCTTTGAAATTGCTATATTGGTGCCTACGGAAATGTTTTTTGGAGCTTTATCATCCCTTCAAGTGCTATTCAAGCGCTCCAGTTCTGGACGCTTCTCAGAAATAGCAAATTCCAAGTATTTTTAAGTAATTTTGAGAAAAATTAAACTTGTTATTAGTTGTCGTATAAAATTTTTTCATTTCATTTAGTTCATATAAAAGTAAACTGGTACATGAATCATATAGCTCTCTATATTTCTCTTAAAAATTTTTACGTAAAATTTATGACAAAAGTGTTATGACTTAAAGACTAACTTTGAAATTCCTGAAATGAAACTATCGTTTTTCGAAAAGTAATGCTGGGCGTTTTGTTGCATCCTAGGGAGTTTGTCGAATCCAACAAAACGCCCTAACGTTGCATTTTGTAAAAGGATACTTTTATTTGAGGAATTTAGTCATCAGTTTTATGTAGAAAAATTTTCGAGAAATATTTAATACTAAAACTTAAAAAAAAAACCCTAGGCAGCACCATCAGGGGCGATTCACAATGCAAGACCATTTTATTGACGAGAAAATTTGCGGGTATTTCAGCCCAGTGAAAAAGGTATTTAGGAAGCTCGAAAATGAGAAAGAACTTTACAAATATTTAATTTAATTTAATTTAATTTATTTAAGCCAACGGCTGACACCTACTGGCTGTAATTTACAACATAAGAATTTACAAATAGAATAAGGTAAATTCATTAAGCAAAACCGGAGGTGAAATTCGGCCCAGTCGACCCGTCGGAGCCTCGTTTCGCCTTTTGCTTCGTCACTTGATTGAAACTGATCTATCGCGTTCTATTTCGGAAATTCGCGGTCCAGCAGCGCACAACAGTCCACGTTCCATACACTGAATGATCGGGTAACCGGTCCATGTAAACAACTCGCATGATCCTCCATTCGTGTGATCGGTCCACGCAGTCAATATGGAATAAAAAAAGAGCAATTCTTAGAAAGTACAGTCAAGAAGACGTATGACAAGAACTATGAATAACGGCCGAAAAAGAAACTGATCAGGTGGCAGAAAGAATAAATCCATGCCTTCTTAACGTCTGACTCGTCAGATCCATAGATTTAACCGACGATCGAAAAGCGAACCGAGTAGTGGACGGGGTGAAAAGGTGTGCGAACACATTGAAGACTCTTGACAAGTAATTGATTGGCTCATATAGCCCGTAATTTACGCGGTGACTTTCAATGACCAGGTACCCAGTGTTGCGTAAAGGCCTGACTGGCTGATTAACACTCAACTTTGAGCGCAAACTGGGAGAGTCTACGCGGTCGCTGAGGACATCAAAGACAAACATTGCTGACAAATTGAGTCGTCTTCGTGCCAGTGATTCGATCTGGATCGACTCACACCTGCTCTCATACGAAGGAAGTTTGAAATTCCCATCCCTCTTAACGGTCCTCCTCAACGCGTATATAAGGAAGTTCTTCTGCACGGACTCGATTTTGTCACTATAGTTCTGGTAGTACGGAGACCAAACGACCGAGGCGTACTCAAGATGAGACCTGACATGAGCGAAGTAAACACTCTTAAGGGCTGCCACACTATGAAAATCTTTACAGATTCGCTTCACAAATCCAAGCATCGAGTACGCTTTAGCTCATTTATTCAAAATAAATGGAAACAGTACGAATTGTGAGTTATTAAAAATCCTGAGATTGTCACTCTCGATGCTGAAATTACTAATTGTGACGAAATGGAATTCTGTGATGCAGTAGCCCATGAAAGGTGCACTGGATGTCTTGGGTGTTTTGGATAGCCCTTGGTACCCTGAAGAAGAAATTTTCGAGTGCCAAGCTGAAATCCTGTCAGTTTTCGGGAAAAGGATAGGGAAGTCTAGAGGTGTGAGCCGGGTCGTTTTTCTTCGATCGGCGTAACCGTCTGCGTTGGGTCTAAAAGACACCCTGCTGTCTGCTGTTCCATTCCGATCTGACTCAATCCTAGATAAACGAAAGTGACAATTAAAGGCATCCGAAGGTTACAGGGTGGTCCTGAACAACGGTTATGTCGCGTCTGTAGAGAAATAATCATAGCAATTTTTAACCAAATTTGTCGCAGAAATGTTGAAGAATGACGATGGAATTATATTTTTTGATGATTTGGTAAGTGTAACAGGATGTTCAGGGTATTTATCAAAAGAAGATTTCAAGAGGAAAATATTAATAAAATGTCAAGTTCCCATCAGTCTCGGCCACTAATTTGATATATGTCAATATTTAGAAGTAAGCAAAATTCCAAGTTAATATTCACTCATTCGTCAAGTTATCGAATATCTAACAATTAGATGGCTACAAGCATTTGGTCAATAGAGGGTGGATCAGAATGTTTGTGAAAGACAGAAGAAAACAAAGAAATGTAAGCATGTGAATGGAAAAATTGTGATGGCGGTGCTGGATAGAAGAAAGGAATGAAAAGATGTTCTCGAAAAAATCAAGAAAAATCCCAAAATCGAGAAAACTTTGGAAAATGCGGAGAAGCTACCAAAATTGAGAAAATTAGGAAAAAATTTCTCAAAGATGGTTCAGGTGGCTGATGTAAGACAAACAAACTCCAAAAACATATTCTCTAATAAAAATCTTTATTCCAAAAAAAACTTATTATCACAAAACAAATTACATTATTTTTATTGTTGTGTTCGTATCAAAGTGATCGATAAATTAAATTTCATTTAAAATCGAAAATGTTAATGAAATAACCTTCCCGTTTCGAATGTGCTTTAATCACTCGAAAACTTTGACACGTTATTCTCTCTCAGTGTGTGTCTATCATTTATATATAAATTTGAATCGCACGTATGTACTTATCGCGCCCGGTCGAATAAACAATTATATTATACAATGGGGAACACTATGTATGAACGAAAGCGATTTTGTATTTAAATTAAACAAAAGAAATGAACGGCCGAGCTTCATAATTTTATATAATTTTCAAAAGATAATTTTAATCTAGGAATTTCCGACACATTGTTAGAATCCGTTCGTTTTGAACTTGATAGACTTTGATACTCTAGACGCTGATGGCAATGAATTAATAATAAGAAAAGTTAAAATCTGAATTTTTTGTTCGCATTTTTTGATCAAAAAATAATTTATTGAATTTTGTGGCTTTATATTTCAAAAAGGAATCTGAATTTCACTTAATGTTTCATCTTCTTTGTAATTAAAAAATATTTCTCCTCTGCACTGAAAACGTTTAACGACGAAAACGATCAACGAAATCAACGGAATATTTATTCTTGTTTGCCCAAATATTCGTCAAACAAGTACAACGACAACGAAACGTCGTTGGTATCCTTGTATTCCTTCAACAATTTCTTCAAATCGTTTGTATAACCAGACAGTTTGCGAATGGTGCTGGCTTGGTCCTCGATGAATTCTTCTTCGATGAAATGAGCGATCTGTGTAAATAAGAGAAACGAAAACAAAAAATCAAAATCATGACAACGTCCGACCCACTTTCGTGATTATTTCGTCGTAAAATTTACGACTTTCACAAAACTCAGGGGAATACAAATTTCAATCAATGGTGGAAAATACCGTGGAAAATGTCGCAATTCAACTCACAACACCATACATGATTTACATACCTCTGGATCATATTCAGTTGGATGTTTGGCATGCGAATATTTCTCGTGAATGTGATGTGCTTCCAAAGCCAACGTTTTCTCGTAATCCAATGTCAATGCCAATGCATTGAGTTCGTTCAGATCCAAGATCTGCTTCTTTTCGGTCTTGTTGCTCGACGTGATTGTGAAGTCATGGGCACCGCCTCGTTTAGTGATATGCTTAATCAGCTCAATGCCATTGCTCCACGACTTGTCCGACAGGCTGCGGAATTGTTTTTCGAAGCCGGGACGATTTTTGACAAAGGTTCCGAAATTAGCGGAGAGCAGTAAATATTCAAAGGATTTTTCGATTTGATGGTTGGCATATCGTTGAAGTACGCCGACGTTCTTTGCAAAGCCGGAAAAGACGGCATTACAATTGACGAGGTCATCTGGTTTAGGATAAGAAAAGAAAAAAATTGAGTTGAACATTGGTATCTTGTCATTGGACATTTTCGTTTACTGTGACAATCATTCTCATGTTTCAAACAATTGCTTTTCGTCTAACAGAAAATCTATTACTTCATTATTAGTAGCATATATCTCGTCTACACAGTAAGAGACCACCACCTAGAGTTCATTGCTCATTACTCATTTCTGTTCGTCACTGTCGCTAACAGATTTTTATCAATTCTCAATTGTTTTCACAAGAGAGATAAATCATTGGAGCGTTCAAACCATGCGTCTGTAAATAGACTCACAGAGATAAATTCTCGTTGATTTTCAGTATCAACACAAGTTGATAGGCGGGCGGTAACAATAACTGAATTGAATGTAAAGCTTCGGCTAGAAATGTTTTAAATTTTGCTTCAGCGGGGCCATTAAATGAATTGTTTTTTTTTTAAAGAAGTGGCTTTGTTTGCTGCAGAAATGTTTTACTGAAACAGAACTTCCTTACTTGAATTACTTATGTTCAAGGATGATAAACGATGAATTTTTGCGAAAGTTGTACATAGAAGAAATTTACGTTTTATTACAGTAAAGGCCAAAGGCTGTTGGAACAAAAACCTCTTTCAAAAAAAAAAATCCTTGAAAATTACAAAAAATTGAAATAAAATCTGAGAAACAACTGATGTCACTCAAATGCATCATATAGAACCAATGTCTAGAGTTTCCGTAAACATTTTAGTAACGCTAATGAAATAAAAGATTTCGTATCCTTAAAGCAAACTTAAGTGATTTGACAATCATATCGCGACATTGTTTACCGTTCGTAGGAATATTTACTAACGCGTCATGTTTACCGTTCGTAAGAGAAATTCACATCCGAAATATGAAACACAGACGACACGAGAGAGTCAAACTAGAATCCCGCTCCTCTACTTGAAGCAAAACAAAAACAATTTTGACGTTTGTATGTATAATGGCTAAATGGATTTACGCATTTTAATGAACTTTGGATGTTAAGATTTGCACCGAGAAGTAATTCTTTGTCATTAGCGAATGTGTTGAAAGGAACAAAAAAAAAATTGTACACAAAAGCCCGCACAAAAGAAATTAATTCCAATTGATCGCAATTGTACACCGAGTCAATTTTCAATTCAAGGATTTCGCGTGGACAATGACATATAAGTCGTACATATTGTCATCGAATCAATGCGGAGCGACGGATTTTTTTTTGTTATTTCATTATTCACACCGTATTGAAGTATCGTGTGTTAAGCACTCCATTCACTACCAATTTACGTATTTACCATCATTCACTATTATTCACTAATTTACGTACCATTTGCTATTGGTGAATTACAACCCTGTACGGATTCGTAGTAGCAAGTATCTTGTGCATTTGTGAATGCTACAAGGACGGCTGACAATACCAATAACCACTTCATTTTTTAGTTTATTTTTTATCTGTTCAAAGTAGGAGGAAAGAAAAAAAAACTTTGTAAAGTAAGGTCGGATATCAAATCGCAACTGATTGGTTAGTACAATGTAATTTCTCAAAAGAATGGAAAAATCAAATCCAAAACGTTAGTGTTCGATTTGTCAAAAACTTTTGTGTTTTTGTCTGATTATTTTTAAGTTAACCTTTTATAGTGTCCGACTCGAACGATTATAAACGACAATTTAAACTATTAATTAGCTTGCACACAAATATATATGTAAAGGCTTGAATGCACTCGATGAGTGATCTAAAACGTTCAATCTATCAACTTTCTCGATTAGCGAAACTGTAATGGCGACTTTGTTATTAACAACTGAACTGAAGTATGGCTGACTTGTGTGTATGACACATAAAGTAGTACCGTGTCGTTATCTGACGAAATTTGTTGGAAAATATTTGTTTCTAACACACGGCCAGCAAAACCAGCTGATTTGATTGTAGTGGTAATGCATGGTGACGAACTCTCATCCATTTTCCATTTATTATTGTGCGCACATTTTGCCTTTTGAAATGAAATTTCATGGCCGATTATATTACCAGCACAGATTATCAGGATCACTGAGTCTTTTCCATTAATTCAGTTACTTTTTGCATCAGTTTCCAGTCAGGTGCTAGTAGTCAAACACATACTGTTCTTCCATTCATAAAACAATTATAAATGAAGGAACAATTGGTGGCTCGAAAAGTCCCATCTGGGGTTGTTACTTGCAACTCATTTGTACAAGGCCCAAAAACTCAAAATTGAATAAAAAAAGCCAAAAGGCCCTTTGGTAATCGCTATAATTCACCATATTTCCAGTCCGGGCCTGATGGTAACCTCCCAACAGGTCACACATTTGTGAAAAATGACCATTGGCACGACGCGAATAAGAAGGACGTTTCATAGAACTAAGTACTTAGAAAAATTCATTAAGAGAAATGTTAAGGTAATCAATGAACGTCAACACAAGGTATGGTCGAATGTCAAACCTTGTTAGGAGCGGAGGACATACCGATTTCATATAAACAAACTCACCTCTAATGAGAGGTGAGTTTGTTTATATGAAATCGCCATGCCCTCCGGTTTGTATGAACAGACCATATCTGGTTTGTACATTCAAATTCGATAGTGATCAATTGAAAATTAAGCGATTTATTCACGCATTAGTCAATACTACAGTAAAATAAGCTTAGACTGAAGCAGGTTTGTTAAAAGGCTATACGAATTGTCAAATTTCATCCATAGAGACAACCTTATCAATATTATATGATTACTTGGAGCAAACCTATACCTCTAAGCGAAATATCTACTCGCGATGTCTGTCACTAGTTTAGTATACTAATAGCAATGAAAGTATGGTCTAATGTCAAAATATGTATGGAGCGAAGGAAATAGCGATCTCATATAAACAAACTCACCTTTCAATGATTGACTAATATGGCGTATATTCAACAGTGAGAAACAAATGGTCACTCAAAGTTACAACGTCACAATAATCATGACATGGCTAGTTCGTCGGCCGCTATACTTACACACGTTGCACACAATCGAATGAAGTTCAGTTTGAAAAAATACAAATGGCTGATTTGCTTCTAGAATACATAGTATCGTGTGAAAAGTTATCTGATTAATATTTCTAAATAAAATCGCAATTGTGCTGTTTATTCAATATACGAAAGCGACAGATAAGAGACATACATATATTACCACTCGATAAAAGTGAAAAAGGTTTACATTATTAGTGAGTTTCGTTCCTTCTATACCAGTGCGTATAAAGGTTTTTGTTCAAATCAATTTTCATAAAGGCAAAAGACTGTTGTTGATTTATTTCGTTTTGACATTATTATAACAAATTGAAAGCTTATTCATATTCAAAAGTCCCAACGAATTGACTTAGTGTGATTCGATCGATTGTGAAGTTAGTAACACCTTCGTTTCAAATAAATAATTATTAAAAAAGAAAATACATCAGTGACAATGAAGTCCATTTTAATCGCCGTTTTGGTTATCGTTGCCGTGACCAGCAGCAATGCTAAACTTCAATGTAAGTACAATAATTGATAAATTGTTTAAGAATACAAATTCTCATCAATTTTTGCAAGAAATCATTAAAATGTGTCGCGTAACGATACCGTTCATTTCTGTACAATTTCAGTGAAGTAAACTGATGTCCTTCAAGGCATGTTTTGATTTTGTATGGTTAGCCTTAGCATGTAGCTCATGTTTTTCGAGAGTTTTTTTGTGTCTCGTTGAGAGGCAGTAATTTTGCAAGGTGATAATTGAGTGATTGACTATGGTCGCATTAATCATTTTTTGTTATTCAAATTAATTCCCACAAAGTGTGACATTGTTTGTTACAAAGGTCTTTAAAATTGTCATTTTCCTTTGTGGAATTTTACACAAACAAAATGTGACTCACACACATACACAAAATGTAACTGCGTTGTATGTGGTAGCCGGATTCTAGTTCGATGTTGATTCCTTTCTCAGTTGAGGAATGTTGTTTATTTTGCCGATCGATTGGTAATGTTGCAGTTTCAAGAGCACACGCTCGAAGAATTTCCTTCACTTTTTTTTTGAATGTGGTCAAATCTGGTCATACCGCCACGTGTAGGTATCGATACATTTCGTAAGGAAAAAAATCGATTCCAACAAAAATGTAACATCAGAAAACGAAAACAGAATTTTGGCATCATGCCCTTGTTATTTTGGGGTATTTACATGATTTGTAGTGCAAAATTAATTGGTAAACAGTTACTGAAACAGACACTGGCGACTCGAATTTTCTGTAATTTTTAACTGGTGATAATGCATCTAACCAAGTACGTCAGAAACATTTTTCCTATTTAGTAGTAGATTATACGTTCTTGCTAGGCTGATACGTTTTTTTCTTGCTACAGGAGCGTGGTATTTTACTCACATCACCACCGGAAAATGAGTCATGACTTCAATGACATAAGCATTAAAACTTATTTAGCAAGTTTGGAACTTTACATTTTGCCTTAAGTGACACATCGGACAACATAAAAAGTTTCTGATTAATTGAGAAGTTCCTCTTACAAATGTCTGTAACTTGACATGACACACCACATTCGCCCAAATCTAGTACTTCGAGTTAGATATTACATTGAGTTTTAGATAATTATAATTTGTCGAACCAGAAAGCCAAAACTGTTGTTAAGGTGGAGGCACGGTTGTCATAACAACAACTTGATTAGTCCAGTTAATCCTAGGAAATATAGATTTTCAAAAATGGAAAACAGAACGTTATTGTGTACTAAGTGGAAAGGACAACACATATTCACATTGATTAAGGTGTACCTTTTGCTACTGCAAAATTGCATTGGCAACTAAGTGTCTTATTAGTGCAGTCCCTTTGTGTCCACCATATGCAATTTCATTTTATTGACGCGCATTCATTGAATGTTTGTTTATGGTAACCGCACTAGGGTAATATTGCTAGCTGCATACAGGAAAAATTGAAAAGAAATTTTAAATATTCCAAAAATTCCTATTGCCCCAAATGTGCATTTTTATTGATGGGATGACTTGTGTAAATAAAATATTTCTTGTCAATCTTCACAAAACGGTAACCGTTTCGTCACATATAATCTGGAAATTCATTTTGTTTAAAGTTTCGATACAAAATCTTTTATTTCATTTGTTTTAAGCATTCATTTTGCTACAATAAGTGAGCCCAGAACCAATCGTTTATTCTGTCATTGTTCTCGATAACAAAAGTGACTAGTCATTTCAGACAATACAAAGAACCATTAGCATATATTCACCCTGGTGATATAGATAGATAATGTCCGAAGCCTCTTATCATAATGTGTACTCCGACACGAGTATGTTATTTCAATGAACGTTAGCTGATGCTTCATCTGAATTGTGTAAATTAAACATTTTTTTGTGTGTTCAGTTGAATCAAACAATGGAAATGACTATATAGAATAATGGGTGTACTTGGTGTAAGCACTGATTTGGGTACAAAAAAAAATTATTAATATTATCACCGTCTGCTCCTATTAGTTGGTCAATAAAAGATAAAATTTTCGTTTCGTTCAATTGACATATTGTTGATCTATTTTCTAATAATAATACAATCAAAATCGTACGTGGCAACAAGCATCGAGTTTTGTTGCTGTTATGGTTTTCAGCAGAGTTATAACAACAGGAATAAATTCGGGGGAATCATTTTACGAAACGGTCAACAATCTGCCACTTCATTTCCTTTATTTACTCTCATTTATTCTGGGAAAAACCCGGGTAGACTAGGGTTCACAGGGTTTAGTGGAAATGAATGTGTCATGTTTCAGTAACAGATTAGCAAATCTGTTATCGATTTCGTATTCTGTTTGTTAAGAGTAAGGATAGCCTTGAATTGAGCCTCCAATACTGGCATAATTATTATTTAATTGTTTCCGCTACTTCTCTCTGTGATACTTTTGTTGAAAATTTCAATATTTCTGATGAGACACAGGCAATGTCTTTCGTTATTGGCGTTCATGAGTTTTCGAAGTCGATCCGTTTCCTCTTGTTCTCGCCAACAAATAGCGGAAACACGAATGTTCAAATAACAAAAATAGTTCGTCCGAGCAGCAGATAATCGTGTATTTTGAGTGCAAGAGGATAGAAGATCCTCAAAAGATTTTCTTAAAATTGAAAGGATTTTTTTGGGGATTTTAAATTAATTTGAGGATTTTTGCAAAGGATTTTGAGTACAACAGTATATGCTATGTTCATCTGCCTCTCGATCCGTCATTCAACGATTCATTTGTTACATTTGCTCGTCGTTTATTCGTCTTCGAAATGACGATTGTCCTTTCAGTCACCAATTGCACTTATCATCTCGTTCATCATACTGCAATCAATGCAAAAACTTAAAATTCCAATTTATTGTTAAATCTTAGGTGACGTTAGCACGGCATACGTGCCAACCGAATGGTTGGACATGACCGGGGGCTGTATCGGCGAAATGCGTCGACAAATCCAGGCTGAGATCAATGCTTCGATCAAGTACTTAGCCATGGGAGCCTATTTCGCTCAGGACACTGTCAATCGTCCCGGATTCGCCGACTTTTTCTTCAAATCTGCTAGCGAAGAACGTGAACATGCTACTAAGTTGATTGAATATTTGCTCATGAGAACTCAATTGTCGTCGGTTGGAGACTTGATCAAAGTGAACGTAAGTAGTAGTTTTGAAATTACAGCGCTGATCGCGGTGAGAATGTGCCTAATGAAATATCTAAAAAAAACTCAGGCACCGGAAACAACATCCTGGAAACAAGGTCTCGATGCTCTAGAAGATGCACTCAAAACCGAAGCTGCCGTAACAAAGAGCATCAAGCAAGTGATTCAGAAATGTGAAGACGATGACAAGAACAACGACTATCATGTAAGACGAATGAATATTTGCATTGGTGTGTGCAGTGTATGACTAAAATATTCTTTTTGCATGAAATGTGCAGTTGGTTGATTATCTCACTGGCGAATTCTTGGAAGAGCAATATCGAGGTCAACGCGATTTGGCCGGAAAGATTTCCACTTTGAAGAAGATGATGAAATCGAACACGAACGGACAACTTGGAGAATTTTTGTTCGACAAACAACTGCATTAAGGACGTTTGTAGTTCGTGTACTTTTTTGTTTTTTTCTTTTTCGAACAAAATAAATGATTTTTTCTTTGGCATAAAAATTTGAACAAAAAATAATAATCGTACAGAGCCATTTATATATATATCAATAAAACTATTAATTTGCTGCGCATCATTTCTGATAGTCAGTCTAATTTTACAGAGATTTTTTTTTTCGTTAAATTTTGTAATAATTTTCGTTTTTTTTACATTCTAAGAATCAACTGCAACCGCTCCAAATATTTCGCAATTAATTTCGGTGTGATGCATCGTTTAAAAATTGAATGCGAAATAATTGGGCGAGTTGTTTTAAATGAAATAATAATAAAGTAGAAAGATCGGGTAGTGGATGACTGTGATTGTTTAAACAAAAACAAAATAGATTTACACTTTTTCAGAACAAATTTTGATTATTTTTTAATTGAATGAGAGCCGAGATACTAGATTGTCTCTAAAAATTAATAGTGAACAAAAAACAAACAAAATTGTGTGTTGATTCTTTTAACTATTTACATTGAAATAAAATAAAAATTGGTTAAATAAACTTGTTGCGTTTGATTTGAAATGGTCCAGCCTCAAATTTATCATTGGTTGGCTTAGTAACAGCAGACTGCTAGTTCCTTTGTAAAAATTATCCTAGACACTCGCCTAGACATCCTTTGCATCAATATGTTTCGCCACCTTGACAATGTATCGGGAAAACAATCTCATTCAGCTAGATCCAATCACTTTGTCCTTGGGTTGATGACAATAATTGTGATTAACACATAGACAAATGTACATCTCTCGGGCTGGCAAGTAAGAGACTTGATTATCAATAACAAATTTTTCTATTTACACTATGACTGTGAATGATTCAAAAGCCACGTTTCCATTATTAAAGTAACTGAAAAATTTACCAATTTTATTTTAAAACAAGGCATCAGAACAGTCGGAGCGTTTGCTGCGACTTAGCCCCGTACGACCCGTAATCCTATTTCGTTCGTAACCATAATACGCCCGTAGCCGTAATACGCCCGGAACCCTAATACGTCTACAACCCTCTAATGCGTCTGTTACCAAAATGTTAGTCAAGTTGGGTATGGTCAAATTTACTGAAAGTGTTCATTTTTAAAATTGCGCAATTACGAAAGCCCGTACGAAGTACCTCTCAAATAAATTAACAATTTACTCGATTTATGTGCAAAAAACACTTAGGGCCGAGTAGCGGCCATAGTCTAAGGCGAAAAACTGGCGAAAACGGATGAATTTCACTTCATTTTTACCGATTTATATCGATTTTAATAAAATTCAATATGGCCGTCGGCAGCCATTTTGTTAGTAAACTGGAAAAAGTAGTAATGCTTTGCATTTGTCAATACCATTCAAACAAAAAAAAAAATCATGAAATTCATCACGTTCACTGTACGGCCGAGTAGCCGGATATGAGCTCAATCCAAGGGACCTAGCTCATGCTCCGGTGAGCTGAATTTCATAAACTTTTCTTTTCCTGATTGGTACGGTCAATACTAATATAATAAAGCAAAAACAGTCGACATCCGGTCAAATTTGGCCGACCTACAAGCAAAAACTGCTTCACGCCCTATACCTGGTTCACATCAAGGGCGCTAACTCACGATCCGGTAATCCAATTTTCATAAACTTTTTTTTGTCGATCGGTATTGCAAGATTTAATTTTTTGAGCAAAAAAAATGTTTTTGGGTATTTCTCCAGCTTCTCTCATTTCTCCATAACGAGTATATATATATATGGAGAAATGAGAGAAGTAAGCAAAATAAGAAATGTATAAAATGTCGATACTTTTGAATGTTAAAAACTGTATTTCAAATATTCGATTTGCTCAATTAATTAATTTTGCCTCAATTTTCGACCAAATGCCATGTCGCACTCAGACGATTTTCAAAAATTTTTCTTTCCTGGATAGGTTGCCAAGAATTTAAATACACTTTAAAATCGACTTATTTACTCGTGAATCATTAGCGTGTTATGTGTGGAAAATAAAGAAAAAATATTGAAGAAGATAAAAACGAGGGTGTACCGACTTCACTAATGAATAATAGTAAATCATTGCAAATCCGAAATTCGTTTTCAATAGGAATCGGTGTAATTTGAGGTGGTTTCCTAATTTACAGCTATTGTTACGCATCTTTCCACATTCCACACGTTGTCAACAAAAGCAAAGTAAAGAGTCGTTTCACTCCATTTTCTATTTTTCCTGAAATTCCTGAAATAAAGTTTTCAATTTTTTTTTAAAGAATTTTATAAAACTTTTATTCCAAAAATAGGTGGTATTTAACTCACACGTACAAGTGTGGGATGGACGAAACGTAAAATAGTTTTCATTCTTATTTGATGAGATACATGTGGAACGAATAGAACGAAGACAGTACTTATGGCGATATTTGATTTTCCTCCAAGGTTTTCGGCAGAAACAGCTTTTTGAAATCCAACTTTTTTAAAATAATATTTATCGCGCTCGCAAACATATAAAATAGTTTTGTTTAGAGTGCAACGTTTCCATTGAAATATCGTACACTCTGACGAATATGAACTGTAAATTATAATTTAAGTCAAAACCACCGATAAAGAGCGGTACATATATTTGCACTGATCCGAACAGTTCCAATAACATTATAATAATTTTGTAATAACTAACATCCCCTTTCATCTCTCCACTATACAGCAAGCATAATATTGCCGTTCCTTTTACCAAACCCAAAAACTAATCTAAACTTGGGTCTTTCTTCAACGAGAATTTCCAATTCACCTTATGTCTTCTACATATAATATATATTTGTACGTTCATATATACATCCATACACGCAAAGTTATAAATCTAAAATACACATTATGGTAACCAAATATCATATTCTCATAGTAATAAGCAATTTCTATAAACATAATGGATTAAAATGCAAAATATTATTACTTTATGGAGCTCATTCCACCAAACGACAAGAAATATATCAAAGAGAATTTTCTCAACCATTTCGACAATGTAACTTACGTTTTACATTATAATATAGAGTTAGGATATGACTGTGATGTACGAACCATATAGCACACACATACGTTACGTTATTTAGCAATCTTCGTTTATGTAGACTTATAAAATATAAGTTGTAGTCTCAAGTCCTTTGTGTTCCTTTAAAGGATATCAGAAATATAGTTATCCATTTTAACTGCCGCATAATATTTTACGAAAATTAATATAACAAGATTTTCAGGGGAATATCGTGTCTTAGCTGGTTAGCCTTCAGGGTTGGTAACTGTCACAATAATGCTGATCCGGTGTACAATAGAATTAGAGAGGAAACTAATTAAAATCGCACTAAAATTTAATTTCTTGTTCAACATTAATAACGTGCACTCCATACGTAATATTGTAATAGAACCATATAACAGAGAGACTCAATTGATTGAACATTAGGAAATACGAAGTTTAATTTAGTGCGGTTTTTGGAAACTAAACTTTGTCAATGAGATGTAATATGAGTCATTAGCCTAATGAGTTGCTTCCGGATATCCATACAGATAACGATGACAAAGTTTAAATTGACTTTCTGACGCTCAATATTTTTACAGTGTGAAAAAATGAAGAAGTAACATTTTCAACATTATTCGACCAACTTGCTTCCATATGTGATGTCCATGGTATTATTCACGCAACACACGTGGTATTTTTACGTATAACATTGTGGATATCGCATGTATAATGAATAGCTCATACAGTTAATGTCAATTAAACTTAGTTTGCTTCAGTTGTTTTACCAGCTGGTCCACTCATCAATCACACTGATCATATGTAATACGAATGACTCTCTGAATGTGGAACCCATATAAAGATGAATAAGCAGTTACTATATGATTAGACCAGCTGGAAAAACAACCTCGACATAAAGGTTAATGTTAACTCAGTGCCGTAGCTAGAAGATATCGACCCACTCATTTGTACAATGATGTATGTATGCCTAAAGATACATTTTCTTGGAAATTAAGATTCAATTTCAATTCAATTCAATTCACTTTATTTGCCCAGATACATAAGCCGTAATCATTTACAAACAATAAGCCTTCCGAAATTTAGTCTCCCCCTTACGGAAACTTTTCAGCGAGTGATAACGTTACGCACAAAAGAAAACTTCAGAACTTCAGAAGGAAGCACGACTCTTCTTGAAGGGAAAAGGCTAAGAAAACCTTCACATGACCTTTATATCGAAAAAAAACACAACAAAACTGAGACTAAATCTCGAAGCGGCTGAACACATAAACATTTACACGTTTGAAGAACGTATAAATGTTTATAACTTTAGACCTTGACCAATGAGGTTTAACGGTAAGACTCTCACCAACTCCACGGAGCTGGAGAAGTCCATTTGTCGATCCGTCGAGATGGCTCATCATGGTAGTTATGGCTCTGATGAGTTCGAAGTCAGACCTCGCACACGAGCCATTGTTTGTTTTCATTATGTATTCGTGAATAGTGTCGTAGCGGGTATCGTGATGAAGTTGCCGGGTCGGGTACCTCCATGGAAGTTTGTTGATCAACTTATTTATTTTGACTTATTTTGTACTACTTGCAACTTTTTGACGTGAGTTGCGGCTGGTGCATGCCATACTGGACGTGGGCATCCGTACATCATAATTGGTCGAATCATAGATTTAAGCAGAATGTTTTTGTTTCGGTACGACAGTTTCGATCTTCTTGCTAGCAGTGGGTACAATGATTTAAAGGCTTTGGTGGTTTTGTTAGCGGCCTTTTCAATTTGTGGCTTGTACGTAAGTTTTTCATCCAAAAGTCCACTCCAAGATACGTTGTAGTTTTCGAGAATCTCTGTTCCATTAAATTCTATTGTCCTGGATGACTTGCGTTTAATTGACCTGTTGAACAGGAAGAGCATAGCCTGAGTTTTCGCAGTGTTGATTTGGATCTTCCATTTCTTGAAGTATCTGTCACAGGATTTCAGACCAAATTGCAGCTTTTTGATTATTGCATTGGTGCTTTTGGCTACAGCCATAAGAGCAGTGTCGTCGGCATATAACGAAAGGTTGCAATTCCTGGGTGCTTTGAAGTCAGAGATGTGTACAGTGAGTATAAAAGTGGTGAAAGCACACTCCCTTGCGGAACACCAGCTGGAATTTTTCTAGTGCCGCATTGAGTTTATAGATCAGTCCGTTGTGCCACACCGAATCGAAAGCTTTTTTCGATATCAAGTAGTATTAGACCGGTTGACCTTCTTTATCTCTTATTCGTCTTAACCATGCTAACCACCCATTTAACTTGATGTACCGTCGAATGTCGTGGTCGAAAACCAAACTGTTCTTTTGTAATAACATTGGTACTGGTCAAAAACGCGTTGAGGCGCGTATATACAACTTTCTCAAAAACTTTTCCCAAACAGCTCAAAAGGCTAATAGGACGGTAGCTGGTGGTAAGCTTGTGGTCTTTCCCTGTTAGTCAAAAATTGAAAAACAATGTTTTCATGACAGTTAAGACGTCTAACTTTTTTTTTTAATAATCCGTTTATTATCATCCCAATATATTTCTGTGTGGAACACTATGTGTAAGTTGGATGGAAGTGGTCCGTTATTACAATTGTGTCGTAGTTACTGAAATCTTTGAGATACTAATAGATTGAATTCACTAGTCACTAGTGCTATTAAGTTGTAAGTACTATTCCGAAAATGACATAAGGACCTGATGATCAGGTACCAAAATTACATTTAATTTAGATCCGAAAAGTAACTCACCCTGACCTATTCAGAATCAAGGGCAATTTATGCAAAAAAAAAATGAAAGTCGCGAAAAAGTGAAACATGTTTTGCTAGTATGGCCATCCCGGACGCGGACATGGTGATATGGTTCCATTAATTCGACAAGACAAATGATGTGAGATTTTGATAACGACATTAAAGTATTCTTAAATGTTCTGTTAAAGGCATCGAAACAGGTTGTCCGGTAAATTTTATTTTGAAAGTAATTGGGACAATTTTTAGAGATTCGTCAATTTCAATTGTATGATTCGCCATGTGGAATAATTTCAGAATTTACGTTTTTATCTGTCGTTGCTTCCATTTTGAAAGGAAAAGTTAAAAGGACAAACCAATTTTGCAATTACACCCACACGTTTGGCTGAAATCGGTTGTACACAAAACAATGTTTGACATCGATTTATGAGCAACGAAACTATAACCGACACATGTTTCCGATCTTGCATATTTTCTGTGAAATTAGAATTGTGCAAAGAACATACTGGTTTAAGGTTTAATCCCCTTTTAAGACATGGTAACATTCAAACTATCAGAAGGAATTAATTCGATGTTATTTGTGAACTAGAAGTGTGTACTTAATATCCACACAAGAACATACATACCATACACAACAGTGGCAGCAGCAGCAGCAGCACCGTCTCAGGCATTGTTTCGCTTTCATATCATCATAAAACCGGATTATATGTCCTGGAAATTGAAATTAAACATTAACAAACTTTAAGCTTTGTATGTTATGTTAGAACACATAAACTATAACGTCATACATGTACAGATGCGGTGTCTGTATTTTATGTTCTGTCGGTAATTAATTTGCAGTCATAAACCGTTTCACTTAACTGCATGTAGATCTTTTCATTGTAAGGCAATTTGGCATTAAACCTAAACCTTAACACACCGAACACCAAGCTGAACCATTTTTCACTTGGACATTAGATTGAAATCCAAAGAATTGAAATAAAATAAAAGAGGAAGACAACAACAAAAAAAAAATAATTTACTTCCCTCATGCCATGTTATGGTATGAACCCTACTAAATATGTCAAGACAATATTGTAATTGTAATATTCCGAAAAACCCCAAAGGACTTTTAGCTGGGATGTGTGTAAAATATAAGGAAAACCGGAATTTTCACTGACCCCTTATAAAATTCACCGCAAACTAATTTGTTACAAAAAAGATCAAACAAGTCAGAGAAGATTCGTTTATCGTATATTGTTTTTAATGTTGTTGGTTGGTCTCTTGTTTATAGTCTAAATAATCCTTAGTCCATACTTGCTGGTATCTTCTCACATGGTACTTTTTGTATCGCCCAAAACCAGTTACAGTGTAGGTGTGACGCAAGTCCTTTTATCCACTTATAAAAGAACTGATATCGGTGGGGGTGACGCTTACAGCTTCGAGTCGCAAAAAGAAAAGCAAGTAAGTGCGTCATACCTTCACTGTAAGTAGTTTTGGGCGATATCAGTTTACTTGTAAGACTTTTTTGAAAAACACTGAAACACATGTCGACTAAAATCCAAAACTCTGTAACTTTGTCTTTCAAAAGTAGTTTCTGTCTGCCATATTTTCCTAGTTATGGCTGACATAGCTCGCACTTAAAATGCTCATAGCTCTTAAATAAGCGATTTTTGGAAAAAACCATGAAACACGTGTCGACTAGAATGTGAAACTCTATAACTTGGTCTTTTAAACGAACTTCATATCTGCCTTGTTTTCCGAGTTATAGGTCCCAAAGCTCAATAGCTTTAAATGCTCATAGCTCCGAAATCATAAGCTTTTATGAAAATTCCTTCTCTTATTAGAATTACGTCCTTGACATACCCTGAAAATTTCAGCCGAATCCACCATGTAATACAAAAGTTTCACTGTAACAAAAACAAAGGTTCAAAGGTTGGTAAAATTCATCAATTTCAAAACGTATGAAAATCCATTTCTTCATACAAATTTCCAAGTTTTGAAATTTAATATCTCGACCAAATCTTAGCCTTATGTGGCGTGTGACGTTGAACTCATATGGACGCCCAGATTGCGAATAAAATGCTTTGGGTGTCAATAAGTTCGTGTATATATGTTCCTTAGTCCTGCGATTTTTTTTTATTTAATTTTTTCAGTGTGAATGGACTTGCGTCACGATCCTTCACTAAAGTAGTGCCATGATTATCTCGTTTTCTGTTGTTTTCGACCAGTTCATTTTTGTTATTTATTTTCGAAAATACTTTAAACGAGCAGCAAAAAGAAGGGTGATGACGACGCCACGACGTTATTTGGTTTTCTATTTTCGCTACAGCTACATATACGCATTACATACCGACCGACATGGTTTTCTATCGGATATAAGTTTGGGATCATTTGAGTGTGAAATGCAACACGCATGATGAAAAACTGTGTTGATATACACATGTGCGTCTCTGTGTGTTAAACAAATGAAAAATTAAAGTTTCTTTTGTTCGTCGTTCGCATTTATACACAACACCGAGACGAGAGGACCGGGGAGATTCAATTTATGAGATTTCAAAGAGGACCTGGTGTTATATTTGATTTCCGGTCAAAAGAATTTTTAAGTTTTCATGATGATTAGTGTTGGAGGGTTAGTGTGTCAAAGGGAATGAAAATTGAGATTAAATTGAATAAATGTGCTGCAAAGTAAGGCGTCATGGACGGTAAATGATTAAGTCGACGAGGTAGAAAGGTTTTTTTTCCTTTGTTATAGAAACGGATGTAATTTGCTTTGGATGAAAATCTGGTTTCTTTGTGATATTGACCAGTCCTGGTCTTTGCGTAGGAAATGTAGTACGACTCACGTATTCGGCCAAGGTTGTATTATACTTATTTCAACACATTGGCGTTTTGTACGCTTTTATAGAAGAACAAGTTACAGTAGCTTAAGCAGCCTTGTTGCCAACATTCCAAAATCTTTGTGCCTTATTTCAAATAGTCTTCAACAAATGTATCTATAACCGAGAGATACAAGTCATTCATCACTTAAGAATGAAAATCGACAGTGAAAATTATGAATTATTCAGAAATAAATTTCGGAAGAAAAAAACTGAGTTTGACGCAGTGCCACGCTTCAAAATTGTTTTTACAACAGACCGCAAAATTTTCCCAATTTTCGCCATTCTACATTATTCTGTACATGCACATTAATTGCGCAACACATTTTCGTTAACGTTCAATTCAGCTACACGATAGTACTAAATAAAATCCACCTTTATGCCACAACCACACAAAATATAATGTATAAAAAGAGAATATAAAAAAGGTTATTGTAAAATTATATTGCTGCCGCACATATAACACGAAATATGTCATTTCATCTGAGAGAACTTACTTGCTATTTGAATAGCTTTGTAGTCAGGTGGCGTGATGACGATGGACGAAAAAATCATTTGAGAAGATAAATCGTAGTCGGAAGCAGAATACGTACGAGCAACTGAAAATCTGTATTTTTTGTTATAGTCGCGTTATATTTGAAAATGACGTGAGAGAAGATCCAAAAAGATTTTCAACTGCTCGTGCATCTTCAGCATTAGCGATATTGGAGGGGTGAGTCATGTCAAATTGTTTGAGTATACTCTTTTGAAGTATATAAGATGCCTGATGCCTGTACAAGCACTTAAATACGTTCGATACACTGTCATACCACATTGTCGCTATAATCTACCTACCACTTCCATTCCATACACATTTTCGTTTTTCAGTTTTAAGACGTATTTACCACCTGAACCTTTAAGAAATGGCGGAAATTACGATATAATGCTATAATCTACTGCTCTTCTTCTTTCAAGTTTAGAAAATTGCTAATAACCGCCAATAACGGTCTGTTATTACAATTTTTAAGACTTAAAACTCTAGTTTCAAGAAAAAATCGTAGTTTCAGGCATTAGACTGGTTTTTTATCTATTGCCTCAAAGTGTTACAAATTTGATCTGAGGTAACTGGTCATACAAAACTATTGCAATTGGTGGAGGTCTGCATTTTCAAACCCATATTCTACGGCGATCTTCGCTAACAAAATTATTTCTCCGCCAATAACGGATTTGTTCCATAGTTTTTCACGCCTTATCGTCTCCAGTAAGTTTTATTCGTTCATAAAAACTCAGGCGTCCGCTGATAGACGATTTTACAGATTTTGAAAATTTACCATCAGCGAACCGCCGAGTTATGTGCGAGGACATCCAAAACTTTCGGGGATGGCTCATTGGAGCAAATTAGTGGTTTGCCAAAGCTCAGCGGAGAATTATTAGAGCTCACCGGAGGTTTGTTAAAGCTCAGCGGAGAATTATTCGACCTCAGCCGATATTTTTATTCAAAGAGGTGGCATAATTAAACTCAAATTAAGGCTACAATTTTAATAAATGTCTATCATCTTTGAAATGTCCCACACTTTTTCGAACGAAGATATTTTACCGCCAAAGTGAACACAGCAAACATTCATTCTAGTACTTGTAATAGCGAAGTGTCACAGTTGTGTCGAAATATTTTCTGTGTTTTTGTTGCGAAAACAAAAGAAACTTTTGTTTTTGCATCGAGTAAAAAGTGTTTAGTGTTCAAATATGCCTTGGCGACCTAAAACAATGGAAAGTTTAAGAGGTGAGTTTCTTTGAATTTTTTCGGCGAATTTTTGTTAGAAAATTTGTCATACATTTTTGGGAAACTGTCCTGTTATTTCCCTATGACGGGCCTTAACATAAAATCTTTTACTTCATTTGTTTAATCCAAGGTTTAACCATTCATTTTACTGTAAAGACCATATTAACAGTAGGACATTGCTTATTTATGTCATTGCTGTTGATAACAGATGTTTAGTCGTTTCAGAAACTATATGTGAAGGTCATGCTATTGATGCTACTTCATTTTCTTCAAAGTGGACAAAAATACGGATTTTCGCAACACGCAAGCATGAAAAACGTTGTGTTGAAATGGGAAATTCCTTCTTAAGCAAATTGCAGCCCTCGCTTCGCTCTGACACCGCAAACTTTCGCTCTTGGTGAAATCTCTTATTTTCTCCCCGTGGTTTAAAAATACCTATTTTGTATTCAATGTATGCTCTGATTGTTTTCATTTCATAAATGAAAAGAGAAAAGAAATGTTGGATCTCGACCGATATGCGCTAAATGCGCCCGACTATTCTACTTAGCTCCCCAAGCTTTCTTAAACTTCTGTTTATTCATATTGCATGCAATATCTCATAATAAAAAGCAAAGTTCCATCCATAAAAGGTCTTTTTTAATGATGACTTTTACAGATTTTATATATTCAATGGTCTTAAGCAAATATGGGGGGTTGGAAATGCTTTTTATTGAAAATTCAGTCATATTACTTCTACTGTGTACTGTTGCTTGTTTCGCGTAATGTATGTAAAGAAGCGATAACGATTCGCAAACGTTAAGTTTATTTCTTACTTTTTATTTCACATAAAATAAGTCTTAAAATTGTTTTTCTTTCATTTTATTATCAAATAACAATATTCTTTTCCATGCTATTCGCTGCATATAAACAAAAAATAATAGAGAGGTGCTGTGTGCCCGAGATGAGTAATCGTTTAGAGTGGAAAAATGGGCGTAGCGATATTTAGTTTTCGTAAATTTTTATAGATATGAAGTAATGCTGTGTTGTCCATCTACTCTAACTGCGAATTTAAGTTTTAAATTGATCGTCATACTGGTATATGCGTTCGATTTTACCGTCTTTTATACACTTCTAGTGGCTTTGCTCTAGTTTACTTTAATGACAAAATAGTTACAAATATTTAATAGTAAACAATCCAAAGGCCAAATGTCATGTTATGCGTCACCTACATGTGCATATTGTTTATTAACCTGTCACATACGGCTCTGCTATCGATAACGACTACAAAAATAATTACCAGCTCTGGGTAATATGGTCTTTTATAAAGTAAAATTCACGTTAAAAAAATGAAGTACAAGATTTGAAATCGACAGATTAAAAATACTTTGATCGATAAAAAAAATAAACCCTATAATAACACTGGTCATATACTCGCTGTCTGTAACAGGTTATACAGGAAGTCTCTTCGTAGACCAGCTGAAGATGTAGATTCCGCACGGATTAATGAATTTTATATAATTCATTATTTCGCCAAATATATCCAAGTCTACACGTTGTTTAGTCAACGAAATGACAAAGTTTTTCAGTAAATTTTAGACATTTTTTTGGTAAACTTGGATTTCAATAAAATACAATTATCAATAACTGGCTCAATTTGAAAAAAAATCATGTAAGTCAATCGATAGTTATCCCTATCTTTGATCTGTCATTAAAGACGCCCTTTTGCTATTTTCGAATAGTATAACAGAACACCGAACCTTAATCAACCTCAAAATAAATATTTAACTTCCTCTGGCACGTACCGTCGTGTTCGATATAAATGAAAATTGATTTGGTTGGTAGTTGAGAAATATTTAATCGTATGAACAAACGCGTCACATACCGAATCTAATCACAAATTTAAAACTATCTTTAAATAATATCTGAACACCTCAATGAGCAAGAAGTATATCTCTTTTATAAATCGCTTAATTGACTCTCGAGATAATGTGTGTTTATACTGACATATTACGTGATACCTCATATAGCTAGTAGCTACGGACTTTTATTTTTCACCAAATAACCAACCGCAAGATCCTGACAATCAGTCAAGGGAATAACTACATGAGGAAAATGGGACGCCTAGCTGTACACCATCCCTCATAACATAACTTATAATCCCCATCAAATTGATATAAATGGGCAGATAAATTTTGAATAGCAAAAAGAGTAATGTTCAAATAGAATTACAAACCGATTATTTTCTCTCGCATATACGGGATAAATTAATATGCTGGATACATATGCCAGCCATATACTGCCTACCGTATTACTTAATTTAAATGGACCAACAAAAAAAAACATTTCGTACATTACAATATGCTCCCGCAGAGGTAAAATATGGTGCCATAAAATAATTCCCATTTGAAACACACAAAATGTACAATTGTCTACCTATATTTATATCTAAATATCCGGAAAAGGAACTGTACTGTGTACATATTCTGTCCTTCATAAATTGGAGCAAATAATTAAAATCGTATACGGACGCCTGCGACACATATTATAAAATACTTGGCTTATATCTGTATATATATATATATATATATATATATATATATATATATATATATATATATATATATATATGGCAACGGTCACCCGCACCATTGAATTCATGTACGACCGAATAATACAATAAATAAAATCTAAAGGATTTTCAATATAATTTTATTGTAACCTATGTGGAATATGGGACGTATCGTATTTTACGCAACACACATAATACGTATATACAGAGAAATGTATGCTTTATGTTGATGGAAAGAATTTAAATCTCTCTAGGGGTTCGAAGCTTACGGGGTGAGCATCTTTTTATCATGTTTAATGGAGATTTTTTGGGTCCTCGTAAATCTCTCGATATGGTTTTCGGATGTTAATGAATTTATGAATAACTGTTTTCCATTTCGTTTCGTCTTCTTTTTTTTGGTCGGTCTCTCTCTACTTCCATCTCGCTGATACGTATTGGCGACGACGACGAGAACGGTTTTATGTATTTTAATTGGAATGCGTACACACCACTCACCACATTGACATCATTAATGGTTTGACAAAATGGAAAACATTTAATGCCAAGCAAGGCAAACTGATTCATTTCGAAATGACTTTCGTTTAATAGGATTCAACCCTTTAATGTTTATCAACAAGAAAAATATATGCAATTAAAGATAAAATGATGAAAACTTCGAAGCGGAACCTTTAAAAAACATTTTTAAAAAAACCCGACCATATTTTTGTAATCAAGCAAATTAGATAACAAAAAAAACGGCTGCAAATCAACTCCAAAACACTGGCGGACATAAAATAATTTCAAACGAAATGTCCAAACATAAAAATGCGCTCTACGAAATTACAAGCCTTTTTTATGATTTCCTAATAAAAATTTTCGTCTCTCTTAAACTGCCAACAAGAAACATTCAAAGAAAAGCTAAAAATAAAATTTTCCTTAGCGTCAAACCACTTAAGTCGCATGCCTCACAGATAAAAAAAAACAAGGAAAATGTATTAAAAACTTCCCGAAAAGACATTAAACCGTTCATGGATATGGGATATCGTGTCATTTTCTGTAGTTAAATAAATATGTACAGCTATCCCCCCGCATAAAAAGCAGCGGAAAAAGGGGATAACTCAAATATGTACACTATATAATATTCGACCATGTTCGCCTTCTTTTTTGAGGGGGTCGACGCAACACCGACAAGCATACATATATATATATATGAAATTATGTCCCGAATTTGAATAAAACAACTAAAATAATTTAAATAATTCCTCTCGACTTGACTCATTTTGTGTATACTATTTTAGAAATTGTTGTGTGTAAAAGCAATTAAAAAATCCACAGCGTTGAATAAAAACGAGGGTGTTAATTGCATGGATACACCAAGTATAAATTAAGTTTAATTCGTTATCTGGTGACTCAATTAGATGCCATCTAGAATTTTCCAAAAGAGTTATTCGAGATCGGCAACACCAACAACAACTAAAAAAAACCTTAAATATTCCGTGTATTGCATTGCAGAAATTCGCCGAACAGTCTCCCTTTTTCATTGCTGTAATGGGAACCGCGCGCGTGAATCACTGGGTGTATATGTTTGGAAGTGTACATCTTCTGGTTGTTGAAAACGTAAAGTCACATTAAACGGATTAAGACACGTTCGAATTCATAAATGAAACAGACATTAATTAAGATTTTGGGGAGTGTTAACATGACTTGATAAGCGAAATTTATGCATTGAATTTGTACGAATCCAATTCCGCCAACGGAAAAGTTCTCCCATTTTCGCACAGAGTAGCTTCGCAAAATAGAATGTTTCGTTGACTTAAATTAAAAAGGAAATTTTCTTGGAATTTTTTTCATTTATTTACTTACAATGACAAAATATTGCAATCGAACACAATATGCAACTCATCTCTGTCGGCATATAAATAAAACATCCGAAAATAAATTCCGTGTTGACTCTTCCGTTCCCCACGATTTGAATATCTCTCGCATCCACATAATTAAGAGATTTCTGATAACATGCAAGCGACACAAATATAATGTTAAAATAAAATTGTGATATTTACTCAACTTTTCGGGTTCGAATAAAGTGAAAGTCGATATTTTAATTAAAATTGCTGGCGCATAACATAAAAGGGTTGAACGAATTTTTTGGCAAATATTTGAACAAAAAAGCAAATGTTCTGGTTTCAAGGATCTTATTTGATTAACACTTACGCTATTTTGTATATTTCAACACATTTTATACAATATGTGTACGAGAGTATAAAACACTGTATGTTGTGTGTGCACATTATGCTTATATTCTTATAAAATTACGCAAATGATTATATTGCTGCGACACATGATTAACAAATATTTGAATCCCAGTTGCAGTGATTATGTGATGCTGCTAACAAATTTACCCTTTTGCTCTACTTCATAATTAGATTGGAATTATAAATGAAATACTTGTAGGTGCATGTAATATGTGTTAAGAGATCTGAAGATTACTGAAGCGATGCAAATGGTTTAATATATGCAGGAAAATGTCGAGCGGAATTTGTTGTCGTTTATATCATCTGCTCATATAGGGAATAATCGAAGAACTAGGTACTGTTGTGTTGTAACGTTATAGTCCGATAAGGTAGGTTACACTGAATGGTAATTGTAATTGGTATTTTATCTGACTACTTGGAGATAGATACGATGACACAATTTTCTCTGCTGCTTGGTGTCGGTTCATAATGTCTTAAACTCGAAAGAGATATAAGTTTGAACGAGTGAAGTAAAAGAGTTCGATAAATAGTAGTTTACATGACAAGAGATAGAAAGTTGAAAAGTCCAGTTTTCGTGTGAAGTTTGTCAATCCAAGGCGAAGCCGAGATCAATCAAAACATAAAACCGTGACTTTTCGATTTTTGTCGCTAATTTTATAATGAATTTTCCATGCTTTTGAAACTTAAACCAATTTCCTCTAGGGAGACCACTTGTAAGCCTCACTTCGTTCGGCCTACAATCCGCGAAATTGCCTAAAATCAATCGTCCAAAACAGGTACACAAATAACCATTACATGTTTTGTTTTCCCTATGGTCGAAAGTAACTTATTACACACCTAGTGAAAACAAGAAATTTGGTTTAGGTTGCAAATGGAAAATCCATTACATAACTAGGCTTAAAAGTTGAAAAGTCTCGTTTTCGTGTGTTTATTTACCGTTTAATTTCCAGCTTTATATCACTTGTTAAGTAAATAATTATTACTTTACTAGAGAGGTAATGTGGCCATTCCTTCACTAGTGAAGACTCGGGCTGAAGCCCTCGGATACTTTTACTCATCTGGATACGAGATATCAAATTACTTCACTTGTATAGTAATGTACTATTACATATATAAAAAGATAAAAAATTAAGTTTTTGTGTGAATTTTTGTGATCGGCTAGGTCAATAAATACATGACAACGTGGCTTTTAATTTTTATACCTAGTTATGTAATAGTGTATTACTTCCGAGGTTCCAAGTTGTGTATTTGATAAGTGGGGTGTTCCCCCACTGCGTCTATAATTCTTGTAATTCTTGAAAAATGTGGAAAATTGTCGAGATTCTTAAAAATTCACAAAAAGATTCCTGAAAACTGATCCTGTCGTAATGTTAATGCGACTAGAATTGAATACCTGTTAGGTGTGTCTCAGAAGATATGAACTTAGAAATACCTTTACATAGTTGCAGATTTTTGAAGAGTTTTTGTAAAGAGTTTTGACGAATATGCACTGTTGAAAGGTTTCTCAATACCAGCAGGGTTTTTGAGGAGAATTTTCGCATCAATTACTTTGTAAAACGTATTACTCGACATTCGATATTTTTAATCCCACGCCTTAGCAACGGACCATTACATTACATATTAGTGTAAATGACCGAATTGCTAATGGACTTGTAAATTGAAATGAAAGAAATTGCCACAACATTGAGACCCGCACACAATCTTCACGTTAATGTCTTGATGCTCTAACCAAATGAGTTACCAGTTGAATGTCCTTTTCAAATGTAGCATTTTCCGAAAAATACATTTTGACCCCAACTCCCAATAGGTAAATGAATTTTAATTGAATTAAGAGTTATTCTAATCTTTCTGTTGTCTTTTTATCTCATTGGACATATAACACATGATCCTTAGGGGATGAATATTTAAAAAAAAAATTGTTCACAAAAAACCTCCCTTGTTTATTGTGATACACCTTTTGCATGTGATTGTATGTTGTTGCTGAATATAATCGAAGAGTTACATAATAATGCGTACCTACCGATCAAATATAATTCACAAACTTGTTAATAAGAGAATTGAGAGATTTACGTTTCGTTTTAAAAAATAGGGGAATGTTTTCCAAGGTCAATAATAATCACAGAATTTGACTGTACCAAATATTTGTATTATGTATAAACCTATATACGCGGTGTGTTGTATACTGTTGTTTGATTTAAAATCAATACGGAAAATATCACGGAGATGAGCGTGCGTTTCAAATATGATTTTGAAGCACATGCACATTTATAATTTCGACCACACCCTATATATATATATATCCCGTATACAGTCATATTATATTCTGCATAAACTTTTCGTACACCATTATGTAGCCCTACATACCTCGAAATCATATATTCAAAAACATTTGCCAATTTCAAACTCGAATTCGCACAATATTATACCGCTATGTGTGCATCCGTGTACATATATATATATATATATTGCACACGCTTAACTTTGTATAATGACAAAACAGAGGACATGACTGAGGTTCGTGTATGTGGAATTGGGTATAAAAGCGATATTTGCATATGAATATGCTACTTATATGTTATGTACGTCCATATCTAGGCATATATTTATATATAAACGTTAAATTTGAAACCCGAGTAATTTTATTGATTAAAAGTGGACCGTAAATAAAAGTGAATAAATTCTGCATGATGGAACAAAAACTGTTTAGCTAATTTCATCCTGCTAATAGGATTTTTCTTTGTAAAAATTTATTTTCGTATATTCCCATTTTCATTCTTTCTGGTACACGCAAATACAATACCAAAAGTGGCTGATACTTTATGAATAAAATGCAGCTCAAGCGTGTCAAGATCAAATGCAAATTTTTTTCAAATGCGACGAATTGCGTATGGGAATGAGATCCACATTGTGAATTTTCGTTAGTTTCTGCTAATCTGAACCACATCGTCAATCGAGACGTTTATGGCGCATAACTCATTATGAACAATTTCGCAGATTTTGCTGTATTACAAAGAAAAATGATTATTTCCACTGAGATTTTGATAGGTTCTTATTTTGTAATATATGCTGACAGCGATGGCAACGCCGCGCGCAATATAGTGCAGTTGGGTCTCTGCGAATACAATCAATGTCTCCCCATCAAATTCAACAAAGACGTGGCATTCCAGCGACCCAAAAAGAATCAATCTCTACGATGAAGAACACCGTGTTCTTCAAAACATGAATTGGCCGTACCAAGACGCCAAGAAAAACTAGGTCCCACCTGTTGGGTGGGTCAGATCCCTTGACTGTTTGTCTGAGCTTCTTAATAGTATTTTTATTGACAATGATTTATTGATTTATTTCAATGAAATGTAATTTAGAACAAGAACTACTAGAACGGTCTAATAAATCTCTCATTGATGATTTATTTCTGTTTCGTTTCACTGAAAATCTCCGAAACTTTGTATATAAAATGCCCCGGTAAAAAATGACGTATGTTTTCAGTAAAATTTAAACTGGCTTCGCTCTGGCCGCAAACTTCACACTCTTTAATTTTGGTTCTGTTTATTCGGTTTTGTTTACAAGTCAAAATCAAATAACAAGACTCCAGATCGTTTTAACAAAGAGTAGAAAAGGCTTCTTTTGAGAACTACTCCCAGATGGTTGAACCGATACCACCCATTTTCGCAATGTTCTGAAAGAACAAGTTGAGACACTTCTGAGTTGATGACTAAGGCGGTGACACGCAGATGCTTTTAATGAACAGACTCATTACAGATTGTATGAAATGTCAACCTGATAAAAACTTTTTTTTTTCTTCAAGTTGACATTTCAAACAAAGTGTAATGAATGTGTTCAACAAAATGTATCTATTTGTCAAAATGGCACATGTTTTCAATGAAACTAAACATTTTTTTTAAATCGGTTGAGAATTACTCCAGTTGTCGTGTTAACAAAAAGCAGAAAAGGCTTCTTTCGAGAACTACTCCCAGATGGTTCAACCAATGCCACCCATTTTCGAACTTGACCTGAGGATTTCAATACTTCGTCGAATAAAAAAAAATTAATGAAAATCTGTTGAACTTTGTTATCGTGTTAACAAAGAGCAGAAAAGGCTTCCTTCAAGAACTACCACCAGATGGTTGAGCCTATACCACCCATGTTCGAACCTCACCTGAGGATTTCAATACTTCGTCAAATAAAAAAAATTAATGAAAATCTGTTGAACTTTGCTCCAGTTATCGTGTTAACAAGGAGCAGAAAAGGCTTCTTTCGAGAACTACCACCAGATGGTTGAACCGATACCGCCCATTTTCGAACTTGACCTGAGGATTTCAATACTTCGTCAAATAAAAAAAAGTTTTTGAAAATCCGTTGAGATTTACTCCTGTTATCGTGTTAACAAAGAGCAGAAAAGGCTTCTTTCGAGAACTACTACCAGATGGTTGAACCGATACCGCTCATTTTCGAACTTGACCTGAGGATTTCAATACTTCGTCAAATAAAAAAAAGTTTTTGAAAATCCGTTGAGATTTACTCAAGTTATCATGTTAACAAAGAGCACAAAATTGTTACATTTAACGTTTTTTCATCACATTTCCATACACTTTTAATCATAGTGAACGTGTTATGTACCCATCCCATGACTTACAGTCAAGGCAATAATATGTAAACTTTCTTCTGAAAGTCCCTGTTGCTTGAAAGCTGTTGCTTGAAAACACGCATATATCGTCCACAACCTTCGAGCAACTGCAATGACATTAGATATATGTTAAATCAAATGAAGTAAAAGATTGTTCATTGAACACTATGCAATAAATCATGGTACTGCTACTAGCTGTAGCATAGAAAATATTTGAAGGCTTATAGACTTGACGTTTCTTTCCTTAAGACAAGAGTTATGCTTTCTTTGTGTGACTTCAAAGTTCAAACACACAACACAAGCAATAGCACGTGCAGCAATTATTCGTCAATATTCACCAGCGAATTTTAGACAGTTTTAAGAAGGCTACTCATATCGCAGACAAGGGTAGAGGAGAGATATGTATAGTGAACTTTGACAGTTGTCACTTAACGAAAAACAATTGCTGTACGCGCCCCAAGTGTACACGCATACATCAGCAAAATTTGAAAGCTTTTTCACGTTTTACATTGATTCACACAACTATTAATGCTAGAAGCAGTGATATATAGTAAGGCTCCGATCGAATTCGAGTTGAGCTGAAAATTTCAAGTCAGGCTCGGATCAAACCCTAAAATGAAAGCTCTGAACCGGATCAGATTCAGGCTTTTATCAAACCTAAGGTTTAGTTCAGGTTCGGGTTCCGGCTAGACAAAGTCCTACCTGTTACTACGAGCATTGTTATGAATAAATTCAACAAAAGTTGTTACATCTAATGAAGATATCAAAACAACAGAACGCCTGTATTTAGGATTCCAAGACATATTGGTACACGAATGAGATGTGCTTGTTCAAATCTGACATTATAGCTGTGGTGGACACTCAGACTGGGCTATAAAATTAAAATAAAAAGTACCACTCACGATGGTAAAATCACGAATTGCCTACATCTTTACCGAAACCAATTTTAGATTTGGATCAGATGATCAATTTATCATTGTAGTAGCGTGCGTAGCGAGCAAATATGAACCGCTAAATAATTACCAATTTAAATTTTGACGGGTATTAGATGTGTTTTCTATGGACATTCAGTGCTTGCTATCCGGAGCTACGTTTACGCACATTTTTCCTTTGATTTTCCTGATATATGGAACAATTTTCGAAATGTGCAATTCGAAACGCATTTTTTCAACATCCATACCGATTACCGAAGACAATAACGCTCGCAGCCAAACTATATTGAAAAGAATGAACGATGAAAATTATAACTGATTGCAATCAACCACCCATCAGATCAATTGCTGCAATATTAAAGGAAACGACGAAAAAAATTAGTTTAATCTGGACGATAATGAAGTATTAAAAATTCGTTCCGTCTTCCGTTTGTTTTTTATATTAAATGGTGGCATTATATGGGTAAGTTATTCCAACAACATTAAATCACAAATTATAAATTCGTTGCTTAACATGCCGTTAGATAGATATATGTATACACCGAACGTAAACTTATTTCTTTATTAGAAAAGTTTATGATTTCAGAATTCATTAAATCCAATAATTTGCATGTTGTAAAATATTATGAATAGTGAAACGCACCATAGAGAGAGCCGTGCGCCAGCACGTCACTGATCCACCCTCATCTAATTGAAATTAACATCAAAAATATACAACACCAAAAAACATGAAAAGATGCGAAGCGCAAGAGGAAGTCAGGTGAAAAGAGCCGAAGGTTTTGAATATTAAATGGCTATAAAAATGTAATTGATAAGGGGTTTGTTTGTTCAGTAGTAAAACGTTTGGAACATTTTAAATATGGAAAGGCGGGGGTACGGTTATAGAAATATGTGTACCATTTTTGCGGGGTTTTCAGACCTAATTTATTTTCTGGAAATTTGTGTTTCGTTGTTTTTTGTAGATGTTCTTATGACTAAATCTTTTCGGTGTGTAAATATTTTCCAGATAAGTCGGGGAAATTTATTTGATTATGAAAGAAGATTACGGAACAGATTTAAAGAGAGAGAGAAAAAAAATCCAAATTAAGACAAGATATTTAAATTAAGTGAACGCAACAATTAATATAATCCTCGCACCACAACAACAACAACAACAGATAAAAAAAGAAGAGAAAATCAACTGTCTGCCGTTCTAATCGCACATGCTAGAAAAAAAGAACTTCTCATTATTAACGAAGTGTAATTGCAAATCTAATTACACTTTATTTAACCAGATTAGACAATGAAATTTTAACTTTTCCATTATTCTAATCCTAATTAATTCTCATTCCCATCTATCTAAATGTAATAATACCTTTTATAGACATAAATACCGACTATGTGCTTGAAAAGTTTGTATTTTTCAGTGTGTAAATCGGGGAGTAGGATGAAGGTGGGTGGTGTCGAGAGTTTGATGAACATTGAAAATTCATTGTTCGATTTTACCTTATAATTGTCATGGGATGTTGAGGTTTAATGGTATGAGTGGCTCTGTAGAACGAAGGAACGAATACAACAGCAGTAAAATAAAAAATTACATAAAACCAACTTTATTATATGGATTTGCACTGCACGAAGTTTCCCATTCAAACCACCAATTTCCATATAATAGAACAAAAAAGACGAATAATTAACTCGATTTTATGTTGGGATGCTAAAAATAAGAATTGGGAAATTTGTAATCGAAAGAAAGAAAATCGGTCGTTCGTTGAATGGGATACTTAATGTTCAAAAAACGAATATTATGCATTCGGAATGAGAATATGGAAATAGATGAAATTTGCACCAAAAGCATACGGATCTCTAATTAGGTTCATGCCATAAAAGTTCGAAATGGATGAGAAGATGTTGATTAGATTTGAATAATTTACAACAGGAAAGTCATGCTTAAGTTGATTGATTAATTTGAATGAAATAAAATATATTTGAATATGCTTCCATGGTACACATTTTTCTTTTTCACTTAAAGTAAAGTGTGTACGTGTTAAACGGATAGTATATTGTTATAAGGGGGCCAGCTTATATAAAAATCGGGAGCGGTCTAGTGGTCACACAATATGAGATTTTATTTTTAGCCCCGTACGAAGTACTGGGGGCTTATAGGTTTAATATGCCGTTTGTAACATGTCGAATTAGAAGCAGACGGTTAGTGCAAAGCATTTGCCTATGTTCATAGATGACGAATCCGCAATAAAAACAATGTCCGTCTGTGACCCCTCTAGCTGGAGTAAATCACAACTTTTTTTGATAATTCTTTTTTTTCCCGTTTGGTAGTGTCAAAACAAAGGCTAAGTTCGAAGATGGGCGATTTTTGGTCGACTTCTCCCGAGCTCCCGAGCTTCCCGGGGTTCCATGAGCGAATATAGGGTTTTTCAATGATATCTCTGGACATTTAAATGTTACAGTTATAAGTGGCTCCGTTTAACGTGTAAATACCATACCAATCGACAAAAAGCAAGTTTTTAAAATTCGGATGACCGACTTGTGAGTTAGAGCCCTTGGTTTGAACCAGGCAAAGGGCGCCAAGCAATGTTCCCACATAGGTCAGCTAAATTTGAACAGAGTTCAATTATTTTTGCTTTATTAGATAGGTATTGACTGTGCCAAACAGGGAAAAAAAAGTTTATGAAATTCGATTCACCATAGCATGAGCTAGGTCCCTTAGAGTGAGCCCAATATCTACATTAAACTTTGACCGAATTTCATGATTTTTTTTGTTTGAAAGGTATTAACGAATGCAAAACGGTCGTACTATTTCCGGTGTCCTAACAAAATGGCTGCCGGCGGCCATATTGGATTTTAATAAAAACTATATAAATCGGTAAAAATGAAGTAAAATCCATCCGATTTCTCTTATTTTTGTTTTATCTGTCAAGTATTTGCACACCGAATAGCGTGTTGTGGAAAAAATTCTAGAATTAGGTCATTTGGCTAGGGCTGCTACTCGGCCCTGAGAGTTTTTGAACATAAATCGAGTAAATCTCATCCGATTTTGCTAGTTTTTATTTTATTTGAAAGGTAATTGAATACCGAAAATTGGCAAAAAAAAAATTGGGTTCCTTAAATAATGTCGTAAATTGTTGGTTTTATTTGAGACGTAATGCGCAATTTTCAAGACGAACACTTTCAGTAAATCTGCACATGCCGTTCTTGGGCTAGGTAGGCAATAATTGCAAGTACGAAATAGGGTTACGGAAGTATTTTGATAACGGACACATAAGACGGTTGAAGACGTATTAGGGCTACGGACGTATTAGAGCTACGGACGTATTAGGGCTACGGGACGTATTATAGCTACGGACGAAATAGGATTTTTTTTCCCAATTTCAATTTCCTATGGACGTTGTTTAGTAAATATGTGGGCTATTACTTGCACCACCAAACTAAATGAGTGCAATGTGGTTTAACCGAATTCCACCGAAATTAATATAACAGCAAACCATTCAGCTATAAACAAGTCCACATCCCCTTTAATGGTAAGAAAATTTATAAATCTTATTCTCATCATAATCCATAAATAATTAACCATGAAATGAACATGTGGACTGAATGGCTATTATGTTGTGTGTCTATACATATAATATCTAGCATGCTTTTTGGACATATAAGCGTAGAAGAAAAACATCATGCTATAAGTACAAAATTCGTATCAAAAGCCATATAACAATAATTTAACCCAACATGTCAGTCAATTCACTTTTATTGGCCTATCTAGGAAATGTAATAACGTGTCATTAGGCAATTACAGTACTCATACATGCGTTTGTTATAATAATCTAAAATATTAATTGCACAGATTTTCTGAAGAAAAATTATTATTATGGCTAGCTGACGGCATATTATGGTTTTTCTGTAGGGAAAACGGGGAAAATAGTTTTTGTTCGGAGTACGATTATGCGATGACTATTTTGTTTCTAGATTTTGTGGAACGCAGGCAACAATATGTTGATATTTGATTACCTTTCTGTTCACATTATCGTCAAATGGCTTGCGTTAAAATTCACAAAACTTTACAGTTTAATGTTAAAAGTACATTGTTTCGGTACGTACAATGTTGTACGTAATCATGTCGTAGAAAAGCCAAGGACTAGCTATGAAAGGGGTACAAGGGTTCGTATTATCAAAAGTTGGTCGAGTTTAATTGGACATGCGTTGAGTCCGATCTCAATGTCTTTTTTTGTAAGATTCAGGTTCCACACTGATAAAAGAGATTTTTTGTATTATACGTTGACAGTGCAGCGTACTCTCTTTTTTTTGCTCCTTCGAATTTTGAGTATTACTTTCTTAATTTTACGAATTCATTATCATGTGATAATAGACGCGTCTAATGAAACTCTACCACGATATATGAATATAAAAGGACGAAACACCCATCTTCAGTGTCAAATCAATGAAATAAGTTTGGAGCGTCCCAATTTTGCTATTAAAACTACTTTTAAATTGTTGCAGCTCTTCGTAAATCGTGTGATAGGAGCAGTTAGATAGGAGCAAAAAAACACTCTTTTATCAGAGTAATATTTGTGGATTGATTCATTTTTATGTTGAGTCTTTGTGTTTTCAACCTATTGTTCAGGCTAACTTTGATGAGATCTTGTAGCCGAGAAAAATCTACTTAACCAAGCAAATGGCCTACCTTCCGACGCGACATAAATTTTACCAAAGATAAAAAGATTTACACTCGTTCCAAAGATGAATTGATACGTAATGGCGGAGTAATGACCTCCGTACGATAACGTTTAATCGATTTCTTTGTCATTTACGAACAAAGAGCACATAAGCTAATTAGACAGAAATAAAATCGAAATTCATTTTTATTGCCATTGATGGATTAAAATCGGCGGTTTCGTTTTCAACAACCTTGTCATGCGAAGTCGAAATTTCAACTTTCGGAATGCTGACGACATTCTTCATTTTTTTTTATATTCCCTTGACTGAAAGCCAGGGTCCTACAGATGAAAATCATTCAAAAATGTTTGTCACAAAATGAAATCTCTACTTTCTAACCTCTTACTCTGACAGGGGAGAAAATAGAACCAGGGTGACAGGGTTTTTGTTTGGAAAAATTGTATACAGGGGAGAAGAGTGAAATTCGACATATTGTCTGTTTTGGAAGCTGTTAAGGCTAGTAAATAATTCCACACAAAACTTTTTAACAAATGAAAAGCTAGATTTTTTTTAGTATTTCATACTTGTTGCGAGTGAATCAATTACAAACCACAACAAGTCAAGTCATTTGTCATAAAAAAGAAAAAATTGTTTTGGTTGGAGGAGGATGCCAAAAAATGTAATTTATTTTAATCTAAGTTCAGATTAAAGTGAACATTTAACTGATTGTGGTGAGATAATTAGTCCTCCAAGTGTAACTCTTTGCACAAAAGTTTTAGTATCACAACAACTCCCAAATCAGAAAATATGTCGAATTTCACTTTTCTCTCCCAGTAACAGTTTCTTGCTTCGTGGAGAAAAACGGTAAGTTACATCACAACCAGTCAAGGTGATCACCTACCCAAATAGTGCGGCCTAGTTCATTGTGACGCCAATAGTATAATTCTTCAAAGTTTTGTTATTAATTTTACAAATTCACTTCCAGACAAGTGCTTCAAATATTGTTTTGCAGTTATCGCATATTTGTACGTGATTGAATAACAAATACTTTTGAATTTTGATATTGTATCATTGTAATCTAACCGCACCAACTCGAATGATTTATATTTGTGTAAATATCTTTAACGATAATAATCGAACAGACGGACAAAAAAAACGTGTAAGATATTTGTGTACACCTACGACCTCGGTATAATACTAATTCACACTGCACACACATAGTATATGTTCGGTGAGTAAACAGACTGCTACACAACTAATAAAGCAGATGAAGTTTTTTGTGGCTTCCATTGAAATTTATTTACTTTCTCCTATTATCCACTGTAGAAAAAAAAAACTTTTCTACTTTCGCTATGCGGTATATTTTATAGCTTTTCTGTTTTTACTTAGAAATTAAACATACTGGTAAGCGCTACCCCGTTCCTTGTTAATAAAGTCTGTGTGCATTGAAATCTACCGTATAAAAGCGAGTAACTTATTTAATGTTCGACCGAAAGTAGTTAGAAAATTTTTAAGTTCATCCTTGATGTATTAATAATTACGTAAAAGTTTTTTGCTACATTAAAATTATGCACATTGTGCACACACAAATAGATTCATTAGGTTTGTTTTTAAATGTTGCAAAAAACAACATGAGACTTTCTTTTTCCTCCGAGAAGAGCTAAAGTTTACGTAACTTTGTGTTTGCTTTACCGGATTGATTCTCGTCATTACATTTAAAATTGCAGGCTTTGTTTTCAAGCATAATTGAATGCAGTAAAAATAAATTTGCTGGGACAATTGACAAATTGAAAATTGTTGGTTGACAATATTTGTTCGAATTTACTTTGTTTTATTTAGTCCAAAAATTACGCCAGCTTAAGGGGTCGACCTCATAACCAATCATTTCCATTTTGGCAGTACCTCTCTAATTATCGTTTTCACGAGACATTTCATTTTTATTAAAATCCAATTGGGAAACCAACCCTAACTCATTAATTCGATATATTTATGCAACTGTAATAATAGCCCACTATTGTCTTTTACCGATATATCTTGGCTCTATATGAACAGGCTGTATCATTCGACAGACCCTGACAGAATGTCATTCCGAGAACCCTATCTAACGATTCTAAACTGATTTCCATGGAAAGTTATAGATTTGATAGTATTTAATTTTTGAGTACCTGCTACGGACGGCGATCATCTGTTATCGGTAAAAACTTCAGCTCGTCAGTAATAAACGACAAGCAAAATTATGTTCAAAGAAATGAAGTAAAAGATTTGAAATTACAAACGAATTAACCTTACCTTTGCGAGTTTTAGATAATGGTTTGATACACTATCTTTAAGAATATGATGGAATTCTGTACAAGAAGGTAATGCATCATATGAGTTGATTTAAAATTGTCGTTTTCAAATTGAACTTTCGTGAACGTCAACGTTAAAACACTTTAAAGGACCATTATCCCCTCGCAAAATAAACCTATTCACTCTTACAAGCTTATCAAGCAACGATAGCATCGCTTGTTGGTTTTTTCGCGATGTCGATAATTCAAAAAATAAATTTTCTTGGCAAGAATCATAACCGCGCCGCCACGTTTAATAAAAATTTATCTATTCTCGAAAGTCTTTGCCAGCGAAATAAATTCACTGAAAATCTCATTAAAATTCGTTTTGGTAGCGAATTTAGGAGAGTTTAGAATTTTAAATTTCCCTCAAATCGCCATTTAAAGTGGAAACATTAAAACTGCCTGCAATTGATCTATGATGTGAATATGTTCCCTATTTATACACCTCGATTATCCAATATTTACTGCATAACAGTACATTATATACTCACTAGGCATTCATTTATGCACACATTACATGTATATAATTTAGCAAAAAAAAATGGAGAAAAAAAACCGAAATGTATCCCTAATTTAACGCGTGATCTGCAGTTGAATTATGGAACATCTGAACAGCCCTGTTCCTGTACTACACATATCCCCATGATACGTATTATGCAAGTTACTGTGTAATAACGTATGGCTCTTTATATCCGCACATAGAGATGAGAGTTTGAAAATTCTATATATTTATAGTCGTATGCAAATTCATTATAAGCCGTTCCGTTTTTTTTTATTTCGGGGGATATAAGGGTTGAACTTGATTTTGATATGACATGCAAAATTTATATCTATTTGAACATACTGTAACACTGAAGTACGGAATTACATATACTTGAAATAACTTCCTGTGTCTATAAATATGCCACTCTTAGCTCGTAAAATACGAAAAAAAAATTGGTAGCAAAAGTCAAATGCGATGAGGTCATTCCTATTATGTTAATCAGCTTTTCGCTTATTTGTCTGATATTCAAATGTGAGTCCTCCGAGTCGCAATTGAAAAGTTTGCTCTTTTTTATTGTTGAAGATTCCAGAATTTATTTTCACTAATTTTCGAGTCATTACGTTGATTGTGATTTTCACTCATAATTATAAGTTAACGTAGAACGTGGAAATTATAAGTTTATTTTATCCATACAGAGGACACGGATTCAATGTACACGACTTACGTTAGATTTAGAGCATATTAGTTTGTGCTAAACATTTTACAATCAACCAAAGTGCCACAGCATGTCCGAAAGTTAAATACCGATGTGAATGGGAAACGAACGCAGCACATCATGAATACGCTAGGCCAACTTGCTCGTATCGACGACGATAATCTTACCGTTGATTTTACTCCCGATGCTTTGGATCGTCTCAGTACTAGAACCATTTGTGATAAATCGTCCAGTTACATGTTGGCCTCCACTATGATTTTTACTACCTTGACAAGGCGATATGGGTGAGAGGTGATTATGAAGTAATTTTAGCATATTGCTATGGGCGAAATGATCAATTTCCATGAACATTTTTACGATTTGGAACCAGTGACTTCATTTATCGAACTGAAATCGCAAACCGGAGTGTACAAAAAATAGTTCAATTAAAATAGCAATTATTATTGGAAAGAGCGAATAGTCTCGTTAGAATACTTTAAGAATTAACCTACTAAATTCAAAACAAAAATAAATTTAACTGACTTCTTTTTTAATAAAACATTTTTCATTATTCTTTTTTATGATATAAGCTCAGCGTTCTTGATTTAGTCCTATACATCTAAAAATATTGTGCATCCGACAACTGAAATACGACCTATTTTGCCATGATTTTTCATTAAGAAATGTCAGTTTTTCCCGAACTATATATCGTGCGGGAAAAAACTTCATTTCTTTACGATTTATAGTGCGGGAAAAGAATTACATGAATTTTTCTATGACTATACGATTGATTAAATTTAATATGGTGAATGTGAAGTGTGTATGTTTTCAAGTAAATTGATGTGTTTTGTCTATTTCAGTTGTCCGATGCACAAAACGTTGTTCGTACCTCGACAGGAAATGGATTTTTTCAGCACACGTCCTAAAACTTAGAACTGGTGCCGAAAAAATCGTCATTTCCTGTCTTGGTACGAAAATAGTATTTCCATTTCCCGTCGAGGTACGAACAACGTTTTGTGCATCGGACAACTGAAATAGACAAAACACATCAATTTACTTGAAAACATACACACTTCACATTCACCATATTAAATTTAATCAATCGTATAGTCATAGAAAAATTCATGTAATTCTTTTCCCGCACTATAAATCGTAAAGAAATGAAGTTTTTTCCCGCACTATATATAGTTCGGGAAAAACTGACATTTCTTAATGAAAAAACATGGCAAAATAGGTCATATTTCAGTTGTCGGATGCACAAATACTATTGCAGTTTTCAGTGAAAAATTTTCACTTTACGACAAGACACTCTCAAAGAAAGTAGATTTTGCTTGAGGGATCTTGAGACTAAAATACAAATTTAACTAAACAATTGCATTTCAAGAAATTACAATGGGACGTAATCATTCCTTGAATATATATTTAAAAAAAAGTTCACATTTGAACCAGAGAACCAAAAATTAAATTATAGGGATAGCTGAGATAGCTACACAAGATTCTCTATTTTCTGCTAAAATATCCCAACTTCTTCGTTTATTTCCAACACACGGAGTGTTATGATTGTTTTTGGCTAGACCATTAGAGTCTTGTGTGGGCTGGAAGCATCTCTTAAGTGAAATTTCAATTAGAAAAGTTCAAATTTTCGGTTTTATTCTAGGTGCATATGAAAAATTGCACTGGAAAATGCGTCCGATTTCAATAGGCTATTTTCGAAAAGAATTCCTCCCTACAAAGTGATGGTGAGGTTCTAGTGATGATCACTAGTGCTTACACAAACGAACAACGGAACCTGTGTTTCCCTGTGCATTCAATTCGAATTTGCGGGACAAATACACACAAAATTAAGCGCTGTTCAATTAAATAGCTTTACCTGAATTGAATTACACAGGAGCCGAGTACGAAGATGGAAATTACTTTCCACTAATTATGCCTGCAACCATTGACAAACAACTCGTCCATTTACAGCCAGTACCTAATTCGATACACCCACACCCCAAAACGAAAATTTTAAGTGAAAATTGTAGCACCGAACCCAGTCAGTTCATGAACCTTTAACCAATTTCATAATGCATATTATGCCATACGAAATAATTCAATGCCATCTTGCAGTGATATGATCAATAAATAAATGGAATAAACTCGACCAGACAAATGAAAGTGATTTGAATGTAAAATGCATAATGTATTCCTGGTAGAAGTAACAACAACGCAGCAGCAGCGGCAGTGTTCGGACGGAACAAAGACTGTACCCAAATTTGCCTTTTTGAATAATGAAAATGGTTTATTTTGGATGTGTACAATGCTTGATTGAATTTAAACATTTTGAATATGCAAGCAAACATATACACACACACGGAGAGAGTGCAGTCTGGTTAATAACAATAATTCCATTGATGAGATATGCACATTGGTGGCACATAATCATTCAATGTATTCAATGCATTGATGTTGCGTGTTTGATAGGAAAAACAGTTAGCTATAATTACGTGTCCTTACTTCGCAATTTCACACACAAACCCTTAAAACGTTAATGACGAACGAAATGATTTTGTGGGAATATCTTTCGAATTTACACTCACACCCTCGCTCGTACCCCTCTTATATGCCACATCCATGCACAACATTGTTATTCAGGTCTTTTCGGACGTATTTTTCAATGAATCAAAATCAAATTGGAATTGGAAAATTTCGCTGATCCTTTCAATAAATTTTGAATTATTATTTGCATCCAATGGAATCCGTCAATAAAATGTAAAGAATAGACTTGCCTGTTTGTTTTTCCTTTTTTTTTATTATTTTTTAATAATTCAGTCGGTTTATCGATAGATTTTGTCGAAACAACTGTAATCGTATGATATTATTATCGTCGAAGAAGAGAAAAAAATAATAATAAAAAAACACAACCGGCGTACACATATAAAAACATCCTAAAAATCTTCAATAAATCATATCAAAATGTCGCCCTAAGGATAACGATGGCATTTTATTCAGTGTGTGACAATATAAATAAAGTGATACAAAAACTCGTAAAAAAAATTTGATCGTAAAATTAGTCTATTGTTGACTGATTTTAAGGGTAACGCTTTATAGATACATATATATGCGGACCGCATAGCATTACATATGAACATATTTTAAAGTGGACGTATTCAACAATTAAGTTTCAACGCGTAGTGGGATATCTAGCACCAAAGAGATCGATTTTTTAAACATCTTTATTATTTTTCCTTCTAATTTCTGAGTGGATACAATTAAATCAATACCCTTCAACGAACGATGCAGGTGACGCAAGTTCTTACGTCTTTATTTACTTTGCGCGTGAAGCAAAAAAAGGAAAAAAGGAATATTTAGCAAAACACAAAGTGACAGATGTTGAGGAAACCATTGTTCAGAAAATTTAAGACAATTCATTAAAAATCCCAAGCTCCTAAAATGGCTCGCGAACCCCCATTTTTAAAATCTTATTTTGATCTAAAGCCTGAGATTGACCGATTATTTAAAGTTTCAGGAAAATCTATAGAAACGTTTAGAAGTTGCTGGAGCGCTCACACCCATAGGAACTTTTTTTTGTCTTTTTTTTAGGAATTTAGTGACTAACGTCGAAAACTTCAGTTGTCTCCAAATATGTAATTTAGCTTAATCGCATACAAAAATCAAAACGTTAATCGATTTTGATGTGTGACAGCTCTTTGATCTCGTACGGATCCCCAGATTTGAAATATCTGAGTACTCGTTGGGACCAAAGGAAGGAAGTGAAAAAGTTGTTTTAAATATGTCCCTCAGTCCCATAAAAAATTGAAATTTGTGTAGTAGTGGACTTGCGTCACGCCAGCTTACTAACGTGTGGGCATGATCCTCAGTCTCTAAAAAAAATACATTTTTGGTAGTCACACTTACTCACGTGCGGGCAAGATACCAGTGGACAGAACTTGTTTAGAAAAACATTTGTATCTGCCTGGATTCTTCTTTATGTTATGCCAAAGTACTAGATTTAGTACAAGTGCAATGCACAATGTGTTCGTATTCTATGTAAATGTCAAATCATGAGTTATAAAGTCTAAGAACGTAGAAAAAATTATCTTGTGATCGTTGACCTGTACATCACTTGTAGGAACAATAACGAAGTACAAGATTTTTGTATTTTCTTATTCTTAGGCCAACCCAACTAATAATAAGCTACCTGGCTACATTTCGATACAATTGATTTACATTCAAAACAAGATGAAAACAGCTATCATAGCATGCAGCACTCATAGAACAATGCAACTCAAAAAACGAACGATCAGACACATTTTACCCACCGGAACAAAGGCAAAAAAGTGAGTAGACGAAATGAGACAAAATTCTGCGGTTCATAAAGCAGATCATTATGAATCAGCTGTATCGTCAAACAGAAGAGAGAACCCCAGCTGATTGAAAAACGGTACACAAAACGAAAGAAGTACCAGAATGTCCGCATATTTTGCTACAACCGTTTGATGTTGAGTAATAGGACATACAATCTATCTAGTTCTTTGTGTGGTAACCGGAATAATGTCATCCACAATTAAACTTTACAAAGCATCTTTCTCGGCTACCGACCTTTGCATATTTTTTCTCTATTAGTCGATAGATTAAAGCATTATATTTTGCTGATCTCACAGTTTAAATTAAGTTAAAAGTCGAGACAAACATTTTGAAAACGTTTCCCTCGCTGCCAATTAAATTCATTGAATTTCTTTGCGTCGCATATATTTTTAAATGAATGCCGTTAGTAGACCGTAGGTTGATTTCTTTTTTTACCCGTACAGTGCTCTTTTCTACATCCTATTGAATCGGACTGTTATATATATATATACTAGGCAATGGTGAACGATATTTACATGAACATCATTTTTTTTCTCGTTCATTGAATGGACAAAATATATTTTTGTTGAATGAAAGAATTTCTTTTCAATTGAAAGAATCGTGCATTGAATTGCTGCTACTGGTATATGCAGGGTGGTGTACATATATATATGTATATACATGAATACATGCATTGAAAAAGTTTTATATATGATGGTAGTACAAAATGCAAAGTGTAAGCGTATAATGTATAACCAACCGTAGGATAGTCAAGATGAAAGAAAAAGTTTTTTTTTATTTAAATTGACTTTTATTAGAAATATGTGAACAAATCATAAGGATTTAATTTGTATATGTACGAATAAGAAATTGGCTTTTTCGTACATTTACTTTCCGAACAACAACAACCGAACTTTATTCCCTGTATTTTTTGTGTTGCAATGCTCTTAAGAATATTGTATCCATTGAAGAAGGAGGATTTCTTTTCTCAAGAAATACACTTTTAGTTCTTTTTTTCGTTACCATTTCAAAAATGTGGATCAAAAGCGTTTTTCGGGTGCGACTTACATATTTCATTCATTCCAATGAATTATTTCTATTCGAGAATGCTTTTTGCTTTGGTCAAACGAGTTGAAAGGCTTTTCAGCAATTTTGTGTTTACCGCCATTCTAATTGAAATGACTACAGAAATAGTTGTGCTGAATAGCCCGTCGGTCAACAGCAGTTGAGTTCATCTATACAAAAAAGGAAATTCATGAAAAATAGCTCTGCGGAAGGGCAGCAATAAGAGTCAGTGAGTTTCTTCGAAACAGTGAAGGTGGGCTATTTTCAAAACGCTCATTTGCCTATATAGGCAAAAAAAATTGATAACTTTCACGCACATTTGAGGAGACTTTGCTACAGCAAGGTTCTGAAAGAACAGGTGAAGACACCTTTGTTGTAATCAACCAATAGTACAAAACTTTATTTTACCTGGAAAACATACTAATTCCACGGATGGCGTTATCTATCATGCAGAACAAACACCAAAACAAACAAACAGAGCACAGTTACTCTTCCCTTTCCCATGGATCGCGTGAAGTGAAAGCGGAGACAAAATGCTGTTTCGACCTCCGGATACAGTTGCGGTCAGAGGTTAGCGTGGTCTAACCATCTTCAGTAGTTTCCACGAGACAGCAGTAAATTTTCTGATTGAACTTGTTACAATAAAAGTTCTGCCACCTTTCGATGGAAATTTCGAAATTTAGTGAGAAGCTACTATGAAAACGTACCAACAAAACATAGCACAACAAAGAGAAAATTCATATCAATCAAAAAACAAAGACCGAACAAAAACCTAATGGAAAAAATAAACTAAAAATCACTCACCCCACCAGCCCCCGCACGGATCATCTCACTCGCTTCCACACAAAATGCACTCGCTTCCACACAAAACTCACTCGTTTCCACACAAAACTCACTCGTTTCCACACAAAACTCACTCGCTTCCACACAAAATTCACTCGCCTTCACACAAAAACCAATCAAATTTCACACAAAACCAGAAAACGCAAAAACACACAGACCAAAAGCATTGACACTGACGCTAACAAAACTGCTCGGTCACTAACCCAAAAATAAGAAAACCCGACACAACGAAAAACCAAAAAAGGAAAAGGAAAACAGAAAGAAAAATGAAAAAATTCCCTTTGTCAACGTACTGATCCTGTCAGAATACTGATTCAGTTAGTGTAGCGACCCAAACTGGGAAAGTGTTTAATCAGAAAAGCGTTTTACCCATCTATCACATGGAATAGGGTATGTGGTGTTGCCCATCCTTCATTTAGAACAAGGTATGCTACATATCCTTTACTTAGAACAAGGTACGTTATTAGTGTAGTGACGTGTAAAGCAAATTGACAAAAGGAAATCTACCGAGCCGGACAACTCATCAGAGAAAGGGAAGAGTAACTATGCTCTGTTTGTTTGTTTTGGTGTTTGTTCTGCATGTTAGATAACCCCACCCCTTGAATTAGTATGTTTTCCAGGTAAAATAAAGTTTAGTACCATTGGTCGATTACAAATTTCAGAACCTTGTGCTAAAGATCCATTTGGAATTGCCTTCTTTGTGTGATGAATTCTTATCAGTTTCCTTAGACGTTCGTAATTACATAGAGGTCAGAGTCAGATCAACAGCTCTTATATTTAAGCTATCTTAAGATGAATTCATCGTCCTTCTTTGGATAAATTACCCTTATCCAGTATTGTCATCAGAATAAAATCTTAAATTTATTATTTATTTAATGTTTATGACAGCACTGAGAAAACGTGACTTATTTTATGATTGATCCCTACGGACACAACCGAATCCGTTTACAAATTACTGTAAATAATCCGGATTTAGAGATTTGACACCATCAAAACTAAGTTTGTTTGCTAGAGAGGGTATTGCTTTAACTCACCAATTAAGACATTCATTGACAGCCAAGCAGCTATAAGGTCGGGCCCCTGGTCGTAGTGGTATTGAAGGCAACAAAATAGCAGACTAGTTAGCTAGATCAGCATCGAGCATTCCGTTGCAATTTCATAAACCAATGGAAATAAAAGACCTTTAAGAAGGACTGGAACGAGATTCCAATTGATAGGTAAGTCTCTTAGTTGAAGAAACATTAAGAGATTCACTTAGGGATGGGAGACCTTTTATATTATCGATAATATCAATCAAAACAATTTATCGATAATTGATATATCAAATCGTTATCGATAATTTGATAATTATCGATAATTATCGAATTATCGATAATTTGTTAATTATCGAAATATCGATAATTATCAAAATATCGATAATTATCAAAATATCGATATTTCGATAATTATCAAATTTTGATATTTCTGAAAATAATTGATAATCATAAAGTTATGTTACTGTGAAGAAATTGAAAACTGTTCTAAGCAACTTTTCGAGATCTCTGTCTAATTTATCATCATCCTAATGGAAAGATGGAAGAGTTACAGCTGAAAACTGCATGCATTTGTATTGATTTATCTAAATATTCATATTCATAGTAGCTATCAAAATATCGATTTTTCGATAATTATCAAAATATCGATATTTTGATAATTATCGAGATATCGATATTTTGATAATTATCGAAATATCAATTATTATCGATTATCGATATTATTTTTGATAATTTTCGATAGAAAAATTTATCGATAATCGATTATCGATAATCGATAATTATCGATTATCAATATCAATATCGCCCATCCCTAGATTCACTGACACAATCACAGAGGCTCACTAAATTACCATCTGAATTTGATAGGTGTTACAGCACATTTAATCTATGTATTGTGAAAAAACGACATCCCTGAACGTCCCTTTTGAAAGTCTCCTAATTATTGACATGTTCTATATACAATCACTGTTTTCGTAATAATAATAACGGAACAAAAAATTCTCCACAAATTTAACTTGTCAAATACAACAAATTTATTAAATATGCGAACCGCATAACCATTTCCCCTGGGAACTTTTGTTTCATGAATATTTTAAAATCCATATCAAATTTCTCGGGGTTCCGTTGCACTGAGTATTTTTCATTATTTATAATCACATTCATTTGAATTTATTCATTTAAACTATAAATTGTGGATACAACCGTTGCGGGTTTATGATAATGTGGAATCAACAAAATTAATAATATGACAATGTAAATGAAATTGCAATGTTCGTGTATTGGACGTATGTTGTGGGTTGTGGAGAGGAACACATTGTTTTTGATAAACACAAAAATTGTTTTTTTTTAATTTTATTTTTATAATTAAGAGGAATGGTTACATGTGGTGCTTGGACACTTTTAAATGCGAAATATCACTGAATATCACAAAATAAATTAATGCTCCGATGAGACTAACAATTTCGAAGACGATCGAAGTATTAAACTGCAGACATTATGTACTTTTTCCTTCTCTATCATAAATCCACAGCATTGGTCCTAGCATTAACATATAAAATATTCACTGTGGCTATTCGCACGCGCGTGCGAATAGCCATTACACTTGGGATTTGACTATTCGCACTCGCGTGCGAATAGCCATTCCACACTGTAGTAGACTATTCGCACGCGCGTACGAATAGCCATTTCACATTGAACCTGACTATTCGCACGCGCGTGCCAATAGCCATTTTACATTGGGTTTGACTATTCGCACGCATCCACATTTTATCTCAAATCAAAACGATTCCATTTTGTCGTTATAGCGTTATTTATTAGCTGAAAACTTCAATTTAACATGTCTTTAGCGTAAATTCATTCAAAAAACATATACAAATATTTTGAGATCAGAATTTAATCTAAATATCCAAAACTTACGTTACATTAAATGACGGATTTTTTTTAATTAATTCAAAATAAGTAAAGTAAAAATATCGAAAGGGTCACAATGGAAATTTCCTTTTAACGACCTAATGTAACGACAAAGCGTTTCGTTCGATCTTAGCCTCCTACGAAATTTAACGCAAGATGGTATGTATACATTCTTTTTCATATTGGCACATTCATTGTTCCTCTTTGGAACAAACCATTTTTTGGTAGAATAAAGCGAAAAACGTTTTGGAACATTTGAATTTACAATTATTTTTAGTGGAACATTTTAATGCTGACAATATCGAAATATTGAACATAAAAAATATTTTCTTTCAATGCTCAACTTTAATTTTAATCACTCTAGCTCACTTTCTATCACTCCTTTTGAGCCATTAATGGTAAATAATAATTCTGTTCTGAACCAATTTTGAACCCATGACGTAATTTTCCGTACATAGGGTTAAATGTATGGCGAATGTAGTTCTGTGTTTTAAAACAACCTTGTATGTAACACGTTGCGAAACCTCTTTTCGCAACTTGTTGCATGAATTACTATTTCGACACTTGTCTGTGTATAAATGAAGACACTCTCACATTGCCGTTTGTTGATCTATCAGTTTTACGAGTATTGGCTATTCGCACGCGAAATCGAGCGCCCATGAAAAATACGAATATGATTTTCGCGCGAAAATCATATTCGTATTTTTCATGGGCGCTCGATTTCGCGTGCGAATAGCCAGTACTCGTAGGCTTAGCTATTCGCACGCGCGTGCGAATAGTAAAATCCAATGTGAAATGGCTATTCGCACGCGCGTTCGAATAGTCTTCTACAGTGTGGAATGGCTATTCGCACGCGCGTGCGAATAGTCAATTACAATAAGGAATGGCTATTCGCACGCGCGTGCGAATAGCATCAGCCTAAAATATTTGCAGGTCTATGAAATCTAGATGACTTGTTGTTATTGTATGTGCTAAAACTTACATACAAGCAATCCTCAGCGGTAATTCTTATGACTAAAGCCTCCAAATTTGACACTTGTCAATTCAATGCTCAGGAGCAGTGCTGTATTTGAACACTGTTTGCGCCTAAGATACAGAAATCATCGCTCTTAATGATGATGGATACTTTGTAATTTAATTTCCATAAAACCGGAGTAAACTGACCGCAAAATAATGGTGCACTCACGTTCATCATTGTGATTTTTGAAGTAAAAAACAAGAGACAGCAGATTTTGAGCAGATTAATGTGAACATTGTTTTCAAAATTAATTTTCGGTGAGTTAGTCTTTCATTCTTGTAGTACACAAATTACATCCACAGAATCGAAAATCTCAAATTTTTAAAGCTAGACTTATCCGCGAATTTTTCACCGTTTTTATTGAAGTTTTACAGATTACTTTAAAACAAGGCATCAGAACAGTCGGAGCAAAATGCAAGTCAAGTTGGGCATTGTCAAATTTACTGAAACTGTTCATTTTTAAAATTGCTCATAGCGCAATTACGAAAGCCCGTACGAAGTACCTTTCAAATAAAACCAACAATTTACGACATTATTTTAGAAACCCAAAATTTTTTGCCAACTTTCCATTGGGTATTCAATTACCTCTCAAATGAAACAAAAACTAGCAAAATCGGTTGAGATTTACTCGATTTATGTGCAAAAAGCACTTAGGGCCGAGTAGCGGCCTTAGTGCAAGGGCCCAAATTTGAAACTTTTTTTGCCATCATTCTATTCGGCATTCAATTATCTCTCAAATGAAACAAAAACTAGCAAAATCGGATGAGATTTACTCGATTTATGTGCAAAAAACACTTAAGGCCGAGTAGCGGCCTTAGTCCAAGGGCCCAAATTTGAAACTTTTTTCGCCACGTTCTTTTCGGTATTCAATTACCTTCCATAAAAAACTAAATCTAGCAAAATCGGATGAGATTTACTCGATTTATGTGCAAAAAACACTTAGGGCCGAGTAGCGGCCTTAGTCCAAGGGCCCAAATTTGAAACTTTTTTCGCCATCATTTCTATTCGGCATTCAATTATCTCTCAAATGAAACAAAAACTAGCAAAATCGGATGAGATTTACTCGATTTATGTGCAAAAAACACTTAGGGCCGAGTAGCGGCCTTAGTCCAAGGGCCCTAATTTGAAACTTTTTTCGTCACGTTCTTTTCGGTATTCAATTACCTTCCATAAAAAACTAAAACTAGCAAAATCGGATGAGATTTACTCGATTTATGTGCAAAAAACACTTAGGGCCGAGTAACGACCTTTGAGCCCTCCCAACAAGCCCACGTTGCATCTTACCCAAAAACAATGTTCAGCAACTTTGTTCTACTCGTCAATACCTTTCATTTGATTTATCACAAGCAGCTATTGCGTGTGTATTTCGGTAGATATCGTCGAAAGACTGAAAAACACCTATAGGGCCCTAGCCCTAGCTCCATTTTCGAACTTGACCTTACTTTTGTCGATACCAATCGGGGAAAAAAAGAATTTTGAAAAAAGGTTGTGATTTACTCAAGCTAGAGGGGTCACGGACGGACGGACGGACGTCATCTATGAACATAACCAAATGCTTTGCCCTTACTGTCTGCTTCCAATTCGACGTGTTACAAACGGCATATTAATCTTATAAGCCCCCAGTACTTCGTACGGGGCTAAAAATGTAACTTGTTATAATTCTTCCACTGTAATCCTATTATCATGCCCCCTCTCTTGTACGTTGTACGTTTACGTGAAAAAAGGATATTTTTTTGAGGAAAGATCGAAGCTGATCGAAGCTTTTGTAATTACCTGTGTTCGATTTGATGGAATTATTTGCAGTTTAATATATAGTTGCTAAAAGTGACCATCAAATACAATGATTTTACGTTAGGCGTTCTATATATTTTTAATGCTAGCGATGAGAAAATCCTTATTTTGTTGACTATGAACCGTTGTGAAAATGGCGTTTGGTTGTCATTCTGCGAGACGACATTTTTAGTGAGAAAATAATCATTTTCTCCCCTAAAATAGCGGGTGAGAAAATTATCATTTTCTTTTCCCACCTAAAAACGATGGAGAGAAACTTCTTTCCACCTAAGAATGAATAGTCCTTACTGGGGAAGTTGAAGCTTTTAGGATATTATATTCAAAACTAAGGTGTAAACTGCCGATGAGGTTCGGTCCTTGTAAATTCACTTGAATGATAAATGACTAAATGTTTGAAATTGTGAAATTTAAACGCGTATACCTAATCATATCCCATAGAGTCAGTACATATCAATATGAAGGAGGAAGAAATTATTTTAAATAAAACGTCTAAAACGTCGGCAGTAAAACACATATATACACAATACATTACACATGTATAGCGCATATACTAGAGATATTGCTATTTTCACTTATGACTGAGACTATAAGTTGAGGTAAAACGTGTGACCTATAAGTTGTATGCAAAAGTTACTTACGATTTCCAACTTTTACGTCGACCTATAATTGAAAATCGCAATCTCCCTATTATTCATCTACTAGGAATCACTGGTAAAACAACTGTTCGTGATTACGCAAAATAAAAAGATAATTAACTGTCAAATTTGTATCTGAAATATTTACACTGATATACAACCCCTCATCATCACCACGTTGAATCGAAACACATTTTTCTGATATAAACAACATTTTCTGACAGTAAAATTACATTTTCGATTGTTTTTTTTGTTCGGTGCGTTTTCTGTGGGTTAGGTGTTTTATTGTAAATGTATCCCTTCGACAGAGTAAAATGTTAAATTACGAACAACAGCCAACGTACATACACTACGAAACAACCAACAAAATATCCATTTAAAATTGTTTTTCGAGAAACTACGTTCAAAGTTTTTTTTTATTTTCGAAAAACAAAAATATCTTCATCCTTTTCCCAGCCCAACACACACAATGTCATACAGGCTGGCATAAATATCCCACAAAAAATATAAATAATGAAGAAAATAGTTATTTGTTGACCAAGTGGAGAAAATATTTCACTCCGAGGTTAACACAACGTTTTTTATGCCTTAAGTATAAATTACGGAATTTTTCTCGTAATTTAGGCACTCAGCCTGAAAAGTTGTATACGTACGCATCTGTTGTGGACGGCAATTTCGCGAGTTGTAGCCCGAACGAAGTGAGGGGGACCAACAAAGGTGCCTAAAATGAACCGTCCACAACAGATGCGTAAATAACTATTTCATGCTTGCGTTTTGCGAAAATCCGCATTTTTGTCCAGTTTGAAGAAAATGAAGTACATAACGTGTTTTGGTATTCAGCCATTGTACGTGAGAAAATAATTACTTTCTCACGCAATATGGATGAACCCGCCATTTTAGGAGAGAAAATGATTATTTTCATCCTGGTGTACCAAAAACGTCACATTCACTCACCAAATTTAGTACCACAAGTGAAATAGAAATGACATAAGCGGGAACGAACGCTTATGTCATTTCTATACTATGTCTAGTATTTCCTAGATGTGCCAAAGTCATCAAGAAACTCCAAAAGGCAGTCGACAATCCACCGAAACCGAACACGATCGTCGATCAAGGAGGACGACGAAAATGATGACTTACAGTCCATTCTCAACGCCGAAAAAATGTTGGAATTGGAAGGTAGAACGGCCGATGATCTACGTTAATAAGGATGTTGTTCCGTTAATTTTTCGTTCATTAAAATTCAAATTCAAAAATCGGTCTATATTTTACCAAAAAAAACGATTTGTAGTTACAACACCCTCTCCAGTTCTCCTTAAAATCAAATGCATATTTCTAACGCAGCTTCAAATGTCCTCACTTTTGTTTCAGAACCAATTCTTTCTGAGCGGCAGCAACGCTTCGCATACCAGCTTCGACAACGACAGCGGACAAAATAGGGATTTTCGCATCACTAACATAAAAAAAAGTTTTCGCACCCTCACTCTTCCCTATTTAACATTAGAGACACAAATGTAAAAAATTTTACAAAACGGAAACCCATCCATATTATCAAGCGTTATAAAACCGAACCGAGAAAAAAAAAGTGGAAGAGAGAACATAAAACGATAAAACATTTTCAGAAAGTGAATTTTAAATTTTCACTCGATTTAATAATTTCGTAAATGACTTTTGCATTGATCGATGTGATTATCAAATGACTATTAAAGATGTTTGGATTTTCACTTTATGTTTTGTTTTGTGTGATTTATTGCGGCAAGTGTGTTATTGTGTAGCAACACAACTTTTGCGGAATGGGATTTTAGAGATTCGTAATACATAACATGGGATTGAGATTTGACTTATCTGTTTTTTTCTTTGTTGTTGTCGTTTGGGATGAACCACCTTTATCACAGACCAGGCTCACACACCATTAAAGATTAAAATTTCATTGTCACATAAAAAGTCGCCGATTTAAAAATGGAGACAGACGAGAAGCGACTAGAATTTAACAAGCTACAATAACAATTCGTCATCAATAACCAGTTCAAAAATGGGGAATAATATATTCTGAAAAGACAGAAAGGTTAAGCCACCAACGAGGGCAGCTGGCGCCCAAATGTGATAAAAATTAAAAAAAAATGAAAATATTTCCTAATTAGCATTCCCTTGCAGTACAAGTTGAATATTCGAATTTAGAACATTTGAAAGAAACTTTACTAATATAGTGGTCGACGTTTTGGCATCTTCGACATTGGTTTAAGGTTAGATTAAAGGTTTAAGGCTTTTTAACATAAGTGCTTACTAAGAATACTAAGTTACCACGCTGAACGGATATAGAAGGTGGCTTGTAGTAGGTGGTAGTAGGTGGATTAAATAGTTCGCGATTGTGACGCACACGACACGAGGGAGGCGCTTTGGCTGATTGCTCATGACCTATCAAAAGTTGCACTATGAGAACGAGAGAACCAACAGGAAGGAAAACAACGGAAGTTTGCTGAATTCTGGACGGGTCACAACGAAATCAAAGGAAGATATGAAGTAAACAGGAATGCCAATACAAATATGTAAACGGCAATCAACTTCGAATACGTCGATGATGACAGCAGCCTCATAATGAAGCAATTTTATCATCCTTGCACGAGCTGAGTAGCACGTTCGAGGGAATGAGTGACCGTTGGAGGTCCACAAATGTGAGACTGTTGGAGGTCCTCTTATGAGAATTCAAAAACGTGATGTGAACGGAACAAACGGAATGGACAATGCCTTGTAGAGTGGCTCAAACAAGGTAATGCGAGTGACATCAGGTGACGTGCGGTCAGGGGCGCCGACTTCTAAGGCAATGCGAGGCGTGGTATGAATGACATGAGTCTCACTCAGTCAGGTAATTTAGATGATTTATTAGATGAAACCCGGACAGCTGGTTGTCACCAGGTAATTGATTTCTCCTTGTGGCATTATATTGTGTCACATTGTATTGCATCCTCCTTACATGTATTTACAAATTACGCAAAATTTAGTAGCTAGTCCAGTCACTTAGTCCGGCGACGGTGGTTGTTGTTAATCATAAGTTTAACACATATCGGACGGCCGTCCGGCGCTGTTCAATACATTGATACAATGTGCACACAAAGTATCAACGTATTGAACAAGTAGGGCAAAAAGGGGAATCCAAGTGGGTCATTCCACTGTTAGTGATTCAACGTTCAAGCTCTTCCGGAAAGACCACAGGGTCCTATTCGAATGTGCAAGATCAAGAGATCAACGCTGAACGGATATAGAAATTTCTGGTAAGAGGAAATTTAAAGATTTGGAGGTTCACCAGTTCATTTTTTCATCAATGAACCCAATCCGTCTAAAAATAATTTGGTGCCTGGACCGTACAACCCAGAGTTTCGAATGCAAACGGTGTGAAATGGTAATCATTTCGAAGCTGTTACATAATGATTATATTTCCGTCTTTCTAACAACGATTTTGACTCCTACGTGTCAAAAAAGAAGCTTTGCCGTGACCTAATTGGATCAAAGACATCTCGTCTGGTTTCTTTCTGTCATTACGGGTTAGACCTGCGGTTCCAAAACGTTTAGAGATTCTTGCAAACAATAACTCTCGCTGCATCATTGTCCAAAAACAAACCCAATCGACCTGCAAATTTCGAAAGGATGAATCCAAGGCATTCGGAATTTTGAAAGGCAGGGTACTGATGGAATCCTTGTTTCACTACGAGTTCAACGAGGTATAACTCACCTCTCTCCCAAGTGTTGTGTCAGTGGTAGAGTTGTTTATAAAGTGGTAGAATTTCTTTGTAGTTTTGGACGCTTGTGGAGCTCACACGAGCTATAGTTATGAATTTTTGATAACATAACCGCTGGAGCTAGTTTCCCAAAAATCGGTAATATGCTTTTCAAAGCTCCTGATGGGATGACTAGCCGATTGTTCGAAGAATACCTACCTTATTGAAACAATGTCTCCTTAAGCGGATTTTTGATTTATACTAGTCGCGTTCCTTCTTATCAGACGAAGTACATACATTTACAGAAGGAGATTAAAGTGAATGTTACAAGAACAATGAATGATGTGTAGATGGTTATAATTTTGTAATGGCACAGACGATGCAACAATCGATACAAATGTTATTGATCCAACAACAAAGACTTGATTTAACTGCGAACTTACAACGTTGCTTAAACATAAAAAATGTTTTATATTGTACAACGGACTGCTCGCACAAGTATAGTGAAAGAATTAAAAAAAAAACGTTATACGTGACAGCCATCGCTATGTTGTATATCGCTCGAATAATTCATCCCTTTTAATTCCTCAGTTTAACGATTATGGTGATGACAAAAAATTCCACTCTGTCTTTTATTAGAGGAATCGCACACGAGAGCACCCACAAATACATAAACTTTCATCATTAAATGGGCGATATTAAATTTCATATAATGACCTTACCTCACAAATTGCTACATTCCTGGTAATAACCTTTTACTGGCGTATGAGATTATATTTTATATGATTAAATTATGAGTTCGAGAATGGGGACCGGGGCATTGTTTTCCGACAAACAAAGGAATTTACCTATGTTTGTCCATCATTCCGTTGACATTTAGCTAAAAACATTGAACATTTTCTGTGTTGCGATAAAATATACATTGAATCTGTATATAATATGTGCGAGCCCCATGTAGATTGAATGGTAAATACTCCAAATCAACTCTCTTTCTCTCTCTCTCTCTCTCTCTCTCTCTCGTGTTCAGGCAACATAATCAACCTAAAGACATAATAATATAAATCCCTTTTAAGGTAATTGTATATTTGCATACGGTACATTGATGGGCGATGTATGTATTTTCTTCTTTGTGGACCCTTATTATCAGGTTTTTGGCTGGAGGCCAAATTAATCTCCTGTGGAATTTCAATGAATTGAGATATTTTATCTAATTTCGAGATGGAAAATGTGGCTTGCTTTATGGCGCAACTTTTTGATCATTTCTTTTTAAGCTATGAGAAGAATGTTAGCGAAATATTTACACGAATCGGTAATTTTGAAAAAGTTTTTGGAAAATTTGTGGCTGCAAACGGAAACGTCCCTTGAACAGTACAGTAGAAGGACACGTAGATTCACCACATTTGCTAATAATATGGCATATGTGTCATAAATAAAAAGTTCAGCAACCGAAAAGAATTCTATTGAGAACACTGAATCTCGTCCGTTTCTTTATTTATGGGGTGATTACGAATCACTGATTCGTTTGAATCTGGACAAAATTTACAAATTTTCCTAAATTAAAAAGTTCGTCCGTCCAAGCTTTTTCTTGTAATTTCTCAGTCTCCTAAAAGTGGAATTCTACGACTTGACGTCATTTATTGATGTCTCAGAGTATTGATCAATCACTGCACCATCTACCTAATAAAATTGAATTTAGAGTTCTAACATACTTTTAATAGAAGTATAACAATGAAGTACTAGATTGTTATTTTTTTAATGTTAAATTACCAGCTGCTAAGTAGGTTTAAAATTGGAGTTGGTTTATCTGTTCATGTGTCTGGCACCTCATTATTATTGACCGATTGACTACTACTAATTCAGTTTTGGTTTGGTGGTATTACGAAAAGACCGAATTGAAATAATGTGCAAATCTTACAAATTTAAGTCTCTCAATTTTGTATAACAAATAAAATCGAAATAAGATTTCATCGAACAATTCACCGATTTACGATACGTGCATAAACGTAGTTGGTACATATAAATACTTATTTACTCATAAAATTCCAAGCTGAACTCAACCCCATATAGATGCAAAATACTTTACTTTATGTTTCCACAGCAATTGACGTCTGTCTCTTCTAAACACAAAACATGGTTGTAAATCAGTTGGGAATAAATGAGCGTGTATTTTACAACCTGAACGACTTTGGTGTTTTGCAGATATAACCCAAATGAAAATATAAGACAAAAAAAACGAATCTTTGAAAAACAAAACCCTTTTGGGAGTGCAAAATATCGAAAAGGGTTGTTTCTTAATGTACCTTTCAAATAAAAAAAGAAGAAGAAGAAGAGTAGATACTAACGTAGTGATCTTTCTTTAATGGCATAAAACATTTTTGGGTTTTCCATGAAGTGCCCGATTTAATACCAAAAACAGAGTTCTAAAAGAAAGTGGAAATTGAGTTTACGCCAGTAAATTTCAAATAAAATAAAAAGCATTGCATACAGAAACGATCAAATCCTTTTTTTACTTTCGTAAATTGATGTCTTAATTAAGTTGGAGTTGAAGCAGTGAAGGCAGTGAAACTTATTCGTTTTTCGTTCTTTCCCGGTCGTCGATAAAGTTTTCCCTTTAATGGAACCGAAAAATGTTACATTTTACGATTTGAATAGACCGAAACGAAAGTGCATTTTTAACGATCTCTTCGCGTCCAATTCTCTACAACATGAATATAAAATGTCGGCGTCTAAGTTATTTTATTGAACTTTTCTTTAACGATGCATTACCCGAATGTTTAGCATAACGACCGATGAATAAATCTGTAAAGTAAATCAGATTGAATTTGTTAAATCCATTAAATACCATACCGAAAACACACCTATCACGAACAACATCTTATCCCAATATTTTCCTTACCTAAATTACTTTTCCGTTAATATGTGACCGGGTATATGTTGTACTTTAGAAGAACCATAGCTACAGTTAATTTATGTCGATGTCAAAGCCTTACACTCCTATGCATCTAACGCGTCTAATGGTGTTTGATTTTACATTGTTTTTTTTGCACGTTTTTTGTTTCTTGAATTTTTCTTGATTGAACCACGGTTGGTTTGAAACGAGATTAAATAAAGAACGCCGACCACCAATAATTTTTTTTCATATTATTAATCAGTGATGGACAAGAACATCACACAGGAAAAAATCAAACCGATCGGCTGGGCCGTTTCTGAGAACCAGCAGCTGTGTCGTCCACGGCCTGTAGAGTAGCGGTTAGTTGTGACTTATATTGGGATCGGTAGCAGGACTAATTCTAAGACTTTTTATTAAAAAAAATTCACCTTGGAACATCTGGTTGGGCAGCTGTAGCCCCAAGTAGTCGAAAAATCACGATTTTCAATCGACGATATCTTCGAAAGGAAGCAACCGTGGAAGTTTCGGATTGTTGATATGGATAGAGGGTTACAAGCCCTATCAACCACTAGTAACTGATTTTTTAGATGTTGTCTATAATGGCCCATTTTCGACCATCTTTTTTTTGCTACCATCGGCGAACTTTGAACACTGCTGGAACGCTTCCAACGTACTTTTTTTAATCAAAATATGTACAGTTGCTTAGCCCTAAGCTTAAGCTTTGTAACAATACCAAGCATGATACTCATCGGATACTCACCGTTTTTGTTAGATTTTTTGTAGCGAGGTCGCTCTACGACGAAATTTACGAACGAATCTTAAATTTCGAAATTGTAACACAGCTACTTCGTGTCCTTTGTTCTTGAATGATTTTTTCGTGTTAACAGGTGAGCGTCGAAGAAGTCAAATATGACTGATTTTGGTGTAGGTGTCACTATTGGGCTTATGCGGGAATTCTGATTTCTTCCAAAATTCAAAAATTTTCTAGGTTTTGGTTGTTAAATCTTTTTTAGTGAGCCAATAATGATTTAGCAACCGTTTTAAATACAATAGCTTCAATAATATTAATATTAATAATATTAACAATATTAATAATATGAAAAAAAAATATTGGTGGTCGGCGTTCCCTATTTAATCTCGTTTCAAACCAACCGTGTGAACATGAAAAACTGTGGAAAATTGAAAATGGCTTTTCCAGCCGAAAAAGCGATTTATATGAAAAAATTAAAAGTGATGAATAACCTGAAGGTGAAAACATTTTTCCAAAATTCTTTTTTCATTTTAATGAGACAAAATGGCATCGATTTAGACTTTTCTCAAAAAGTTACCGAGAAAATCTTTAAACTTTGACGTTCGTTACGTAAATAAAACCCCAGGAGATTGGTAGGTTTTTTTTTTTTAATAAACCGCTTTTCAGCCGCAAAAGCCATTTTCCCAAAAACAGTTCCACAGTTTTCCATGCTCAATCAAATGAGATAAAGAAAAAAATTGAAAAACTTAATGCAAGCAGATTAACACAATGGACTGGACTATATTTCCCATAGGGTTGAAAATAAGCATGCTATTTGTGGAGTACATGTTAAGAGGCATCGATGTTTAGCTGAAATTGTAGACTACATTTTTGATGGTATCTTTTCATGAGAATCCTTTTTGAAAAATGTACGACTGCAATAACGACCACGAACACAAATTATATTATTTTTGGTAGTAGTCGTTTGACCAGCTCTGAGAAAAATTAGAAAAGTTGAACGAAATTTGCATAAACTGCTCAGTTCTCTCAGAACTGGTGAAACTGCTATAGAACCAAATCTATTTTCTGTTGGAATCTAATACATTCGTGGTCGTATATTTTTGAATAGCGATTTTGGTGGAAAGATATCAAAAGTAAACTAATATCCTTGTAATCGACCAATGGTACTGAAGATGGTTAGACCACGCTAACCTCTGACCGCCACTGGTTCCGGAGGTCGAAACAGCATTTTATCTCCACTTTCGCTTCACGCGATCCATGGGAAAGGGAAGAGTAATTATGCTCTGTTTGTTTGTTTGTTTTGGTGATTGTTCTACATATTAGATAACGCTACCCCTGGGGTTAGTCTGGCTTCCAGGTAAAATAAAGTTTTGTACCATTGGTCGATTACAATTAAAGCAAAGCATCGATGCCTCTTAGTATTTATCGGGTATATATTGCTAAAAATGATTCTCTATTACTGTCGCTAAGGAAATCATTTCAGCTACTAGACTATATCGTTAACTATATTAAGGAAATATCTTTTGCAAAGTGTTTGACATGATAACCAGTAAGCTTTTAGTTGGTTGGATGTTGTATTACAGTTATAGTTTGACAACTTCAACCTAATTCCTTTGATAATAATGTGTGGTTTTCAACTTTTCACCAGATGGCAAGTATATCACCAGTAGAATATTACGCAAGATATCACGTCTATTACTTCGTTTTATATAAGTCAACCTGAAAACTGACCTTGAAAACCTGAAACCTCATTCGACCTGATACTGAACCGAACCTGAAATTAATTAGGTCACTTTAATTTCAGGTCAGGTTTTTTATTTTCAGGTCGACCTAAGCCCGACCTATTCCGATCCCATCAATTTGATTAATAAAAAAAAAATCCATGACAATTATGCACATCTGTTGTCAGAATCGAATTCGTCGGATTCGGATGATTAGATTAAGTTTTGTTCTCCAATCTACATATGGTTTTACACCATTTCTTCTGTGACTGTTTAAAGAAAAAGAAGAAAAAGAAAAAATTTTTCCACATTTTCCTTAATTTTTCCACATTTTCTCAAATTCTTCTAAATTTTTACAAAAATATTTATTGGGAAAATTAGGTGAATTCTAGAAAAATTTGGGAAAATTAGAGAAAATGCTTAGAAGTGTTATCCATCGTCATTTGTTTTTCGTGAAGTTAATAGGAAGGTCATTTTTTCCAACAATTTTCATTTGTTCATTAAAGACGGTAATTATTGTCTGAACCTGATCCTTGGTTAACGGTTCTAGTAAACTCAACAAACAAGATTAAACTCGGTTTAATAACTTTCAATTTCTTGAGAAAATAACTTCGAAATTAAAAAATGAAACCGAAAGTTATAATGAAAATGGAAGAAAAAACACAAAAATTGTAATTTCGAACAAATTTGTAAGTTTGTGACTGTTTGCAGCCGCATACATTGTATTATAATGTGTTATATACCGGAGATAATATTTCCCATTATTTCCATTTTGAGAACATAAAAATAAAACGGATGTATAAAAATATTTTAAACGATTTTCCCTGGCGCGGTGCATGTATTATGAGTACATACAAGAACGGTATGGATGGAGCAAGAGAGAGAAGTTTTATTTTTTTTTATTATTTAGCAATAAACTTCACAAAAGATATGTATACACAGCGACGTAATAAACGTAAAGAAATATTCAGGAACATGATGAATATGAAAATAAAAGAATGAAGCAAAAAAAAATATATCGTCAACGCAGTTGTCCCTGGATCGTAAAATCATTGATGCAGAATTTTCTTTTTATATATTAAAATAATACACTGTGGAATGGATAAAAATCACTTTAATATCCATCTCTTGATGATGATGTGGCATATCACCGCGCACAGACTTTCGAAATGCAAACACAGAAAAACTGTTAAAAGTTTTTCATTGTGCGTGGTTTTTTTTTTCGTCGTCTTCGAGGTTTACATTTTTATTGCCAGGGCAATACCGAATGATGTTTTTTTTTAACTAGAAAAATATGATTGCATATGTATATACATGTAATCCATAAAATTCCATTCGAAATGAAAATGGAAATTCAGAATTGGCGCGGAAAATCGTTACAGCAACCCGTGCAACCACGTTTTCGGATACACACAACATTTGTACGTTCCCCCGGTATGATTGATTTATTTATTCAATTTTCTCACCTTAGAAATAGAGAATTTATCGATTGTCATTTACGTTGTATACGAAAATTATTTCGGATATTTCTTCAATGATACACCATACACTCACTCCTCACACTCTGGTATGTAACGGTAATTCGGTTTGAGCTTCCATGAAATTGATATATTTTTTATACTGTCATCGACGTTGCCATCAATATGGCTAAACTTGGGGATGCAGTTTTCGAGGAAATAAAAAAAACAACTGAATAAAGGGATGATTATGTTGTGTCTTCGGAGAAAGCAAAAAAGAAAACATCTAGAAGTTATGTCGTTTCCCGTGTCGTGTATTTTCATTTTTGAAATATGATGATTTGGTGAACGGTTTATCGTCATTGGAGACTGGAATGATGAGCTAAATAGCTTTTTGTTACAAATTTCGATTCAATTCAATTCGAAAATTCGATTTTCATTTAAGGAATATAATTTTCTTGTTATTTTTGAAGAACAAGTCGAGGCTGATCAACAATTTCAGTATAAGCTGACGTGGACAAATACACCAAAAATTGTTGAATGAATAAAGTATAAAGTCCCATGTTCAGGTTGCAGCCTTGATTATGGTCTTTATTGGTAATGTAGCTCTTCTAACATTACTGCAACTACTTCTTTTGAAGCTCACAACACAAGATCTTAATAATTATCAAATGAAGCAATCTGACAAATTAATTATTTCTGGTCGATGTAAACTATCATCACGTATCAGATATGACATCATGGATAACGTCGGCTTAAGTTAAATTAAAAGACTCATTGATCATTTCATCATTTTCGAATCTGTTACTTCTTTTGGTCAACGAGATCTTGACAGATTGTAACAAAATCTATTACTTCATTAGTTTTGACATAACATTAATATATAAGATCACAATTGGCAGAGTTCATCGCTTATGTCGTCGCTGTTGATAACAGATGATATTGTCCATCATTTTGGGTCCATCATTTTGGGTCCTTCATTTTGGGTCCATCATTTTGTGTCAAATACTGTTGGCTTTGAGTAACAATGATAAATGTTTGCGGTAATGTTACCTACTGCGAAAAAATTCAGAGTTTGTGCCAATTTCAGTGAACTATTACGTTTCGTCTTAAGTTAACTAATTTTATGATAAAAGCCCAGTCCCTTTCGACAATTCGTTTGATTGAGTATTATACTAAAAATTGTGGAACTAAATTTTAAAATTGTGGAACTAAATTTTTTTTGGAAAATAGAAAATCGCTTTTATACGGAGAAAAAATTTAAAAGTCAAACATCTCTTGAAGGAGACAAAATGTTTCGAAAATTCTTTTTTCCGTATACGTTTATTGAAAATGTTAAGTTACCAAACCGGCACTGTTGATTTGGGACTGTAATTGGTAAATCATAAATCAACAGTTTTTTAGTATAAAGTACGAAAATGTCAGTTGTTGTTACAGATTCGTGACTTTACTAGTTTACTGTTACGACTGTTGATTTTACCAATTTCGATTTTTGTACGTACTTGTTATCGGGAATCATTCTCGCTGATAAATTTTACAAATGTTTAGCAATGGTTACCTATTTTTAAGTTTCTTCTTGTAATTTTTTGTGACGAACTGGAGGTCGTAATAACAACAACTTTTCTGTAATGGTTACGAATTTGCGGATTTTTACTATTTTAGGTTGGTAATGACATTGGGAACATTATTTATGAGGTCGGATTGGTAACAATTACAAATTTTCTGTAATGGTTACGAATTTTCGGTTTTTTGCCATTTTTTGTAGGTAATGGCATTGTGAACATTGTTTACCAACTAGGATTGGTAACCATTACAAATTTTCTGCATTGGTTACGAATTTTCTGCTTTTTACTATTTTTGTAGGCTCGTGGAGCACTTTGTACCGTTACCCACCGTACTAAGAACTAAAATTGCCCTAAACTACCAGAACTCTTCCTTGGCAGATTAAAATTTACAACATTTCAAGCAGATAATCGTGAATTTTGAGAGTAGATAATCGTAGAAGTAATTTCAACAGTATTTTCTTCAGGATTTTCAAAGTGTTTTCGAGAATTTTCATACAAATTACAAATCTTTTCAACGAATTTCACTGTTTTCTTAACAAAAGATTTTCTTCTCCTTGCCCTTGATTTCTAGTACGGTCAAAAAATCTGTGCATTCATTGGATATGTTGTAAAAACATCAATTCGAATGGAATGACAGTGACAGACGAAACTCCGTCGAACACACTAATCACCCACATAATAAGCGTAGTATATGCGACTGAGCATCTGTTTCCACTTTATTAATCATGGACACGGCGTGTGTACGTACAAGCGACAAGCATATTTTATTTAATTAAAATCAAAATGTGATTATGACCATAATCTTAAATTATATTTTATTAGTCCCATAACAGTAATATAACAAACCAAGGTATTTTCGTTAAACGCAATATTAAAATACATTTTATTTATGTGTTGGTTATTTCCGTTCCCTCAGGATCCAGCACATATATATGTACACACAAACCAAAAACGATAATATCCTGAACAGTGACAGGACATATAAGTTTTTATGGTATTGACTGTACTTACTTATATCTTAAGTGTTGCTTGTCGTATCTGAACGCACATATTCGTTTATATACGTAGACGAGGTAGTAGCTTAAATTGGATATTGTATTTTATATGGAATTTCCATGCATGTGGGATGTTATACCTCTGAAGAAGCAACAAAAAAAAATAGAGGAAGAAGAAAGAATATGGAACTAAGTTTTGGGTTTGATACGGTAAACACATTCGGAGGTATAGAAAGCTATTAGATATAAATGTGCTATTTAGATTATTTATAATCAGTTGCTAGTTGAACACATATGAGCATATTTATATGTAATGCGGTTTTGTGGAAGTATAATCTAGTCGAGATATGTAAGATATATGTAGGAACGCATCACCATATATAAAGAAAAACGATGCGACATTAAAACGAATCTATTTCCCAAGGTAGACACTTATCTCGTATACGCTCAAGCCCCCAATGGATTTTAATTGGCGTTTATTAGAGATGAGAGACGGTTTCATTTTTCATAACAAACTTACAGCTAGATGCTTTGGAAGAAATTAACAAACATCACTGCCAACAATGATGATGATATTTACGACATTTTTAATCCTCTTGTTAATTATGAATTCCATCTCTAATAAAATACAATGTATGATTGACATAATCTGTTCCCCCCCGGACAAGAAATCATTTTTTTTCCGATGAAAGAAAATTTTGTTTTTCATATTCTCTCACTCGAATGTATCAGAACCCAATTAATGTTTCATGGCATCTCCCCGCATATAAAATCTCATCAAGCGGCGATATATTTAATTCACGTGATCCTAATTAAGATTATTTAAATGAGCGATACTGAAAAGAAGTAACCGAATAAAAATCGAATTCTTTTATCGCAGGAATAAGAAGAGAAAAAAAGTTCGTTAATTTCCTTGTTTAATACTTTGTGGAAATTCTATTCTCCTGTACCCAATTTTTTTTTTCATACTCTGCCGGAAGTGCACAACGAAAAAGTTTTTGGCAATTTTTTTTGGTTCATTTCCCAATCAATTTTTTTTTGTGTAACTTGAATGGAGTGGGTTCGTTGTTGATTTGAAAAATATGACGATGTTACAATTTTCGAATGAGGAGAATTAATTACATGTTTTATTATGTCCTTAGTTACTTATTTAAAAGAAGATGCAAACAAAGACTTGCACGGTACATGCCAGAGAAGAGTTTACGAATTTTCCATGATTTGGTGACGATGATTTTCCACGATTTACTAGCTTTGTAAATTCGCAGGTTCAAATTTAAAATAAAAGGGGGGGGGGGAAACTTTTACGAAAAAGACTGAAGACCACCGGTCGTGATATGGACCAAGTGTCAGTCAGAATTTTCTTTGGAAAATAAAAACTTTTTCTTTAGGGCATAGGGCGCAGCGATTACAGAGACACAAAAATTGTTAAAGCAAAGATTTGGCGAATTCACTTGCTTCGCTCGCTAGGTAAAATATATACAAATCACGGATCATTTTGATGAGGAGGAAAATTATTAGACAACCGCATCGGCATTCGAAACGAAATGGAGACAGCAAGTGTAGGGAAATCGGTTCACTAGGTCACTAACTAGTAGGTATTTAGCCCAGTAAAACCCATTTTTTTGATTATCAATTTAGGTGTTTCGATGTTTTCAGAAAAGGTTGGCACTATTTGAACGGCGTGCAAATAGTCATTACATTATGAAGAGACTATTTGCACGCGAGTGTCGAGCATATGAGCTTTGTTGGCGCGCGCCAACAAAGCTCATATTCTCGACACTCGGATGCACGTGCAAACAGTCTCTTCATAATAGGTTGGCTATTTATACGAATTGTAACATTTTATAAAGTAATGGACTCTCTTGTCTTTCGCGTGGCCTGACGCTTTGAGATTTTTTAGATGAATTCAGGATTTAGATGAATTTAGGAACAGACCAACCTCCTTCCTTACACAGTTTGTAGAAGGATGAATTCAAGTGGAACAGACCAACCTCCTTCCTTTCACAGTTTGTAGAAGTATCTATTCAGTTGGAACAAACTAAACTCCTTTCTTACACAGTGTGTAGAAGGACGAATTCGGTTGGAACAAACCAAACTCCTTTCTTCAACTGTTTGTAGAAGGATGAATTCAGGTGGAACAAACCCCACTCCTTCCTTACACAGTTTGTAGAAGGGTGAATTTGGTTGGAACAAACCAAGCCCTTCCTTAGACAGTTTGTAGAAGGATGAATTCAGTTGGAACAAACCAAACTCCATCCTTACACAGTTTGTAGAAGGTAGAATTCACTATTTGCACTCGGGTACAGATAGTGTTCATATTGATTATTTGCACTCGGTTGCAAATAGTCGCTTCGTTTTTTTTTTATTACATTTACATTTATTACGCAATAAATAAAGGAAAAACTGAATCGCCTTTGCATATTTTTCCACATTTCTTTAATCATTTTGCACAAAAACTGCACTGAGAAAAAAGTTGACAGTTCTGTCCCCAGGTAATGTAATTTTTCATATAAAAATCACATTACCTGTGACAGGTAATGCTGTTTGTTCATGAGAAATAACATTACCTGGGGAAAGATTATCTGTCATAGGTAATAATCTGAAAACTTTTCTGTCAGTGTGGTAACGCTTTCGTTAACCGTACGAGAAAAAAATCTTTCTGGACAATTTGTGAAAGATTTTAGTGTGCAAATAGTCTCTTCATAATACATTACAATATATTGGCTATTTGCACGCGCGTGCAAATAGCCATTTAATAATGTAATGACTATTTGCACGCCGTGCAAATAGTCACTTCGTTTAGAAAATGGATTGAAACGTCTGCATATCTGAGAGATAACACTTTGAACACCATTTAATATAAAATCATTTACTTTAATTATTTCAAAATACATTCTGCTACATTGATGGAAATTTATCATCGCTTTTACATTTATAGTCATGCCTTAAACTAGAGTTGTCAAAATGCTGTGAAAGTGGGAGTGGTTAGAAATGGATGTCATAAAAATCCCATCGAAACATTGTTAATCGTTGCTGCTTTCTCGGTTGGATGGGTCAGTTCTCGTTTTCACTATTTAAATCATAAAGTAAATGCGGTATGAAGTGATGATAATTGATTCAAGCATATGAAGCAGGCCAACATATATTACAGAATATTGACAGAAAACAAATAGTTATTTGTTTACCGAGGGAAGAAAATTGGATATTCCTGCAAGTGCGAAGTTTTGCGACCTTCTTACAAAGGTGAACATAATGGTTTCGTATACACGAAGTGTGACATCAATTTGTTACAAAAATTTTCAAATCAAAAACAAAGGCGACAGTTTGAGGGAGAAGAAATGTCGATTTTCTCCAGTCAAAACAAGAGGGTAGAAAATAGACATTTATCCCCCGAACAAAGCGTCAACAAAAACATTATTTTCTGATGGCTTTTCGAGTGGAGAAAATTAGGTTATGATTAATATAATAAAAAATATTTTTGACTTTAAGAGATGCCTAAGTCATCGAATTGATTATGACACGAGGCCGCAGGTTGTCACATCGAGAGCCTAATGAAGTACTTTGCACCGAGATTCATAAAACGATTTATGCAACAGAGACATCTAAAGTTTCCAAATTTTGCACATTATGATGCTGAATTGCATAAAGATTGTATAAACGAACCAGTCCGTTGAAATCATATTTTGACCCGACACATGGCGCGTTCTTCTTAGTAATACGAACGTGGTAACAATTCAGTGGAAAAATTTTTTTGATCGAGATACTGTCCGTCTGTAAATAAAAGCCTATGGAGCCGAAATACTTCGAATGTCTAAATAATTGAAGGGCCAACTCGAAATATTCCAAAGAATCGGAGATTGTCGTGAAAGATTCGAGAAGTTTTAACTTTGTCAGAAAGGTGAAGCTGGAAATCGACTTTGAAATGATTTGCATAGTGATTTTCGTCAGTTGCTCCAATTCGGACAGACTGTCGTAGAAATTTTGATCGAATGATGATTCACTTCTCAAATACAGTTCACTCAAGTAGTCGAATTTTTTAAGAAACTGAAACAGATGCTCCGGATGCAGCACGCTTCCTGTCACAGCTATACGTCGAGTACGAAAAAATTTCTTGAAGAAGTCGTCAGGTATCTTGCCATTCACCAATGCCATCAGTTCATTGTAGTTAAATCCGGAATATAAATTTACAGTTTCGCTCAGCGTTTTGTAGTTGTTGATCTGAAAACCTAACGAATCGCGGTAATATTGAAATTCGTCAACTCTCCTAACGTCACTCAGTTCAACACCTTCGAGGTATATCTTCACTTCATACCGCCGGAAATTAATCCTTAAACTTAATCCGAAAAAGTCTATTTCGTCGTCAAAGTTCACGCACTAGGAAAAACTAGAAACTTGAAAATTCGTAAATTCATCTGGAAAATTATTTGATTTTTGCTCAAGTGGGCTTAAATTCTTGGAGATGTTGCCAGCTATACAGAACAGAATAGTTTTTGAAAATCATCTGAGAAATGTTTGTGTCGTGTTTGTTTGGCCTAAACTTGTAGCAAAATGGCTCAATTAGGAAAATCGAAACCTTTTTTTCGCGAAATACATTCAGTCATGTAATCATACATTCATACATTCTGTGTGAGCGAACCAAACAGTTAATTCTGTCAATCAAATCACAAATTAAGTACAGTTTAAGTGACACGTTTCTCCGTATAATCTGTTGATCTCCATAATATCTCAATGTAATGTTTATTTTTATACCAATTTTTGTACAGCATGTTGTTGTTCATGCTCATTGTTTTAATTTCGTTATGCGTCAAAAGTGAACAATGAAAAATTTGATTGAAATAGATTCTGTACTGGGATCGGCTTGGCCTCGAGTTGTCAATCGACATCTAGAACGATAAAACACCTACATATCTTGGTAAATAAATAACTATTATCACCGAAATGCATACAGAGAAATGATACGCAGACGACGTTGCGTTCCTTGACGAAAAGTAAAACTTTCGTTGTTTCTTGGGAACGGGCATAACAACAGATTGCTACAAAGCATCTTTCAGGTCTTTTTAACGTTGCGATTTGGCAACGAACTATACAGACAACAATGAAGACCAACTAAAACGAGAAGCTAAACTACTTTGACTATAAAGCTGGAATGCCTCAACCTTCAAAATTTATTCTTAAAGAGCGCTTTCATTAATCTTTCATTCGTCAAAACCGTAAGCTTAACCATTTTAACTACAAAGCTGGAATTCCTCAAACTTTAAACTCCTAATTCCAAAGGATTAATGCAATTCTTATACTAAACGGTCAGATACAGCTGAAATGCCTACGAACTTTCTTGTCTAAAAAGTAAAAGAAAAAGAAAACAAAACGGATAAAAGGAGAACAAACAGAGCTTTAGTGCTCTTCCCTTACCCACGGTTCACGTTAAGTGAATGATTTAAAGAAGAGAGAGCTGTTTCGACCTTCGAATTGAACCGATTGAACCTAAACGGGGCATGAATTTTTACTTACTCTGCAAAACAAATATCTCCAAATTAGGACGTACTATTACCGAACTAATAGCTTCAATTCAATATTGTACTTTTTCGATCACGATAATTTCCGTCTCGAGATAAAACTTCAATAGAATATTCAAAACTCATTTTAATTCAATTTAGATTGTTATCCTGATACCATTTATGTTCTAATTCTTTGCAATTTTGTATTTTATTGTCGTTTCACTCCAAGTTTTTTCGTTTTAATTTCTCAAAAATCCATTTCTTCTTTTTTTAATTTATTAATGTGAATGCAAATGACACGAACGACATGCAGTCTCTGTCCCTGCACAACCGGGGTTGCTAATTAAAATCTTGATGCAAAAAATCTATTTCTTTTGGTGCAGATCTTTTTTTTTTATCGGTAAAGCGGCAAAAGAATTTCCACATCAACGTGCAAAACGTACATTTATCTGTGTGTGCTTTGTATTTTCCTTCTTTTTATCCGGATAAATGTATAACTGCAGCAACTGAAGCTCACATTAATCAAAATAAGTATACGCCGGTTACGTATACTAATGCCTTACCCAACTATAGTAAATATCGGTCTCTGGTTAAGAAATTTCTTTCATCTTTGTGACATATGTAGAAGAGAGCTGTTTAGATATGCACACATATGCTCTATCTAATCAATTTTATCATGTTCCATTCAAATTCCGTGCACAGAAAATCGCATACGAGAAACGGGAACTTTCATCAATAAAAGAAGTATCCAAAGGCAGGTATTTCTTTCCGCGAATTCCCCCACATGTATTATATACGTTAGATGTTGGCATACGTTAGATGTTTTTATATTTTTTCTACATTTCCCTATATGCATGCATGTACAATATTATAAACAAACATATTTGAATTTACTGCATGACTGAGTAACGCTGAGAATGTTTTTTTCCCCATCTCCTTATTATTATGTGTGTGCATGGAAAGTTGATGAAATAAAAATTTGATTTAAAAAAAAGTATTGGAAATTGTGAAAATCTATTTTGGCGTTTTATTCATTCGCCAGTAATCTAATAGTAAATTTCCTTGAATGCTGGAAACGAAAGCAAAACGCCTAAGAGTTTTTTACTGACTCGCACGAATGATATTTTTAAAGAAGAAAAATCAAATATTTGATTTGCAGAGCAATGATAAGCAACGCACAGGAAGTGAAAGTAACATTGACCGAACAAAACCAAAATACTCTCAGGTCTCAATGTCCAGAGTCAGCTGGTAGGAATTTCGCGCCCATGCAGTGCGAAATTCTTACGTTTATATAGTAAAAAAAATGAATTTCGCGCCGTGCGTGCGAGAGGTGGAATCTCACGCCCATACATTTTCGGTTTTACATTTCGAATTTTCTAAATTTAAAGAAAAAGTGGAAATTGGTGCGACCTCGATTTTCAGTATTTTGCGACCAACTGAATATTGGTATTGGGTGCGAACTCGACTTTGATAACTTTTTTCCTTGGAACGAACCAAGCTCCTTCCCCTTATATTTCACGATATCTGTGTAAACACCAAAAATCGAGTTTGCACCCATTTCCAATTTTCTGTTACTCGTAAAGTGCCCAAAATCAAGTTCGCACCTAATTCCCATATTCTACTGGTCGAAAAATACTGATAATCGTATATTTCCACTTTTTCCTTACATTGAAATTGTTAAATCGAAAATGTATGGGCGCGAGATTCCACCTCTAGTGTAGGAATCTCGCGCGACGCGAAATTCTTCGACACCCCAGAGTCATACTTCACTTCATAATATTATCCCGTTATGTCACAGGCATGGTACAATCGCTCTGCCTTGCCATCACTCTCACGGCGAAATAAACTGTTAGATCGAGAATACCGAAGACCAGTTAATTGACTTGATCCGTGATGTTCTTGTCATTGGATATTTTCATATTAATTTTGACACCTTCTGGGCAAGTTAAAATAACTGGTCCAAATTCGATTTCTTTCTCCGTCATCACAACAGTCAGTCTTGAGCTAAGCATTCACTCGTCCGCGAAAAGAAACATTGACAGATGGTCCATACATTTTCTGTCAAATTTTTATTTTTGCCCGATGACCAAACCAGGCTTTAACTGAGAGTGAAGGTCGATTAAATTTAACTCACCGCGAGAGAAATGTCAAACATTTATGAATGAAAATAAGTCGGAATGAACAATGAATTTTGACATTGTCCCCGAGGCCAGTTAGGATTAGTTAAGAGTCGAAATCATCCTTCGTTACCACTGTATTCCTTTTCATTTGATGTATTTGATGCTCCGATCATTTGATGAAGTAGTCCGACGATATTCGCAATCGTGCAAGTCGAATCATGTGTTGCACCAGTTGCATTATACGAGTTGACACTGTGTCCCTATACGAGAATATTATATATATTTATGCACATCCGCGTTATATATTTATCGAGTGCACACACATAATTTCGATACGTCGTAATAACATTTCGCCATTCTCCTGTTAACTCCTCGATGTGTGTATGTACCGTAGGATGAATATATATTGCCTAAGATATTCTTTTATTCATACAAAATACTTTTTGTACAACAAAATAACATTGAAAAAGTGCGCAATGCCATGTCATTGGCGTATATTACAACAAGATTTATGATTCAACTTTGACTTGTATTTTGGGGTGTGAATATTTATCCAGGATGAGAATACGCGATGTGTGCTATCGATATACTGAACGGTGTTAACCCTTAATCTATTCTTCTTAAACTTTTGCCGAGGTATAAATACGTTAGGTATAGTGCTCTTATTCACATGATGGCATTGTGTATGCTTCAAGAGATAAAATCACTTTGTAAAACGGTAAAGATGAGGTGAAAATTTATGAAGATTGGCCTGAACAGATTATTTCTGATGTATTTTCGAATAGAATTGCGAATCAACCCTTTTGGTTTTATATACACCTTTCGATGTGTTGTTGTATAAGGAACTATGAATACTGAGTAAGTTTGATTAGGATTTCGTATGAATAAATCCGGCTAAATTTTTCCATAATTTATGCTAATTTTAGTTTCGTTTTCTGTTGTTCAAAGCCTCATCAGACTGACTTACAAAGAAAAGAATTTTCGCATTTCTATTGCATCAAGTTAAACTAACGAATCAAATCGAATATTTCGGACAAACGCCAGATGCATTTCGCACACGATGGAAAAATATTGAATTACATGAGGGATTAATTTCTTTTCGGGGACTTCGTTCAATTCCCTTGCGCGGTAGAGTCGAGCAAAATTAATACTCACGAAGTGAAAGTAACGTTGTGGATACTTCAGAAACCTTTAACTCTTAAATCTTAAAAACTTATCGCTCGCGATTCGTTCCTTTTTGTATTTATAGAGTCTATAATATAGACAAAGATGGGCAGTATTTACACTTTTTAGGGGTCATTGCATATTATAAACAATTTTCATTATGTATACTATTTCACAGACGGGTCAGCGTATCGCCAATGTTACTGTCAGATCTATTACTTCATCGGGAGAAAATTTAAATCTTGAATTTTATTTTAAATACGACAAAAAAGACTGCTCACAATTATGTCGCAGCCAGTAAAATTACTTCATCTGATTTCAAATCTTCTACTTCATTTTTTTGAACATTCGTTTTGCCATTATAAGGCCACATAGGTGCAGCTTGTCATTTATTCCTGAAGTCGTATTTAGAACAGTTCTTTAGTGGTAGAGCAGGATATCGAAGGGAAATTTGAGTTTTTTGAAGTAAATTTTACTGCTCAAGACAATAATTAGGTAGTACATACAATCTAGTACCTCGAGTAAATAAGACTGGAAGCCCTTTGTTACGAGGCTCTTAAACTTCAACAAATATGCATATCAATGTCCAAAATAACATTCAACGTTCATCTTATACTTAGATCTTCATAGTGTACGCAAACTAGAAACGAATGCTATTCAAAAATACACACCTCGTGTACACATTACTGTCCCCATGTCCCCTACATGTATATGCTCAAAAATGTGAAATAAAGCGGCAAATAAACCGTTGTAATAGAAAACGTTCTGTCGTTTCCATCAATTTTCAATTCATTTTCGTAATCCATGACCAAACAACGGTAAGTCATTTTCGATCATAAAACTCAATTTTATATGATGGTATCAAGAGTAAAATATCAATCAAAGTTAATTCCTTATTCCGAAATTGTCCAAGTCATAGTTCAAATTACCCAGGCAAGTATAGCAAGCAATCAACTGGGACAAATCCCCAGTGACTTTTCTGCGCCGGTTATGAGCATAGAAATTGTAACATTGCATGATGTTGTAAACATGGAAACTAATAGCTTCAGATGTACATAATTTCGGGTAGTTAAAGAAATGACGGGAAGCAATATCTTTGGCTACTTTATCGTCAATGTTACGTTATGTAATGTGATAGGAATTCAAGTTGTTTATAGGTATATAATATATGTGGGCTTGTTAAATGATGATACGAATACGAGTATTAAGGAAATCGTTTTTTGATGTGTACGTAAATGGAATACAAATTGGCAGGTGACTTTAATTAAAATCAAATTCATATGGGTCTTTGTAACTTAATCAACTGCGTTAGTTGTTAGTTCATTATTATTTGTAAACCTGTGTGTGTAGTGGGTATACGTTCTGCACGAACAAGAACGTTACCAGCACTCTTAAATACTATCTCTGTGATCACTGTGACGTACAGGCATAATTTTTTATAGTAAAAAATGACGGCAGGTCGTCTTCTGAATATGAGTACAGGTTATGTAGAATCTGTGTGAACGGCTCGTGGTTCTTCGGATTGACCAGCTTTACCAACAATCGAAAATATACTATTCCAACTGTAGTCTTCATATTTCAGCACGATACTGATAGCAATTATACTGAATACACCCGAGTAATTGAAGTAAATCTGCTCTGTTAAAATTAAAAAGCAACATTAGAACAAAAAAAATTTTGAAACGATTTTTCAATTGCCTGCCCATTGCGATGATGCTACAAGTACCTCGTACGGTATACATCGATAAAAGGTTTCAACGTGTTGTCAAACAAAAAATTCTTTACTTTACACTCAAAACGTAACCGAACAATTTTCGTTCAAACTTTATGTTTCGAATAAATTTATTTACCATAAAAATTTTACGATGCCATAAATTAACACCGAATATTATATTTCTTCATTTCCGTGTAGTACAAGGCAAATGTGGATACAATGGCACCTTGTTGCTTAATCCATATTATACAAAGTTCACCGAGATCTTTCACAAAAGAAAATTTTCACTAATTTCAATTTACACAATAAAAAGAAAACGTTTCGACAACGACCGAGAAAGGCGCAATTTTATAAAAGGGGCCCTTTGCACATTTCATCTATTTATCATTTTCCATTTCCTGTCTTTAGAATTCTCGCAAGTTTTCATTTTTGTTTTTGGTTTTTTTTTTATTTCATCTAGTTGCATGAATATACCATACAGTCTTAATACACATTATATTTGATGTTAGAATATTGTGTTGATAACATGGAAATTTGAGTTTATGTTAAGTTGAAAGCATTAGAATTTCAAATCACGTGGACCTGTGATACTATTCTTTCAAATCGTTTGCCTAGGCACAATGTCAACGTTTTGATAATTTGTAACTTCATGCTTTTTGGAATGTAGAATATGAAATGATTCGCCAAGAGCACTAGTGATTTTCTTAAACCAAAAACACACGAGAAATTTTGAGTAGCTTCGACAGTTATGTTGTCACGAGTTCTTTTGTCCTTTACGTTTGTTTACGTTTAAAATAACCGATATCGGTAATGAAGACGCGAACTAATCATGTCTTTCATTCATTTCTTTACCATACCGTGAACGTATTTTATTTCATTTATTTATTTTATTTTCTGAGAAATTATACTGAAGTACCTTACCATGGAGTTTTAGGAACCAACATACCATCAACTCAAAAATCTTAAAAGTCCAGAATGGAACCCAGCAATACCTTCAGAGGCTCTAAAAGTCTGTGAGAAAGAATGGACCATGGAATTTCATGATGTTACCGAACCCAAAGTAAACGTGAAAGATTCTTGGAAATGGTTCAAATCTGACACTGGGGAAGATGGTAGACGATGAAATATTAGGAATCAACCAGTTAAGAACAGGTTACTATAACTTGCCTTGAAAGGAACTTGTCATTGGATATTTTCCTATAGATATTGACACATCCCTCAAGACAAATTAGAATAACTGGTCCTAACTTATTTGCTTGTCTTGTCGAAATAAATTTTGTATCTCCTCTCCTCACATTTGCCATTGCACTGGAGGACAGCTAGGTCATTACTATTAATCAAATGGGGCCTTTTAAGCGAGAGGATATCAATCGTCCTTAAAATAAATCAATTCAAATGATAAGGTGAAAAAGGCTCAACCTCTCAATTCGAATGTTCTATCAAAAAAAACGAACGGAAAAATAATGACGGCACAATAACTGTAGGTTATATTAAACAAAATAAAAAAAAAACACGAAAATAATTGCAAAATGTAATTCTTTGTATTTTCTTTCAAAACTCTTCAAATGGCAACTATACATGTTCAACCCTCCAATACTGTCGATCTGTAAAAGAGACGAAGCAACACAAAAAAAAACTCACATATGCCAAGAGGAACGCTAACTTTTCAATCTATTTGAATTTGATCTAATTTAAAGTTTTCGGAATTTGATTTTATTCCATCCAAACATTCAAATTGTGTATCGAATTTCTTATTCTTCTTCTTTTTTTAGGATGTTTGCTGGAAAATATATATATGTAAGGATTTTTCTTTGTGTACACTTATCACGGGCACATATGCAAAATCTTCTCTTCCATGCATAACAATAAAGTAATGTAAAATTCCGTAAATGTAATTTAAGATACAACAGGAGAAGAAGAAGAAAAGAATCTCTGGAAAGAAATTTAGCTGCAAGAACAAAAATATTTATTAAAGTAAATTTACGTGATGTTTTCGTTGGTATGGTATTACAATTGAATTTATTTATTACCAACCATCATCAAGATTATAAACGTAAGAGATTGTAGCCCATCCATTTTTATACTTCGTTTTTTTTTGCTTTTCGATTTTTTTTTGTTCTTCTCATCGTATGCAAAAAATCGAACATTATTTGAATAATATGACATGGTGATTTATTTAAAGTCAAAGGGATCAGCACTCTTGATTCTTATGCATAATGTACGACAGGTTGTCTGCATTATATTGAAGGAAAAATTTTTTATCGACTGAAGGGAGTCTTGAATGGGACATAAGCACATATATTTTGCATACATGACGTTCCACTTCATATACCACATACACACTGAACTCTGTGTGGTGAGGTTTAGAGCATTATCTAATACTTTAGGTCGGAAGTTATTGTAATTTTCATTTTTAAACGAGAACTGATCCGATGATCAATACAATTTTATCAATATATTTTGGACTTATTTCGGGATAAAATTCTCAATAAAAATGTAAATAATATTTTTTGGCACATGTGGATGATTGATCTGAGGAGTTTTCAGTGCTTTTTTGGCGAGAAAATGATAATTGATGCATTACAACATCCTTTGGGAGAAAGACGGCTGAAAGTGGAACTATCAACTGATTTTTCACTTGTTCAAATGTTTTCGATGTTTTCAAATTCGAATGATTTCTTTCGATTCGAAAGTTTCGAATCTTAGACTAAACAGGTAATATGTAATCAAGCAGTAGGGAGCCATTCAGAAATTACGTACTGTCTTCTACAGTTGGAGGCAGTCTCACAAAGTCATACAATCCACTCGAAATTGTGTACCTTCGCACACACTGACCCCTAAGAATTCTCGGGTTGGCATAAAACTGTGGTCACGATAACTCGACCAAAAATTGGAAATTTTTGAAGAGAAAAGGTTCAATTAGAATCAGACTTAGCCTTTGAAAATTTAAATTTTGCGCCAAAATTTTATTTTCTTGTTGTGAATAGGTTTGTTCCAAGGTCATACAGTCGGAGAAATATAGATTGGGGGTTTTGAAAGATATAATCGTTTCTCTAATTCTCTCAATTGTCATTTGAAATAACATGCGAAATGAGAGAATACAGAAAAACGATGAAAACGATTATGTCTCTTAAAATCCCGAAATCTATATTTCTCCGACTGTACGAACTGTTAAATTACTGTACAATATCTTCCATAACCTCATCAATATTAATATGTAAACCGTGTTCGTTCGGTCACTGAAAATAAGTGTTTACAGTTACACTTAAAAAAATTTACTTTATATCACATTTTCGTTTTCAACAGATTCTACATAATTTCTAGATCGCCCAAAACCACTTACAGTGGAGGTGTGACGCAAGTCCTGTTATCCACTTACAAAAGAACTGATATCGGTGTAGGTGACGCTTACAGGTTCGACACGCAAAAAGGTATGCGTCACAAATGGCAGCTGATGAGGAAAGTACGCGAAAGTTTTATCAACAAAAATTTACCAGAAAAATTTTAGGAAGAAAATTATAATAAAAAAGTTTGCGTCAAAAAGTGGCAGATGATTCGGCTTTCTTCCGTTTGAATTCCATTTTTAGGAATATATTTCACAATTTTTAAAATTTTCCTTCCTCAACATCTGCCACTTGTGACGCAAACTTTTTTATTATAATTTTCTTCCTAAAATTTTTCTGGTAAATTTTTGTTGATAAAACTTTCGCGTACTTTCCTCATCAGCTGCCATTTGTGACGCATACCTTTTTGCGTGTCGAACCTGTAAGCGTCACCTACACCGATATCAGTTCTTTTGTAAGTGGATAACAGGACTTGCGTCACACCTCCACTGTAAGTGGTTTTGGGCGATATCAGCTCTTTTGTAAGTTGTGCTTTTTTAGAATTTGGTCGCAGATAATAGACAATCATATTGTGCAGTTTGAACGAAAATATTCTTCTTACATAATTGTATAACTTTTTCTTTGATCTCTTTGATAAAAATAGAAAATTTGACGAAAATCGAAAATTTGACGAAAATCGAAAATTTGACGCACTTAAAACGCTCATAGCTCCCAAATAGTCGACTTTTCAGGAAAACCATGAAACACGTATCGACTAGAATCTAAAACTCTATAACTTTGTCTTTTACACGAGGTTTCTATCTGCAGTATTTTCCGAGTTATGGCTGACATAGCTCGCACTTAAAACGCTCATACCTCCCAAATAGTCGACTTTTTAGGAAAACCATGAAACACGTATCGACTAGAATCTAAAACTCTATAACTTTGTCTTTTACACGAGGTTTCTATCTGCAGTATTTTCCGAGTTATGGCTGACATAGCTCGCACTTAAAACGCTCATACCTCCCAAATAGACGACTTTTTAGGAAAACCATGAAACACGTATCGACTAGAATCTAAAACTCTATAACTTTGTCTTTTACACGAGGTTTCTATCTGCAGTATTTTCCGAGTTATGGCTGACATAGCTCGCACTTAAAACGCTCATAGCTCCCAAATAGACGACTTTTTAGGAAAACAATGAAACACGTATCGACTAGAATCTAAAACTCTATAACTTTGTCTTTTACACGAGGTTTCTATCTGCAGTATTTTCCAAGTTATGGCTGACATAGCTCGCACTTAAAACGCTCATAGCTCCGAAATAGACGACTTTTTAGGAAAACCATGAAACACGTGTCAAATGAAATCTGAAACTCTATAAATTTGTCTTTTAAACGAACTTTCTATCTGCCATATTTTCCGAGTTATAGGTTCCATAGCTCAATAGGTTAACACGCTCATAGCTCCGAAATTATAAGCTTTTATAAAAATTCCTTCAAATTAGTTTCTTAGAATTACGTCCTTAACATACCCTGAAAATTTCAGCCAAATTCACCGGTAAATTCAAAAGTTTCGTTGTAACAAAGTAACAAAGTAACAAAGTAACAAAGGTTGGTAAAATTCATCAATTTCAAAATGTATGAAAATTAATTTCTTCATACAAATTTCTGCAAATTTCCAAGTTTTGAAATGTAATATCTCGGCCAAATCTTAACCTTATGAGGCGTGTGATAGCTCGTTGAACTCGTATGGACGCCCAGATTGCGAATAAAATACTTTGGGGGTAGTAGGAGCAAAGGGGGAAAAGTCAAAAAGTTCGTGTATATATGTTCCTCAGTCCTGCGGAAAAATTTTTGTCAAATTTTTCAGTGTGAACGGACTTGCGTCACGGCCCTTCACTAACGTAGGGCCATGATTCCTCAGTCCTGCGGAAAAATTTTTGTCAAATTTTTCAGTGTGAACGGACTTGCGTCACGGCCCTTCACTAACGTACGATTTGACAGTCTTGATATTGAATGGTTTTTTGGTTTGTATCCCAGTAAACTGGTCGTTACATGTGTGCGAATTCAAATATTTCATTCAATATAACAGCTGTCAGAGTCTGTGGGACTAGAAATATCAGATCCTACATAAAACAAAAATGTGATATTAACTAATTTTTGATAGCTGTACTTGGAACAAACCAATCCTGAACATTTGCTCGTTAAATGTAACCCCATTCCCCTCAAAATTCGAAAGAAATTTTCAGCAATTCAAACACTCACTGAGCGAAATTTCCTACGTGCTATGCGTATATCTGTTAAAAAGTGTGATAAGGTAGTTATACAGCGGTCTCGAATATAATACGTCCGAGACGTATTTTGCTTTGACACAGATTCAAAAATATGAATTTTATTAAATTCACCTATTTTTTTTTTTTTTTCAAAAACACCTTTATTGGTATGAACAGTACAATCTTAACTATTTGTTAATTTATTACTAGGGTTGAGTTGTACTATCTTCCTTTTACTTGCGTAATTAGAAGAAAGTAAGACTTGTGTGGGTTTTACGACCCAATGGTCGAGTCCCTATGCGGTGTGCTGTTTTCATCCTTCATGTCAGTTCGTGGGGTTTAACACGTTTCAGCCTCCTTATTTCATTTGTTATATCTAGTAATAAGATGGCTTCTACGTTGGTGTGGTGAAGCAGTCTTTTTTCGTGTTTGATGGCGTTTTCCCGAATTACATCGGCAACCCATTGTATTTTTAAATCTTTGTGAATTTCTTTGTTTGTCACGTAACGATATGCGTTGGTGATCATGCGAAGAAAGTTGTTTTGACTTGTTTGGATGATATCTGTGTTTGATTTTTTAGCACAGCCCCAAAGAGTAGAGCCGTACATCCAGATAGGTGCGAAAATTGATTTGTAAATCAATCTTTTACAATACAGGTTAAGTTTAGAGTTGTATCCGACTAACCAGTACATTTGTCTCGTTTTGTGTTTGATTTGCTCAGCTTTTTGCTTCACATGATGTTTCCAGTTTAGTTTGTTGTCCAGGTTTAATCCTAGATATTTAGCTGACTCTGCCTGCGGAATGGGAATTCCATTGAGGTAAATGCGGAGATTGCTGTTTATGTGACGCAATGCGAAAGTGACGTGATTAGATTTTGACTCATTGAGTTTTATTTTCCAATCGATGGTCCACTGATTTATTTTATCCAAAGCATTTTGTAAATGTTTAACTGCCTCCGACTGCGATGTATCTGTTGCCATGATCGCTGTGTCGTCTGCGAAGGTTCCAATGAAAGAGTTTGTGGTTACAGGTATGTCAGCAGTATATATAGTGTATAAGAAAGGTGCCAATACACTTCCTTGTGGTACTCCTGCTAGTATTGGATAGAAGTTTGAATAGGTTTCTTCGTCTTTTACTCTGAACGTTCTCTCCGATAGGTATGATTCAAGCAGTTGACAGTAGTTGCCTGGAAAGAGTGTACTCATTTTATATGTGAGTCCTTTGTGCCACACTTTATCAAATGCCTGTGATACATCCAGGAATGCTGCCGGGCAGTACTCCTTTTTTTCGAATGCACTCTCAATTTTAGTAGTGAGTCTATGAATTTGTTCAATTGTTGAATGGTTGTTTCTAAAACCGAATTGAAAATCGGGGATTTTCACCAAAGGTTTTAGTCGTTTTATCAGCAACTTCTCGAATATTTTTGAGATTGTGGGTAGCAGTGAGATCGGCCTGTACGAGGTTACTTTTTCTGGCGGTTTATCTGGTTTTCTTAGCATAATTACTTGCGCAATTTTGAAGCTTTTTGGTACATATTTGAATTTAAGGCATGCATTGAACAGATATGTAATCATGTACACCGCATGTGCTGGCAGTTCTTTCAATACTCCTGGTGCTAATTCATCTATACCTGGAGCCTTTTTCTTGTTTAGTTTATCTATTTCTGTTGCAATTTCATATGGAGTGAATTTTTTGAACTTTTTGTCAGGTTGGTAGGTTGGTGTTGTGTCTACATTTGATTGTATGTCATTGTGAGGTTGAAAGACTTCTGCAAGATGTTTTGCAAAGAATTCCGTTTTTTCAGTATCCCTTCGTAACCAAATACCTCTGGAGTCTTTTATGGGAGGGATTTGGACGCATGGGCGTTTGAATCGTCTCGTCGCTTTCCATAGAGAGTAGTCTCTATCTTTACTCGAACTTAAATTGCTTAGGTAGTTTTCAAAACTTTCTTGTCTATACTGCTTTGTAACTTTATTAACTCTGTTACTAATATTGTTGAAGATTCTTTTGTCACTTTGGTTTCTGCTCCTATGCCAAAGTCTTCTCGCTTTTCTCCTTTCCTTGATAAGCTCTCTTATTTCGGCTGGATAATTGATTTCGTGAATAAGTTTTTCTTTTGGTTCCGGAGTTGCTGTTCTTGCCGCAATTTGCAGAAGATTGATAAAATTTTCCGTTTGTAGATCAAGCTCCTGTTTTGATTTCAGGCTAGCGTTGAGGTTGATTGACTCTTCAACTAAATTTCTGAAGAGTTCCCAGTCGGTGCATTTGTTAGTTAGATTTTCTTTTTTCTTTTTTAGTATGACTGTAGCATTGAGATTAAGAATCACTGGTGTATGATCTGATGTCAGGTCCACCATGTTTACTACTTCCATGTTGTTGTGTGATATTCCTCTTGAAATGAAGAAATCCAATAGATCTGGTACCTTTTTCTGGTCTGTAGGCCAGTACGTTGGCTTACGGCCGGAGTGGTAACTACAGTTTTCTTTTTTGATTGCGTTTAGAAGACCGTTGCCTTTAACCGGAGTTATCAGCCTCGCTCCCCATGCTGTGTGTTTCGTGTTGAAGTCACCTCCAATGATGAACCTTTGGCCCAATATTCCGAAGATTTCCATCCATTCTGAATATATTGGAGTAGATTTTGGTGGGCAATATGCGGCAGCTATATTTACATCTTGATTGTTGAACTGAATTGTAATTACAGTCGCTTGTATAAACTCTTTCTGTATGCTGTTTTGTGTATGATATTTTATATTTTTTTTAATGATTATCGCTGAGCCTCCCCTGGCTCTTTCGTTCGGATGATTTGTCCAGTGGACTTCAAAACCTTTAATTGTTATGTGACTTTTGTCGGTGAAATGTGTTTCAGATATAAAAGCAATATCTATGTTGTTTATTCTTAGGAAAATTTCCAACTCTTGAGCCCTAGCGTTGAGCCCATTTGCGTTCCAGTTCATGATGCGCAGGAACTTGCTTATCATTTTTTGTTTTTGTTGACTTTAGTTTTTTGGGCAGTCGGTTTGTTTTCCAACTTTGCCAATCGGTTTGACAAAAGTCCAATACTTAGGTCAATATTGGTTTTTAGTTGTGTGAGCAATGACAGTATATCTGCGTTTGACGGCTCGTTCGTTTCAGAGTTTTCAATTTTGTTTGATATTTTATTTTCTTTATTTTCCAAATTTTTTGTGACTTGCGCGAAAGTTAGTCCTTTTTTGACTTCCTTGTATTTTGTTGTAACTTCTAAGTTTTTTTCACTGAGCCGGTTTACTACCGACTTGGTTTGGTTTTGATTTTTGATTTTTTTCTGATATGTTGGACAACCTTTATAATTTGCTGTGTGTCCTTCATTTTGGCAAAGGGCACATTTCGGAGTTACGTTTGGTCTCTTCGTACAGGCGCTTGTAGCATGTTTTCCGGCACATTTGACGCAAACTGGATTTCTCGTACAAAAATTTTTTGTATGTCCTAGTTGCTGGCAGTTTATGCACTGAGGGATGGATTTTATTTGTTTGGGAGGTTCTACTGTTATCTTACAGTGTAGAATGTTTTTAACAGCAAAAATCTCTTTATTGTTTTCTTTTTGTTTCAATTCAATTAGGAATAGAGGAAATTTTTTTTCCTCTGTAGTTCCGTCTTTGCCTTTGGTTTTTTTAACTATGATTGTGATTTTAGTAGGCTCGTGGCCTAACTCAATTAAATCATCTGTTATTTCTTTTACATCACACGATGGATGTAATCCTCTAATGACTGCACGAAATTCACCTATGATAATATGATATACATCATATTAACCAGTTTATAGCAGCTGTTATACATTTTAGCAGTTATTGGTGACAAATAATTCAAATTAAAAACTGACTTCTTCGTGAGTTGAACCGGGAACCTCTGGCTCTGGAACCGCTTTTTGCATAAATTCTGTGAAAAATTAAAAAAAAGGTTTTTCTAGTACCATTTTGAACACATTTGAAGGTCAATGAATCTGCAACCCGGTGAAACTTTACGTCGAGTCTATATTCGTTTGAAAGCTCCTGAAATTCCCTTTAAAATGAGCTACGACACGACTATTTTGCTTCCCAGTCACAGATTGTCACAGATTTTAGAAAGCTTTAACTCGAAAAAAGTTCTGGAAAAGTCATGGTCGGGAACACTTTTTGTAATTTTTCATCGGTGAGTCGAAATTTTTTTAAATTTTAAAGTATGCCAAATTGAAGCCACAGTCTCTGCAAGTAGTTATCATATACACTTAACAAATTTGTTTCAACACAGGCGGCAGAACTGCTCTCACTATGGCTCTGTGACCATAAAGTCGGTTTTCAGAGGTGCGTATGGGAGCTTTGAACTTATTTATTTTATTTTTTTTCGTGATCAGTGGACCATTCTGCATCGAGCCTACCCGCAGGCCTTAAAAAAATAAAAAAAGACTGCAAAACGCCTACACCCTACTACATGTTTACTATATACTTTTAACATACGTGGTTTGCGTTTAACTTCCGTCCCACTCGTAAGTTATTCACATTACACGTACATCAACACAATACGCAACACATGAATATTCTAATCTGACAATCGAAATACGTAACTACGGTTTCAACGTGTCCCAGGTATAGGAAACATTGTCTATGTATCATATACGTTAATGATGTATATCGTATACGTTAATGATGTATATCATACCGTTCCGACGAATTTTACACATACCCGGAGTATTGCCTGAGTTTTCTTTTTCTGGGTGCTTATGAAAAGAAATGACATCATTTTGTTGACGATATCAACTTTCTCTTTACTGGCTTTTGTCCGCAATATCATCCTAAATGTCGTTGTGTACTTTCTAATGTGCATCCAAGTTTAAGTAAATCCTGTTGTCTGACAGAGTTTATGCATGTGCCCATGTTAAAACATAGCAAGTTAGTTCTATCGATTTTATCTAAAATTTGAGCATACACAAACATACCATGTACGTACACGTACAGATGAACCTTGCGCCTACAATACATCGAATACAAGATGCAATGCAAGTTAATGTCGGATTCACCATTTCTTAATTATTCACAGCCATGCTGAAATCATAAAGTCGACCATCGACTGCAAAATCGTTAATGATATAAAGGAAAAGATTCTCGATTCTAATAGGTTGCAAAGCAATAAAATATCGGAAGCCGCTACACTCCTCACAACTTTCTCGACTAGATATTATTAGTGTGGCACGTATACATTTATATATAATCGGGATTCTTTTTTACGATCGCTATCAATTTTTTAATTGCATAGATTATGGATGAATTCGTCTTCCTTGATGTGTTCGGAATTTTATGCAACAATAAAAGATAATAAATTATGGAGGATTTTTTCATAGGTGGGGTGGTGGCTGGCGCTGCGACCGTACATTATACCATATACATCTGTATAACATTCTTTTAGTTGCTTGTGGATAATATTATGTATGTTTTTATATCGTTTTTATTTCATTTTATGATTGTGGCATACTTATATGGGGAAAAAAATGTTTTATTAATGATGTGTCTTTAAAAATGTTCGACTAACAAGCTAACCTAAATTGTTGCATCTTCACTCTCTCCGTCTCGTTATATGGGGTGTTCTACGGATAATTGAACTTTATGGATTTTTTTTTGAAATGTTTATGAGTTCAAAGCGTTGAACGCAATTTTAAAAATTGGTAATAAAATATTTTTACTCTTCGAGGAAGAATAGAACAATCAAATCTTATGACGAGATAAAAGTTCAGCTGGACAATCTCTACGGTTTCTGATGCAATGTATTCGAGTTTAACGTGCGGTCCACTTATTATTTTCCAATATTTCGTAAAAACATTGTCTGTGAAAATTAAGGAAAATGTTTTCCCAGCAATAGTCCCTAGTATGTTGTCTCTTTTATCAGTGCACATGATGTCACAACTAACTTCTGAAACCGAAGGCAGAGTCAGAGCTTTAACAGTCGAAATTATGATTTCTTTGGACAAATTGAAAGTTTAGGTCAGGTAGTTATAGACCAAAGACAGTTGAGACCAAAATCTAAAATTATTGTCTGAAAAACTTAACATTGTTGTTGAACTTTGCAATTTTATTAAATTTTGTTGTGAGAATACCTGCCACAACGTTCAAAAATTATGTTGAAAAATCTTTTTCTGAAATATTTCGCAAAATTTCATCAAATTTTCAAAAAAAAACTTTTCAAAGAATTTAACAAAAATAGTCGCTATCAACGCCTCATCACAAACACAAAACCTTATCCAAACACGAACTGTTCCAGGTCATTCGAAATTTTAGGTAAATTTGAACCTAAAAATTAGAATGTTCTCTTCTAATTAAACACAATTATGTCGAAAGATAAATACGAATCGAATGCAAAGCAGAAAAGTGGCAATGTTTCGTTCGTGTCTTTAGATTCAAACAAAAGTTGTTTTTCCAGCTTATACCTTTTCCTTTGTAAATTAATTTTCGAATTAATTGATTTTCTCGGAATTTCGTTTAAATTGGATTTTTTAAGCGTCATTTATGTTCATCATTTATGTTTTATACTTATCCTGCAAAAGCGATATACCTTATGAGCACATTTGATACCTTACAACCATTTCATCATTTGACTGCACTTAGAGACGTTTCGACATTTTTGTTTTGATGATTGGTGGAAGATTGCTTGATATACTTATTCATGCAATCGAAAGATAAATGCTTTCTAAAATCACGAGATATGCGAGGGGAAAACCACTATTTTGTGATTAACATGGTTAATCAGTTAATCTGTTAATCAGAAACATAAGTTTTGTGAATCCAAACGGTTAATCGGTGATTAACATTGATTAACCGCTATATTTCACGTTTATTTGTAGTTTTACGATGATTCCCCCGGTCAAATGCTGGTAAATCACCAATTCATCATCATGTTAATCACTGGTTAATCATGTTAATCACATCAAGAATGGTTTCCCCCTCGGACGACACCTGACGAAAGTAGCTCGACTTTAATGTATGCTATCTGTGAAGCATTGATTTCTCTATCGATTTCGTTCGCTTTTTAAAAACGTCTATTTTTGTAAGTAAACTATCAAATGTTCTCATGCTTGAGCCAATAAAACAATGTGTAGTAAATAAGTAAACTGTACAGGCTGTTCTCAATGACAAAAGTTTTACTTTAATGCTACCTCCTTAAGGCGGCACCCCTGGACTTTATTTCCTTGACTATTATTACGTCAGAAAATACGTCTTGACACTTAGAGAAGAGACGAAAAACCAAAATCTTTGGTTCGGTACACCGAAAATGACGGTAGATTCGCCAAAATAGATAGAATTGACGAAAAATCAGAGAATGCAGTGATTGCGTAATATTTTCATGAAAAAGTATGTTTGACGAGTACAATACAGATGTTATTGACTCAATCTTGATTGCAATACAGGTCAATACAATCAGTTCATTTAAGCTTCTTTGGTCAACCCTATCTGTTTTGACTACTCTATCTTCATTTTCTATTATTTTACTGGAAAATGTGAGTTAACAGAGTCATCTCTGCTAACAACTCACTAGGGCGTCACACTCATGAACCTTTGATTCACTTTAACTAGTGCCTTAATTTAGAGAATTTAGAGGATGAAGCTAAGCTAGAAGAATGTTTCAATATCTTTCGATAATTTCTTCGGTCAAGTGACCTGACCCATCCATAAAAAAGGACCTAGCACCTAGTTCGTTCAGTTTATTAGTCCAAATTTAATAAACATCACTCATACGACAGAACGTCCGCTCCTTCACCAACCAAAATTCGATAAAAGCAATAAATATTAATATTAAATATAAATAAAATAGTTTGCCATTTATTATACCAATTTAATTGAATTATTTACAAACTTGTGAACGTTAATGTCTTGTCATTAGTATAAACAAGGATGCCATTCACTCACTTAACAGTTTATATGCTTGGAAAAAGGTGTATACATATATGAACGATACGAGTGTTCAGCATAATCCGATTTGCACCCTTTATAAAATGAGTTTTTCTTTCTCAATCCGAACATATTGCCATATAATGTTCACATACGATTTTAGAGAAAGTATAGTTCGTTCACTCCTTGATTTATGGGATTTTGTAATAAAACTACATGATGGTGTCGATATTGTATTAGGAGAGAGAATATATATATAAATGTAAGTGTTTTTCACATTTGATTTGTTTTTATGTTATTTTAAGTTGATGTTGTTTTTCCTAAGCCCTCTCGCTATTTGTTGCACTTTTTTTTGAGAAGATTTAAACGAAAATACAGCAAAATTGTTTTGCTATTAGTCACAGATAAACGATTCACGATGCACTTGAATAAATAGCTGTTTCATTGGCATTTTCCATTCGACGTATATTTGTGAATGGCGGGATTGTCAGTACATTAGTCCTGGTTTTAGTGTCAGATTTACTTTCACTCGGGAATCGTCATCGAGAACTATATGTTCGAATTAATGTCATATACGCAGAACTTCTCTACTTCTCTTCAGCAACGGTATCTGTTGTCGACAACGACTGTAAAAGTAGTTGCTTAAACAAATGAAGTTAAAAAAATCTTTCATTTAACAAAGGAAGAAACAGATTTCACTAAAATTCCTCAAAGTTCACTAGAATTCCAATTGTGCCAATTATAGTGCCTGTAAGAACCGAATTGATGGCATAAGTGCGACTCAAAAATAGAAGACGAACCAAAAAATAAATTTCAATGCTTTGAGTTGACAGATCACGTCAATAGAGAATATCGTGTATGGGGTAGTTTAACATTGCCTTAATTCTATCCTGAACAGTCCTGAAAGCTGTGATACTGTTTTTCAGGAAAACATTTCAAAAATATATTTTTTTCCTCACTTGACACCTCGTACGTAGCAGTTACGAGTCTGAAAATCTCAATTTTTCGTCTTCATTCAAAATCGCTAATTAAATAGTTTCTAGGACGTCAGGATCCGGAGCTTTCCCAATTTTAAATGCGAAATGCATTGGTGCGAGCGAGATGCAATGATGTCAAATAGTTTAATCTGTATTTTGCCCGGTCATCCGGTAAAAATATGCAAAGAGAAAGCGTTGGAACTAATTTATGGACAGCTCCCAAGTTAATTTATTTCGGATTTAATTTAGCTTTTCCTTAGATTTTTTATGTAATACAACGAGTCCTAAGACATAATGATGCGTTATGGTTACATAACGTATCATTCATTTACATCGAATTGTACACAAAATGCCATAATTATTGCCAAACAATACACGACCATCATCAACATCAATAAGAAAGTGGCAACACAAAGCGAACATTCAGTGCCAACAACATTTTGTTCACACAATAGAGACACACATGACCGATTCGGACATAATGTTTTCTACCTTAACATGTTGTGTTGTCGGCATTGAGTGGCACACGTAAACTATTCATACAGTGAAAATTTTGCTTTCAAATTTAGAAAATTGACCTTTGTGTACAATAAATGCCACTTTGAATTAGATATTCTCGGTGTAAATGCCGTTGTTCTATAATATCGCCTCCAGCTACCGAAATTGTTGTATTTTAGAAAATTAATCGCAATAATAACCATCATAGTAATTTAAAGGGGTTAACGACACAATTAAAGCCGCACAGATGTGACCACTCTTTGTCTTTATATTTGAAGTTTCAACAAGAGCTGGGCCCGTTTATATTCCCATAGATATTCTGTGCTCGTTCATAACATAAAGTGTCTCCGGTATAACATTCTTAGTAAATTTTCTCACACCCATTACTACTTCATTATAATCATTCAAGCATTGTTTTAAAATTTGCACCGTTTCTCTTTCCCTCTCTATATCTCTCAGTCTTTCTGCCACCATCATCTTCACCACCACTCATACCCCATCTAATTTTGGAATGAAAAACACAAAGTTTTCTCGGTTTTAATAATGCTTTTAAAATTAATCGTAAAACACTTAAGAATAATTATAATTATTATTGTTATGAAGTGAAAAGTGTGAAGAATGTCGTCAATTGCATTGCGCCATAATATTCGTTTGATTTAGCAATGTGTGACTGCCTTTTATCGGTTTCGTAATGATTTATGCCGTTTTGCGGCAGGAGAATACAACACAAATGGGTTCTGTTTCTAATATTCAATTTTTTTTTCTTGTTTTTCGTTTTTCTTTTCTGTGTTCAAACTTGTTTCTTAACTGCTCCCTGACTGTTATGTTAATTTTCCGGTAGGTGTGTAAACTTATAATGCATAATAATACGGTACACTCTTTTTCTCCTCTGGTATATAAATCAACAGCACAACGGAGGGAGTTTTAGTGTTAATTGGTTTATATTTCGTAGCCTCCAAACGTTCGTCTTTATATTAAACACAAAATGAAAACACAGAAAAAAGGGCATCACTCTCCGTTTTTTTTTGTGTTATAATTTTTTTTATTAAAATTTTTAGATTTTTGTTTCGACTTGGGAACAGGGGGTTGTAAAAATTAATAAAGCGATGAAAGCAAAAATGTGTATTGATTTATTGGCCTTGCTTCGTTACAATAACGACTTTGTGTTTTGTTTTTTCGTAAATGCTGTCTCGAAAATTACTTTTTTTTTGCTGGTGAACATTTCCAAACAGATTAGCAAAGAGATTTTAAGTGAGCGAACTAAGTACTTCTGAAAATAAATAATCATTGTGACAACGAGGATCAGACCAATGGTTATTTCTTTACCAAGGGAGGAAAATGCTACAAGAGCGAAAGTTTGCGGTCAATCATGGGAGTAGAATCCAATGAACGTCAACACAAGGTATGGTCGAATGTCAAACTTTGTATGGATCGGAGGTCATAGCGATTTCATATAAACAAACTCAACTCTCATGGGAGGTGAGTTTGTTTATATGAAATCGCTATGTCCTCCGGTTTGTATGGACGGACCATACCTGGTTTGTACATTCATTGGTTGAATCTCCCTGGAAATTGAAAGCAATTTTTGCACTAAAGTCACGTCATTGAAAATATGGACCTTGATCACATAATTTTTCATTTCATTTTTTCCACCATTTTTCAAAACCAAAACAAAGTGACAGTTGCAAAGAGATTAGTATGTTGTGTTACAAGTATTGTAATGTTGATTTTTTCAGCACTAGACCCAAGTTTTCTATACGGCGGAAAATTGGGCCGTGTGCTGAAATAGTTACTAACTATTTCATGTGTCGGGGCCGAAAATGAGGAAGTTTTGAGATTTTTCTCTGGTTTTCGACCACTTACATGAACATTTTTTTGAGTATCTGTTTTGGACGATTGATTTTGCCTAAAAACAATCGTCCAAAACAAATACACAATTAACTAAAGAATATGCTAATGGCACCGGGTGCCAATAGTCTCTTTATTATACTAATGCTAATCGCACCGGTGCAAATAGTTATAATATTATAAAGAGACTATTGGCACCGGGTGCCATTAGCCACAGAATAATAAAGCGACTATTGGCACCCGGAAAAATAAAATTTGAATAAAAAATCTGGATATTTTGAAAATTAAACTTGTTTTGTGCACAATACTGCCGTAATTTGTATGAGAAACAAGTGTTTCTTATGCAAATTAATTGTAGAAAAAGTTTCTTTTACAAATTATTTATTTGCATTTTCGATCCAGTAGTTTCTTATGGAATTAAAAATTGATAAAAAATAAATAGTAAAGTACCGTTAAGTGTTTCTTATGCAAATTACGGTAGAATACTAGGGTATACATCGTTTGTTTGATCTTAGGGAATTCGTCCCTTTACGAAATGTAACGTAAAGACGGGTTGTTCGATACTAGGGAATTAATCCTTTTACGAAATATAACGCAAATGCGTTCTATAGAATACTAGGGAATTCATCTTTCTACGAAATGTAACGTAAAGGCGGCCTGTTCGATCCTACGAAATTATTCCTTTTACGAAATGTAGCGTAAAGATAGTTTGTTCGATCTTAGGGAATTCGTTTTTTTACAAAATTTAACGTAAAGGCGGATTGTTAAATCCTGAGGAATTCACCCTTTTACGAAATGTAACGTAAAGGTAGTTTCTTTGATCTTAGGGAATTCATCCTATTGAGATATGTAACGTAAAGGCGGATTGTTCGATACCTTTACGTTACATTTCGTAAAACGATGAATTCCTTAGGATCGAACAATCCGTCTTTACATTTCGTTAAGTTTTACTTTCAAAATATCCGGATTTTTTATTCAAATTTTAATTTTTCCGGGTGCCAATAGTGTTTTTGTAATAATGTGGCTGATGTCACCGGGTGCCAATAGTCTCTTTATAATACTGTGGCTAATGGCACTGGGTGCGATTAGCATTAGTATAATAAAAAGACTATTGGCACCTGGTGCCGTTAGCCGCAGCATAATAAAGAGACTATTGGCACCCGGTGCCATTAGCCACAGTATTATAAAGGTGCCAATAGTCTCTTCCAATAACTTACGTCTCGATTGAGGAGGCCGAAAGAGTTACGTATTAAGTTTTATATGCTGGCAATGGGGACGAAAGTTGAAAAATGTAAGCCCATTGGCCGAAAATTATAGAAAAATGTAAGCGAAGCTTTCGCCGCGTGGGCTTACATATCTGTCACTTTCGGCCCTTGGGTTTAGATTTTTTTCTTTCGTCCGGCAGTAGGCAGCATATAAAAATCTCATTACAATACGTGTAATACATCATGCTTTGTGGCAACCGAGAATTGAAATAGAAAAATTTCGAATTTGATTGACCACATTGCTTTGCATTTGGTGTGGAAATTTTGGATATCGGAGGCACAAACTGCATTTACATGACTAGGAATAAAAAGATGAAATGTTGAGTTTTCGTGTGAATTTTGTCGATTCGACGCGTAGCCGAAGTCAATAAACACAGTAAGACGAGGCTTTTAATTTTTCCCGAGTTATGTAATGGATTGAAACATGAAAAGTACGGTTTTCGACGCATATAGCATGTAAAAACTCTTGTTCGCCCCATGGGAGAAACAAGAGTTGAGAAAATAAAAATTTCTTGCCTAAACTGTCATCAGAGAGCATGTCAACAAAACGCCATCCTCTAACTGTATTTGACTGGAGACAGTGCCTTGGTGGAGAAAATAAAATTTTTCACGCCTGATAAGCCAATAACCATTTCATTTTCATTGAATTTTAACATAAACACATTAGTGATATACTTATGTGTACAACCCGGGCAGCTAACGTTTTGATTCAGCCACTGTCTGACATCTATCATATGTATCAAATCGCCCTGAAGCTTATCAATTCAAATTGTTAAAATAATTTTTGCCTTCTGTAGGCTTTACCGTGAAGATACAAATGGGCATTGAAAGCGATTGAATCTCCTACTACATTGAAAATGGACAGTTGGTCAGCATAGCATCTCTTTTGTTTGAGCTCGCGTTTAAATGTCATTTACTTTACTAGTGTGGTAAAGTGGATACTCCCCCACTAGTGAAAACCTTTTCCCTCGCTCGTAAAGTAAAACGTTATACTTTACACGTGAAATAATTTGACATCTCGCTTTCACTGGTATAGTAATGTACTATTCCTAGTGCTTAGTCAACAACGTTGGGTGTTAAAATAATCAATTTTCGATGAATTTCTTTAGAGGACATTCTTTTTAAAAAGTGGAGAACAACAAAAGTGAACTGGTGAGCAGTTTGTGTTTAGTCGTATAAACAGCTTATTGTTACATTGACAACCATATTATCATTAAATTAGGACAGTAAATTCATTGATGTTTTTGTAAAAGCAAATACAAGTTAGAGAGCAATCTCTCGGTTTATTTATGAAAATTATTCAGCCTGCCAATCCAATGTCAATTTCCTATTTCCATCTTTCTTTATGATTTTAACTCGCATCAGACCAATACACAAAAATATTCCGTAAGCCAAAATGAATCTGTCACATTTGGATTGGGGGATTAGTCGTTTCTAGCTGTTTGTATTTATGGCTATTATAATACCAATTTCACGCCCTCAAATCATGGTAATAAGGACATTGCTTTTAATCAATCAAAAAAGTAAAATAAATGAAACAAAATCCAGAACCGAATGTTTCAGCGTATATCGAAATCGTCGTTATGGTGCAGAACGTTTTCGTGTTGTGAGTTTATTGATATTTGGATTTCGGAAGCTGGAGGCATACGAAATTCTTAGTATGAGTCATTTTAGCGATACAAAAACTGAAATTGTAAATACGTAGATAGAAGTTTCGCAACTTAATATCATCTTCCAAAGATAGCCAACAGTTTCGAAATTCCTATAACGCGATTGTCGGCTATCGGCTGTCCTATCTCCTTACAATACAGTTTTAGCTCAAACAACATGGAAGGTTTTTTCGGCAGATCTTCGGGTAGTCATTTTTCGAGATTATTCCGACCTTCTTCGGTTCTGGAAGCAAACAACACAGTATTTGACTACCAGAAAGGTTCCCCCTTAATAATTCCGGACAAAATTACACAAGTATACTACGATACTACTACGACAGAGGGGTGTGAGCGAGAGGTGAATATGTTGTATTATGAGAGGAATAGGCTTACTCGTGTAACGTCGCTTACAAATGGATTACTTTTTCTGTCGTTGTCAAGTGCAGTACAAATGCTTATTATGTCAAATGCGATTAGTCAGTTTCACTGATACAGTACTACAATATAGTTGTATTTTAGTACGATTTCACCCGATACTACATTTTGTCGATTGTCGAATATATGATACACTGTCAGATTGTGTGGTCTGAAATCTGAATACGCAAGTGCGTTGCTTCAGCTTATGATTTTTTTTATGTATGAAAACACTTATGGCGACGCAATTTCTACTGCCCCTGAATAAAGACAAATATAGCCTTGCTAAAAATATGAAACGTTTTAGGTGCACTATATCGATATTATAAAAACTAACGAAACCTGCAGGAGATAGAGAGAGAGAGAGAGATCCAAGAATCAAAGATGCTACAAGAGAGATTCTTTTGAAAAACAGCCTATCGAAATCGGACCGATTTTTTAGAGGAAAAAACTCACATAAACCATGTTGGCCCTTAACTACATGACATCAGCTCTCCAATGACATCATGGTTGGTCATGTGCCTCGTCACCTGTGGGAGAATACCAGGTAAGAAAATTGCAATTTTCAGATTTTGGTCATCTCCCACTAGCGACAGAGTGGCCGGAAAAAAAATTGATATTGGTTTTGGATTCTAGGGTTCCATTCGTGTCTGGGCACATAAAAATGTTTCCTCTGCCTGTTTTCCAAAAGAATCCTTCATATTAAACAGATTTGAGGTATTTCAGTTTGAAGTTTATTAAACCACGGGACATAACAAGGATTGCTCTACATATGAACGAACATACCAGCCTCTTCGGTAATGTAATACCAATTTTATGAAGCGTTGTATGCTCAGCTCACATAAAAACAACTTTCGTTATCACAAACACAAGGAGAAATATTTTATATATACAGCGACCCGTCATATTTTTTCTTCTTCGTCTGTTCTGCCGTGTGCATTATCCTTTTCTATGATCTAACAAAAAAAATATTTTTCTTTTATAACTCTTGTTTCCGGAACATATCATTTTCATTCAATAATTTTTATGATGCTTTTTATTTTAAAACATAAAATGTAATTCACGTCACAATGGATTTCTCTCGAATGATTGTTGTATCCTTTGTATTAATAATTTTATTATTAAAAAGGATAGATGAAAGAAAGATCATAACACACATAAATATTATTCCAAATTGATTTATGGTTGGTAAATTGAATTTGTGTACACGGATTATACAACTATATTACACACGAGAGTGTAGTCGCACATGTACGTACATATACTACTTTCATACAGTACACAATATGCCATTGATTTTATTCGATAAAATGATTTCATTATTAATAAATCGCGTGTTTATCAGGGTTGAGTATGAACAAACAACTAAACAGAAAGGCTTTTTCGGTTCGTTCTAAAATGAAATGGACAAAAAATCTACGCGATATAATGCAATACGTTTATTGTGTACACATTGCGTAAATCATTGATGAGATTCTTTTTTCGTCTCTTTTTCGGTACATGAAACGACATCTGGATTCTAGTAGACGAGTATCAAGTAGGTATTCGGATTCCGACTTCAATTTGTCGATATAAGTTACGGTTTGAATCATTAATAAAACACAGTCGATGTATACTGTTGAAAGTGTTACACTGTTAGTCCGTTAACGAATTTGAATTGAAATCGATTTAGTTTTTATTTATTTCTTGTTTATTTGTCGATAACGCGAAATTCACAATCCTGATTACGGAAAGTCGGTGTTACTGTTTGTGCCTGACTCCGAATGATAAATATTCACCGTAACCGTTAGCACTACTTCTAGCATTACAATAGAAAATATTCCGAGGCTGAAGAAATCGAAATTGGATCTTTTGTAAAAATAGATGGCTAAATGACTTGTTTTCGTTATATGAATTAACAGTCATTTTCATATCAAGAAATAAAAAGTTGAAAAGTCCAGTTTTCGTGTGAATTTGGTTGATTCGAGGCGAAGCCGAGGTCAACACTAAAACATGACTTCTCACTATCAATTCGAGTTCGAAAATTCATGAAATTCGATGAATAGAGAAATTTATGACCCACAATCATGTAAAACATATAATACAAACAATCTTCAGCTCTTATCACTAATGCCTCCAAATTTGACGATTCAACATTCAACTTATTTCGTGGAACGTATCGCGGCCTACAAAGATCACACTTACAGACAAGTTCAATAAGAAAAATCGCATTTTCTTTCATTTTCTGTTGAAGACTTTGATTTAATTGGTTCCGTTTAAAAGTTGATTATGATTACAATAGGACTGGTCTTTTAACTTTCCTTTTTTTATCGGTCTCGCTTTTCCTCTTGGAGTGGATCAACGTTTATGCGAATGAGTTGAAAAATTAGAATGGGAAGTAGATGTTTTTATAAGTTTCTTTAATCGACATAAAACATTGTTATTAGCAAAAAAAATAATCTACGGTATGCACTGACTTTTTTTCACAACAGTGAAAGAAGCCACATTTTCAGCAATTACAAACCAATTGATGTTTTTCATTCTACATGTGATATCCACGTTAATATACATACGTAAACGTTGGAAATGCATGTGGTAATGTCGAATGCAATAAATTTATATATCAAGCCATTGCCTATCATTGGGATTTTATTTATTGAAATTGCTGAAATTTACCGAAAATTGTCTGAAGTTTACCGAAAAATTACTGAAATTTAACGGAAACTTGTTTCGGTAAATTGTTGGTAAGTTCAGCAAATTATTTGGTAGATTTAGGTAAGTTTCAGTAAAATTGTCAACAATATGCCCTGTTTCAAGGTAAAAACCATTAGTAAGAGCCCAGATGTTTGATAACATATTTGTCTTCCGTATAATATTTACCAGCTGTTCGAGATTTTTTTTTAATTTCTAAAAAAAGTCTGTGCATTTTTGAGACATACCGTTTTTGCTAATAATAACGTTTTACGTCGATTATTCCGTTTCCTTGTCAAGTTGTTTGAACATTGTAAACTCCCATTTTTCTGTGCGCGGTGGCCTTAATAAGTTGATAGAGCCATTCATAAAAAACGCACGCTAGAAATGACGAATTTTAGTGCCCCTCCTTCCTCGCACTCATGTGTGGAAAATGCATTGCATGACATATTTGGTATCGTTGTACAGCTGAGACTCCAGGCTATCACATTAGCGACACATTGATATGAAATAATATTACCAGTAAGGTATCGAAGCGCCCAGTACCGGACTGGCACGAAAAAGCCCATCGGTGGCTCCATGCAACTCAATTTAAAAAGGCCCACAAATTAAAAATTCTCATACAAAAATCCAAAAGGCCCATCGGGAATTCCCCGAATTCACCATATGGCCAGTCCGGGCCTGGAAGCGCCCAAAGTTCGCTGACTGTAGCCTAAAAGTTCAATTTCTGAGTCTGAGTCAGCAAACTTCGATTTAAAAATATTTCTTTTGCTTTTCGAAAGGGTTCCCAAAACTAGTCGGGGATCACTATTTACAGCCTTTCTCGGTTGATTCATGAAGAAGATATCAGTCTTTCAACATGGTGAAATTTGACTTTCAGCTGCTATTTCATAGAAATTTCACATAGAAATTATCGAGAGCAATAAATTCTACATTGTAAATCTTAGAATTTCTCCTTCTTCCAATTCCAATGTAAGTCTTAAGTCTTCACTGTTTCACAAGCATCGGCTGACGCTGGTGCTGGTTCTCAGGGAATTTCATCGAAACTTGTTTACTTGAATAGCTCTTCCATCACCCAACTCAATAATGAAGAAAAACGGGATGAAATCTTACATGTTTATGGGTGGAATTTGTGTCATGTACAGGTACAAATTTAGGATTAATTTTAACGAATAATAAAAAGAATCTTTTTGAAAAAAAAAATGTTTATTTAAAATTTATTCAGTCCCACCGTGTTAGTGAATGATAATACCTCAACTACTACTAGTTGAAATACTTTTTTAGAATTTTCGCTTTTGTTTAACGAACGTTTACGTACGATCCACATTTTCGTAACTCCACAGAAGAGTTAGGCAAATCTAGTACAGCTGTTTGCCAGCCGGATTTCAGCTTCCAGCCTCCGTTTCAGTAAGAAAAAAAATCTACATTTTCAATATTTTCATTTTTCTTCAAAATTGCACAACAAATCTATTTTGGCTTCATTTTCGAATGCGTTTTCATATCGAAATCAATATTCTACCATCAACTACAGTTCAGTACAGCACCAAGTCTGTGAGTTATTGTATGATGAAACCATATTTGAATTCAAGAATTATTGAGCTAAAATTGTACCTGAACCGCGATCCTAATTTATTGCCACATTGCTAAATATATTTTCGAGTCAGAGAGTTTGTTACTTTTTTCTTCTCGTTTTATTTTTAAAATAAGGAAGTAGAGAAAAAAGTAATATTATGTAGGTTACATGACCTAACATAACAAATGAATTAGGTACATGCATTACTAATAAGAGCTAAATTTGTATACTCTTGTCTTCGATACATTGTTGGCTCAAATATGCATATCTGATTGTTACGAATTATTCATTTTACATTTTGTTGAACAAGTGTTTTATGTGCGAAGTAAATTGCCTCGAGAATTACTTCAATCGTAAATTTTACTGTTATTGCAGAAATTCATGCATACTTCTAGCATATAAACCATTTATATATGTAGCGAACAGACAGCCGCAGAACCACATCTAATGTAGATGGAGATTGATATTGTATAAAAAAGATAAATAGATAAACACAATTGTGCAGGTATCCCGCTCAAAAAATTCAACTAATAATTTTGCCTACAAATTTCTGTTGTCACAAACTGTGACCTATTTACATAGGAAGAGCTGCGGACTCGCAATCAAAAACCGCATCATTTTTAAAGTTAAAGTTAAGACATTACGTTTATGATTTTTCGTTTGGTGTGGATTTGTCAGTTTAAAATGGTCTGTTTCCAACCCATGAAAAATAGGTCTAGCGATCGTTTGTTTTTGCTCCCGTTCATTATGCAAATAACGTACACACTCCCGTGCCAGAAAGCTGCGTATACGTCACACGGTACATGATTTCCCAGCATCCTAGGCATCCGAGGCAATATCCCCCACAGCAACATTTGGAATCGTTTAAAAGTTCTATTTTTGGCAAATGCTTCCTCAACTCGCAGAGCTTGTTTGGTAACGCGTAAAATATGTTTTACTGAAACATCCATCGATAGATCAGGTCATGTTCTAAGTTGATTTGCTGTCGAAGGGGGCTTTTTGTTTAATTGAACAACTATTTTTTTCGCTCGCTGCACTCGCTTGTTAACTTGAGTAAAAATTAATAAAAACAAACATCCATCGTGAAGCTGTACATTAATATTAATTATACTGGAAACTATACTTTTGTCTGTGTAGATATGAACTGATGACCCACAGAACCAAGGCCAATATTTTATACATTTTTATCAGTAATTGTAGAAGTTTTTAGAAATTTTAAAATTTTTTTTAATTTACAAGAAATTTTTCTATAATTTTCTACACTGATATATGCAGTATTTTGCACCAGCTGAGTTCACCAGATGGTCCACAAAGACAACACATTTCAAACTATTTACCACTGTAATAAAACCACCATACAAATTATCCAAAATTACAAACGAAATCTGAATTTCTAATATTTCGTGCACTTGTGTTTGATGAGTGGGAGGCCTGCATAATACATAACTGATCACTTCATTTCAAACGCATTTAATGTGCAATTTTTATTGTTTTCCATCAATTATCGTCGAGAGGGTTATACTCAGACTAATATGCTTCTCATTCGAACGAAATAGAAATGAATCACTGAAAATGATTAACGATTTTAACGGTCTAGCTATAAATATATTTATATCTGACACACGTAATTTATGCAACGACAATGTCACCAGCAACGAAAAAAAAAAATCGAAATGAAAATTACTTCGCAATTCGATTTCGACTTTGACCATCATCATCATTACTGTTCGCCTTGTTTTAGATTAACTTCCTCATATTTTTTTTTTTATTCTTCATATTAAAGATTAAGATTTTCACATTTTAATATTTGACGAACATAATACCATTCATCATGGTGAATAATTGTGACCGTCACAGTTCAGTCACCTTTCTCAATATCCCTGAAATTATATGCTGAAAGTTTTCTACCATCGGAAGTTCTTAAGGTATTGATAGTAATGCATCACAGACAAGAAAAAAAACTGTGATCATTCTGGGTGTGAGACAAAAGCTTACTTTGTGATTTTTCGAGTGAAGAAATTCTAAAAAGATAAAGTGTCTAGTCGTTTACAGAAGACTAATCAAGGCTACAAGGGCATGCATGAGGTTTTTCCCTTTAAAAAAATCACTATTTTGATGAATATTGGTAGCTGTAGTGAATTTTTTGTGGTGAAATAACCAACAGTGGCGTGTCGCCGTTCATGTTGATCAACGTAACTTCCCGAAAAATATGGCTAAACGAAATAATATAATTGTGTAGTCTTGTTCGACGTGGGAGGGAGATGCATTCCACTCCTGCGGCTCGAAATATAAACTTCCCACACATTATAATACAAACCATCAGGAAAAACAGTCAAAAAATGTAAAACTTTTACGTTTGAATTGATTCTAATAATTTGAGTCGCGTTTCAGGCACAGCAATGCTCCTAGCATTAACACTCGTATGCCAGATGTCAAAAAGACTCCAAATTTGATTAATGTATAGTATACACTTGCATGGGCTCTGTTGTATATTTTAACCACCGATATAATATAGGGTAGATAAGTAATGGCAAAGCAACTTTATGCGGAAAGATCACATGGATGTATGTTTAACGTAACTTACGTTTTGAGAAAGCGCGCGAAATAATGTCATACAAATATTTGAAAATAATTGAAACTCAGCATTTCTCAATATCCTTTTTCTCTTCGTTTTGTGTTGTGAGTCGTATTTTTTGCACCTGTATGTGTGCTATATTTTCGAAATTTCTCAAAATGAAATTTCCGAAATGTCTCATTATCTACAGTATATTATATCGATGATTTTAACTCACACCAGAAAACATGACTCCTGTCGTAACGTAAGAAATGAAACACCTATTCTGATACCATCAGCCTTCAAATATTTTCTATGATAATGTTAGGAGCAGTGTTATGCTTCAGGTAAAGCTACAGCTTCAATGTTACGCTGGTCTAAAAATGTGGTTGCTCCGCTTTAGGTGAATTAAAAGATTTAATTCATTAACTTGATTAGTTATCAATTATCAACTATTTGTAAGCAATTTCTGTCATACAGTTGCTTATGGTCTGTTTGATAAACACAAAATTATTTATACTAAAAAGCAGCCTGTGCTTATACTGACCAGCTGGTAATAAAGCAATATTGTAAAATTTTAGCGGGCGCATCATTGTTTTTTCGTTGCGTAGTATTGGTCATCACTTGGGAAATAGGATTTTTTACTTTGTCAAAGGTCATTATCTAGCACATTCCCAAGCTTGAGCCGTAATCTCAACGAATCGAGCTATGCGTGGTGTTCATCTTTAACAGTAATGTACCCAAAGCTTTAATTGGTCATCGGAGCAACATCTATCACTCTTTATCTCCGTTATTGCATATTTTATAGTCCAAGTGTGTATAATGCAATGCGAGGTATCTTTAATTTATTTCAAAATTTCTTCAACCATTTTTGCATATCATTACGGATTGCTTACCCTGTTACCGATATCCCTGTTTTGATTGTTTTTCAACATAAATACATAAATTAATGTAACTGATGTATGTGCATGCTATTTTGTATAAGGCCAGTCTTGCATAATTAGAAATAAAGAGACACAATTTATTTATCTTTCAAATATTTTGAAATGTTTATGTTAAAAACAAACGTTTCAATGCATAAATGATTTTGTTTCGCTGAAAGTATATAGACTAAAAAAAGTAAACGAAAAAAAAACTGAAAATGTTAATTGATGGTCATTTAATTACTACACACACAAAACGACGCGGAATATTATGTAAAATTACAAATAATATTCTGATTTATTTGGGATAAAATTAATTCGTCCGGCCGATTATCTGTGAAATAGTATAACGAATTAGATGAACAATAGATTAAAAAGTACATTCCTGCATTTGACGTTTGAAGTGGATCGGCATCGATGGACAACTTAACTTCGTACCCTCATCCACCGACAATAATTATTTTTGATTAAATGAACTAACTGTTCAAAATAATGAAGTAAAAGGTTTTCATTTCATTACATCACAAATCATGCCACAGCAGTTATGTAAAAGTATAGGTTACATTGGATGCTGCGAAAGTAAGTCATTACATGAGGTAACAACTTTGTGATAACAGAAAACTCACTCGTGTGTTTTGAGCAACAAGCTTTGCTAACTGTCTATTTAACAACTACACTTGTCGGAAAATAGTTGCAGAAACAAGTTGCTCAAAAACACACAAGTGAGCTTGTGAGTGTCACAAAGTTGTTTCCAAAGTATGAAGTAAACAGCATCATTCAATGTGTTCTGTATTGCCTGTTCAATTTCAATGCGAAAGTTGATTATCACAATGTAATTCACGTAAAACGAACCGAAAATGTTCTGCATGTAATTAAAAATTTGTGCAGTGGTAAAACTTGTATGTAATGGTTTACTTTCGCATGGGACAGGCAATATAGTAGATTACGTTGGATGCTGCGAAAGTAATTCATTACACAAGGACACAATTTTGTGATACGAGCAAACTCACGAGTAAGTTTTTGGGCAACAAGCTTCGGTAACTGTTTTCGAGGCAAGTGCATATCTGAGCCGAAGGCAAGGTATGCAACTACACTTGTCGAGAAAACAGTTACCGAAGCTTGTTGCTCAAAAACACGAGTGAGTTTGCGAGTTCTACAAAATTGTGTCCGAGAGCAATGAATTACGTCGCAGCATCCAACGTATTCTGGTTTATTGCCTGATCATGCGAAAATTGACTATTACACGGCTGTTCTCAATAAACCAACACCAACAAAACAAAAATAAATCTGTTCTTCCGATAAAACGTTTACAAACAAATCTAGTGTGCTGACGAAATCGGCTCACACGCTACACGTCTCCTAAAAAATTGATCCCGAAAACAGCACTCGTGTTACATTAGTATTGTCGCAACAGTAGTTACAATTGTGTTGGTGACAAGTTGACATTGAATAGTTTTTCGCAGTTAGTATCGACGAAGACGCATTGTTTGTGCAATTATTTTGTTAGTCCTTTTTAATGTTTTCAAAATGTGCAACAAAGTGTAGTGTTTGTACTATAAGCAAAAACATTTAGTGTTACAAGTGACAAATACAACGAAATGTGTGGCCATAAAGTGTTACTTCGGAACATCAAAATTATTGTTACAATAAATATGGCCGACAATTCTGTGTTGCGAATTCTTCTAAAAGTATGTTGTAACCAGATTACTTGCGTAACAAGTTTTTCTGAAATAACTGTGTTCATCGATCAATATTTTTATCAAAAAAATGTTATTTTAGCGACATTTCTTACATTCTTTTTCGATCGATCGATTCATTCAACAAAAAAGATAGGCAACGGGGAATTTCCACCCACTCAAAAGATAAAATGAAAGCAAGGCAAATTTTACTTGAAAGAACTGTCAACTTGAAATAAACCCCAAATATCCCTAGTGTAATGGATCACTTTCGCAGGGGGTAAACAGCCGTGTAATAGTCAATTTTCGCATGGGGCAGACAATAAAAACATTTTCTTTTACTACCTGTGTTGGTTGTTAGACTCTAACGAAGAGTAAAAGCGAGAAAACTTCCGGACAAAATACCGAGAGAAAAGAAAGTCACAGCGAATCACTGATGGACAAAAGTAGCTGGGTTGAGGAAGTACATATCGTGATAGCGATGTAAACCCTAGAATGCAAGAGTTTCATTAGAAATGACACAGGTGGGTGTGTGTTCTCTCAAAAAATTACCATCCCGAGAACTGAAACTATCATCTTCAATATGCTTAAATTAAACCCTGAAAGAATTACACGGGATGATAGTGCAATTTGACATGAATTTGCTTCAGCTGGTCAATCAAGGGCTGTGTCTCACCAAAACTGTTATTTTCTTGAAAAAGTATTTGCAGACCAAGTAGCCACCATCCCAGAATTGGGTCCAGAACCCAGATTGCATGGGGACCAGAAGCTTAATTTTTTAAAAAGGGCCATTTCACTCGAAAGCGTAGAAGTCGGTTAAATGATAAAAACATGAAAAATGGAAAGCTATTTGAATATAATTTCAGTATTTGCTCGAACGAACTTCAATTTTCAAATTATCTGGTATACCGGCTGGAAGGTCTCTCGCAGCCAAATTCCGCACTGTTAAATTCATTTGGACATTGTGCTCAACCTTTTCACTCAATGCAATTCCAGCTGCACTGATCTTATGCAAGTCGTCTTTGCAGTCGATACCAACAATGTTGATTGTTCCGAGCGTTGGCGTATTGCTCATGAGACGTAAAATTACGTCCATCGCGTGAGATTTATAGCTGATTGTAGCGTCAAGTTGTTTAAAGCTATTTTTGATAGCTGATAATGTCGGTAGGCCCATAACATAATTATCATGCACGTGATAAGAGATCAAGTCAAGCTTCTCCAATTTGACGCAATTCTTCAATATGCTCGTCAGTACAAATAAACCACTGTTTACGGAAGGAGAGAGAGAAAATGATTTCAGTTTTGATCAATTAAATAAAGCGAAGTATTTAAACTTACGGATCAGCGAAGGTTAGCTTCAGTTCGATCACATTGGCCAATGCTTTACCGATGTTCTCGGTGAACGATGAGGTTGCTACCTTTCCTCTATTATGTGACAGCAGTCTGATGGAAGCGTAATTCAGCAATGGTAATGGAGCGACAACTGGCGGTATCTTATCCTTCGAGAGGAAGAATGGCAGATCAATGCTTCGCAAATTGGTTAGCTTCACCAAATCAGTCAAAGATGCCGGTTTCAGAGCCAATGATTCGCTGATCGATTGTTACGCTTTGTTGAGTACAGGAAGTCATTGTCGCAGTAGACAAGCTCTTCCAATGACAGTGCAGGATTGTCCTTGTTATTATCCCCGGATAGAACTGACAATTCTTCCGGTTTCAGTTCATCGGTTTTCACAAATTTGATTTTGTCGTTAAAGCTCTCGTAAATGAAGCCCATGCACGACAGATAGTGGAGGCCAATGAGATTGTTTATTGTTTCCAAGCGCGTTAAGCCTGGGGCCAGAGCGGTCAAAAACTTGACCAGACGTTGTGAATCGTCATCGTCAACTTGATCCGGATATTCAGTGAACTCGAATGTAACTTCGCTTATGTTGTGGCAAAGCTGAAGTATGAGCTGTCTGTTCTTTTCACCTGGGTCGTCGGCGTAATTTAATTTTGTGATTTGAGAGCCATGCTTTGCCAGAAACCGTGGCAAATCGTCTAGAACACCCTCTTCGTTTAAAGCTGGGGGAGCTTTGAATCCTTGAAAAACAATTTCGAGACTGAGTTCGACAGACATTTTTTGATCGCTATCAGGTTCGTCGATTTCTTCATTTGATTTCATTTTCTTTGATGATATTTCATTGTCAGTATCTTTCGGCTGTTTTAGAAGGGAAAACATTGGCTCTTTGTAACTGAAATCTGAAACTTAAACCATCAAGTGCACTCACCTTTTGGCTATTTAATTTGCTGGCCATGGCGACGTCTGGTTAAATTAATTTCAGATATTTCCAAAGAAAATTATGCGACATACACGCAAAAAAAGGAAATTTCGGATGTACGTTCAAGACGTACAAAATCTACATTTTAGACGTACATTCTACGTACTAGACGTAGTGATGTACGCATAAAACGAAAAATGTACAGATAATACGTTAAATGTACTGATAACTCAACCATTGGTCTCATCGTCGAAATGTACGTTTTAGCCGTAGCATGATTTACGTTTAAGACGTAGGATGGTGTACATGTAAGACGTACAATAATATTATGTTTGGTGTATATATATAATTGGTATATATAGTCTTAACGGGAGTGTTGTATTAAGTGAAACGCACTGCTTGACGATATAATATGGAATGATTCTTTATTCACTTAAGTAACATATTCATGGTTCTTATACTAAAGAGAGAGAACTTACTTCTCTCTTACTTAATATAGTAAGGGGCACTACACCATCCCTCTTCGGCTAGATTGGTGTATGCCAATCGTATTATTATTTATTTCGTACATTATTTATTTCCTTTTGAAAGTTAAACTTTTCTTAGTCTTAAAACTAACCATTGCTTATAATTTATTAATTTTTGGGATTTGATTTCACTTTGTGAGATTGCGACTCTCACCGTCCCTTTTTTTTTTTTAAAGAAATTTATGATAACATAATTTCAAACTGAATTGCAGATTGAAATAAAGATTAAATTGTAAATTAACCCTTAATCTTTAACCTTAATTTAAAAATAAAACTTCACAATAAAATCATAAAAATATTAAAATCATTCTTTTATTTTTGTGACGATTCATTCATATTTTCGGACTCTATCTTTATGCACCGTTTTCAAAAACTTGTCGCCATCTGTGATCGTAACATTTGATCCTTGGATATCCTTAACTATGAATGGACCGTCGTAGCGTTCCGAATGTTTATCATATGGCTCCTTAAACAACTTTACTTTATTATTTAACTCTAATTCTATCGGTTTGGCAGAACGGTCATAGTTCATTTTGTTCCTTAGTTTCATCTTGTCAATAAGATTTCTGGCGTCTACGTGTGCTCTTTGTAGTCTGCACTTCGCTTCCCTGCTAAAGTCATCGATATTATAGATTGGGTCAATTCGACCATCCATCCAATCGAATGGGAGCACTGGGCTCTTACAAAATATCAATTCATAGGGGGAGTATTTGAAATCATAAGACGCGTGATGGGAGATATTATAACAGAACGAGAAATATTTTGAATATTCTTCCCAGTTATCGAGCTGACCGGAAATGTAAGTTCTGACATACTCGTTAAACGTTCTGTGACTCCTCTCTGCTGTACCCACTGTCTGATGGTGATAAGCAGTGGATTTGCTGTGGGTCACATGGAAAAGGACCCATAGTCTTTCTAACACTGAATTCACATATTCCGTTCCCAGATCGGTGATGACCTGTTTCATCAGGCCGAAGATTAACACGAAATTATTGAAAATAGCTCTGGCTACCGTAAGAGCCTGTTTGTCCGGAATAGGAATGATTACCAAGTATTTGCTTAAATCGCAAATTAACGTAATCGCATAGCGATTTCCATTAAGGGAAGTAGGCAATGGGCCTATGGTATCTATCACTACTACATCAAAGGGGGCCTGGGGAGTATTTGTTAATACGAGGGCTTCTTTGTTCTTCACACTGACTTTCGTTAGTTTGCACTTCGTACAACTTTTGACAAAAGAGGCAACATCTCGCCTCATGCCTTTCCAGGCATAATAACTCCTTAAGTTTGCGTAGAGTTTCTTGTGACCTACATGTCCTCCAAAAATCGGATTGTCATGAAAGTACATTAAGAGTTCATTTTGTTTTGTCTTATCATTGATCAAAATCGGGCTTTTAATTAACACTATTCGTAGTTTATTCAATTTATTTTTGCAAATTTCTTTAAAAACGTTAATTGATACAAATTTGAACATAATATCGTTTAGCGACCACTGAATTTCGTTAAAATTTTTCTTTATCGCAATTTCTTGTAAACTATTAATTACTTTCTCGAGAATTGATAAATCATTGCGTATTTCTACCGGAACTTTCATACTGATCAGTTTCTTATAATTTTCGTATATATTGAGCTCTATTACCTCGTCTTTACTTCCTTCTGTACGCGTACACATTATTCGAGGTATCTTTTTATTTATATGCGCATTTAATTGTTCAATTACCGGTACGTAACTTATTTCTTGTGTTTTATTTAAATTTTCATTGGTCGTCATTTCATTTTCCTTTTTCAAATTTCTTGTTTTGGATCTTGTCATAACATATACTGTCTTTGTTTTTCCATATAAATCTAGTAAATCTTTAATATTTAATCGCGATAGGGCGTCGGCCACTACATTCTTAGCTCCACTAATGTGTTCTATTGTGAAATCGTAGCCTTCGAGGTCCAGCCTAATACGAATAAGTTTAGGAGACAAAGTCTTGTGCGTAAATAGATAAATAAGTGATTTATGATCTGTACGGACTCGGAACGGTACTCCGTACACATAAGGTCTAAATTGGGTCAAGGCAAAGTGAATGGCCAAACATTCTTGAATTGGAGTCGACTTCACTGCGTCTGCTTTAGACCATGACTTTGATGCATAATAAATTGGTAGATCATTGTCGTCATGTAGCTGACTCAGTACAGCCCCACAACCTGTTATTGAGGCGTCGACTGTGACTATGAAAGTCTTAGAAAAGTCTGGGTAAGCTAAAACTGGTGGTTTTGTCAAAATTTCCTTTAATGTATCGAAACTTTCTTGGCATTGTTCAGTCCATTCAAAGGTCACGTCTTTTTTAGTCAAATTGTTCAATGGTTTTGCTATAGTCGCAAAATGTGGGATGAAACGTCGATAATAATTTGCGAATGATACAAATCTGTGTGCAGCGTTTTTGTCTGTGGGAACTGGATAATTTTTAACTTTCTCGTGTTTCCTAGGGTCTGGCAATATGCCATCAGGAGTACACAAATGTCCTAAAAAGGTTACTTCGGGCTCGAAAAACTTGCATTTATGAGGATGTATTTTCAAATTTCTGTCTCGCAACACTTGAAATACTGCTTTGAGATTTTGTAAATGATGCTTCTCGCTTTTCCCTATCACGACTACATCATCAATATAGAGAAATGCCTGTTCTGGGGGGATACCTGAAAAGGCAATTGTCATCATGCGAGTAAATGAATTCGGTGAAACGTTTAACCCGAAAGGCAAAACTTTCCATCTGTATGACCCAGTACTAGTACTAAAAGACGTTATGTCTCTGGAATTCTTTTCTAATGGCACCTGGTGGAATCCCTGGAACAAATCAATGACCGAAAAACATTTTGCGTTTCCCAAACTATCTAATATCTGATCCATTCTAGGCAGTGGAAACTTGTCTGCCACTAATTTTTTATTAACTTGGCGATAATCCAGACATAGTCTCCATCGTTCACGACCATTCAAAGGGGGTTTCGGGACTAAAATCAAAGGGCTATTATACTCGGATGCGCTTGGTTCTATTAAGTCATTTTTTAAAAATTCATTCACCTGAGCTTCTATTTCATTAATCTGGCTGTGCGGTGTACGGTAATTTTTTATATAAACCGGTGTGTCATCTTTTAACCTTAATTTTTGCTCATAAAAATTGTTTGTGGTCATCTTGTCAGTTTCTAATGCGAAAACGTCCGCATATTCTTCTATCAACTGGAAAAGCTGTTCTTTAGCGTAACTAGGAACTTTGTTTTCTAAAATTTTCAGTAAAGTTTCTGTCCTTTCTTTAGAAGAGATTTCCTTTTTCGTTGTGTAAACCTTATAATCTGACAACTTCTGAATTGGTAGACGGTCATTTTTCATTATTTGTACTTTATCCGTAGTATTGAGAATTCGGATCAACGGCTGAGCTGAGCTAATTATTGTGCGAGCTGTGAAGACTCCTGCACTAATTTCCCAAGAATCGACCCACTGGGGTTCTAACACTTCTTTTTTCAAATTGAATTGTCTAATTACCTCACTTCTCGCGGGTAAAACTATCGTATTTACTTCGGGACCTTCCCTTATTGGTACCGTAATCATTTGTTCGTTTAATGTAAATCTAAACGTCATATCTCCGTAATTTATATTGCATCTAAAATGTTTCATGAAGTCTTTACCTAGGATCCCATCTGACGGAATATTGAATTCATTTGGTACTACATGTACTGGAAAATTTACTCTAAAATCGTCATTACCCAACGTCGCATTCGTACAACCCAAAGTCGTTATGGGATCTTCCGTTATTCCTGTTATGTCAATCAAATTTTCTACATCTAATAGCGCTCTTGGGCGGACTGCGCAAATTTTTAAGAGAGTTATGTCCGCCTGCGTGTCAATTAGGAATGTGCATTGTTTATTTGAAATCGAACTACTCAAAACTATAAAATCTGAGTAGTTTGGGTTCATAGATAGAACCTTCCTTTGGACTATTGAGACTGATACGGCATCATTGCTGTTGTTTCCCCCAGCTGCTGGTATCGCTGAGGGGCTTCCTCGTTTCCCAAAGCCTCGACTATTCTAACTGAGTGATTCGGATAATTTTGATAATTCTGATAACTTCCGCGACCACGACCACGGCCACGATTCCAGGATCTTCCTCTACCATTATTACCTCGACCATTGCCGTTTTGATGGTAATTATTATTTCCACCATTCCATTTATTATAGTTTCCATAATTATTACCGTAATTACCGTAACCACCACGGCCTCTACCTTTTCCCCGTTTACCTCTAAACTGTGCCTTGTATGCTAACACTTGCTTTTCCTGCTTTTCGGTAGACGATTCTAAAATCAGTTTAGCAACTACTTCATCAGGATCATTGTATTGAGACGCTGATAATACGGCTTTAATCAGATCACTTCGAGCATTCGCCCGACACATGTCAATAGTTTCATCTACACACATTTCTCGTGCTTTGACCTTACCAACACCTTCCAACACTAAAGCTCTTTGGAGTGCTTCACTCAATTTCGTCGCTTCAAGGGCAAAGTCTTGAACCTTGAATCTGTCAAACTTCAAAGCCTGTAACCTACTCTTTACTACTTTAGACGTCTCAGGTTTAATGCCTACTTTAAGTCCATCAATTATTTCTTGAATAGTTTGTGGATCTTCAGGGACTGATTCCATAGCCTTATCTTCCAATTTAGTCATTAAATATGTTATCAAAAGGGTAACGTGCGTCGTACCTGCCATCTTCTCGAGAAGTTTGATAGAGTTTATGAAAGCTGTAAGGGCTAATGGGTCACCTGCATAATTCCTAGAGATAGTTTTTCCTGCCAAGGCAAGAAACTCTTCAGCTGATTGTACCATTTCTGAATCTGAGTCTGAATCACCTTTATCAAGTACTTTTGGGTCAATTTCTTTTACTCCGGGGGGTACTACAATGTGTACTTTCAAAGTTCCAAACAATTTGAGAAGACGATCTCTAATTTTTGTGTGAAATTCCGTACAATAAGTCAAATGGTCTTCTTGCAGATCGTGCGTTCTTATCAACTTTGTCGCAGCGTTATATACTTCAATAATGTCTTGTAAATGTTTATCGAAAGTTTCACGTTGAATTTTCCTTTTAATTGAAACACTCAGGCATTTATAAATTCTTTCAAATTCTATTCTGTGTTCGTCTAATTTAGTACTTAATTGTGTCCATGTAGTCATACTTTGCCAAATAAAAAATACTTATTCGTATCAACTTCACCAGATTTCCAACAATATAAACACATCAAATGAATCTATTCGTTCGGGCTTGACAATAAAACCAAATTAAAACCAATGACAAGACCATCAAGAAAAATAAAATTGAAAAATAAACAATTAAAAATTCCGTTAAATCAAATAAAGGCTTTGATTCAAACGTTTCCATTTCGTACCATTAAATACGCTTTGTTTGCTTTATCAATCACAATGTTGCAATTATTTTCAAAATTTATACATCCTGTCCCAAACTTAGTATCGTATTTCTTTCATAAAATAATACCAAATACCGATTGTAAGCGAAAAAAAAAATAATTCCAAAACTGCGCGTGTAAAGAATTTCAAAACTGCGCGTGTTAAATTCGCTGACATCAGAAAAAAATATTTTTTCTTTCTTTTTAATTAGAACAACTTTTCGTCGTATTTAATATTTCAACATCCTGTCGCAAAATAAACAATCGTTCTCATATAACATCGATTTTAAAACGTAAGCATAAAATATAATTTTCAATCGCGTGTCGTTACATATAAAAACTTCAAAATTTAAAACATTTTCTTATAAAAAAAAATCAAATTTTAATTTCCATAACTCATACCTGTTGCTATGTGTATCTGTTTACCCAGGGCCAAATTTTGTACGACCTTACGCGCCTGTGCGATCTATGATTTTCTGTGCCTTCGCTGTTGACTTAGCAATGTTTTCCTGTTTTCCACGGACCCCACAGACCAAATTTGTACGAATTTTCGTGCCTGTGCTCTTGGATGTCCATCAATTCCAGTAATGTTATTTGTTCATTTATTTTTCAAATCCCGTCAAATATTGTTCGTGGTTTATTTTTCTGTTTTTATATTCAATATTCAAATTTGGCGTACTTGTCTCTCACGCTTTACGATACACTTTTTATGTAACGTGTAAAATTTATAGATAAAGTGAATTGCCAATAGTACCACTATTATTAATAAACAAATGCCAGTGCTGGTTTTGTGTTCGGAAAATTCTTGAATTATATTGACACTATTAACATCAGTATTACTGTTAGTACCATCCGTTGTGGCGGTTTGCGGCTTTGAGTCAGATGTGCCCATAATTTATTCATTTAATGATTCACTTTATTAATAATTATTTACTTTGCAGTACAACGGTTTCACTAACCCGACCACTTATCGTTTTTTTTTTTTTTTTATATCACTGTCACTGTCGCCATGTATATATATAATTGGTATATATAGTCTTAACGGGAGTGTTGTATTAAGTGAAACGCACTGCTTGACGATATAATATGGAATGATTCTTTATTCACTTAAGTAACATATTCATGGTTCTTATACTAAAGAGAGAGAACTTACTTCTCTCTTACTTAATATAGTAAGGGGCACTACATTGGTGTTGATGTCAAAAGTTATATCTGAATTGTTTCACAAATTATTTAAAAGAACAATTCGATTTAAATATTCATTTCAATTAATTGTTGTATTGTCGTATTGCTCGTTTGGTTTCTAAGCTGTTGGATTGCTTTGAAACGACCAATGTTTTAAAAAAATTCGACGTAAAGATGTAACGCGATTTTAACGTTCATTTTAATATTACCGCGGAAAATCAATTTCTTGCCAATAGAACCATGAGAGTTCATCCAAGAAAAAGAGGTTCTTATAATGCGTAGGAAATGGAATTCTATTATTTAATTTTATCACGCGTATTTAATTTTGAACTCTGGCCTTTGATGAGACCATTATACTTTCACAAGTTTCTGATCGGATTCGGAGTTGCCATTGCCAATCAACAAGCCCAAATCCGACATCTAAAAAAAGTGATGATTGAATTCCGACTTGACAAATGGATGCGTTGCGGCTAAAAAATCGGATCTATTTTTGATTAAAACCTTCAATCTCGTGGAGCCTAAAAAAATATAATTACTGCAACAACATCCAACCTTAACAACTCTAACTTACTCGAAAATTTCAGAACAAGAATACATATTTGGATTCGGTCTCACCAGTCATTATATTGGCTTACAAGTACTCAGATTTTCTAGCTCAATAGGTTTGTTCCAAATAACTGTAAACGCGAACTTTGACAACCCGAACCACGACGATTTCATCCATAGACGACATAGCCTTGGCTTTTCGCTGAAATTTTAAGGCCCCGTATATACAGTGACAGCTCATTTTTCATGAGCAATTGTTTAGGTTCTGTTGTCTATGGATGAAATTTGACAATTCGTATGGCCTTGGAACAGATGTATAGCTACAATTGCATAATAAAATGTACAAATCTACCGAGAATCCTATGATCATGTGTTCTAGATGAACTGTACATTATATTTTTAAAGGAACATGTGGCGAAAATTTCATAAATTATCAATAATAATTATTTTTTAAAGTTTGAAAACTCGACTTCTTTTGGGAGCCTGAAATTTAATGTTTAATCATCAGAAAATATTTGCCTGAATGTTGCTAAACTCAACTCAATTTAAGTTTGCAATTGGTTAGCATTCTACAATTTTAATTGTTCCACAGCGTTCCACATGTTGTCAACAAAAGAAGCGTAAAGAGTGTCGTTTCACTCACAAACGTGTGGAATTGAAGAAGCGTAAAGGCAAACGCTACTTCTATGTGGTGGAACACGCGTGGAACAAATAAAACGAAAGAAACAAACGAAACCCACCAAAATTGCATTCTTATGATGAGATCAGTTTACTGCGTCTAAACTACATCCTTTTTCTACTATGTTTAAAAGGAAATGACAAACAAAAGAACTCTTCAAAGTAAACTGTTCGTAACTCAACAACTAGTTAGCTCAGTGCGAAAGTCACTGACTCAAGATCGAGAGGTCCCCAGTTCAATTCACGCCAGTGACAATGTTTTTTTTTTTTTTTCATTCGCGTTTGAGAAACCCAGCACTTTGTTTTATATAAAGTAATCGATCTCACATCTGTAAAGTGGGCAAAGGACGAAATATAGTAACATTATTTCTAGAAAAATTAAAAAAAAAGCGAAATTTCCAATATACGTTTTATTCGTACATTGTACTGATAACTCAACCATTGGTCTCATCGTCGAAATGTACGTTTTATCCGTACGACTTTTTTTTTGCGTGTACGTGGCGTTGTAATAATGTCACAGTTGTGGCTAACTTACATTGACATTTTTGACATCTGAAAGATCTCGTCATAACCTCGTGAACTGTACACAAAACTTATGTCTTTCAACAATTAATTTTGAATAATATTACAGTACTAGGTCCCACCTTTCGGGCGGGTCAGGTCCCTTACTGACACTTTTCTAAATGTATTTTTGATCAATTTCAATGCATTTTCATTTTTTATTGTTAAGCTTCAGAAGCATCACTGATTCCAGTTTATTTTTTCAGCTGTATTCATACATTTAATTTTGTCACATTTAATACATATATATTTACTATTTTATTGACTCCACGCAAATGACAGTAAAATTTGATTTAAAAAAAATGCGATACAACAATTAGAAATTTAAAAAAATTCTTTGGAAACCATCGAGCGTAAGGTGGAATGATTTTTAACCACTTTTTGAGTTCTCCATTTTCTTGTGAATTTTCAATTTTCAAGATTTTCAATCAACCGTAAATCATAAATAAAATCTGACTCGTGTAGATTACGGCCCTCGCTTCGCTCTGGCCGTAAACTTACCACTCGTATGAGCTGTCTATTATTCTGACTGCCTCTTTGTTACATCAGAGAAGATGCGAAGTATGTTTTATGAATGTGGAACGAGTAGTGCTTCTCTTACACTTTTGTACAAAAAAAGGAGGTCCGCCGGTACTTAATATACCTTCACATGGTAATAAATGAACTATATTAGTTTTTGGTTGATAGTTATAAATAACTCAGCTTACTTCGGTAAGTTGTTACCAATTTCGACTCTATAATGGTAAAGGGATTTAAAATATTTGTAAAAGGAGAAATATATTGGTAGATCGAGAAAAAATAATCCCTCGAATATGATTTCCCATTCACAAAATCTTCAATCTTGAATAAAATATCACGTCTCGTGTGAATTACGGCCCTCGCTTCGCTCTGGCCGCAAACTTCACACTCGTAAAATTTTTACAATATTCTCTTTGATTCACTTAATTCCATGTATTTAAAAACTCTTCAGAAATTAGTTGAGATAAGATGTTATTTGCCTGCAAAAATTTAAGTTTTTTATTAAAATTTCTTACACTTTTTAATAAAAGTGTGCTCTAACTTATTTAAAAAAAGATGTACTCAAGTTATACATTTTCAATCACAGTGAACCTTTTTGTTACCCCAACGCATTTCAAGCAAAAGTGGTACTCTAAATAGGGTACTGAAACTTCACAGTGCTCCATAAAAATTTTTACACTGTAAAAAGAGTGGGGATAAAATTTCATACAACAAGTACTCTATGGCAGCTGTCATAAATAGCACTTTTACTTGAAGTGCGTTGGATACCCAATTTTTTCGTCATTTTCTGGTGTAAGACCCTGACTTTCAGTCAAAGGAATTATCGTAAATATTACAATAAGGCTACAGTGTTTACATACTTTGCCAAAAATAAGGTTGTGATTTTCAGGTCATACTGTACAATTGAAAAAGAAAACGAGTTTCACGGAGAATTTCGTCAATATTTTTCGCATTTGAAAATCGATTGAATCGTTGTTCCGTGTAAAAGTGAAAAGTCGATTGTGCCTTTGTGTATAAACAAAAAATTTTTTTGAAAAGATATGTTAAAAGATATGCCAAAAAAAATACGGTATTTTTTTTGGCATATCTTTTCAAAAAAAAAATTTGTTTCCAAAAAAAAGTTTTGTAAGTATACAAAGATTTTTGGTTTTCAAAAAAAAGTTTTGATTTAGTATATAAGGAGTTTGGTTAAAGGAAAAGTAACAAAACAAAATTTTTCCAACTATTAAATTCAAATCATTAATATTCTTCATATCATCGGTGTACTAAATTGTAAGTCGGACCGTTTGCGTATTCTCGGTTGTAGTGACACTAACTTTCAAATATTCGTCAAATAACATTAAATCTGATCCATCATTTGTCAAACATTACGGTTCGGTACACTGTTATTTAATATGTTTACTTCGTTCCTAGGGAATTCATCCTTTTACGAAATGTTGCATAAAGGAGTTTAGTTCGTCCCTACAGAATTCATTTTTTTACGAAACGCCGGAACGGTGTCGGTTACTTAGGATTTTTTTTTCGCATCGTCTAATAATTAGTCTGTGTATATATTTGCCGTCTATAGTTTGGTTATGTAAATTTAAATTTTATATAAAACATATTTACACAGACTAATTATTAGACGATGCGAGAGGGAAAAAAATGAACTCCTAAGTTTAGTTGAATACTCACTGAAGTAGCCCCCGTCATTTCACCAAGAACGGCTTGAATCTGATTGCAGTCATCTTGATTCTCAAGTTCAATAGTCACAGCTGGGAAACTGAGTTTCTGGAATGTCTGAAAAAGTAATAATTTTGGTTAGTCAACAGGACATTGATGGGCAAAAAAAATCACTCTCATGAATCACTGATATACACAAAGGCACAATCGACTTTTCACTTTTACACGGAACAACGATTCAATCGATTTTCAAATGCGAAAAATATTGACGAAATTCTCACCTCTTTTTCAATTGTACAGTATGACCTGAAAATCACAACCTTATTTTTGGCAAAGTATGTAAACACTGTAGCCTTATTGTAATATTTACGATAATTCCTTTGACTGAAAGTCAGGGTCTTACACGGAAAATGACGGAAAATTTGAGACAGGAAACGTTTTTGATTGTTCAATTTGTCCTCTTTATTAAGAGGGCAAACACATACCAATTCGTGGTGTGGAGTAATTTGGCACACCATACAAAATGTTCGTGTGCCAAATTTACTCCTAAGGTGAATCTCAATGAAAGTATAAACCAGGTATGGTCTGTTCATACAAACCGGAGGACATAGCGATTTCATATAAACAAACTCACCTCTCATGGGAGGTGAGTTTGTTTATATGAAATCGCTATGTCCTCCGCTACATACAAAGTTTGACATTCGACCATACCTTGTGTTGGCGTTCATTGGGGAATCTGGCACAGTATCAATTTAATCTCGTTGGGGTGAATTTGGCACACGGACATTTTGTTACTAAAATGATTTGATGTGCCAATAATGAAACATTAACCAAAATTGGAATTCGTGTGCCAAAAATGGAATCCGTGTGCGAACCTCTAAAACGTGTGTCAAATTTTCGAGTTTAGTCAAATTTTCGATTTTCGCAAATTTTCGATTTCCCTTCCAATTTTCTATTTTCGTATTTCGACAAATGATCAAATTTCGTCAAATGAAAGCTGGAATTTTCAGATCAAAGAGAAAGTTATGAGAGAAACGCGACGAATTCTTTTTCAGCTTTAGAAATAGTAGAATCGAATTGGATTTGAAATAAAAATTTTGATGTGCACGGGTGAGACACGAACTCACAACCTTCAACTTGCCGGGCTGATGATCTAACCGTTTTTCCCAAAAATTTTAGGAAGGAATTATAACAAAAAAAAATTGCATCACAAGTGGCAGATGATTCGGCTTTCTTCCGTTTGAATTCCATTCTTTAAAGCAATATATTTCACAATTATAAAAATATTCCTTCCTCAATATCTGCCACTTGTAACGCAAATTTTTTTTGTTATAATTTTCTTCCTAAAATTTTTAGGGTAAAATTTTTGTTGATAAAACTTTCACGTACTTTCCTCATCAGCTGCCATTTGTGACGCATATCTTTTTGCGTGTCGATTCTGTAAGCGTCACCTACACCGATATCAGTTCTTTTGTAAGTGGATAACAGAACTTGCGTCACACTTATACTGTAAGTGCTTTTGGGCGATTGTACATATTTTTCGTGTGACGTATTACTTACAAGTGTAGCGTTTAAATGTCTGGAGATATCTTCGAAAAACCCTGAAGCACATATTGGCCCTCAGCTCTGTCTTTTGCCATTACCAAACTGTGAAAAAATAATTTTGAATTATATTACAGTATTATCGTAAATATTACAATAAGGCTACTATAACATTGTAATATTGTTCAAAATTAATTGTTTAAAGACAAATTTCGTGTTCAGTTCACGTTTTCAACGACAGAAAATTTCGATGTAATGTGGTTTTTGGCTCATAATGAATCAATTCTGACATACGTACTTCATACCAGAGAAATGATACCTAGATGGCGTTGAAACACATCATTTCTCTGCATTTAAATAATAATAAAACAAAGGTGTAGATGAGGAGTACGCTGATCGCTGGGTCCGTTATCGGCAAAAATATCCACTGGAATGTTCTGTAGCTGTACACATGGCGGTTATCGGTAACTCAAACTGAATTTCAATAAAAAATTTCAACTGAACTGAAATTGAGCTACAATTTTGTATGAGCACCGTTCAGTGGATTTTTTTGAGGAAACGGCCGCAGCGATTCAATATTGTCTGTATGTTTGAATGTTTTGGTCAAAATTAATTTAATTTTTCTCTTTTCATACAAATCAGTCATTATTATTTGGAATTTTTAGAGACTAGTGATTTTCCCCTTGCAAAACAGCCTCTGCTGAAGTGCTACATTATTTTACCACATTCCTCTCCATCGGCTATTTATCGTAAAAATTTATTGGATATCATCGATTAGTGACCTATTTTCGAAAGCATATTAAATCTGTGCAAATTGTGCTGAAACACGTAAACATAACAAAACTCAGGAAAAACGACATTTTATTTGTTGTTAACGATTGTGCATTTATCATATGGATGATCTGGATGAACGACCGAGTAATGTGCAATAAAAATACCATTAAATTGAACAATTCTAATTGAAAACAAATGATCACAGTGCGCACAGCATATATATCGACATATCGTTAACCATTGATTTTACGGTTTTTAATCGAACAAATGAGCATAATAAAGATTATTCATACTGTCTATACATATAGCCACCATATTGTATAGCACATAAAGCATACTTAAGTATGTTGACTTATGTAACGCAAAGTATTCGCATACAAATAATCTCTCTCAAATGTGTAACACACCGTTCTCTTAACATAGAAAACGTTTCGTTCACATGAGCCTACGATTTTTTCTTTAATTTTTTTTTACTTTACTGTTAATGTTTTTGATGCACGATGCAATTGATATGTAAGAGCTTTAGACGGTTACGAAACCGATTAACAATAAAAATATATCGAACAGTTGAATAGAAGAAAATGCAGCCAATTTATTTATATTTTTGTTTATTAAATTCTTCGATGCAATTTAATGACAGTGTTTCGTTGGAGTTATTTAAGAATATTGTGTGCGTTAACGGCTTCTATCTGCCTTTAGGAATGACTTATATGCTGGATGAAGACATTTTGTTGCCTTTTAGAGGAAAATCTTTAAAATAAAATGTTAGACATCGAAGCTCGTTTGGTTTACAAATGATACCGAATTTGTTCTTGCTTTGTTGAACTTTTCTTCGTCCTGTTTTCCTTCCAAAAATAACGTATTGCCACATAGAATCTGTTACTTCATTTATTTTAACATTTTTGCACACGCATTTTATAAGAGAACACAAACCAAAGCAAATAGCTCATTCTTCGCCATAGTCTAGAAATCAATGACAGCAGTTGATCGTGAAAATTGTATGTTTGTGGAATGTGGATCAACTGAATTCAGCTGGAGCGAAAGAAAAAAATTTATAAAAATCAAACTATTTAAATTGAATGGCTTACAGTCTATGCTTACAGTGTATCTGATAACTCATTTCCAATAACAAATCTATTTCCAGACTTCTGCAGACTTAAATCGGATTATCTAACAACAAATGCATTCGTAAAACAGTCATACCTCCTAGTTTGCGGATCAGGCTACGCACAGCGAAATAATGGTGCATATCTCTATGTTCCACAGCAAAACAATTTATTTATAATCACAGCGTAAATCAAGGTTTCGTCATACAACATAATAAAAGGTAAATAAAATCGTTTGTGGGCGGGTGATATTTTTTTCTCTGTCGATGCTGAGATATGCAGATATACGATTGTTGAGTTATAAATATTTAGAGGGAAAAAAATTCAATTCAATTTCAATTTCTGGTATTATTAAGGTACTTAGCGTAATTTGTTTGTTGTGAAGCATCAACAAATTGTATGTTTTCTTTCAACTAATTATCCTCATTTATGGTTAATAGCATAGAACTTAGATTGTTTGATGTAGAAAAAAAATCCGATCCATTAATGTGACGCACACAGCTACTATACTAACTGTAGGTCACGCTTCAGCAGTATTCGATTTACCTGAAGGTATTAACGCTTGTTTCTACAGATAAAGATTGAATAATTGTATTAAATATTTTGTATAAAATACCGATTATTTATGACGCGACCGAGTCTAATCTAATTGGATTATTAGGTGGGTATTGGGTATGGTGCGACAAGAACACATTGACTCTATATTTAGACCCCTACAGGCACAATATTTTTGATCATTTCTACAATTAAACTCATCCAAGTTATTAACATAGCAATATATTTGCCCTTTTCTTACACTTCGCGACGCATAGCCAAATTTTCGCTTGAAGTAATAGATTCAATATTCCTATGATGAAGGCATCTGGTTTGAAACGAATTCGCATTACAGATGTGATCTTATATTACCAAAGATCCTATATAAGGAAACATAGAGTTCGTGTTCCACTTTGCACCCCTGGTGGACGCCAGTTTTTCGAAAAATATTATGAATATTTAAATCAAAAGAAAAGTAAAGTTTTTTTGGTGTGATAAAACGAAAAACAGATTCTCCCTTCACAAAAGCATTAACATTACAACATTCAGGTACGTCTTGGGTATCCAGAAAAAAAAATCGAAGGTGAAAATCCCTCAAAAATTATTGTTTTAACTCAAAAACGAGAAAGTCTTTTAAAACGCTTAGAGTGTTGCCAAAATTTCATTTTTTTTTTAAATTTCAAACTAACAATGGTGTCATGCTAACCTATGATGTAGGACTCATAAACACTTATTCGCTTATGCTTTCCCTCATGTGTCAATAATCTACTATTTGTCTAAAATGTTGATAAAATGAGGTTCTCATTGTGTTCAAAGGTGTATACTTTCGGGAGGTCATCCAGATGCAAATACGCGGGTTACACATCACGTTTCATACAAAAAATTCACCACGCCATACAAATTCAATTTTGGTGAATTTGTTTGTATGGAAAAGGTGTGTTCCCACGTATCTAATAAAATGGCGATCTGCGTGACCTCCCAAAAGTGTACAGCCTTGATTGTGTTTGAGTCAAAACAATATTTTAGGTTAAGGCTTTCGATTTCGTCCACTTGGTTTAGTTACTGTAGTCTTACATAGCAAATTTTAAGTTGCAATAAATGAAGTACAAGATGTAATAGACTTGAAATGTTTGAGAAAGGTTTACGATATTGTTGAGTTTTTTGAGCCGTTCCGTTGTTTTGTTCTTCAATTGACGCTTTTCGATGATCAATGACACATATAGTTTTTACCATACAAATGACATCGGTTTCGTGTGCGGGTCTCTAATATTGCTCGTAGAATATTTACATCGCTTATGAGTAGGTTCTTTAGATTTATGACGCAGATTTTTTTGTTAAAGAAATTCTTTGCGACTTATTAATCACTGTTGCGGCAACCGGTGCACCATTGGAACACTTTCTGTTTATGTTTTCTGTTTCTGTAATATCTACACACACGATATTATTATTTCCAATCCTCTCTCATAGTAGTCAATAAAATATTACCAACTTCGTCTGCAGTGGAAAAAAACACACACCAAACAACAACAGCATTGAATTGACTACCTATATGAATTTCATTCCAAAGAAGCATTCAGGCATGGAAAGAATGGATAAGAACTAGTGTAGTACAATGAATTTACATTGAATGTTCGACTTTGCGTTATTAGAAAAGTTGCTTTTACAAAGTAATAGAAGCTTAAAATTGTAATTCAAAAATGTTTGTTGTTGAAATTCGGTTTATTTTATGACGAAATTCAACAATTAAGAACAAAATAGAGCAAAACCACACAGGTAGTTGAATTCGTCTGCGAGGTAAGCTCGTTATTGAGGCATAATTTGACTGACCTTTTTTACATAATTCTTCTCTTCTCGAATTTCGAGTTTTATCAAAGGCAAGTAAGGTAAGCGAGGTAGTAGCTGACCGGCTAAGCAATTTTTCAACTTTGGTCATCAGTATCTCAGGATGATTTCGATGAAGCTAAGTTTTTCCTTCGTCAGAATTTAATTTGATCTGTTCCCATTCCGTAGAATATCAGAAATATTGACAATTAATTAATTTTTATTGTAAAAAACTGATTTTACTGAAGCACTGTTTTTGATGCAGTAGCTGACCACTAAAAAACGGATGTTTTTACACCTGACCAGTCTTGTTGCAGTAGTTGACCGCTACAAAATTAAGAAATTTTTCACATTTTTCGCAATAATTTCGCATTATTTTCGACACATTTTCACTCTTAATTCACTGATATTAACCAATTTCAATGATAAAAGCGCATAAAAACACAAAATATCAACGAATTTTAATCACATCATTTTGTACACAACAATGCACAGGGAAGGTGAATTTGTCACATGAAGAAAAATGTACGGAATTTAGTGCGGTCAACTACACAAATATGGCATATTTTTGATGCAATGTTTTGACCACCATGTAATTAATCAAATATTAACTTTTAGACGCTATTTATGTTAATAATATTAATTGTCGAACTATTTACTACCTAAAAACACCAAAACTTTGTCCATTAATAATTCTTTTGTCAATAAAAACCTTAAATTAGACCACACCGATCTTATGATTTTCTTAAGAAATGTGCAACTTTGTACTGAGATGGTGCACTGGTTTCATTTTATGGTTTTATCAAATAAGTAAACATAATAATCGCATTATTTTCATGAAAAAATTAATCTTTAGGCTCTAAAGATTAATTATAACGTTAATTTGCGTATTTTCATTTGTAATTATTTTCCAAAACTGATAAATAATGTAGCTGGTCAGGTACACCTGCACGGTCAGCTATACCCTCGCTTACCTTACGTAATTTTCATATTTGGAAATTGTTTTTTTTTATGTTCATCCATAAACGCAAATGAGTGTGAGTATACGTCTTTCTTCGTGACCTGCCATTGACTGTTTACTACTCTGTTTTAAGTGTGTCTGAACAGTAAACTGCAGCAAAATAATGCCTAGAGCTTAGCGCCTCCATATAAATTTCGCCTTTGATGCGTTCGAAGTTTGTGTTTTTCGCGAAAGAGTGCCATTTTTAGGACCGGAAACACACCAGCAATTTTGTAACAGTTATGATGGGTTTGCTTTGTTTAGCCTGTGGTGAACATCTGATTACAATGGAAAACGCAGCAAAATAAACGATGTCATCAACACATATTGCTAATACCATGGATCTACGCGCTGAGCAACATCACCCCGACAACAATTCTGAGGGAACAATCGGCAATCAGAGAATGTATAAAATCCACGACAACCCAAGGCTACCCATCTACAGTGACATACAATCGGCTCCAGCCACACCAAGACTCAAATCTCGCAAGCCGTTTTGGAATTTTTATCGAAATTTTCAAGAAATGGAAAACTTGAAAACGAGATGGAAACAGTGGTGGACTGCTTCGGATGTGACGAATCGAGATCTCATAAACGATCCTACCGCTGAAATAGAAGGAGCCGAATTGTCTCGAAGACTTTGGTCCCGTCTAAATCGTATCAGAACAGGTCACGGCTGTTGTGCTTATATGATGCACAAATGGGGGCTGGTTTCGTCACCATTATGCGAATGTGGCCAACCCCAAACAATTGATCACCTCGTACGCCACTGTGTAATTCATCGTTTCGAGGGTTTCAATGGACGAATTAAACCACATCATCGGCCGAGCAGTAAACTGGCTAGAAAATCTAGCGGTCAATGTCTAAGTCCAACTAGTTGAGTTGATTTATAGAATGAAACGACGAACTTGTAAAAATACTTGTAAATTGTTATTTTGAACTCATTGGAATAAATAAAATAAACACATATTGCTAGTGAGTTGTCGGCCCCAGATACGCCAATGGAATTTTTGAAATGCTATAAGGATTATGTTTTCTTCGCAAGGTAGAAGCCATTAGGGTCCATCCAATAGGGACGTTCGCAAGTGTTGGGCTTGTTGGGCTATGCATTGTAAAAGTGCTGAAAGAGTGATAGGGCGGTCGAAAATTTCAATAGTTAGTGTAATTCGTAAGATAAAGATTTTTAATAACAATTTTTGGAATAATATGGGGATTGTAATATGACTTATTAAAGTGGGCCAAGTTCAATGGTCTTTGTCTAAATCTTTGGTCGTAATTCAGTTGACTTAACATTTGTGCAAGTAGCAGACATTGTTAATCAACCAAAGAATTTTTTTTTAAAATTGTGTCAGATTCATTAAAGCGTCGACCAGAAATTCTTTTGAAGATTTTCGAAAACTAGAAAATTATTTAATTAAAAAATCTTCAAAATCAAAGAAAATCCTCAAAATATCCTCAGAAAACTAAAAAAATCTTTGGAAATAAAAAAAAACAGCAAAATGGTGACACTAGAAAATGCTTAAAGAAAATTCTTTGTCAGCTAAATTTACAAATATATCCGCCCATCGGCGTTAAAATTAAAGTGGCAACGCTTTTTGAATCAAAAACAAGTCCTGTGACCATTTATCAGGACCATTTTTCTGGAATATCAGGAAATTTTTGTTGGTAATGTTTAAATGATGTTCTTTATCTTTTGAAAGTTGGAAGGAAATCTGAACTTTTTAAGGGGTTTTTAGGAATTACAGTGAATTTGAAGATTTTGTTCGTAGGATTTTTAATTTCACTTTTTCGTAATTTATTGGAATTTAAATGAAAATGTTGGGATTAAGTGGTCCATATGTTTAATCAAGTTGTCGCAACCAGGATCTTGTAGGATATATGTTGTAAAACGAAGCTATCAAAAGTCTTGTTTAGTTTAGCAATTGTAAATATATTAATGAAATAAAAACTATAATTCTAGCATTCACAGTATGCAGTAAAATTTACAAAATTCTTATAAATTAACACAAAATAAAACACTCTCTACTGTACATTTTATACAATTTAAATGGAAACACTTTGAATAAATTAATTTCATTTTGGAGCGGTAACGATGCGCGACGTAAATTTAAAATCGAAATTTATTGTTATGTACGCAACTAGGGAGAGAATTGTTTTTTGACGAGTGGGGAAATTGTAGCCCGAGCCAATAGCAAGGACTACAAGTATCCAGACCAGACAAATATTTTCTTCCGTGTTGCGTAAACCAAAGGTTTCGAAAATGCTTTTACTCGCGATTTAGAAAGGCATAAAAAATATTTAATAAAAAAATTAAGTTGATGTGAAGGCTGCCGCCCTCGCTATCAATGACCACTTTGACTTCACATATTTTTTATTATTTTTTGTAATAAATTAAATTATTGGCTGGTTGGTTTATGTTTAATTGGATACTCTGGTATAGGTTTATCGTCTATAGTTTGACTTTGGTGCAATAGTTTCATGTTCTGATGACTTAGAAATACCTGAACTGGTTGAAATATCGACTGTTAAATCGGTTTGATAAGTATCGAGCCGTGGCACCTGTAAAAAGAAGAAGAAAAACGAATTGATTTCACACTCTCTTTTGGTGGTATTAAGTGTTTTTTCGACAGTGATGTTAGTATCACTCAATAACCAACTATTCACCTGATGAAAAGATATAGTTTGAACGAAGGGTTTGCGAAGTTTTGGAATCAACAATTCGAGTTATTGAAAATTCCTTCACAGGGAGAGAAAAGTGAAATTCGACAAGTTTTTTTTATTTGGGAGTAGTTGTGGTTTGTAAATGATTCCACACAAAATTTGTTCAGCAAATGAAAATTTAGATTTTTTATTATAGTACTTCATTCTTTCAAGCGCGTGCCTAACAAAAATTCAGAAAAAAAGGTAAATTCTCATGTTTAAAAAAGTTCTTGTGAAATCAATTACAGACCACATCAACCTGTTGAATTTTACTTTTCTCTCACTATACAACAATTGGGCTAAAAAAGTACTTTTCATCGAATAAGCACTTTCAGCGTAAAAAGAACTGCACAACCTTGGACGGCAAAGTGGAAAGTTTCGTGCTAGTTCTGGTAAATCCCTATTTCCTTTCTAATCTTATCCTTATAGTATTCCCAAACAAAACTGCATTAGTTTACGACGATTTTCCAACAGATTCTATCACTGAATATTTTTAAGAAAAATTACTAGGTCTTGTCCAGTTGTTACCTGTTACAACTAGCATCTTCTAAAGTTTTGGCCTCTAACGCATTCTGTGGATTCTGTGTCTTTTTGCAACTTTAGAAACGACTAGACTTGTCGGGCAAGTCATCTGCATAGAGATAATATGGTGGCTGGGATTCTGGATGATATATTTGGTTCTTAACCTTTCACTTCACAGACTATAGTCATATGTGTGGTTTTACTATCGAATCTATTACTTCATTTGGTCAAAATATTATCAAAAGATTGATTTCAAATCTTTTACTTCATTTGTTTGAGCGCATGTTTTTTTGCTATAATAAGACTGCATTAGTCAATGGTTGTCATTTATCACTGAAGTCGTTATATATAACAGGTTATAACCGTCCGTAAAAGGTTAAAGAAGTTTGATATTTTTTGAAATGTTTTCTTTGAAAGGAAGAAGTAGAAAAAGTAAATTTTAATCTTCATTGAAAATGGTGAGAACGTGCCGTCATTCACCTTATTATAAGAATGAAATAGTTTTGGCAAACAAAAGAAAACTCCTTTTCTTGTTCACGATATATAGAAAAAGGTATGTTAGAACAAATGAAATAAACGATTTTCTATCAGAATGATGAAAATGTTCCTCAGCAAAATTATAATTTTGGATTGTCGCTCAATGCTCATGTGTTTTTGCAACACATTTTATCAGACATAGCAAATTTTGTGTAATAAAGTTAGCAAACGAAACATAAAGGTTTTCTGCGTTGAAGCGTAACATTCGATGAATGAAAAAGTCATAGAAAGAGAAGAATTTTTGTTACAAAAAACAATATTTGCATTGATTTTACAGGTTAAATGGCATTTAATGTAATTGGCATAAAAAATCCAAACTTTAGAAAAGTTTAATCATGCGAAATATTTGTTTCGATTTAATGCGTGCAATCTCAAAGTAAATATATTTCAACAACAAAGAAACTGTTCAATTGTCAGTGTGTAATTAATTTCAAAATAAAATTTTTATTGTTCTATTGGTTTGAGTATACCCAGCTTGTTGCTTTAACGTTTTTTTAAATGTTGTCAACGTTCCAAAATTCCCTATTCAAAAAACTAGATTAGATTATTCATGTGCAAAGGCACATGCATTATACAGCAAAGGCTGTATAATATTCGCATCTTGCTTTATCACAAGGGTTTACTCAAGGTCAATGTAAAAAATTTGTGAAAAAATTCTCAAATTTTCCCGTATTTTTGTGAACTTATTCCCCAATATTAGGGAATGTTTGGTATGCCGTTTGCAGAACTTGTTAAATCATGTCTTTATAATGTCTTTACGCAAATATCTGTGCGGGTGTAATAGGTTCAGATTTCATTTATCACAACTAGGATTGCGGAAATATAAGAATGTAAGGAACAATTTAAGGGTAAAGAATTACATTCCACAAACTTCCACGTATTTCATACAGTTCAAGCCATCTTACTTTGTATCTATATATGCTTCAGCTAGGCTTTCCAGCTGATAGATATTCTCATACACGAGGAGGATGAAGAAGGTATGCTCATACACGTTTGATGGTGTCCATGGTTACATAAAACGATTGGAATGCACGCGTTAGTAATAAACTCGTAAAAACACTCAGTCTATTCTGTCAGCTGTTACATTTAGCTGCAGTAAATGTCGACACAAAATTCAATGTCGGACCTTGTATTAATGAATCGGTTAGAGCAGATATCTCAAAAATAATTTCTATTGATTGAAATTTTTGAATTTTTGGGTGAATTTTTCGACACTCAATCGTTAGGCGGTATGCTAGTTCATGGAAAAATTGAATTCGCGCTACGTTTCATCAGCCCTATTACCGTGCCAGAATACCAGCAGCAGTATGTTCTCCACAAAAGACAAGTTCCTAAAGTAATTTTAAAGATGCTACTGGAGAGTTTTCTTAAACAGAGAATGGACAGCGATATTTCGTAATGCTGTTCTATTGGGTAATTCATTTTGAAAATTCTAAAGAATGAATCATGAATCATCACTAGCAAATTGTCTCAGTACTTTCTATTGGTGTTTTCTTTTATTTCGAACGTGTCAATTTCAGACGAGGTACAGGCTCGTAACGTGCCTATATCCCTTTTCACCTAAATACTCTTCATTTCAAATTCATATTTTACAGACGGCTATGTCAATCAATTGTTATCGGCAGCGATGGCAAAAAGACCTCTGAATTCAATGATTTTGCATTATCCTCTTGAAAAGTTTGTAAATCGAAGTAACAGATTCGATGAAATGCTCGCAGTCCTGTTCGAGATCGTTAACACCTCTTAGTTCAACTGGTGATAGATTTTTAAGTAGAAGAGTTTCTAGTCGACAAATTCTAAAAGATGACCCTCGTCTACAATGGTGTTGGCATATTGTCGTAACCAATTCAACGTTTCCTTATGTTTTAATTTTTTTTAAATCGATGGTTAGCATTAATGGTTGGTTATCCAGCGCAATCAACTGTAAAAAACCAGTTCAATTGTCCTCTTAAATAACTTAAAAAAAATACCATTCCAGCATGCATAAACATAAATCAGTATAAATAATATCTAATTCATATCTCTACCGTTTGTTCCCTGGGACAATGTTTCCGGAGTTAAATATAATAAACATAAAACATTACACCCAACCAAATGAACGTACCAGACCAGACGTGAGCGCCGACTAATATGTAGCAGTAGTAGATCATCGATGTCATTTTTAAAAAAATCGATGTGCAGAGCCGATGATATGGTCAAAAGAGTCGGCTCAGAGGTGTACATTTTGTCCAAATTTGTTGATTTTTTTTTTCTTCTTTCGGGAATTTTGACTCTGTGTTCAAACCACCGCTGATAATTTGTATAATTTCGGCTAACCGCCACCAAATATTTTTCACATGGCTCTCACGTCTGATATGGACATATTATATACGTTTCGTGCAACATTGCAATTTTACAACACCAGGTCATTAATATGTTCTTATGTTTCATCGATAGACATTTATTTAATGAAAAATTTTATAACATTTAATTTTATGTCTATTGAAATTATGTTATTTTGTGTTGACGTATGTGTGTAGTTTCATTGATTAAAACCCATAAAAACAGACATAACTTAATTAAAATGTTTATTTTATATACAGGAGAATATATTTTATAAATAAAATATTTTTTTTGTTGATTTTCGTTTTTTTTCCAATTTTCAAATCATATTTTATATTACAAATTTGAAATATTTTAAAACTTTTATTCTTCAATTTACAATTATTAATCATTTATTCTGTGTTATACATTAATGTTAACAAACAAACAAAAAAAAAAGGAATTTACAATTTAAAAAAAAATTATATTAAGCTCTGGCATACATGCATTTTGCCATATGAAGGTATTTATTATAAGTATCATAACATTCACATGGTGAATATTTCCGTTACTGCATTCATTTGTTTATATACAAAACCAACTGCTTTTGTTATAAATTAATTTAAATGCTAATTTTGACTCTAGTTTTTCATTTTTATTTAGCACTTAAATCATGATGGTTAAGACTCTGTTTTTTTCCTTCGTGCGTTTCTTAATGCAAAAATTATTAATTTTTTTAGTAAATTTATCGCTTACTATGATCAGGTTGTCCACTGGGTGGAACAAATCCGAAACCAGATGCACCGACTATCACACCACTGCTTTCCATTGGTCCGTCTTGGGGTGGATCGGGGAAGACTACTGGTCCTATAAAACAAAATAAAAACAAAAACAAAATTATTAAATCGATCTGATAAGGAAGAATTTTCATAGAATAGAGGAGGTAAAATCTTAAAGAAAATCAACTCGGTGTACAATAATTTTTCGTGACAGCAGAGTTACTCGCTCTCCTAGCCATGAACTAAACTAAGTGTATGTCAAAATAAAGGCCTTACATTTTATATCAACACTTTTTCACGAACTATGTAAGGGAACTTAAGGGAATGTTTGCATGGATCTGCCGCTTAATTCATGTCGTAACTGCGCTGATAATTCAAAGGAGCGTTTAATCGTCCCATTTGTCATAAGGAATCGTTTAATTTAATTTGACAGCTCGTAAGTCCAGCATAAATTTAGAAAAAAAATATCTAACTAAAATCCGACAGAGGTCTGGTGTATCTATCGCAGTTTTGTTTCAAAATGTTACATGTGTTTATTTCATAAATTTTAAGCGATAATATGATTCCTCTGAGTGAATTGTAATCTTTGGTAGGAACTCAAAGGAGTTTAAGAAATAAATCGTGCATTTCCATTCTTCTCTGACCAAAATTTGTTTTATTCGGTGCAGTTTATCCTGAGGGAGACATTCAGGTCATCATTGGGTAAGGTTACAAAATGGAACAAGGAACGTTCCTTACTTGGACCTGCATCTCACTTTCGAGATCTATCAGTGAAATTAGTTTCCCTTTTTTCAAAGAATTAAATTTTTAGTGACTCATCAGACGATTCTCCGCTAAAATGAATGCTCAACAACGGGACTTGTTAAAGCAGCTCCCCCATAGAAATTGTATGGTGCTCTTTTAAACGGTTACGAAAATATGCTTCTAATCCAGCATTTACCATCAAACTGATAATTATATAATTGAGATGTCAAAACGATAATCAAAATTCATTAACTTTTCCAATTAACATAATTAATCTCGTTTTAATTTTATGCGACAAAAGCGCCTACGCTTAGCGTCACAAACTATGTGCGCTCGCTCGCTTATGCCAATATAAATATTCGCCAATATAATATACACAAATATGTAGATGCATATTATTAACTGACGGCGTTACTTTATTGGCTTGTCTCATGTCGTATTGTATATCTCTCCTCTGAGTATAAAATGTGTACATTATTTCACAATGTTCAATTTCAATTTAACACGTACTGATTAACAACCATATAGCCGAACATTTATGAACAACTGATGTGGAGAATATTTATATGAAATTAAATGCAACATTTGATTAAACGGAAAATGTATAACGAGAATTTATTTCATTCAAGTTGACCGTTAAACAGTTAGCACAAAACTTAAAAAAAAGACATTTAATATTAGACAAGTCCATGCGAGCCGATACGATTTTATAGTGCACCTTGTTGTTTACTTTAAATATAAAGTCTGTTGTTGCAATAAATTAATAAATTGTATCAACAATCCAAACAATCATAATTTGAATTCGCCACTTTAAAGCTTGATTGAAACACTGCGTGGTGTTGATAATTATAAAATTGTGTCGGGTGCTTGTGAAATACAAAAAAAGAGCTCAGACCCATGCTGCATTGTCTGTCCAATTTGGAACGAAAAAGTAATTATTGTTTTGTCGTTTCTAGAGATATCAAATTTATCTCGAATTGTTATATGTTTGGACTGGCTGACTATTACAAAATATATCAATTTTAAGTCAAAGTCACATTTCACATAGTTAACCTGAACCTAAACCTTTGGATTTGATTTGTTCTCATTAACCTTGCATTTACCATTCAATTATGAACGCCCTACCGAAGGTCGGTACAGAATCAAAACACCAAAAAAACACCAGCAACAACAACAACAAGTTAATTATGAAAAGAATGTGTAGATAAATGGAAACAATTTAGTTTGAAATCATCCATTCAATTAACTTACTTCACATTTCACAAACCTTGAATATATATATTCAAATCAACTCTTAACTTAACCTTAAAAGGTTCTCTCTCTCTCTATCTTTTTCATCACAATTTGAACAATTCATCAATTACATGTGCAAGGTAAAAGAACACATAGTGAATTCACATTCAAATCAACGTATTACTCACTGATATCGAACGGAATAAAATGTAACATTTACTCCACATTTCAGGGACTAGTTGACGGAGTTGACGGAATTCAATTATCAAAGAAGAACCTAGAGGCTAATTTCGAATTAACCGATTGCTGCATACGGTAGGGTTCTCTTTATTATGCTAACGTTAAAATTGCTTCAAAATTCTCTACAATTTATTTCCTAAAAAATGTATGCTCTGGCCTATTTATCGAGCCGTAAGTTTGGTTACGAAAAGGTTGCAACCTAAAATTTTCTGTTTGTCTTATCATGCGGAATAATATTTTGAATAAATTTAACGGAAAATATGTAAAACTTGAACTCTAAGGTCACTATCGTGTGTACGGTACATAAGCAAAATGTATTTGTAAATGTTCCGAGTATGGACACCGATAAATCAAGATATTTTTTTCTGTTTCTCTTTGATGGAATTATTGGTAAGATTAAATAAATATGAATGGATTTGCATTATGATAATTAGCTTGCGAACGGAGTTGATATTTGTTATGAGTGACTGAAATGTGTGTCGCGACTATCTCTCTCATTCTTTCTCTACGTTGAGATAAACGTTTGTAGAATTCTCCATTGCATGGCTCTGAATCTTAAATCGCTCATGATTAAGTCCTATTGGTCGTGTCTTCAGTAATTTGTACATCGTTTTTTAAGTGGCGACATCTCTTCATTGTCATAGCTGAATAAGCGGTCCAACATAAAATTACTGTTTTTTTTTCTCCATAATTTCCAAGTGGCGCCATTTTTTTCATAACTAAATACGCTTCAGTATAAAGGAAATAACACAACCGATCAATGAATATAAGGTATTTCAAATCAATCTGCTATCGACGACGACAAAAACGAATGACATGTTTTCACTACTGTTTCCATTATATACCGCAAACAACGAATGTTAAATAAATGAAGTAAAAGATTGCGCATCAAATACGCGACAAAATATCTTTTAACCAAGTGAAATAACAGATTAAAAGGAAATACGAATTTGTAAATTTTTAATTTGAATTTATTGACCACGCAATTGACGAAGAAAAAAACCACCGAGCATAAAACTCTCATTTTTTGTTTGAACGAATAATGTAACAAACAAAGCAAAAAAAAACAATTTAATGTCGTCAAGTATCCATGTCAATCCTCATTACAGAGGTAATTAAATCGATGCTATACGCCAGTTTATTTATTAAATCATTTCGTAACGAATTAATAATCTTCACACAGCGTGAAATATTGCAGCATAACATTAAATTTTGACGAGGAATCACACCGACAAATATTTATAACTTCTCACCGGCGGTTGTTGGTGTTTTTTTTTTCTTTCATTTCCACCAGTCAGTGAATGAAATGGAAAATACAAAAGACAAGGTGGAAGACTTTATAATTTAAAATGTATCAATTAACAATCCATATAATATAACCACAGCAAGTACATGCATTGTACAAAATTATTGCTTTATTAATTTGCATTTGACATAAATATCTAAACATGAAAGATTGTGCGTATACCAGCCAATGGAATATCAATTTCAAGTTAAAGAATGTTTTCAGATTTAAATTATATTGCACAGTCATTTGAATATCATCTGTACTACTGTGTGTTGTGCATACTGGTGTGGACTGTGGACATAGAACTTGACACAAATATATCACTTAGCCGATATTAGATATCGTTCTTGTCAGTGTGTAACACTGTACAGTTGTATAAAACGTATACTTATTGTGGGTTCTAATCAAGGGCAATTCGTTGATTCGGAAAATATTTGTCCTTAATTATCATTATGTCTAATGAGATACAACTGACACAGAAGTTTTACATTGAACTTTTTTATTTCTTCGGTTTTTTTAGTCTTCTTTTTGACACTCAACCTACACGCATTGCAGGGTTTCGTCAATTAAAGTAAAATCGAAGCGAACGCCGAGTGTATATCGAGATTGACGACCTATTCTTCCTAAAAAAAATCACCTCTTGGTGTTTCGGATGCGTTTCTTAGAATCCTCGAAAATCACATCCTCAATAATGCTGAGCATAGTTTTTTGTTATTTTTCTTTGTCAACATACCTCGATTTTGTCGTGGATCTCTTACATTTGTTGAGCCAACTCCCAGACCACCGCTGAATGCTGACGGTCCTCCGAAGTCTCCACTTAATGCGTTGTATCCACTGTATCCGAAATCACGTCCGAAACCGTTACCAAAGAATTGGCCCGATGCCAAAACAATACACATGCAGAGAGCAACGCATACGCTTAACTATAAATAAAAGACAAAAAAAGTCAATTTTAATTTAGATACCAAAGATGAGTGAGAAAAGAGTCTCAACTGTTTTTAGCAGGGCCTATTTTCGGAAAATTGATCTGCGAAAATTTGAAACATTTTCCAAAAATTTGCCAAAGCAAGCAAGTTTTGCCTTTTTAGGCGAACTAATTTTCCAAAATTAGTCCCTGGTTTTTACATCATAATTTTATTGCTATTGTCAAATTAGTGATATAATGAGGTAGACGCATTACTGCTACAATAAAGTTCGGTAATTCGATGAATATCATTATTTGATTGAAATGGGTGCTCTAAAACATGTAGTAATGTTTTAATTAAATCGAAAATTATAAAGCTAAATGGAGAACTTGGCATAAAGGTAGCCGGTGTATAAAAACACATCCTATAAGTGTCTGAAATGGAAATGATTTTTCAAATTAAATTTACTACGTGACTGCACTGCTTAAAAACCGTTTCGTGCCACACTATGTGTGTATATATCACACACATAAATTAAATCGAAACTAATAGTTTAGCTATCAAGCTGACAAATTTTTTATTGGTTTTATGTCCAAGTACCATTTTTTTCAACTCAAACCGTGATTTAGATGCCATTTCAGACACCTTTTAATACCACCTGTATTACACAATATTAATCATATTTTCATTCGTTGGTTTTTTTTCGTTGTTGTTGTTACATATTATGATCAATTTACTGCAATCGTATACACTTAATATATCCGTTCAAATGAAAATTGTTTTCATTTTTTTTATTATTAATTTTTGGCGTAAACTTTTTGTTTATTGACCGATAAACATCGCATTATTTAACGGTAGAATATATGGATTCTTGAACGAACTATGGATACATTGGCAGAGCCAGCTGCTGATGAAGCAATAAATCGAATGTATTCCTATAAAATTAAATTTTTCGAAAACATTTTTTATATGAGCGAATATTGTCCAACAACTAGGCGGACACAGTAAGCCCAACGACTTAATTATTATTGTTTTATTTGAAATAATAAACAAATCGAAAAGTCATTAACAGACACACATTGCTATTATATCGCTTTTTGCAAAACAACATATAAATCGCCATATAGCTAACGAAATTCGCCCTACATTTTTCCTACGAACATTTTTTGTTGTTGAAAAAAGCGAAACTATCAGACAATTTAATTACTTCATCACATGTGGATATTAAAACATAAAGAAGTTTACTGGATGCGTTGAATAATTGGATTTTATTACCGTAGTTATTCTACCAATGAGTAAATGAAATTGTGATGTAAATTATGTACAACCAGCGAGCACTTTACAAAAGAAAAGTAAAAGTTTTGAGAATTGAAATAATTTTTCGTTTTATGAAAAAAAACAAACAAAAACAATTTTTTGTTGGAAGGCCAATTGACTTTAATGTTAAAGTACTAATCGTGACGGTGGGCCTTAGAATTTTCTGATGAAGAAAATTGGAGTGTACCGTTACCATGTTCGTTCGGTTGGATGACTCGAACGACCAGAAGAAGTACAACAGACAACATTGCAGTTGAATATTTATTTGTTTTGAATTTATTTCGGACTATAATTATATTGTTCGGCTCATGTTTCTTGCGATAGCCGGGCAGTTCTTTAAGAAAAGTTTATTTCCTGTTCACATAAAATTTATTGATAATGTTGGCTAATTATTGGCTATAGAACGCTAGCGATAAATTAAAATTCGTAATACTGCCTATTCGTGTCCTCCATTTATTAATTTTTAAGTCTAACAGAAAAACTGCATCGTACTTTATTTGCTTCTATTATACACACACAGAGAGTTGTAACGATGATTGCGAAATCTTTTATTAGCACTCTTGCTTATACCTATAATTTCACATTAACTGAAATTATTAACTCAACACTGTGAACATTACATAAAGCACGTGTTTCAGTAGTATATATAAATACAGATAGCAGCCGCGCTGTATCTTATGTAGAAACAAAACTTTTAATATCCCAAGCAATGTAAACTAAAAAAAATAAAATCGAAAGTCAAGGATTTTTCAGAAGTTTTTTTTTTTAAATCATTAATTGGATATTTAATTGAGTCGTCGGTTACGATTGCATATTTATGAATGAAGACGGTTTTTATTCAATTAGAGTTCTTGAACAGAGTTTTTTTTCTCTCATTCGTTCATGTTGCATGCAAGAAAAATCATCAGTTTTCCAAAAGAGATAAAATGAATTTTTAATCATAGAAACTAATTAGCGATAATGAATGAACCGATTAATTAGTGTTGGTAAAATGGAATTATTATTTTTTTGATATTTTTTTTATCTCTCGCTTAATTGGCCAACTGAACTTGAAAAGTTGCACTTAGAATACAATGTTGGAGCCTTTTTTTATGTGTGCACAATTTTCGTTTAAGAAACTATTTATTACGCAAGGCCCCTAATCTGAATTCTAATGATAATCAACGAGGAAGTTTCAATTGTCTGCTAATTGTCTTGTGGAAGCAAATATTCCAATGGCTTAAACATTAAATGAACAAACAAAAGATTCGGAAAATGTAATTAATTCATGAACGAACTTGAAAAATGCTAAATCAAAACAGACTTTCCACGAAAAGTCTCAATAACTAATTGGAATTGAACTGACGCATTGTTCAGACTTTAAAAATACAACACATGAGAGAGAAAGAACCATTTTCGTTCAATTAAAACATTTTTTCATTACTCTGGGCGCTACTTAACGAATGCATAAATATTAAACGGTCGTTGAAACAGCTATTGACGAGGCGTGTGAATTGCTTACAGTTAAAAAGTATTAAGAAAAAAATAAATTCTAAGGTCAATTTAGCGATAAGTTTAAAAAATTATTTTTTTTTCATTGCATTCTACTTAGCCAAACGAAAGATTTAGACGACGTACCTCATTTCCATACTATTTTTTATTCGCGCGATTGAGTTTTTTTCCTCCGCAAAGTGGAACTAAGTCAAACTTTTTTTTTGTTTATTTTTCAAAGTCAATAACGAAAATACCGGCGCAAGAGCAGAAAAAAAACTACTTGTTCCGTATTTGAACAGTCATGATCAAAATGTTATGACTCAATGCAGTTAATTTGCTATTACCTCAAATAGTAAAACCGAAAACAAATGTAATCATTTCGTTTGTGTGTAGATGCAAACACGTTTACGGTTCGGAAAAAAATAACATCTTACTTCATCAATCAAAAATTTCACTTTCAATCTCATCAATTCATTGATTTAGATGTACTAATATTTAAGCAACCTGTTGTTATAATAGCACCGGCCCGCATCGTTTTACAAATTTTATGTTTTATGTGACTTTTTTCCGCTTCGAATGAAACGAGGGAAAACGTTTTATTTTTACTCCGGTCAACTTTAACATGTAGCACCTAACTGCGAATTGAGACATACATTACACATAACAAATAATTCAATTATTATCGGTATGAGTAAAAGTTGATATCGAGCAAAGTCTCTGAGGTCAACAATCGAGTGCAAAGTCCCATTTCATTTCCCTATAATTCACTAACATTGTTTTTTTGCCGAATTTTATTCAGAATCAATAATAAGACTAAACGAAGTGAACGCTAGTAGAGCGGCTTACTTTAATAAAAAAAAAACGAAGTGAGAGGTTACATAAGTTAACAGGTTCTGGAAAACGTTAGTGAATTATAACAAAAATGGAATTTTATGTAATCGTTTTTTGGTAAGACATTGTTCCGATAGCAAAAGAACCCGTATTAAAAAAATTGAAATGGGATACGTCCCGTTCCAGCCGTACCAGAAACAATAAGAAGAAATATCATGTCAATGGGCTATTTATAAGCACACATTGCATAATATTTTTCATTATAAAAATTCATTTTATGCGAGGCCTCTATGGATCAATGGATCATTCGTAAATGCAAATAATTTTTTGAATTCACGTTTACCAACGAACTGAAGATTATGTCCAATGATTATACCTATACCTTTCCTATTTGGATTAAATTCATTTTGAAAATTATTTAACAAAATGAAGATAAAAAAGTTTGATTAGCATAACAAGTTCGATGTGTTCATAAATCTTAATATTACAAGAATATTCAATGACAATAACGAAAATGGTTCGGTTGCTGCACTCTTTTTTAGAAGTGAATATTATAAACAGCACAGCACATAACATACACAAAAAAATTGCCGGAATGACAATTTATTTATATGGAAATTCGAAATAATGTCAAAGAGATGATTGCAAAATTTTCATTTGGTGTAGAATCTAGAGCAATTTTGTCGTGGAATTTAAATTGGATCGATAAATGCATCACCGCTAAATGTTTGATTTTTCTGTTCTGCGTTATATGGGTAATTTGATTGATGTGTTCACACTGCGATAATTGATATTGTTCTCAGGTAAATAGTGCGTGCATTGGAAAGAGTACATGAACAATAAATATGGAATGCGGCTGCAATTATTTCAGTCGGCTTTAATAATGCAAGTCATTTATAGCTTGGAAATTATTAGTCAGCTTTCCATCTATTTTCCACCGAGAGATGATTTAGTCAAAAGATGACTTAACTCAATACATTGTTAACACATAGTGAGCAAGAGTTCCCGACTTTGAAGGTGCTCTTTATCGTCTTTATCTGAGTACAGAAACTCCATTTTTAAAGGCTACGGACTGGACTACGATAGGCTAGTCTAAGTGAACTTTTAAATAAGAAATCATTCGTTAGAGCTACGAATCGTTAGACTTCGCTAGATTTCGATCATCCTGACATACAAGAAGGCACGTGCATAATGGGCTATCCATGAAAATACATGTGACTTCTTTGAAATTGCAGAAGCACCGGAGGAAAAATTGTTCACTCGAAGGATATTCTCTAGTTCAGACAATTCGTTGAAATGGCAAAAAAAAATTATAATTTGCGAATGGAACCTAAAGGATAATTATCGAAGCCGATTATTGAATCGGAAACTGCAATCTCAAATTCTCATATCAATATTCAACGTAAATTGATGCAAGTAATAAATTATTGAAAATTTAAACTCATAAATAATTTAAATAAATCGAGTCGAATATATCGATATGTTGAACTTGAAACTGGATTACAAATTTAAAAAAAAAAGTTTACAAAAAATTTAAATAAAACGTTAAACAATAAAAAAATTGCGAAAATTATTTAAAAACTTGATTTTGAATGTTTTGTTATTATAATTTTGATTTAAATCGATTTTTTTTTGAAAACATTTTTTTGGTGTGAAATAAAATTGCAAAATTTGAAGAAAACTTGTGCTGTAGTTGACCTCCAGCCAATTAATTTATTTTATTTTTGGCTAACCGATACTTATCTTCTCATAGTTCAAAAGCAAACAATTCTTTGGAATAAGTATTCCCTTTTAAGGGCAATCGTTCGGTACGTTAGCGAGCAATTTTTCGTGCTTTCATTTTTATTTGTATGACAAGTCCAGTATAATTTTTAGGAAATTAAAGTAACACCTGCTTTATATGAAAACTAACCCGTACATCGAACAAACGATATTAAAAGGGCGCTACTCAATGAAGACTGTAAGCATTGGTGAAGTTACGGGGACTGTCATTTTATTAGAGAAGCGGGAAGCACACCACTTCAAATGATTTTACATATAAACAAAATTCCTGACATCACCACGAAAACTTTGAAATTATTGTGTAAAAATCCATCGTATTAAGCTAATACGAACAGATACTAAGCTTTGATATTATCGTCAAGTGTGTTGTGTAACAGCTTTCCTGTTCGACAAGGACAACTAGATGGGTAAATATATTCTTATGTACTAGAAATGCATGTTGAAACACATAAAGTAATAGATCCTGTTTCAAAATCAATTGACATATTTTGTATTGTAAGAAGTAATAGATTCAGTAATTATATCAATGATATGTTTTCCGTCTATGAACGGTTAGTGCCCGAAGTTACTCGAGAAGACAATATGGTTCAAACTTTACATTTTTCAGCTAGATTAAAGGCACAGTCTTAGATCTAGTTAGACGACAGAAATAAATGAGAAAATGAGCCATTTCTGGCACGTCTAATTTGTATTGAATGAGTCTCTGAATACATTAGAATAAATTCACTTTTGAGGTTCATTCAGACTGTGACACTGATTAAAAATATCTTACTGTTGGATGTAGTTACTGACAATATTACAAATTGATTGTGGGTCAGGAAATATCACGACGAAGGGTTCAGGAAACCCCTTCAATTACTTGGCAATTGATTTTTTTATCGAAAAATTTGAATAAATTTTTTCATTCCACTGTCTGTCCATAAACATACAATCTGTACGTCAGACATTAATCCATTCCAATATATTTATTCCTTCACGCTTGTAGGACACATTTGAAACAGAAACCGAACCATTTAATTATTCAATCAACCGCATTTTCAGCAATTGTTTGCAATTGCATTTCAAAACAACGAAAACTGAGCATAGAAAATGCACTTTAGCAGCAAAAAAATTGAAACTTTTTCCCTTTCAACATATAGAGCATTAGACACCAACGAGCATTTTATTTTATTGCTTTTCGATTTATTTTTAATTTTCATTTTTTCGCTATAAAATTTAAACTTACGAAATTCATTTTTGTTGATTTGGTTTTGATTTTCGTCGTTTATATACAAGAAAAACACTAATTATATTCCTTGGAGGGATGTGGTTGAGGTAATTTTTAATCCTTAATTGAATTCGCCGGTGGTGAATTTAGATTTCTATCTAAATACTGATATCACAGACACTGTTAACTGTTATACGGTCTCAGACGAGAACAAACGACCAAACTAAATTTATTTTTTATGAAAAAATAAAATAAAATACGAGAAACGCAAAAATTAACGATAATATGCGATTTGTTCAGACAGTAAACACTTAATGGCTTGCAATGGTTTTGGTTGGTGGATTTTATATGAAAATACACTCTCTCTTTCGAATGAAAACAATTTTATTGTGAATAAGCGCTCAAAAGCTCAAATGCAAACAGAAATAATTTTTTTTCTATCTGAGTTTCCGAACAGATAAAAAGTATAGTAGCCGTGAGAGGTAAGAATTCGTGTTGTTTTTTCTTCAATTCTTTTTTTATTTTACCGTTTTTCTTGATATTAAAAGACTCTCTGTTTCTCTTTAAACAAATCTTTAGTTTTGTCTATTTAACGAAGTAAAAAAAATCATTCGACCTTCAAGGTCTTTTCGCTTGTATATTTTTGTTGCTACTCGTTTTTTTGTGTGTGTAGAATTATACTTTGAGACTGATCGGTAATGATTTACCGTGACGGATCAAAAAAAAATAAATAAATAGGAAGAGCCCAACATAAAAAATTTGTTGTTGTTGATTTTATGTCTTCGCGCAGATGATGTTCACTTTAAAATATTTAAATTCAATTGTGAATTCTCATCAAAACGAAAAAATTAATCAATTAAATGCAAAACTTAAACGCGTTGCATCACACTGGGTTATAGCCGCATCACATAACATAAGCGCACATAATGAAGCTATGAGGGCAAATTTAATTAGTGACATCCGCTGTGCCACCGACACATACATTGTATCGAACATTCGGAGCGTTGTGTTCTTGAAAAATTATTGAAATTTTCTTTCAAGAAAATAATTGCATTTTATGCAAAAGAATTTCGTATGAAGTTTATAATGCAATTTAGGAGAGAAATTTGATTTGGTTTTGTTTTTATTAAATTACGTTTGAGTATTTCCGTTACGTTTCGTTGCTGGTTTTTTTTAGATTTGGATATAAAAAGAAAATGTAAAAAAAAACTATGCGTAAGGGTACTGTATAATGGCATAGTTTTGGGCATAGTGACATAGTTACGGATAATTTTTGTTATAAATGAGATTGTAGGGAAGTCCACGTAAAGCTAAGTAATTTTGTCATACAACAAGGAGAGTTTACTGTCACTGGGAAAATGTTGACTCATGGCTTTTTAATAAAACGAGCGGGATCTCGTGATCTATTAAATTCCTGAGAACAATCTCAATTGAAGTAAAATTGGTGAATTTTTTAAATTTATTATTATACTTTAGTAAACCGACACAGCTACAATCATCGTCATCATCATTATCAAAGCAGTCAAATATTAAATATTAATCCAATTCAGCCATCCAAATTCACAATTTACAATTTAATTCACACAAAACGAAAATTTCGCTTTCTAGCTTCGTCATTCTCTATACATCTAAGTTGCGTCAATTCCGAGTCAAAATCATGTCTAAATCAAATTCAAAAAATCTTTCAAATTCAATTAACCTATTCCTATTATCACAATCTAGCTGTCTCCAATTCAACATCTTTCCACTATATCACAGTCCTTTTTCTTATTCCACTTACCGTCATCTCCCGTTTCATAGTTCTATGAGGTTATCGGATAACCGATCTGGCAGTTTGAAAACTTCTTGTTTTAAGCTCATAAAAATGGAAACGTCGGATCGACAACTGGCGCTGCACAATTGAATGCTATGCACGTATAGTTGAGTGGAGAGTTCCATCCATGATCCGTTTTCTGATGTTTCAGTCTAATAAAACCTGAATTTCTCGGTTGACAATCTTCACTCTTCAGTATTCAGGTTCAGTTGATTTCCTAGGTAGGGTGTGTACAAACTACAAACTTCCAGAGATAATTTGGTGCATCCACAGTACCGCCTTCTTCGGTTTAGTGAGAGTTCTTGGTATCGCTTTGTCTTTGTTTAGGATGATGACGGCCTGGTTCTGTGTACTCTCAATTCGTTCTTTGTGACCTGTTGCAGACGACGACCCAAAGTCTATTACATGCTTTTGAGCTTAAAGTCAATTTATTTTTCTTTGAGAGGGTTTTAATTTAATAAGCTTCTTTCGACCCTAGAGGAAACAAAAGCATGTAATAACAATCTTAAAACTAAAAGAAATTCCCAGTAAAATGCGTGACTATTCTACTAACAACTTAAACTCACAATTGTCATACGTCCTTGATATAACTAATGTAAAGTGGGTAAGGTTCTAATAAAATTAAGAGTAAAAGTAATGATTATGAACTTGCACTATAAAAACAGTAATCAGAAATTAATAAAATAATAATTGTGGAATTGTCGTCGGAAATAAATACACTCTTAAGGCCTGCACTTGTATTTCAGATGGCAAAAAGCCTCCAAATTTTGATACATGCATGTGTGTACAATTGCAACGGTTTTAACTCACACCAAGAAAACATAACTCGTGCTCTTGCCTCAACGAAATAAATTCAGAACCTCGTCTGGTTGCATCAGCCTCAGAATATTTTCTAATACAATGCTAGGATCAGTGCTATGCTACCTCCTGTTCCGTGAAGAACTTCAATATGAAAAATTTAAGCCGAAAAACCTTTTTTTATGATTTCAATGGATTTTCTTCAATTGTAAAATTTCTCACAGTTTATGTGGCGCTAGTTGTAATTGAAGTACTTCTGTCCATAAATTCACCGTATTCGTAGCTACGAAGAGTTGTGAGCCTTCACAAAATCACAACATTCAGATTCAGCTACAAATTATACTTTTTCAGATGGAAATCGAACCGCTTTAATAGAATGTTAAAAGAAGGGAATGTTATTTCATCCTCTTCATCAACAAATTTTCACCAAATACACTCGTATACTACTTGTTTCAGTATTTTATCATGTCATTCCATCTTCGATTGAATGGTTAGTAGATTTAAACATTTTGTGGAAAGAGCTCCACCTCATTTAAGGATACTTATTCTTCAAATTTGTAAAGTGTATTAGTGTTCCATTTCTAGGAATGTTAAGAAATTATTTTGAAATGAATTTTATGTTGGATTCATTAACGTAAAATATCTTTTAATTGATTGAGAATATTCTCATTTAATTTATGCTAAATCGATCGATTTTAATAAAATTTTGAATATATAAATAAATTGAAACTCAATTACGTAAAATAACGTAAAGTACCTGCATAAAATATGTTCCAAGAAAATCTTACTTCCGACAGTTTTATTAGTATTTGGTTATTGAATTGTAGTGCACATGGGCGAAATTTTCATCTATTTTAAATAAAAGCAAGGTTTGTCACTGCTGTTATATTTTTGCTACTAGTTAACACATATTTCAAGAAATGTAGTTCAATGTCGTCTATGTTCCTGCTTACTGTAGTAGAAGTATAATTCTAATTGAGCCTAGAAATAATTTTTAGAGGAAAACGGAAAATTATTTTAACGAAAATTAGAACCTATGCAATGTCGAATCTGGTACTTCTCTTGGTTTAACAATCTTGAACAGACTGATGCAAGAAGTCATTTGTAATAGTTTGCTATTCCTTTGATTGATTGGAAAGATATTATTTCATAAATTAAATGTAATTTTGTTTTCTGTACAGTTCTTTCTGTGGAAAATGTTGCAGTTTGAGGTATTATTTCAGTTCGAAAATTGCTTTGAACCGTAATAGTATTGTCCGAGCTTGTACAAAATATTGCTCACGGTCTTCTAGTGGCTTGAATTGCACCATAAAATGTCCAGCCAGTGGTCTCTGATGATAATAAAATGGGTGTAGGGTATTCTCAACAAACGAAATAAAAGACTTTGTAGCAAACACTTGGCGATATAAACAGAAGAACAGAGACCTATACGTTTGTTTTCAACAACCGGTCAAAAGCTGTCTTACCCAGAGTCCGTTCGCTCTTCAGAGAAAGGTCGAAAACACAATTTTGCATTGATGGGATCAACAATTATGCCGCGTTTTTCATTGTTTAGTCTGTGGTGAATATCGAATTTCAATGGCAAACGCAGTATGATTGTCGATCCCATATCAACGCAAAATTGCTTGTGTATTTTCTGCCTAAATGTTACCATTTCTGTGCGTGTTCTCTAATAAAAAACGGGTAAGAAAATGCGTTTGTATCGTGTCAATATCTCGGTCAATATATTCTTCGTTTGAATAAATATATTTGTACCAGACGTTACACATTTCGCTCTGTATGTACCGATCGAATGTCTCGATTCTGATAAGCGTTTTATACAATAAAATTGGTTCATGAGAGCTAATATAAAATTGCATATTATAACCTCATGTGAACATTGCATTGCACATTTCAATATTTCGTTTTTGCAATATCCATTCATAGGATGCATAAAGCATTAACGCTGATTATACTCGATCATAATACTTACAACAAAAATAAATACTCTCGTGTAAAGTTTAAAACAACGACAAATATGTTTTAAATCAATTTTAATGTATTTCTAATTTAAATTTGATGTTACGAAAATGTGGGGCGAAGATAAGTGCGGTTGTTGAGGTATATGTCTTAAAAGAGAACTCTCATGTACCGTTTATAACATGAGAAAATGTTAATGTTGCTTAAGTGCGTTTAGTAGCAAAACAATGAATGATTTACGAGATGGTTAAGACAGAAAATTGAAGGACAATACAATAATTTCTGTGATATGTGATTTCCAGGAAATCGTTTATTTCGCTATATAATTTGCAATTTTTTGATGATTATTGTTTTTGTAATTAATTTAATTATTTCAGTTATTACTTTTTCAGTTTAGATGTTGCTAATTAGAATTTCTACACGGCGCGCGTACGTATTACTTGCCCAGTGGCGCCCTTTGCGTTAGGTGTACACAGAGAGAAGTATCATAATTTTTTAATTTTTATCATACAATTTGTATATATGTAGTGAAATTGTACTAGACTCGAGACCAGACACTTATGTAATAGTACATTACTATTCCAGTGAAGTAATTTGATATGTCGTATCCAGATGAGTAAAAGTATCCGAGGGCTTCAGCCCGAGGTACACAGAGAAAAATCCTGGATTAGATTTAAATCTTTTTCGGATTACATATAGGACCAAATTTATTTTTGGATTGAAATCTAATTTTTCGAAAGATTACTTGCATTTAATCTTTCGAAAATAATCTGTCGACGGATTAGATCGAAATCTTCCTAGAGATTCCAATTTTTTTTATTTTGAAATTAAAAATTTTTTTCCAACATTTATTTGAATATTGAGTCAGATTTATTTGTTTTATTTATTCTGAAATTGGAAATTTATTTATTTAGTTGAAATTAAATGTTTTTTTTTTCACTTACTTTGATCAGGATTCAAACTCGTTCACCTCGGTAACTCCGTATCTCCCGTCCTGTACTTTACCACTGAGCTATTGGGTTCTTAATCTTAGCAAGATTCTTTTTCGAACCGTTGTTGCGGAGATTCTACTCTTTCAAAGATTAAAAAATAATCTTCTGAACGAAACCTTTGTACCAACTGAGGTAACCATCATAGTAAACGAGTTCAAATCCTAATCGAAGGCAACATTTTTTTTTTCATTTTTCCAATTATTTAATAAACGGTTATCATACTTCATAAATCTGTATGAGCATAGATAAGGAAGTTGAGCCTGGCAAAACTATTGAAAAGTGCCATAAGCGTATGGAAAATATTATAATAAAACGGTATTTTGCACCCATATTTAATTGTACCATTGATTAAGAAGTATAACAGACCAATTTGCATGAAAGAATTATTTACTTTTTCAACGATTTTCTTAACTCGGAAATCAATATCCTTTAAGTAAAGCAAAAAAAAAAATCTCAAACATTTGTGTACTGTGGTTTTTACTTTTGAATCGCTATCAGGTGACTAAAAATTACACATGGCAGTAGCTTCTAATCATAAACTCTAGATACCATAACAACGAACTTTAAACAAAAACAAAACATTTTCGTGGGAAATTCTTTACTTTTCATTGCTACTATCAATTTTAGCCATTTTAACCATTTTAACCCGAAACGCAATCTATCGAAAGATTTAATTTTTGTAATCTTTGAAAAAAGATTGAAAATAAATCTTTCGAAATATTTAAAATATTCGTAATCTTTCTGTAGATTAAACATTTAATCCGACTTTTTTCTCTGTGTACTTTTACTCAACGTGATACGAGATAGCAATTTATTTCACGTGTAAAGTATATCGTTTTACTTTACGAGCGAGGGAAAAGGTTTTCACTAGTGAGGGAATAGCCACATTACCTCACTAGCAAAGTAAAATTACTTTGATTGGCATGATTGGTAAAGAAAGAATTCAATGGTTGTACGTTTCTCCGTATAAGTTCAGTTTAGGCTTTATAGCGTCAGAGTCAGAATCATATGTCAAACTTCTACTATCGTCGGCAACAACAAAAAACCGTGGGCTCTAACAAGTTTTCACTTACATGATAACAAATAAAGTAAAAGACTTTCTGCTTCTTAACTGCACTTAACTGCAAGATTTATTTATAAATATTCATCTCTTTGACCTGTGAAGGATCGATGTCGTACAAAGATCGTTAGACATAAAAGAACTACTGCAACTTTCCCAATTAGTCAAATTCTTCCAATATGAAAATCGGAATTTATTAAGAAAAGTTTCTTTTGTTCTTTTTCCAGAGCTTTTCTTAAGGAATTTCATTGGGTTTCAAATACAGTGAACGTCAGTAACTAAGACATTAATTTGCTTCAGCTGTTTTTCAGCGGATTCATTTATACAAACAAACATGGGTTTATTGCAATTATGTGTATAGACATAAAACCGTACAAAGACGTTTTCTTTGCATGAGTGCAACTGAAAGACAGCTGAAGCAAATTTATGTTTAAATTTCACTGACGCTGACTGCATAAATCACTAAAAGTTTTCTGCAAATATCTATCGAAAGAGACGTTGAGCAGATCCATCCGTATAGCACGACCTAATTTTAGAAAAACGAAATTCTACGTTCCTTTCCACTCTTTTCTATAGAAATTTTTTGAAATTCTCGGAATGGTCTTCTGAATACATATCGGACGCCTCTGTTTTTATATGTAATTTTCATTTAAAGTGTACCGTTTAGAACACACATTCGAATAAAATGTTTAAAATTGTAACGGTTGACACATTGCTTTAATTTCTTTTTATATAAATAATTGATAAAAATAACAACTAATTGTTACTACGATAAAACCGTGAGTCAATTTTCCTTGCATTACATTGTCGTTTTGTTTTTAACTCATAAAGAATTTTAATTGGTCTTTAAGCACTGTTAAGCACGTCATAACTTTTTTCAAACGTATCTGGACTATTGTTTCGAATGTATAGTTCTTCTCTATTGATTCTAAATTAACGTAACAACATTATGATCGAGCTGATGGCCACGGAAAATGGCCAACAAACTTGCATGACAAAATCAGTTCTCACGTTTTTGAAAATTTGACTGAAGCAAGAACAGGTTCTCAATGATGTTTAATCAACTATTGTTGATTGAATAGTTTCAGTTAATTTTTATGAAGATCATGACGGTAAACTCCGAAAAGATAATTTTGTGTAATCTTTTTGAAAATTTCAAGTCAGTAGTTGATCAACCGTTTGTAAATCCGGCTAATAATTTCTTGCAAATATCAATGATTTTCAAGTCATATCGTGCATTCAATGATTCAACGTTTCAATCAATGGAAACTCTTAATGTTACAGTTCCCAGACTGTACATCAAGTTCTCGTCTATTTGGGTGACTTTCGCTGTAAGACATGCCGTGAAATTGATAGTGGAATTTATCGTTCCCCTACGTTTCGGTAAATCTCGATGCTTCCCCTCATATGTCAATAATCTGCTGTTATTTGCATCAGTCGCAATACTAACTTCAGCATGTAAATTTTAATAAATATTATGCACGTATGACAAAGCGGTCGAGGCTTGCCGAGACGGCTTGTCATACGTGCATATTCTTTTTTATCGCATAAGCGAAAACGAGACAACAAGATATGCGAATGACACTTTGACAATTTACAGAAGTATAATGTTTGTTTATATATCCTAGGTGAATAATTTTTTCGGGGAATCACACCGTGTATGCGATAAAATCTTTTACGTCATTCGGAATAAAAGTCACTTTTCGACATCGCCTTGGATCAACGAAACACGACTACAAAATAAGAAACACTTTACAACCCTAGGGCTTTCGACTCAGCAGTAATGTACCAATAAAAATCCATCACATCACTGTATGACCTGTATATATGACTATATCAACCCCAAATTCTGGTACAATCGACTGTCTACCAACTATAAGCTATACACTTTCATATGGCCAACGGTATTGTATGTTACCATTCGTTTTTACTTGAATTCAATTTTTGCACCTATTATTTAACCGTCGTTTTCAAGCTGGGGTCATACAATTGGACCAGAATTTTCTGTCCATAAGTAGTCACGAATGTCTTCTCTACTACGTCCATTAACCATTGGAATCATTCAACAAAACACCGTCTATATGTTATATACCTACCCTATAACTCTATACTTAACTAAATATAAAAACGATTCTTGATTCGACTGTATCCAATTGAAATTCGGTTTGAACCCAACCGTACTATATTGCCATTGAAATCCTAATTTTCTAAATCATTTTCGACCTAACCTTTTCCATTAATCGTTTGTCACAATACAGAGGGCACAATGGAGCACTGACAATAATTGTTCATTCAATTTAAATTAGCATATCATTTGCATTATTAATTGAAATTTCGTGTAAATTATTATAATGATTGGTTGCATGCACACGGTTCATCATTCACTTCCGCACTTCCTTCCTTAAAAACGGCAATTTATAACTGAAATGCTCGAAAAAAAAAATTAATTTTATTTGTCTTCTTAGCATATCTTATCACATCATATACCCACCACGGCTATAGATATAGATTCCAGTATTTAATATAAATAAATTCAAGATCAAAAAACCAAGTTCAATATTTTATAATCAACTTTCAATTTCCTAAAGCACATAATATGTTTGTATATACACACAACTTACTCAGAATAACACACGATATTCATTACCTACAACATTTTTTTTCTACAGAAAAAAAACTCGCAATGTTGCTTTACGATATAAAGAAAAGCAAAAAAAAAAATCAACAACTCGACTGCTTGTTTTGGGGTCAATTAAGCGACACTTTACACAAGTTTGACCAATGTAAAACCTATGTAATGACCAATGATTATGACCAAATGTCCTGCGGGCACATTGTTCTTTAACAGAGTTCATTCAATATACAATGTTAGCACTACATATCCACAAGAATTAAAAGAATTTCTTTAACACAAAAGTACCAGTAAAAAAAAATCGCACAAAAATTCTGTTTTTGTGGCATTTCAAATCAGATGTTTAGCTTGATTTTCGTATCACGATCAACTCTGCAAATTTAACTGCAGAGCGAGAGACAAGTTCTAGGTCGGTCAAGACGGTGTGTGTGTGTTTTTTTTATCCATTTCAACTTCGGAAGTAAATTTTTTTTCGCTGATTTACTAAACGGTAAAATTTTTGCACAAGGTCATACATTCTGGTAATCGATACCTTAAGTTTATAAATAGTTTTATAATTGGTCTCGTTGACTGTTTTAATGACGAGGGAGAGACGTTTAATGTTAGATGATGATGAATAATGCTGCTTAAGTGATCGCTATGTTTTTTCGCATATTTTTTTTTTTGTTTTTTTTTTGTTTAATGTTTAATGTAGGTATGGGATCAGTGTAGACGTTTAAATTAAACAATTTTTTTTTTTGCAAGTTGTTGAGGTGATATTCATGTTTAAAAAAAAACTTTTGTTTTAAGAGTGAGGCGAAAAACTAGCGATGACATTGCATTTCAAAATCATGTGGTTTGTGAAAATGAACTGTGGTTGAATAGCCGATACTAAGGTCAAACTCGGCAGAGCATTGGATGAAACATAGACTTATTGCTAATTGTAGTTAATTTATTCTTTCAGTGATTTGGGAACTGAATGTATACACATCGTATATATGTGTTGCTAATTACCAGAGAGGTCTATGCCAATTCACTGAAAATATAATTTTCATTGAGTAGTAGCAATGCACATTAATGGGTTATGAGTCAAAATTGATCTTATTGCTGGTTATTATGGTCCGTATCATTATTATTATTTAATGTGGGCATTTATTCAGAGTTATCTGAAGGTTTTTTGCTTTGATTATATTGGAACACATATAGAGGTGTATGAATGATAAAACACAAAACAGATAATGGGGAGACTGCGCTTAAAGCAAAACCTTAAGTCAATGCGCTTTTAAAGTGTTTAAGTATTGTTTCCACTCAACAAAAAGTACTCCGTGTGAGAGCAATGATAGAGCAAGCTCTCAAGTAAACAAAGAAAAAATTCAAAAAATTCAGTTTTGTCTCTCAACGGCGTACTTTTTTGGTAAGTGGAAATCAAGCATTAGAATCCACTATCTGTCATCGACAACTGTAAAATCGACAAAATTAATAAATCGACTTAGGTTTCTAGTCTCTCTTCATTATAACGATTTGGAGGATTACGAGGAAGGTTTGTGTACCTTTGATGAATTTGTAACTCTCTTGGATTGATAACTATGTAGAAGTTGAAACGATTATCGGATTGCAACAGGCAGCCAACTCGTCGCCGTTTCAATGAAGCAACTACCGCCACTTAATAATGATTAAAAGTAAAAGGAGGAATCGTTTCTTCAATGTGATACATTGAAAGTCGTCAACTCGTATTAATTTTGGTCGTACCATTATTCTGTTGGTTCACATAACCGCAGCGATTGCAATTTTACGGATATAAATCAAGTTTTCAAGTAAAGGAAGTTAATTTTGACCGTCACACACGTGTTCCGACGATACCGACAATTTAGTCAATTCGGTTATCTGAGAAGATAGTGCTGACTGAAAATGAAAATTTCAGAGATTGAACGAAATTTTGTCAAAGCGCAGTTATAAGCACAAATTATTACATCAGATTCGCTAGTAAGAATTTTGTTGATATTTCGTAAATGGGAGATGACGCATTAACGAAATGTTCTGGTATAGTATGAATTAATGGACCCCTTGCAAATTTGGACCCTACATTTAGGCGGAAGATATTCTCTTGTTGATGATTTCTCTGAACCAAAATCTTTTTTTTTTAGTAAAACCATTAAAGCACGCGAAAATGTGTCATTTTTAAGGGGAAAATTGGTGTGTGGGTGGTAACATGCCTTTGCTGATTGTGTAAATTTATGAATCTGCACAGCTTTCTGCACAGTGGGTTGAGTTATGACTCAGAAACAAATTTTTCCTTTAAAAGTAACACATTTTTTCGTGTTTTAATGATTTCAGAAATTTGATTTAGAAAATCATCAAAAGCGAATTTTTCCGCCCAAATGTAATGACTTAATTGTTTATTTTCGTCAACGCTGTGCTGTTGTACCATACGTTAGTACTAATAATAGCTGTCGAGTCGATAACAGATTATAAAGTCGTCAGCAAAAGATTAAAATGAATAAAATCTACGCAACATTTTTCAATTAATTTTTTTTTTATTTGCTTATTTTCATAGAATAAGTTGATTGTTGATACATTTCTTGTGATCTATGATTTATTGATATATACATTAAAGAGCAGTCAGTAATGAGTGATGAGTAATATGTAATATGATAATAAATTCCAAACACATTTACTTTACAGAAACGACTAATCATCTGTTATCGACTGCAACCACAAAAATATGCGATGAGATTGTGGTCTTACATGGTAAAGTGATTGGTTAATCAAATGAAGTAATAGATTTGTTCTTTTGGAATTTTTGTTGCTTTGCAAAAACAAATCCTTTTGATGTTGTCAAATATGTACCGATTAACCGTTAAACTTATCAACCAATATTCAAAGGATTAAACGCTACATTTTAAGCTGAAAACTGAACAAAATATTTTTTGATCGTATACTGTAATACCTATAGATCAATAAAAGGTTTTGTCTACAGCTACAGCACTAAGCAATACATTAAACAGATGAAGTAACAGATTCAGAGATCAAATCGCGACATGCTGCAGTATCATGAAAAATACAATCAGAAATTTAAACAAATTTTGCTCGTATAGTCTTTAAATAATTTGTTATTATTGAATAAAATAAATAGAAAATCGAGTTAGTCAGTTAAATGTTGAGGTGTCACAAGGTTAACGCAAATGTATTACCATTCTATGGATTTTTAAAATTTTATATGTTAATCAAATCAAAGTTAATTGGTATCCACCTGTGAGACAACAAACACAATCCAAGCTTATCATTAAAATGATCTTTGTTTGCAAAATTGATCGCAAGGGTTTGAACGAAAACGCAGTGATTCGCATTCGGTAAAGGAACGCTCTCTCCGAGTTATTCCCTTGACTGAAAGTCAGGGTCTTATGAAAGAAAATACCCTTAAATGTCCGTAACGCTAAGTTCACTTTGATATTTTGAAATTGTTCCACATTGGCAAAAAACGTTAAATACAGAAAACGTCCGTACACTTGTGGACTCGATAACTCGAGTAATTCTTTACCGATTTGCAAAATTTTGGTTTTAATCGACGGAGAATGAAAATCATGAGGTTAAGTTCGTAGATGGGCAATATTGGAGTAATGAGATGGGAGTAATTCTCAAGAGATTTTTTTACTTGTTACCGCGATAACTTCCATAATTCTTATCCGATTTTCAAAGATTTTGTCTTAATCGACGAAGATTGAAAATCTTGAGGCTGAGTTTGCAGATGGATAATGTTCGAACAACGAGATGGGAGAAATTCTACACAGACGCTTTTCCTTGTGGACTCGATAGCTCGAGTAATTCTTTACCGATTTGCAAAATTTTGGTTTTAATCGACGGAGAATGAAAATCATGAGGTTAAGTTCGTAGATGGGCAATATTGGGATAATGAGATGGGAGTAATTCTCAAGAGAATTTTATTCCTTGTTACCGCGATAACTTCCCTAATTCTTATCAGATTTTAAAACTTTTTGTGTTATTCGACGAAGATTGAAATTCTTGAGGTTGAGTTTGCAGATGGATAATGTTAGAACAACAAGATGGGAGAAATTCTACACAGACACTTTCTCTTGTTACCGCGCGATAACTTGAGTAATTTTTACCCGATTTTCAAATTTTTTGTTTTAATTGACAGAGAATGATATTGGAGTAGCGAGTTTGGAGTAATTGTAAATATAACTTGTTTATGTTTACCACGACATTTTTGCAACGGATTTCCAGAAAAATTTCTTATTTGACGAGTAGTGAAATTCTGGATTTCTGGTCTAACAATTAAGAAGTACTTCCCAAAAGAGTTTTTGCTTGCTTGAGAAACCGATAGCTCGAGTAATTCTCAGAGGCTTAAAAAATCAATTTCGACCAGTAGCGTAATTCATGTGGTTAAATTCGAACATTGGAATTTAATTGGACTAGTAATCTGGGATATACGACAATTTTTGCGTGAAATCCGTATTCTTAAAAGAATTTTTTTCGTTCCTAAAATGTTTGAACGAGTGTGAACTTTGTGGCCAGAGCGAAGCGAGGGCCATAATTCACACGAGTTATATTTTTTTCAAGAGGTAGGCAGGAAATACGCCAAATTATACTCAGACACTTTTCCTTGTTATCGTGATAACTTAAGTAATTTTTACCCGATTTTGAGTTCGTAGATGGATAATATTGGAGTAGTGGAGTAGTTGGAGTATAATTGTAAACACAACTTGTTACCGCGACATTTTTGCAACGGATTTCCAGAAAAAAAAATTATTCGACGAGTAAGTGAATCTGGATTTCTGGTCGAACAATCTAGAAGTCTAGAACAATCTTGCTTGCTTGATAACACGATAACTCGAGTAATTCTCAGAGGCTTCGAAAATCGCAGATTTTAAAATATTAAGTGTTTTCGACCAGTATCGTAATTCATGTGGTTAAATTCGAACATTGGACTTTATTGGACTGGTAATCTGCGATATACGACAATTTTTGCGTGAAATCGCGTTCTTAAAAGAAATTTTTCGTTCCTAAAGTGTTTGCACGAGTGTGAATTTTGCCAGAGCCGTAATTCACATGAGTTTTTTTTCAAGAGGTAAGCAAGAAATGCGCCACCTGTTCAGCGCTTTTAGTAGATTATATAGGACACTCAACTTAGGAGTAAGACATCGCTCGCTGGACCTTCAACTCATAGCTCTTTTTGTTTCTTCAGGAAATTAAATAAATATGATAGAAAACTAAGGCTGGAATTATAGAAAAAAATAGCCAGTCAAGGGATCTGACCCACCCAAGAGGTGGGGCCTAGTGTATTACACTTTGTAATGCATGCGACAATTAGTGTTCCCTCCTGGAAGAAAGAAGAGGTAGGAAAAGTGACAAACTCTGAACCTAACATCAGAGATTTCGTGGATCTTATTTAGGTATTTTCGCAGTCAGACGAATTATGTGATACGATAACAAATGAAAAGATGAAAAATAGAGTTTCTTGTGTATTTTATTTTGTTGATCCGAGGCGAACCCGAGGTAAATAAACACACGAAAACGAGACTTTTAATTTTTGTTTCAAGCTATGTATAGTAATTTACATAACAAGTCCACTTTTCGCATGAATTTTGTTAACACAAAGCAAAGCCGATGACAACAATCACACGAAAATGTGACTTTTCAACTTTTTATCCCTTGTTATGTAAATTACTTTACATACTACATGGGTCGAAAACCGTACTTTTCATCCCTAGGCTTGTAATAAACCATTTTTTACCATAGGGAAAACGAAAGCATGTAAGTGTATATTGTCAACGAAGAAGGTGCGATTATCCGTGTCCGTGTGCGATTTGTTGTAAGTAAATCTTGTCAAAGCACCTAGTACAACAGTAATAGTAGTTGCAATGGTATTATTGTTATTAAATAGACTACAATTGTGACACACCAATTGTTCCATTACTATGTCAGATGCTTTGATCTGGGGCTTTAAGTGTATAAGAAACATAAGCTCGAATGCAGGTAGAACTTGTGGAAGTTCTTTAAAAAGGTAACAGTTTCTAAGTTACTTTTAGGTTTCTAAGCTAGAAGGAAGCTTAGAAGGAATAAATAAAATCTATTTCAATTTACAGATAACCCTAATCAAATTTGTGACGCAATTTGCTTCAGCTGGTCCACTAACACAACCCCACTGCTTTATACGAGTTTTATGAGTTGTTTGAATGGATCAGCTGTAAAAGAGCTGAAACAAATTTCGTTCCAAGTTAAGTTAACTGTAAGAACAAATCACTAAACAAATTTGGTATGATACTTGAAGTAATAAAAGAAAGGCGAAACAATTAAACTAAATTCGTAATTCTCGCATCAATTGTTTCAAACCATCCAACATGTATAATCGACTATTAGCAAATAATTTTAAGAGGTTCTCGCTCATATTACATTTTAATAGCATGTGAAAGCACACAATTTATTAAATGCGCTCAACCTTCTACATATTGAAGGTATTCGAATTTATGGCTACGGTACGATTTTTATTGTTAAAGAACTTCTTGGTAGGGACCAGTGCCACGCAATATCACGCTATATATTTTGTGTCATTGCAACATCTCATTGTATCTCTCATTGTAATGTTGAATGTAAGATCATTTACCAGTTGTCTCACAATGGTGAATTGAAGAATTCCCGACACCACAAGGAAAACGATCTAATAAATTAAATTTAAATTCTCTCGATAAATGGTGTACCAACACTGAAACCAATTTTAATGCTACCCATGGTAACCATACAACAAATCAATGTTATAGCATTTTGGAATAGAAATTGTCAGAGGGTTTGGATCTATGTGCAAAAAGATCTTAGACTTCTTTCAGTGTGTATCTGTGTGGTCTCTAACTGATTATTATCCGCAAAGTTTTCTCTGAATGGATGTCGATCTTTCCTAACGTTTTTTTTGCCATGTTTTGTAATTGAATCAATCGCAAAACGAAAACAAGCAAAGTCTAACAGCAACTAAACTAATAAAATCACATTGCCCAATACAGCATCAAGAGTTGTGGTCACTTTTTATGGGTGCAATCGCATACTCGTATTATTTGCTTTAATTGATTTCGCGAGCGGCATTGAAATAATATTCAGATTTTTCTGCAATTTGCAAATTTTAACTGGCTTACAAAAATTGTTCGTAAAAATTTTCTTATTTTACTTGTACCGCTTTTAAAATCAACCGACGACACAACATTGCAAATTTCAATTCGTCGCACTTAATATGCGTTGCGCGTAGAAATGTTCTCAAATCAGATTAAACATAACATTTATTTTCATTGGCAATTTTGTAGTTATTTTACAGCGAGAGTTAATACAACACTAAAAGAAACCATGGCTCATGATGGAAACAAATATTTGAAAAATTGGTAAAATAAAGAGAAAAAAAATGATTAGCCGGGGATTTTAGACAAACGAAGCACCTGGTGTCGTTCTTTTTTATATTGATGTCTTCATCTTTGGTTTAATGATTAATGTTGAACTCAAAGATCTTTCATGTTATTTAAGAATGAGCTTGCGACAATTTCGAACGGTCGAAATTCAAGCTAAATTACTCGCTTTGCTCATTCCAATTTTCATTAACATTTCCCAATTTTTTGGACCACTCTAAACGATGATTTTTTTTTAGAATTTTAGTTGGATTATGATCCGCGCCCTTGGCTTCAGATCACAATCACCAGCTCGTCAAAATAAAAATTTCGACACAGTTGCATAATGTTTATTAAATGCTTAGACCAAATTTCTTGTTTGGTTTGTAATAAGCCAAACTCAACCCTTGGGAAAACAAAAGCATGTAATACTGTATTACTTCCGAGGTTCCAAGTTGTGTATTTGATAAGTGGCGTGTTACAGCCCGACCCGAATGGGAGAGCTGTATTCCCCTCTTGTCAAATAACAACTTGGAACCTCGCAAGTACAATGCTTTATGTGATTAGGCAATGTAATTGAAAATGAAACATGCCGTAACACGTAAATCTCTTTTATTACATACGCGCGGTGTTCGGATGTCAAAATTACTTACCTAGAAGTTTAATTCAAAAATTACACTTCAGTTCTATGTTGTTGTCTCGTTTTTGCTTATGTGATAAAATAGAGTACACACTTGTCACTATTAGTCTCGGCAAGCCTCGACTTCTTCGTGACAAGTGTGTAATATATATTATCACATACGCGCGGTGTTCGGCTGTCAAAATTACTTAACAAGTTTAATTCAAAAATTACATTTCAGTTCTATGTTGTTGTCTCATTTTCGCTTATGTGATAAAATAGAGTACACACTTGTAACTATCAGTCTCGGTAAGCCTCGACTTCTTCGTGAGAAGTGTGTACTAAGTACTATATATTACTTTACTAGTGAGGTAATGTGGCCGTATCTGTGAAGACCCTTTCCCTCGCTCGTTCGTAAAGTAAAACGCCATACTTTACACGTGAAATAATTTGATATCTTGTATCACGATGAGAAAAAGTACCTCGGTCTGTACGAGATATCAAATTACTTCACTGGTATAGTAATGTACTATTGATCGCATTACTTGATAGACCAGATTAAACTCTGTGCGTTTTTGCCAGATCAGTTACATAAATGGGGCAGCTATTTGTAACACTTTGAGATATTTTCACTAAATCTGAACAAACTTCGGTAAACTTTTCCCTGAAAGCTATTAATAAGACTCGTAGTTTGAGCCCGATATCTCTGAGCTAGATATGACCATGAAGGTAAGTGCTTTCTACTACTTTATATGATAAGGTATTACTTCAACTTAAAACCTCTTGAAATAGTTATTTATGCAATCGATGTGTAATATACGATTATGCATCTCTCGCCAAAAATTGTTATCTTCACGTGTGGCCATTACAAATCTCGCCTTCGGCTCATTGCAAGGCGAGATTTGTAATGGCCACACGTCAAGATAACAATTTTAGCATTTTATGTTACAGTTGCATCTAAAGTTTGCAAATTTTGCATATGAGTTACAAATTTAAGAATCACATTTCTTGACCAATGGGAAGCTGTATTCATCGACTCAACTCACCAAACTAATCTGATCGACCAAAATCTGTTTTTGTCGTGAGGCCAAGTACAGTATCTCTTTTTACTGCAACACCAAGTCTGGTTTCCACTTTAAAATGTTCGCAGTAAGAGAGCACCCTGAAGGATTTCTATTGGTTGAAATTCGTCTCTCTCGTTTGTTAACCAATAAAAATCCTTACGAAAAACTCTTACATTTTAAATCATCTACCATTTGTAACAATTTTCCAAAGCAATAGTTTCTGTAATGTGACTGTAATGTAACATTCACACTCAGATATATACTCTCGCACACTATCAAACTCGTGCAATCAAGTCTGACTTACTTGACCAAGTATGTAACTATCAGCAAAATCGGTTCAGATTTAGTTTAAATTTCCTATAAAAAAAGTCACAAAAGTGTAACGCATCTGCTGAGTTCCTCCACCACACAGGTCTTACTTCGCGTTCACAACTTCTCAGGTTTTTATTGGAAAAATAATAGATTGGTGTGTTATCGAGGTGTAAACGCCTCTAAAAAACCATCTCAGACATAATCGTGATCTTAGTAAATGAATCCGGAAAGGAATGCCTCTGATTTCGATGACATCCCTGTCTGTTAAAGAAACAATGCCACCACAAGTTTCTTGGTTGAAAAATATTTTTTTGATTCATTTATTGTCCTTTTAACATCAAAAACATGGTAGAAACAGCAAATGTTATTGAAAACACAAAGCCATCGACAATACTAGAAGCAGAACCTGGTGCCTCTGTAGTCGTTATTCCAGCCCAATTGTTGAAACAATTTTGTAACCTTTCATCGTTTTGTAAATTAGAGCTATAACTGAAGAATGTGTTAGTACAATTATTCCACAGTAAGTTAACAGTTTCCATTGTATTAGGAAAGTGATCGAAAATTTCTCTCTCAATTTCCGAGATTTCATTGAACTGTAAGTCAATATTTTGAAGATATGGATGATGACCGAAAGAATTAGCATTAAGGCGCTGTATGCGATTTCCACTGAGTATGAGATCACCTCTAAGCGCTGTTCTGTTAAAACCAATATTGGTCAGACTTGCAAAAACTCCTTCGGGAAGTTCTTCTATTGCATTGTAGCTCAAGAACAATTGCGTCAGATTCGTTTGATCAACGAAAACGTTAGATGGAATCGATCGTATCCCTGTTGATTGAATTCCCAGGTCATTCAAATTTACGAGTTGCTTGAAAGTGTCTTCATGCAGATTGGTGATACGCTGGCCGGTGAATCCTAAACTTTCCAAATTCGTTAAATGGCTAAACGCATCACCTGGTATATCATGGCCAATATTCGAAAAATAAATTGATGTCAATGACGAAGGTAGATCGTTCCAACCGATGAAGTCAACATCAATTTGCCCATCACTACCGATCTGTAGATCATTTAATTCGGTGAATTGTGCGAAGAAAGCTAAGTCGAATGACCTAAATCTGTTTCGAAGCACTCTAATCGATTTTAAGCTACCGTGGCCGTTTAATAAGTTAGTTATGACGAACGAATCAGATATTGAATTTTGCGATAAATCGACTTTTTCCAAACGGACTGCATTTGCGAGTAGATCTCTATCAACGTTTGCAATGTAATTCGATCGAAAAATAAATTCTTTCAGATTTGTCATGTTTCGGAGTAGATTTGGTGGTAACGCGCCAAATAGTCCACTAGTCGAAATCACTTCAAATATTTCTAAATTCGATGTGCTACCAAAAATTTCTTCAGGTATTGATGTTAAGTAGACGTTGAATGACGCATCGAATTGCCGTAAATTCCAACAATTCTGAAGCATTCTCGGCGGAAACGTTTCCAACGGATTGAAGCCAATGTAAATGCGGTCAAGATTGTCGCAAACATCGAATGCATTTTCGTTGATGTGCGATACACCACCCATAGCCAGGTACTTCAAATTTCTAAATTTTCGCAAAACTTCCCCATTGAAATAGGAAATGGAAACATTTCGATGAATCAATGTTTCAACATCAAAGTCACTGTGATCGGGCAGGTGGTCTCCATTAATTACAAGAACTTGATCGGGTGAATTAATTATCACATTGTGTAGGTCACACGTGTAACTGTTCGAATCGTAATAGTAAATACAGAGACCGTCAACTGTAACATTTTGTGCAGATATGATTTGGAGCCGAGTTACTATTCCAACAATGACGAGTGTTGTTAGTAGCTTCGAGTTTCTGAAATCAAAACGAAAGTCGTAACGAACGGGCTACTCAATAGAACGTTATTTCGTCAATCACACCTCATGATTTCACCTTATTTCTATTAGTCTACAAACCGATTACACTTTAAACGAACTTTGTGTTGCTACTGAACTGGATTTACTCTGATTAGCTGAAAGCGAAACTGATGAAAAAATGTTGTTTTGTACCTGAACAAATCTGATAAAGATAATTGATAAATCGAAAGATAAAGACGTCAATTGCTTAAAGTCCGGATGTATTTTCTGATAGCGCTGGCTATTCATGACGAAATATTCAAAACAAACGTTTGTTTAAACAAATTGTTGCATAGGGTCTTAGTGAGTGTAGCAGAGACAAATAAAGTTTCCAAAATAATGTATATCGGCGGCGATTCCACGTACACTTCAGTCTATCATCAGGTCATGGTATGACATGTGTTATGGGTCATATTGTCACTCAATGTTTGAAAACATAAAATTTGTCTGTTCTGACACTTTAGTTTTTGAGTGTTTATGCCTGACGACAAGTGATTCAACATAATTAAGCAGGTGCCCTTCCAGTATCAAAACGAAAATCGACGTACTTCAAGCGTGGGTGGTACTGAAACTAAACAGTTGTCGCATGTTTCTCCAATAAAAACATTCGTTACTGTATCAGTAATGAAAGTTGTATGTCGGTGTGGTAGCTTTGTCGATTCATTGTTCAGTTGCGCTGCTTTCATTTTGGTTACTGCTCTAACTAAACTCTAGTATTGTATGCAAGAATGTGCATTGTATGCGAGATTGTAAGTGACCGTGGGACATTTAAATAAACTTTTCACGGTCGGTATACGGTAGGTAGGAAGTAGCGGTGCAAGGTCAATTTCCAATTTTATTGTAATCAGCGTGTCAGGTAATCACTTTGTGGAACAAGTCGTGGATTCCTGTCGTGACTCTCGAAGATTCATAACACTCGAGAAACCATTTAGTCTACATCGGATTAGCACAAGAAGGAATTCCTGCCCAGCCTAAGAGTAAAGACGCGTAACTGCTGAATGTGTGACTCTCGACGTCTCATAACTTCGTTGAGTTACTTCAAAAGACTAAAAGTACGTCACATACCAATCGAATAATCGAACATCTTGAGCAGTGCCACATTAAAATTATTGACAAACTGTCTTCTCGAAGTTCACGCATTTGCTTATTGTCACTGTACAGAATCACTGACTTCATTTGCCACAAAATTATCCGAGACAAAATTAAATTAGTTAAACGGGCATTTGAACTCAAAATCTGTTCTGTCGGCATACAAAGGCAACAGCACATTTTTTGTAACCGTTAACATTTATTCAAATCCTAATCTTTCCCGGGTACATAATCTTCATCGTCATCATCTTCCGATCCGAAATCTAAATCATCCAAATTCTGGAATAGCGATTCATCAATTTTAACGCTTTCGATCGGATCGCCAGCTTCCAACAGAAACTTCAAATCGGACTCGTTCAGTGTGTTGTCGCGCAAGAACAATTCCTTACCGGTCAATTTCTTATTGTCGCCGAGCAATTTTTCCCGTTTCGCCGCAATGCCCGTGTCCAATTCGAATTCGTTGCGCCATGCCAGAAAGCTTTCGACCGTTACTCTCGTTCCCTCGAATTTCTTTCGTTCGGCTTCCTCTTCGGCTAGCTTTTTCACCGATAATCGATTCTCCTCTTCCTTTTTATGTTCATCCCAGCGCACATTGAGCCATTCCTGGTTCACAAATTGAAGGTTTGGTGAGGAGTGACTTTTTAAGGACAATGGACATTAATTACCTGTGCACTGCTAACCAGTGAAAATATCATTTCTATTCCAAGATTTTCCGTAATCTGTAATCAAACATACATTATGATCAACGATCGCCTAGCCAAATGACCATAACAATGAACTAGCGGTGTGTGGGTAGAAGAGTAAGTGTCTACGGAAATCAAAACCAAGACACAAATGAATGAAATAGCAATGGTCGTCCTCTGAAGAAATTTCCTTTCTGAACTCAAAAATGGGACCTTAAGGTACTTGATGCAATTTTTTTCGCTCTTTGTGCTCATCAGCTCGGCTCGTTTTTTTCTTCAAAAATTCAAAATTACCGAAGAAGATTCGTTACAAGAACGAAAACAGGGACAAGGCTAGAGTCACAACGAGGTCTTGAAGAAAATGTTGTTCATTGAGAGTTTAGCTACCAAACTGCTGTTATCGGGGATCGTTTATAAAGTGTGTCAAGTTTGAAATGACACCAAATCGCCTCTCACTCCACATGAATGCACTAAATTGAAACACATCTATGAACGGTTACGCACGGCTGGACAACGGATTTCTTCCCTGACATACTTTATGTATGACCTCCTCTTGCAAGGAATGTTTGATTATGAAGACCGAAAGCCGTTATATTCTCGAGTAGTTCAACATTCTTACCGTCTCATTAATATGATCAATTAATCTTGCCGAATACGTATCCTCGAAATTAACATCATCTTCAATTTCAACAAGTGGCGCCGTGTCCGGATATTTTTCCGTGTATGTGAAAACTAAATGACAAGCCAAACCATTGTCTTCATCGGTACTAAACTCCTCCGTAGATATCGGTAATTTGAAGCGGTGAAAAGGCTCTGTAGCTAGAACTGTCGATTGGAAAACAAAAACATTTCAAATGTGTCATAAATATAAGTTGAGGTTAGCAATATTTGTAGGTTGGTTCAACGTACTTTCCATTTCGCCGCAATAAATGGAATCCAATGCTTCGATTTCGTTAGTCTGGTCCTCTTTATAGTTTCGTTCCATGTTGAAGACGGTTAATCTCTACGGTCATAAAAGAAAGTAATTGGAAAACTTATTTTTGAAGTCAGGACTCCAACACCGAGAATATCATAACAAATGTGTCAAATGTCATTGTAGCACAATTTGACGCACCAATTTTTTGCAGAGACATAACAACCAAAACAATTGAAGCGCTGCGATATTTTTGAACAGAAATCCATGCGTTGAGGGTAGCCTGATCGTATGCTAGAATCAATGGTGCGAATTATCCATGAAATCTTATATTTCACATTTTTGTATCTACTTTCAAACAGTGTTACAGTCGGAGAAATATAGATTTCGCGATTTGCCATTTTAAATAACATCGCAAGCGAAGTTTCGAGTTGATCACGAAGGCGGTGTGATCAAAATTTTCCTGTAGTTATTTATCTACCAAGGTATGTATGAAGGTATTTTTTCGCACTAGATGTCGATTGTCGACCCGAGGCGAAGCCAAGGTCGACAAGACGTCGTGTGCAAAAAAATACCGGCATACCTACCGTGGTAGATACAACGTTTTTCGCAATTTCGGGCCATAATCACCTTTCCAATGCAAAACATGTCCTACATTTTGTTCCAAAATTCTTGTGTATACAGAAATTCATTTGAACGATCAAGAAGGCTGCATTATAATACACATTGCAATGTGATGTGAAGAGACGCGTTGAATGAAATCGAGTAGTCAATGCTTAGTAAATACGCTTCAACATTACGTTCGGTATAATTGTGTGACTCTATAGCCGAATGGCTATAGTCGCTGCTTTGTGTTCAAAAACCTTTTGGTGTCGGGGGTTCGATTTCTGGTCAATGCAAGATTTTTATTTATAAACATTTAGCCTTCGTTAAAGGTAATAGGTTCTTTAGCGTGCGAAAAAAAGTTGATATCGCACTGCGTGCGAAAAAAAAGTTAATATCGCACTGTGTCCAGAAATACAGTGAAATAAATGCCTTCAAAACGACATTAAATGGATGCATGGAAAGGTGATGATTATGGACCGGAATTGCGAAAATAACTATAAGTTTATCGCACGCGAATGAAAAGCTCATTTTGAAATTAAGTGAACATACTTGGTAGACTTGGTAGCACAAAAAAATCGCATTTATCGCATGCATAGTATCGCTGTATACAATGTTCATTCCATTCACTTTTGTTGTCAAATACAAAGATTTTTCTCTTTGTTCATTAATTTATTTCCACTTCATTTTCTGAAAAATGTCTACCGAGGACATTGAGAACTACATCAACACAACACTAAAGCCATCCGAGGTGAAAAACTTTCCATGGCTAATTTGCGCCGACGACGAAATGGAAGCAAAATATTATACCGACGAACCATCCGGTAAATGGATGATGTTTTTTCCGAAGGCCCAGATGGATGCAAAGTGGTCAGAGGCCTGTGATCTGTTCCGTCAGGGTAAATTAACGGGCATTTATCAGATGAAAGTCAGCACATCGTATAAAAATGAAAGAGCCTCGAATAAGAAGGAGGGGGTTTTGATTTTCTTTTGCGGTCCAGCAAATAATGAGGCTGTTGTTGTGGAATACGGTAAGAATTTGCTGAATTTCATCGAATATAAGCCGAAGTGGGGCAATATGAGCTATAAAAGCAATGAACAGACAGCATTGGGTACACGAGCAACGGGTCAGGCTGTTAATCATCTTTACAAAATAGATTTAAGACAATGATTTGAAACGTAATTTGAACATAGATTTGTGCGACTGCATTTTTCACAATAGCAATAAATACCGTCGTCGAATAAAACATTTTTTATTTAAAATCTTCTCTAAAAACTTGAACTTTCTGTGTTTCTGCATTTCCTAACTTTCCATCTTGCTAACGCACTTTAAGCATGAGTGTGAGTGGTACTATAGAGTGGTACATTGTCAATGTCATTTGAGATGTCAAATGAGCTGTCATTTTCACAAAGCTAACCACAATGTTACAAAAATTTATATGAAGCTGTCATTGTTTGAGGTTAGCTTTGTGAAATTGACAACTCATTTGACACTATTTTGAGAGAAGAAATCGTTATTTGACACTGATCTATGGAGATAGATATTTCTATTCTACATATAATAAACACGATTAGTTGTGTGGTGTGCCGGCTGGTGATTGAATGAATTTATTGAATCTATACAACCGTAAGGGTTGCTTCGGCCTACTAAATCGTCTTATACTTAGAGGCCGACTACTTTAATATGTATCACTACAGTACTCTGATAGGGTACTGAAACTCGATAGTGTATGTTTATTCTCCTAACACATGCTAATAGTTATTTACATAACAAGGGATAAAAAGTTGAAAAGTAGAGTTTTCGTTTGAATTTTGTCGATCCGAGGCGAAGCCGATGTCAATAAACTCACGAAAACGAGACGTTTCAACATTTATCACGAGTTATGTAATAGTATGTTGTGTTACAAGTATTGTAATGCTGATTTTTTCAGCACTAGACTAGAGGTGTGCACCGCCGATTTTACGCCGGCGCGCCGCCGATTTTTTGCTAAATTTTCGGCGCGCCGCCGCTGAAAAATAATAGCTCACGCCGCCGCCGCCGCCGATTGTATTTTCGTCGCGTCGAAATTTTATACGTTTAGTGCTTTCAGCCATTTTAATGGGCGGCAATGTAAACTTAAATTGAAAAATCTATACAAAAGTGTATGCCTGAGTACAAGGTTTTAGCAAATGTTAAACCTCTCTTAATTTATAAGTCAGGTTTCTTTATGCTGTTTCTATATGCGTAGAAAGGAGTTTTTTGTTAAAAATTTTTTGTTGGAACTTTGGGTTTTTCTTCTTACTTGCACTGTACGACGGTGATTTTGTTTCTGCTGCTACGATAGGGTTATCTTCGAAGTAGTTTTCTATAACGTATCCTATTTCCATCAGTCGATGGCAAGTGTTTTAAGCAAATTTTTGAATACTCGTCCAAAGAAAAATTTTGCTGCTGTCTTGGGAAGGGTATCGATGGATACAACTGAGGATGGTCAGATCACGCTGGCCTGGGACCGACATCGATACCCGAGGTCGAAACAGCATTTGTCTTTTCTGTATCCTCACTTAACGTGAACCCTTGGGTACGTTACTCTATTTTCTGTGCAATGGAATGGAGCGCGGCAGATGGCAAACGACGTTTCTCTTATTGTCTGTTGAAGCAGATAAGAGGAAGAAGAAAGAAAACAAAATTCAGTGAATCAGTCAAAACTGGTTGAATACTACTGTAATTGTAAAGTGGCAAACTTAAGACCTTATGTGGAATTTGGGTGGAAAATGGCGCATATCACATGTTTCAGGAATTTATAAAGTGGAAAATCTTTCCGGTTTCAAGTTTTTTAGTCAAAAGACGAGACACGGGTATCTTTATTTTCAATTTTTAGCTGCTTTATGTAAAAAATTTGGGAAAAAAATCATTTTGGCGTAGTCTATACACTTATTACTTATAAATTTAAGTTTATCTAAATATCTTATTTTCGAAAACCTTCTACTACGATCTCACTCCTACATCGAAGATGGACTAAAGGCAACAGGAACGGTTATTGCATAAATCGAAAGATAATAGTAGTCAGTTTGCGTAAATGACATAAATTGTAAGTTGGAAATAAGAAACCTGCAGAACATCTAGTATGAAGATGTGACTTAAAATTTCCAACTTATAAGTTAACTTATAGCTTATATGTCATTTACGCAAACTCACTAATCATTCTTGGATTCTTTAAATTAGATGTTTTTAAAATAATAGGTCAGTGATTGTACATTCAAAATATAAAATTCCCCTTGCATAAGTGGTTGATACTTCTGATCGCAAGATAGTAAGAATTCAGTGTTCGGAAAAAGGATTGCGCACGCTTTTTCAAATGTTTTTGCATTATTTTCGAAAGTTTAGATTTTTTGTAAATTTATCGGCGCGCCGATCGGCGCACCGCCGCCGACTATAAATTTCTTTCGGCGCGCCGCCGCCGATTCCTTACCAGTCGGCGCACCGCCGCCGACTATTTTAAGATCGGCGCACACCTCTACACTAGACCTAAGTTTTTGGGTCGTGTTCTGAAAAGGATTTTACATGCTTTTGAAACCTAGCCACTTTCGACCCTAGGGAAAACAAAAACATGTAAAATGGCGAGTGCGAATGGAGGCGAGTGCTTGAATCGAATTCGCTAAAAAAAAGTCTCAATCCATAAAAAGCCATAAGTTAGGAACAACGTTTTTTCTAAACGACGTGGAAAATAAGTGACGAAGTCGCGATATTTTAACACTAGTTAGGAAAATAACGCACTTCAAGCAAATGTAATCATCGGTATAGAGTATAAATGGTTTTTTACAGTTGTGTGACACACCGTCAAGTTTCAGTATTTAGAGTGCCACTCATGCTTAAAGTGCGTTGATTTCATTCAAAATATTATGTCAGCTGTCAACTATGATCACTACTTTTGCTTGAAGTGCGTTCATCTTGCTTATGTTACTTGTTCGACAATGAGACATTAAAAATTAAAAATTCCGGATCTATCCATCCAGATTATATCCCTGCTGCATTTTCTACAGTAGGACAATGGGAATCTCATTGTATATAGATGCATAAACCGGTGAACATATATTTTATACGCTCGTTATAGAGTGTTATGATGAAAGAGAAGAAGATATTTTGACAAGTACCCCAAGGCAAGTTAAAATAACTAGTCTTCGGTTTTCTCGCTCTGATCATAACAGTCTATACACATTCTGATTTCTCTGGTTATATGTACCCGAATCAACCGGCATATGTATATTGGACAGAATTGTCAAAAAGACGTCGTGTGTGTTTGAATAAACGTTCTAGAAAATTTCACCGATAGGAGTTTCGAATTTAGCAGTAAAATCAAACAATTTAAAATTAATCAACACATTCAGTAAGTGCTAAAGAACGCTGATATCGAGATGACATTAATTCCATGCTATAATCGAGGATGCGGAAAGGATTTCGATCCAGATACTAATACCGAAGGTAGCTCATATTTTGTTGTTTTGCAATACACACACTCTTCATTTGTACATTAGTTGAGTTCGCCCGATTGAGCAATTCTAACGATTTTTGGTCTAAAATGGGTTACAAGGCCATCCCGTCAATTCTTATTTTCTTTTCTTTTTCCCCTTGATTTTTCAAATACTTAGAATCTTGTCGCTTCCATCCGGGCCTACCATACTTTCATGATGCGTACAAAGGATGGTCATGTTGCAACAAGAAAAGTGTCGACTTTACGGAATTCTTGAATATAAAAGGCTGTCAAGTGTCGAAGCATTCAAATGAAAAACCACCAGAACCGGAGAAGCCCAAACAAGACGTTGTCGTGGAAGAACCGCCACCGATGCCATCTCCTGTAGTCAATTCGGCATTGGAACGCATAGATTTCAATGCACCTCTGACCGTCATAGAACCAACTGTTGCGCCAGCATTAAAGCAAACCATAGACAATATCGGACCGAGTGCGGCCGCTAAGAGTGTAGCTGCTGATAGTAGGTACTGGTGTTTACCGACATAAGACTGTCAATAGTGTTGTCGATTAACAAATTGTTTCATTTACAGTTCAATTCCGGTTGGAACTGTGTGCAAGAATGGAGGTTGCGGTAGTGTTTATGAATCGCCGGTCTCGGACCAATCAATTTGTTGCCATCATCCCGGATGTCCCATATTTCATGAAGGAATGAAATTTTGGTCATGCTGTACAAAGCGGACGTCAGATTTTGCGACGTTTTTAAATCAAAAGGGATGCTCTGAGGGTCAGCACAAGTGGATACAAAGCGTAAGCACCAACTAAGAAACACCAACGGTCCATTACAATCAATTCAATTATTCTATCGTTTCGTATTCTCCGCAGAAAGAAGACTCCGAGGCAATTAGATGCAGATACGATTGGCATCAAACGGCCACGAACGTAGTCATTGCTATCTACGCTAAGTCCTACCATTACGCCAAAAGTTACGTAAAAGTAAATCCGATTCGGCTGGACGTTTGTTTAGTGTTCCCGCAGCAGAGCGATGCCGAATTTACGCTAAATTTAGAATTGAGAGGCGTGATTGATGTTGCACAGACGAAAGTTCAGTTTTTGGGAACCAAAGTGGAAATATCGCTGGCAAAGGCTGAACCGGGTAGCTGGGCGAAATTGGACTTCCCGAAACCGGTTCAGCCGGCACCAAGCATGCCAGCAACGACAAATGTTGACACTAAGTCGGATCCGGATTCGGATGTCGATTTGGACGATATTGAAGCTATGAATGCGGTCACAATTAAAGATATTTGAAGGAAGGATGTGTTGGCGAGCGATTTGTGAAGATTTTGTCTAAGATTTTGCTATGTTTTTTTCCGTTTATTTTTCAACGAAATGTTACAAATAAATGATCCTGCTCTTAATCTCCTGAACATGTTTGTTATTATTTGTGTCGATCATGTTGATTAGGACATCTTACCTTCTACTTATGACCCAACATGACATTATTGACAAAATGAAGAAGCAACATCATTCCATTGACTGAAAATCAGGGTCTAGCGATTCAAATATAGTGCTGGTAATTTTTTTGAAAGTAACCTTTTCAATTTAGTGATGGTAGCCATTTCAGTACCGGTAACTACTTTTGAAAATTCAGTGTCGGTAATTTTAGTGTCGGTACTTTTAGTGTCGGTAACTCTTTTTAGTAATTCTTGGCATCACACAACGTACTTCAAGCAAAAGTGGTTTGAGTGACAGCTGGCCAAATAGAGTACTATTTTGTACGAGAAAATTTTCCAGAATTTTTTGCAGTGCCAAAATTTGTTTGATACACTGTCCCGTTTCAGTACTCTATTTAGAGGACCACTCATGCTTGAAGTGCGTTGCATCACGATAAGTCTGTTACTCGACCGGCTTCAATGAATGTTGTTTTTAGCCCCGTACGAAGTACAAAGGGGCTTATAGCATTACGATGCCGTGTGTAATTGATGGAATACGAAGCAGACGATAAGGGCAAAGTGTTTGCCTATGTTCAGTTCATAGATGTCGAATCCGCAATAAAAATTTTGTCTGTCCGTCTGTCTGTCACGTCGATATCTTAAGTAAATCAAATCCGATTTCAAAAAAAAAAATTCCTGAAAAATAGTCGAAATAGTGAGGCTAAGTTCGAAGATGGGCATATTCGGGTCGGCCCTTCGTGAGTTAGGGCCACCTAAGTGATTTAAGGTCCTTTGGTGATATTTATGGCAAAATAAACGATGGAAATGTAAACGACACGGCAAATCATAGGTATTGTCAATACCAGGATTTTTTTTAAATCGGGTGAGTGGACCGTGACTTAGGGCCTTAGAAGTGAAAGGCTACTCGGCCCTATGTGTATTTTGCATATAAGTCGAGTAAAATTGATCCGTTTTTCCTAATTTTTGTTTCATTTGAAATGTAATCGAACACCGAATAGAATGTTGTTGAAAAAAAAAATTGGGTCCTTGGACTAAGGCCGCTACTAGGGCCCTGTGTGTATTTTACATATAACTCGAGTAAATTTCATCCGTTTTTCGTAATTTCATTTGGAAGGTACACAAAGGCCGAACAGAATGTAGTTGAAAAAAATTTTAAATTTAGGTCCTCGGACTAGGGCTGCTACTAGGGCCCTATGTGTATTTATACTCAATAAATTAAAATTTTAGGGCTATTTGAAATTTTTGTTTCATTTGAAAGGAACGTCGCACGGGGCTTCGTAATTGCGCTATGCGCAATTTCTAAAATGTACACATTTCATAATAATTTTACTTTAACTACACTCACGGGCGCAATAGGCTTACGGTTAAAGTAGGGTGACAGACGCACTAGGGTCACGTACGCAAAAGATTGTACGGGGCAAAGTCGCAGCAAACGCTCTGACTGTTCTGATGTAGCTTAAGCAAAGGATGATCGCACTCGCACGTTAGGTCAGTTGCGAGTTAATAAAAAATGAAGTTCGTTGAGCAGAGGCAGTTTCCCGGGAACGAGGTCTATACTACTAAGAGTTGATTCAACGAATTCCTTGCATAAAATTAGATTTGTCAGTTGAAAAACAAAGGAAAATTTGTATCGAGTTGTAAACTTTCCAACAGTTTACTATTGACACTTACCGATTTCTGTAATATATTTCGACATTTGAGAAATTTAGATCCCGCAAGGAGCGCATTAATTGATAACTCACCCTTCAACGCATAATAGTACATTACTGTCCAGCTATAGGACATTTTTTGTTGAGGCGTGTGGGAAGATTGTTTTTTGAGAAGAAGGCGAAAAACTGGTTTTGAGCGAGACAGTAGTCGTTTTCTGGCCGTAAGACAACAAAAACATTATTGATGTTTATAAACGAAAGAACTCGTTTGATGTTAAGGATTATACGCGTTGTTGGACCGCATATTGCTTGTAAATTCAATAGATTCTTAGCGACCGAAAAACCGCAGTTTTCGAATGCTCAAAAACCGATTATCCGATCCGGTTTAAAAATTTAAATCGGTTTGCATTCATAAATTTTACGTCGTAAGTGAATATGCATTTTCGAAAGCAAGATTTGAAAAGAAAAAGATAAACTGCCACGTCCGGGGATCGAACCCGGGCCTTCTGTCGTAAGTGAAAATCGTGATCTCAGTCCTATCAAAAGTATGACTTTTGAGTCTGTGATGGTAGTAGAACTTATACGCCTATCCGGCATTTAAAACGACAGTCGTCGCTTCCGAGAATTCTGCATAATTAAACTTGGATGTGGATTTAGTGTAATTGCATGCCGAGTACATCGGTGCGATGTTCAATTTTAAGGGTGAACCAGGTTCACTGAACCTTTGATCAAGTTCTGTTTCGGCGGTTCTTTCATCCAGTAATGCAAAGGAATTGTTTTTAGCATCGCTCAAGAGCGTATATTCTCGTTTGTCAATTACAGATTGTTTACGTAACCGTGCTAACCAATGGAACTTAGATCGGCTTGATTTTGAAATGTAATCCGATTAACGAAAATACCAAACATTTGAGATCTTGAACCAAATAGTAGAAAGAACGCAGTCCTTCCGAATCCTTGGACTGGTTCACATCGACCAGTGATCCGGTCTTTGATGTTGTGAATGATATATGCTCATCGCCAATGACAATCTCCAATTCCTGGAAACGAATCGAAAACAATTTGGTGAACCCACTTCATACCTAACCTCAATTCAAATTTAATAATGTTACTTGTCTGCCCACACGATCCGGTGGCGGCCACAATGAATCATCTTCAGCCATGATTTCTGAATCCAAAATTACTCGCTTCAATTCTTCCATCACTGAATGGTGGACGTAAGCTTCCTTTCGGATCATGGTGTCATTCTTGTAGTTGGAATTGTTTGCGTACCGCAATTTGCCGTCCGGACGAAATTCGAATTCCAGAAACTCATGGCCGAACTTGCCCTTATGTCCAACGTAATAACGAAGGTAGAAGTCTTCGGTCGACATCTGGGTGTTTTCCAATCTAATATCCAAAAATACCACTATGTTTGGTGGCAGATCGAGTTTGAAAACAAAAATAAATGGAGACAGCACCGAATGACAGATGAAGTGAAAATGCGATGGTTTTTGAAAGTGCGTTCAAAGGTGCGTCTCTGGCAAAATGCGATGTTTAATTATACGCGCACAATCTATATGCGTTGCGAGCGTTAAATTGTTGATGTGAATATTTTTCAAATTAATTTAAGTGACAACCCTGGATGTAAGCTTCCCTTCGGATCATAGTGTCATTCTTGTAGTTTGAGTTGTTTGCGTAACCGGTAACCCAGATATATTCTTCACACTACATAGGGTAAAATTACCAAATACAAGCCCCTGCTGTAGTTCGAGCACTCTGTTGTATTTTCTATTGAATGTTTATTAGTAAATTTGTAGATTCGTAAATTCCAGGGAGCCCGAAAAATAGTTCCTTCTGACTGATCTCATACAATCGTTACCGAAACCTCAAAGACTAGTAGCTTAAAATAGCAATGAATATAAACCACCCAGGTATGGTCTAATGTCACATAGGAGGAAATAACGATTTTAAAAACGGATTCTTCTCATATTCTTTTGACAAAAATATTGACTGCGTTCAAGATAAATCGACAGATTTAGAAGAATCGGCCACACCTGGTATGTACATTCATTGCCAAATAGGTGTAAAGAGAGATTCTTTGTAAAACAGCCTACCGAAATCTGTCACGTTTTACAGTGGGCTTTTTAGCCCCGTACGAAGTACGAAGGGGCTTATAGGATTACGATGCCGTGTGTAATTGATGGAATTCGAAGCAGACGGTAAGGGCAAAGTGTTTGCCTATGTTCATAGATAACGAATCCGTAATAAAAATTTTGTCTGTCCGTCTGTCCGTCTGTCCGTCTGTCACGTCGATATCTTGAGTAAATCAAATCCGATTTCAAAATTTTTTTTTCCCTGAAAGGTAGTTGAAATAGTGAGGCTAAGTTCGAAGATGGGCGATTTTGGGTCGACCCCTCCAGAGCTGGGGCCCCATAAGTGCTTTACCCTTTTTATAAAGATTTCTCTGGCCATTTAAAGGCTACACTTGTAAGTGATACATCAAATGAAAGGTATTTACAATACCTATCCACAAAAAAAAAGTTTATGGAAATTGGATGACCGACTCGTGAGTTAGACCCCTTGGTGTGAACTAGGTACAGGGCGGCAATCCGTTTTTGCTTGTAGGTTAGTCAAATTTGAACGGATTTAGATGGATTTTGATTTATTAGGTAGGTATTGACCGTACCAATCAGGGAAAAAAAAGTTTATGAAATTCGGTTTACCGGAGCGTGAGCTAGGTCTCTTGGAGTGAGCTTATATGTGACTACTCGCTACTCGGCCGTACAGTGAAGGTGGTGTTTTTTGTTAATATCTCGAGTAAAATTTAACCGAATTTCATGAATTTTTTTTTTGTTTGAAAGGTACTAACGAATGTAAAGCAGCCGTTGTACTTTCCACCTCCTAACAAAATGGCCGTCGGCTGTCAATTCGCGGGGCGAAAGCTATCGCTTTCGACCCTTGAATTGACATTTCTTTACTTTCGGTCCTCTTAGCAAGCATACAATAGTTATTTGTGTATCTGAAAAATTTTTTGAGTATCTGTTTTGGACGATTGTTTTTAGGCAATTTCGCGAGTTGTAGCCCGAACGAAGTGAGGGCTACATGCGAAAGTGCCTAAAATCAATCGTCCAAAACAGATACTCAAAAAATTTTTCATGTAAGGGGTCGAAAACCCGAGAAAAATCTCGAAACTCCCTCATTTTCGGCCCCGACACATGAAAAACTTAATACGTAACTCTTTCGGCCTACTCAATCGATACGTAATAGTCATTTTCATGCTTCGGGGCCGAAAATGAGGGCAATTTTTCGAATTTTCTCGGGTTTCCGGCCCTCTGCATGAAAACTCACATGTGCACCTGTTTGGGACGGTTGATTTAAGGCACTTTGTGTACCTGTTTTGGACGATTGATTTTAGGCAATTTTGCGGATTGTAGGCCGAACGAAGTGAGGTCTACAAGCGAAAGTGCCTTAAATCAACCGTCCCAAACAGGTGCACATGTGAGTTTTCATGCTGGAATAACTTCCAGATCCTTAATCCCACATAGCCCATCTTCGATCTTAACCTCAGGAATTGAATTCTGTGTCGATTAAAGAAAAAAAAATAGTAATTGGTTGATAATTATTCAAATTATCGTGTTTACAAGAAAAATATTGGGACAAACAATTCCGTTTTTTCATAACATATCATACAACCTTTCATACAAATATTTTAGGGTATTTTCCGGCATAAGACCCTGACTTATAGTCAAGGGAATTAGAACAAAAGAAAAATTTCGCATCTGTCACTTTTGCGTCTCTGTGTGAAGGCGATGAAGGCACGGTTATTTCAAACCTATGGAGATTTTCACTGCATCACGAACAAAACATATGTTTTCAGCAGGAAAATGATAACAGATGGCGTTGCTGTCGCCTCACCGGATAGAATACGTATGACAACATTTTTGGAACTGAAAAGATACGGATTATTCAAAACCGGGATTGAGTACTTCCGGTACTGGTATGTACCGGTATTGCATTCCCTATTATTTACCAATTCAAAAAACTTTTCGTAGAAAACATTTTTGCATATATTTCGTTAAATCCATAAATAAAATTCACTTCAGTTCATTGAAAGGACAGTATTCATATTTAGTGACTTTTCCACTACTTTTGCCCACAGATGCGAACAAAAATATTTTTTTATCACATTCATACCATCTCAAATTTTCGAAACAAAAACTTAAATTTTATTGATTTTGGAAATTAAACAAAGTTACTTCGAATTCATACGATAGAAGTGACCGGTAGTTGTGTAACTCGTCATCAGGTCATCATCGTCGGTTTCACAGTCGTCACTATTTGAATTTTTCTTCGTTGCAGTATCGCTTGGCGGTACGAACATGAGTCTTTGATTCACTGGCACAACGCACTTCTTAATTAAGCTAAAATCCGTGTACGGATGATACTTGCGATCGATTCCCTTCTTAAAATCGGTTTTCGTGACACTCATAAATTCGTCGTCGATTCTTTTACCGAAACTTTTTCCAGCACTGGGTGAATAGACGACGATTTCTGGTGGACGAAGTTTGGGTACCGCTTTGCTTATTCTGGAATGGGAAGTTTCCTTCTTTTGTGGACGATCGGATTCTGCTCGCCTGGAAGAAGTATTATGATCGTCGCCAACGACACTATCTCCGAAAACTTTATTGGAACGTTCATTTGAAACATCTTTACCAACTTCAGTGAAAACTTCATCGCTCAAATCACTGGAAATTTCATTTGAAACTTCTTTAGAAAGTTCTTCGGAAAATATTCCTGAATCAGATTGACTTATCTTCGACTTGCTTATCGACTTACTCTTAGCTGGTATTGACTCATTACGATTCCGTAACTTCACCTTTTGCGGAGACAATCTTTTTCCTTTAGTCGATGCAGCCTTAGGTTTCAGGTTTAGCCGGTCTGGCGTACTTTGTTTTTGTCGGCCTCTCGGTATATCAAACTTTTTCGAACTGATCAAGGCGTTGGGTAAATAATTATGTTCTGTTGGTGTTGCCATTTCGATATCAGGCCCATCCATCAGCTCCCCACTGGCGATTGTTCGTATTTGGGCAGCAGTGTCTCGTCGCATATTAAACGTTCGAGTTCGAGTTGTTGTTTTTGTCTGCATAGTTGTTATTGTTGTCGTTTTGTTGTTCTCATTTATTACGGTCGTTTTGCGCTTCTTTGTTGTTGTCGTAAATTCTTGATTCGCCTCCAACCATTCTTCGACAGTAACACCGCGATCAACGGTTTTCAGTTGAAAATTAATGCCTTTCTCAGCCCATCCATTAACACGGTCTTTAATGAATGGCTGCAGCTGCTTATCCATTTCTTCTACATCGAAATTGTCTTCAGTTTCACAGTCGCTCGTTTCCACGAATGATGAACCTGAAACACTGTTTTCACTGCTAACTGTCGACGCGTTTACATCTTCAACTAATTCCGGATCGGATCCTTCATCGGTGTTATATTTCTGTAAAACAAAAAAGGGGTTTCGATCACAGGGTGTAGACCAGAGTAACATGGAGCAACCTACATCGAATAGACTGAGAAGAATCTTTTCTCGATGGAGTAATTCCTCGTCTGTTGGCAAAAAATCACGTCTGAAAGGTAAACAACACGATTGGTGGTTTTGCATGTGGTGTGAGAGTTTGTTTTTTACTTACATTTGTTCACTGTGTTCCATTTATCCATCAAATTCTTGTGAAATTCGATATGGAAATTCGAAAGGACTACTGTTTTCGTCAGAAAAAGCTATATTTTCGAAATAAATTGTCTCAGATTTCTGTACACAAAAACAAAAAAACAAAATAAACGTGACGCTTGACAGATTTTCTCTTTTTACCGATTTTACGTAATTAGAACAAAGGCAGGTCACGCAATATTCAAACTTGTATAATTATATGGAGACAATTTGGTGGCGCTGATGTCTTGTTGAATTAAAATTTTCTCTTTTCTAATTTTATTATGTCGATCGTCTATCAACAAAGACCAGAGAATAGACTGTGATGATCAGAGCGAGAAAACCGAAGACTAGTTATTATAGCTTGCCTTGGGGTACTTGTCAAAGTATTTACTTCTCTTTCGACGTGGTACATACGTTGAGAGCGAGAGGACCAAAGGCCAGTCTATTATACTTGCCGTGGGGTACTTGTCAAAATATCTCTTTCTCTTTCATCATAACACTCTATTAAACGATCAAAATACTGCCTCTTTAAAATGTAAAATGCCATCGACTCCGGTTTCGGAATTATTAATCGAGAGCAGATTCCTTGAAAAGTCGAACGACATCGAAGAGTAAGCAACGACCTGTGCAAGGTTGTAAACTTTGGGTCTGTAAAGTTTACAGCCTTGGAGCTGTGGGATTAGTGTTGTCTAATTGTCTCACTTCAAAAACTAGGTGACCCTTGAACAAAGGACGTAACAGGACGATAATTTGTCGACGCAATAGGGGCCTTTCATAATTACATAACGCAAAAATAGGTATTTTGAGTGTCTCTTCACTTTTGTCCTGCAAGCTCATTTGAAGCTTTGCAACAAACGGTGCGACGCGTAGCGGAATTAAATCGAACATACTTTTGTCAGATATCACAGCCCTGCTTCTAGCACGAACATAAAAAATATTTGGAGGCTGATGAAATCACAGTAGGCACTGCGTTTCTGTTGTACAGATAGATGACTTGGGTTCGTTGTATGAGTTAAAACATACAATACAAACAATCCTAAACGGTAGCTCGTATCACTAAAGCCTCCAAATTTGACACTTGTCAATTCAGTGTTCATGCTAGTAGCAGTGCTTTGCCGATGTTCTAACATAAAAAAAAGCCAGTTCTTGCGAATACAAAACTCAAATTATTTCAGCGCACGCTGTAAAAGTCATTTGCATGGCTGCCTTGAACATCGGGCTTTAGGTTTTTTTGCGTATTGTAGCATATATGAAAGAATGATATATACGACAAAGTTGTCGTGGAACAAAAAAAACTGTGTTGGTAGTACCGAATTTTAGCTAGTTAGCTGTCAAAATGTATGAGATTTTGTAGCTCCTACAGCGCTTCAGCCGCTTCAGCGCATCGCTACCATCGCTACACCATCGTCTCATACAATTTTGACAGCTAACTAGCTCAAATTCGGTACTACCAACACATAAAATTTTAGCCTATGTTTTTCTTCTACATGTCTCTCATCATTCATATATGATTGTAGCCCGAACGAAATGACTTTTTACTATTTGAATGGTCCTGAGTAATTTGACAAATGTATTGCAGTTACAAAAATTATAGATTTCCCACGGGAATTTTACTTTTTGCAAATATGTTTAAACGCTTTACCGTTATTTCACTCAATTTTGACCAATATCTGGAAAGTAGGACAGTGACTCCATTAAATGTAACGGTAAACTCAAATAAAACAGAGCTTCTTCTCGTAATGAGAGTTGCTTCACGGCCGCTAAGCTTATACGCGGCTGTGATGGACTGGAATTTCACATACATGTTTTGAAAACTCTTCAACTGCTGCCAAAAATGAAAGACATACGATTAACGAGTTCCGGTCTTTTTTATTTCCTTATTTTTTAATTAATATAATTAAAGTCGAGAAACAAAAATATTGAACAATTAAAAATAATAAATTGATTTAGTGGTACACGGAGCGTACATTATATATCATCATCGGGGGTGTGTTCATTAAATATTTACAATTTTTTTAAAAACAATTTTTAAATATTTTTTATGTTTTATATGACTAGTTCCATTCATTTAAGAAGGATAAATTCGTAATTTACTGGATAAATTCGTAGGTTTCAACAAACTTTTGTTCCTTTTTAATTTTTTCTCGACATGTAGCGTAGTGTGTGGTGTACGTGTAATTGTGTCAACGAGTATATACAACTAAATCTGGCTTCTGATTAAAATGCTACAAACTTTTCTGGTCTTAAAAACAAAACAAAAAATGCATCAAAAATCGATCCACTCGACATTTTTGGTCCTTACAAAATAACTCTACGAATGACTTGTAGAGCTACCAGCATACTAACGGATATGGTAGTCATTGTAGTGGCGCCACTGTCACCGTAACTTTGTTTCACATAAACCAATGCTCGCGAATTTAGACGCTGCAATTGACGGTAATTGTGCGTTAATGGTCCACCCACATCGTCAGTGGTTTCCTTAAATCTTTCGATTTGAAGCATGGCAAATGGAACGCTTTCAGTTAAAATTGTCCATATCACCGCTTCATCACATGTGGGAGTTGTTAGTGATCCTAAAATGGAAATGTTGTCAATAACGAACGTAGCCTTAACAACGGACTTTATAATGCAGACACCGAAATATGAAATCTACCGCAACATTTAGAGATTGTGGATAGCTTGTGGGTTGTGGACCACACCAAGCATTTTTGTGGATTTCATATTTCCACGGTTGGTAGTGCTGATGTGCCTAATTTTCCATATCGGAAGATATCTGAACAACTTTTATGCACTGACCTTCATATCGGAAGAATGAATTTCGGTTTTTCGGCAAGAAATCTGCTGGTGCAATGGGGGCTTTGATTAAACTAGCACCACCAACTGCATTCTTAATTGGCTCAGCACTGTCCAGAATATTTTTCAAATTTATGTTATGTGCATCTGAAACCTAATAGAGGAGAATTAATAACAATCATATCTACATCGAAAGTAATGCGATGCTTACATGAAATAGAATTCCAAGCACGGCAACACCATTCTTGTTTTGTACAGCTTCAGCGAATGTACCGAAACGTTTTTCATGCGACACAATGTGAAGTTCTAACCCGTATCTGTAAATTAACCAATTGATGGAGACATTATGATAATTGTTCGGATGTTTTATTAAATAAAATCAATTTCGGATGCCTATTACATGTCTGTTCACTAGACTTTGTACGGTTTCTTCATTGGCAGTAGCACGTATAATTTAGTGCATGCAATAAATGAGGGGACCAGAAAGACGAGTACTCATCAAATTACTTTTACTTAAGCTGGTTGCAAAGAGGAAACGACACTGAGCGAGTGACACATTTTCGCCCTGCTACTTTTCGTTATTTTCTCATATCTAAAAGATGAGTAAAGCAGCGACGAGGCGAGTGAAACTGTTTTAGATGCGAAGGATATCATACGATTTGAGAAAAGCATTACGAAAATGCATCAAGAAAATGTTGATTTGAGGGGCGTTTTATTTTATTCGCGACAAGGAAGCTCGACATTAGTCTAAACCGAATCATTACACTGGTATCCAATGAACGCAGCATACCTGTAGAGTGGTATTTAACAGTTCGTCTTTTATATCAAATCCAATGCAACAAAATAATAATAAATCTTCGTCGTCCCATAATCGTCACACGATCCATCTTAATAAGCCACCGCTATAATAAATCACCTCTTTTCACCTAATCGTCACTTATTGCATTTAAGCTCTATATGGCTGTTCCACTGCATGATTTAGTGTTTGTAACATAAATAATACGTCGACAGTGTTTGAAAAGAACGTCTCTATGTTTAACATGTACGCGCTGAAATCAAAAATTTTTGAATGGCAAGTACAAGCTAATTGCATTACTACATGACATGGTTCAATTCAATTTGAAACGTTTTATTTGTAAATTGAGATAACCTCATCCTTTCTTTGGATTCGTCAACAGAACCATTTTGCAATTTAAGTCGTTGCATTTGTGATTTATTTGAATTTATTTTTTGTGACAGAAATTTGACACATCTATACGCATTTCACTCATCACTCAATTAAAAGGCCATTGCATTGATGATAAATGTGAAAATGGTATATATACGTTGATATTGTAGGTATAGATGGGTTCAGTCATTTGACTCATATATCATGAATTACAATTTGATTTCGTGCTTGCAAATTTTCCAGCCATCTGTTATCGACCTTCAGATAATGTGGTCTTTGCCTGATGTTGAAACGAATGAAGTAAAAGATTTTGCATCAGGCATTACGTGATAATTCGGACAATAGAAGAAGTAACCGTTTTGATGCAACACTTAAGACTACGATGAATTTACTTGAAATTGAAAAGTAATTTTAACAATTTTCGGGTATTTTAAAGAAATTTCGATAATTTGTAATCTCGAAAATAGGTTCTGCCTGCATACAAGTGCAGTATAACCTAAGAGTAATTATACCTAGAGAGGAAATTTGTACGACGAAATGTGGTCCCAACATCAGTTTGTACAAGATACACATTTCGTATAATTTTACACTGTGGCTATTCGCACGCGCGTGCGAATAGCCATTACACTTTGGATTTGACTATTCGCACGCGCGTGCGAATAACCATTACACACTGTAGTAGACTATTCGCACGCGCGTGCGAACAGCCATTTCACATTGAACTTGACTATTCGCACGCGCGCGCGGATAGCCATTTTACATTGGGTTTGACTATTCGCACGCATCCACGTTTTATCTCAAATCAAAACGATTCCATTTTGTCGTTATAGCGTTATTTATTGGCTGAAAACTTGAATTTAACATGTCTAGCGTAAATTCATTCAAAATACATATAAAAATATTTTGAGACCAGAATTAACTCGAAATATCCAAAACTTACGTTACATTAAATGATGGATTTTTTTTAATAAATTCAAAATAAGTTAAGTAAAAATATCGAAAGGGTCACAATAAAAATTCCTAGCGAATTTTTCCTTTTAACGACTTAATGTAACGACAAAGCGTTTCGTTCGATCTTAGGGATTTTTTCCATCGAGAAAATGTAAACGCGTTTGTTGATACTAACTAATTTAGCCTCCTACGAAATTTAACGCAAGATGGTATGTTACATTCTTTTTCATATTGGCACATTCATTGTTCCACTTTGGAACAAACCATTTTTTGGTAGAATAAAGCGAAAAACGTTTTGGAACATTTGAATTTACAATTATTTTATTGGATGCTGACAATATCGAAATGGCTTAAAGTTCAATATTGAAAATAAAAAATTTCTTCCGAAATTTTTTCATTAAAATCGGACAAAGTTCTATATAGTCCACTGTGCATTGGCTTGGCATGATCAATTTGATTATCTGGACGAGCACTGCGAAATTCAAGTTTGTTTTGGGTGGTGACTGAAGAATCTTTTTAATGCTCAAGTTAAATTTAATCACTCACTTTTTATCACTCCTTTTGAGCCATTAATGGTAAATAATAATTCTGTTCTGACCAAATTTTGAACCCATGATACTAAAACCAATTGCTCATGAAGCAAGAACTCTAACCATCACGTAATTTTCCGTACATAGGGATAAATGTATGGCGAAGATATAGTTTTCAAACAACCTTGTATGGAACACTTTTCGCAACTTGTTGCATGAATTACTATTTATACACTTGTCTGTGTATAAATGAAGACACTCTTACATTGCCGTTTGTTGATCTATCAGTTTTACGAGTACTGGCTATTCGCACGCGAAATCGAGCGCCCATGAAAAATACGAATATGATTTTCGCGCGAAAATCATATTCGTATTTTTCATGGGCGCTCGATTTCGCGTGCGAATAGCCAGTACTCGTAGGCTTAGCTATTCGCACGCGCGTGCGAATAGTTAAATCCAACGTGAAATGACTATTCGCACGCGCGTTCGAATAGTCTTCTACAGTGTGGAATGGCTATTCGCACGCGCGTGCGAATAGTCAATTACAATAAGGAATGGCTATTCGCACCCGCGTGCGAATAGCATCAGCCATAATTTTACATCAATACATGTATGCGATGACGCTATTTCGCCTTTGATAGTTCAATTTGCCCTCTTAATTAAGAGGGCAAACACATATACCAATAAACATTTCGCATTTCATGTTGGGACCACATATTTTACGTAATTTTGTTCGAAATTTCCTCTCTAGGTATAATTACTCTAAGAGTATAACCAGCAAAATAAACAGAAAACGAGATTACTTCTATGACCTTTGTAAAGTAAAGACTCAAATCTCTTGCTAGAGTAGTCCCATAGCAAAATGTACGTTAAAAAAATGAAGTAAAAGATTGCGAATGTTAACAGCAAACAAAGTTTCTCTAAAACTAAGTTCGTGATATGCATTCCTAGTCACTTACATCAATTTGTGTCGATGAAAAATTAATTACCTTTCATTATTCAATGTATGTTCAGATGCCCAATGGAAATGCATTTGATCCATAACAAAAGTACCAGGTAGTCCTCCTCCAGTCATCAGATATTCTTGTCCATCAGTTACATCTATCTGAACTGTAAATAGACAAAGCTGTTAGAAATAACCTCATAATTTGTGTTGTTTGTCTGGGGAGATTACTTTATGTTTGATGTAAGTAATCTTAAGCATAACAACGAGCTCAGTCTTATCAGTTCATAATAAATCTAATTCTGACATATTCTCATCTATGGTGTGACGGCATGTTATTTTTCATGTAATTTACATATGCCGAAATATAGTTGTAAAAGACGAATAAATTGCTTGTTCCTCATTCAATTAAGCCTCTAGTGACGGACAATAATAACTTGTAAACAGAGCCATCTCTTATTCTCTCATATAGAGAGACGAACTTTAGAACGAATGAAGTAAACGAGTTAGGTCGGCTATACTTGAATAGTCATTGGTTTGCAGAAGGAAGAAAATAGGAAACTTGAATAAGAGGAAAGTTTTGCTGCCAGAGCAAAGCGAGGCACGAGTTGGAATATCATATTTTCTTCCAGAGATACACGTTGTATCATACAACGTCACATGTGCGAGGTGTGATTAACTGTAGTTCTCCACGAAACAAAAGCAACAAATTGAAACATAATTTTTCGAAACAAAAAGTTTAGGGGAGAAAATTTCTAGTTTCTGTAAAAACAAAATTTTCTCATAACCTTTTTAGTGGATAAAATAATTTTAATCACACCGCACATACGAAATTGTAGATTACTATACCAGGGAAGTAATTTGATATCTCGTATCCAGATGAAGTAAAATTATCCGAGGGCTTCAGCCTATCGTCAACATTTAATAATGTGCGACTTACGTGAATGTCCGGTGTGTCTGACCTTTGCATTTTGAATTGGCTCGGAGTAGTTAATAAAACTTAATGACGGATAAACTCCAACAACGGATGCATCTTCAGCAAGGTCAATTGGACTTTGGCGGCGTCCAAGTGCACATTGTCCTCCCCAATTTTCGGGTCCTGAAATAGATAAGAAAAACATTGAAACATGGTTCATATGAATAAATTGTTGTTATGCCAAGGAGGCATAGGCAAAATTGTTACAAAACTTTGTAGAATAAATCGACACTGTATAATGATACAGTGTGCTGATGGTGGTTAGAATTTAAATCTCTAAACAGATAAAATTCGATCTATAGCCTTCGTCTCTGTAAACATTAGTAAACTTTGCATGACCTGAACTTGACCTGTTCCGACGTTCCGAGATTAAATTTTTAAAGGATTTTACATTTTCATTTACAAATTGTAACATAGTGAATGATCAAGGAATCCTGTACGCGATATACAACATACTTTATGAACACATCAGCATACACTATAACTGAGCAATGAATAGAGAGCGAAGACTAGCGAAGACTGGATACAGAGAATTGGTCTTTACAATTATAGCTGTAGTTACCAATAACACGAAGACAACCTTTTTACCTCTTGTTTTAAAAATATGCTGAGAAATCCGAACGTTAATGATTAAGGTGACATTAATTAGTAGGGTCCATGCCTAACGAAACGATACCATCAGGAAAGATGGGATTCGCTTACAACAACCTGTAGACAGTCAAAAGAATTTTTGGCGGGATGCAACGCAAATAACACCAAATTTCTTTTAAGTCTCGGTAGAGAGAAGTTGCGAGGGCTGATTGGAATCCTAACAGCACACAACAGCCTGGGTTATCACCTCAACAAGATAGGTATCATAAATGATCCAACTTGTAGAGGATGTGGTCTAGAACCGGAAACTGCAAGACATTTCATATGCACTTGCCCAGCTCTAAAAAATTTGAGGACTAAACATCTAGGAGACTTTTATTTGACTCCTGAAGAACAGTTAAAGCTAGACTTGGCTAACGTGCTTTCTTTTATTACAGGAAGCAAGTGGCTACTCGGACCTGAAAGGGGTATATAAAAATGTAATAAAACGGAGATATAACACAATGGGCCCAACAAAGACTGGCCTCGGTGTTTTTGATCATAAGATTTTCCAATTAAGACATTGTTCAATTTTGCTTATCGGTATTTGAATTTTGTTAGTTAATAATAATTGTAAAATGTTAAATCAAAGTCAGCAAATTCTAAAATATTTTTTGTTCAGACGGCGATCATCTCAGGAATAAACGACAAACTGACTAAAATAGAGAAAAAATGTTCAAAACAATTAAATTGTATCTTCAAAGTACTAGACCAAACGAAGTAATAGATTTAGTATAGTAAAATCGCTGATATGCGGATATGCCTGCGGTCTGGACAGTTTAAGAAATATGAGTCATCCGATGCGTCACCAGGTCTACAATAAAAAGTCATGCAGATAATATTGCACGACAAAACAAAAGATTGGAAAATAATTTACTGTCCTGACTGAATAATAAATTACATTAAACAACATTACAGTTCTATTCCTTTCCGGTTCAATAATAAAAAACGATTCATCAAAATCAATTGACATTCATCTTCAATGGTTAATGATAACGCCGTACTTTATATTCGTTTTTTATCTTCAAATTGCTTCGAAAATGACACTGTTAACAACTTAGTTATTGCTTGTCTAACAGCAATATACGAATTAAGATAATGATTGATGCGCTAATAGTATACCCATCACTTACAATCACTCTTGATAAACAGACAAATTTTCGTCTTTTTCCAAAAACAATGAAGACATCGTGACAACATTATTGACATGAAACAATTGTTTTGGAATGTACCTACAATCATAATTTTATCCGTAGTTAGAAAGATTCCGAAGAAACAGTAGCCTATTAGATTGTACGTTTATATTACGGTTTGATAACAAAATTCCGATTATATTGACGTAGTTTGATGTGACCATTGAAACCAGTGTTCAAGTACTTCAATATTGGGAATCGGGAAATTTTCATTGTAACTAAACAGATTTGTTATATGAAGGAATATTGGGAGCCTACATTTTCTTGCGCTGCGTGTATGTCTTGCACATGTTCACCCTCAATCGTTTTTAATAAGATAGAAGGAGATGAGAAGATAATCAGCCTCTAAGTACATAATGAACCTAGTTTTTTTTGGAACTATATATGGGTAATGAGCTAATTTGAGACTTTTCGAAATTATTTTCACCAAATGAAAACCGATTGTGACTACCAATTGTTACATATTGGGTCGGTGGCCGAAAATCTGGAGGAGATACCACCATAAAAATGTATGCTTGTTTTTAGCAAATTTTTGAAAATTATAGTTTATTTCACGAAACCTGAACCGATTTCGTTAAACTTTTTATTTAGTGAAAGCTATTGACAAGACGCGTAGTTTGACACCAATAAGATGTCATTGCCATAACGTCTCGGGGAGATATGACCAAAAAGTGTTTGTTTGTATTCGACTTTCCAAGATATTCTCAATAAATCTCAAATGATTTCTGTAAACTTGTTTCCCTGTAGAAACGAACACTATAATTCCATAATTGCACCAAATGACACGAAATTAAATTTTTAGAAGATTTTTGGTTCATTCTGCTTCGAAGTAAGGTGAAATCACCTCGACCACAGCACTGCTACTAGCATGAACACTGAATTGACAAGTGTCAAATTTGGAGGCTTTAGTGATACGAGCTACCGCTTAGTATTGTTTGTATTGTATGTTTTAACTCATACAACGAAAGAAAGTCATCTATCTGTACAACAGAAACGCAGTGCCTACTGTGATTTCATTAGCCTCCGAATATTTTCTATGTTCATGCTAGAAGCAGGGCTGTGCCTCGACCCAAACGTTGCCAAAATTACATTTCTTAGACCCGTACGAAGTACTGGGGTCTTATAGGTTTACGCATACGTTTGTAACACGTCGAATTGGACTCCCTGAGTAAGGGGAAACCTATTGTGGTTGTCCCGAGATGCCAAATCAGCGATAAAGAAATGTCTGTGCGTCTGTCTGTCTGTGGGTTCTCTAACTTGCGTAAAACGCATCCGATTTTAAAAATTCTGATTTTCCTCGTTTGGTAGAGAAATGAAGAGTTCCACATTAAAGGATTTTGATACGAATAGGTGTTTCGTACGGGCCGGCGTTAGCTATGTTGGCTCGATCAGGTTAGTTTGGTGAGTAAAGTAGATGAAATCAGCTTCACAGTGGTGATAAGTGTCATCCTCGAATTTTGACTCGTCGAGGTTATCTTGAAAAATTTTGTAACCATTTTTTTAAACGGTTTTGAGCTAAAGCAACATTTTCTGTGGGGTAACCACCACCAATTTCGAAAGAAAAATTCTGGCTATTAATGACCACCGAAAAATATCACTTTTATAGACACATCTACCACAAATTTTGGGCTACTAACCTCATACTGCGCGTCTTGACCATAGCTTTCATAGTTTTCAGGGAAAAAAAAGTTTACAGAAATCAGTTTACATTTGTTGAAAATATTTCGAAAAGTCACAAACGTGTAACGCTACTAACTGCCGACTCCTTCGATCACACAAGTCATAATTCGCAGGCTAAAAATTCCAATTCTTGTTGGTATGAAAGCACTGGGTCTCCTGAGTATGAGAAAATTTATAGACTGATTTGTTACCGCAAAACACAGCTCACTTTATGCCTCAGAAATGACGAAATTTGTAACGCAACTAACCCTGGAGTTACCCATATATTTCATCAGCTGGTACTTCCATGATTAGTCCCCATAGTTGAGTTTAATGGAGCTCGGAAAACATATAAGTTTAGGAGTGGTAGAGGTTTAGTTTAACAATTCGCACTGCAGCCCTTAGATCTTTCGGACAATTGAACCTTCTTACTTTTTTCTAATAAAAGACAAAAATATTTTCCGAAATCTTAGGAAATATTCTAAAATTCAATGAATAAATTTTCGGTCGAAGGGGTAGCGGATCTAAGAGCAACTGCAGATCAAAGAGCAACTGGATTAAGATTAAAATGATTGCGTCTCAGGTAAGGAGAATATACCAGATATACGGAGATCTCACATTTTCTAAAAAAAAATCAACCAGAAAGATAACAATAACGGGAAAGTCCACATTTATTGGCCGGCGCTAATCCAATCTTAGGTTGACCTTTACCAAGACCTATATGCTTTAATCGTTGAGATGAATTGTATTTTTTTCCACCTACAATCTAAATTATCGATGGTATTGTACATTTATAATTGGACATTTCAAAAAATAAATTGCGCTAACTCATCACCGTCTGATCTATTTCAAATTAATAAAAACTGAATTGAATAGGCCAATAAACGTCCAATAAAAATGATAATTTGGCTGCACTCATATAAATTTATCTTAGCATTTACGACATTCGAGTAATCAGTTTTAAGAGTGATAAGGAAGACAGACGTTCCATCAATATCATATTTTTTGCGAATGGTTTGCTATAAACTCCTTTTTGTCTATCAAAACACACGCAACCAAAAAAGACCCGGTTGGTCGAACGCAAATCAAAATTCATACTTGAATTGTTGTTGGTATCATTTAGTGGATCTGTTCATTTCAAGGGTCAATCACGAGTTTTATATTGACGAACGACTCATTCATATTCGACGAAACAAAAAAAGTCACTCGAAAGATGGAATCTTATCGTGATATTGGGCGTACTTCAAAATTACAGATGCAGGGGCTAAAAAAAGAGTTTTGCGATGCGTAGCCTAATCAAAGAATGGGCACTACAAGAAGTGGTGACGTTTTCCACCAGATTGCAACTTTTATGATACTTGAAAAAATTACATTATTTTGCCGTGCAATGATTTTTTTTTCACATATTCACTAAGCACTAAATAGAATGCCTCTTGGGCACAATAATTACTTCGTCTCAAAGCCTATTTTTGAGAAAATATTTTCTCGAAATTTCTTGAAAACTATCTAGAATTTCTTCAAAACAATTTTCAATAAAATAACCTTTCCTTCGTCTGTTACTCCCGATTGTTTGAGCTCTGAGACACCCTTCAAAAAGTAGTGAGGACCATAATGAGACCATATGCTTCCTATATTTTCAAAAAATGTCTTATACACAGCTCCGTACGTAAGAGGAGGAAGTCCTAATTTCTTCTTTTTCTGTGTGGGTAGATTCAAATTATATCCATAAACCGATTAATAGGAAGGTTCATGTTTAGATTGTGATCAATATTGATTGAAAGAAACAGTTGACATACGGAATTAATACTTTGTTGTAATGAGACAAAAAAATTGGACAAATTTTACAAACAGGACCTTCAGGAACCTAGTATCAGTGAAATTTCTTAAAATACAAATTTTGAAATAGGTTGTTTCACTTCACTAAATAATTGAAAATTGTTTTGATTATGAGTCGACGTCAATGAAATTTAGTCGTGAATTTGATGAACATTTTTCCAGCTGGTCCACTTATCCAATACAAACATTTTGTGTACAAGTTAACAATAAATTCATCTATTATCGATAACGACGATAAAAATATTGACAAACCATGAGCTTGTGGTTATATGGTCATTTATATCGTAAATTGCATCTTGTAAAATTGAAGTACAAGATTTGAAATCAACCGATTAAAATATCTTTGATCGATGGAAGTTAGAGACCAGACAATAATTCCGTATGCTGTATGTAATAGGTTAAAGAGTTACACGTATAGGTGTGGTATTGGTATTAATGCGTATGAGCAGTTTGTATATGGCATATCGATGAAAAATAAACAACAAGTCCTAAGTCAATTAATCTTCTACACTTTTCTACCTCCTATATTAAGATGCGAGAGAGACAGAGACAGAAAAACTGACAGCTGATTCAAATGTATGTTTAAATTTCACTGAGGTTTACTGTAACACCATAAGAGCCTGTGGTAACAAACCGTACGAAATTCTGTAATTTATGTAACATCTTGATGCTGAAACTAAGAAGAGGCGAGTAATAGAGTAATAGGGAGAGTATAACCGTTGGCACAACATTCGGAATCAAAAAAGTTTTCAAAGGAAATCAGATGAATAAATCAAATTTTTAAATGTCTAAATTTTTAATTATACATAGACCCACACATGTAAGAAATCCGATAATTAAATTTGAAGGTGAAAAAAATGTTTCTTTTTGAATCCCGAGACGTCTTTCAACAAATTTCAACTAACTCACCGAACCACCCAAACAATTTAACTTTTTATTTGATGCTCAGTCATCAAAAATAAGTTAATCAAAAAGATAAAATAAAATTCTGAAAGAGTCTTCGCAACAAGTGGCAAACAGTTTGGGCGGCATTTTCGTTGAGAGATTTGACCAGAAGAAAAACAAAAAGAATATTTCCATATGTTCAACAGATCAACGGGAAAAATATTTCAACTTGACAAGATATTTTTTCTTGCTTTACAATTTTTTCGCTTCACTTTTTTTAATTTATTTTAACGTTAAAATAAAAGAAAATATTTATTTACGTTTAATTTTCGTGTGTCGTCCATATACAAAAAAGTATATAGTCTGACGTAGGTAAATGTATTTTAGTGATGCGATGAGTTATCACGCTTAGAAACATTCATCATCGGACACATAGATTTTTTTTATTGGGAATTGGAACGGTAGCTGTGTGAGAGCACAAAAAAAAATCTCAATGTTGATTTGAAATTTAGGTTAAACCGAATGAGTTCAACCGAAAATTTCAATTAAAACCATCCGAATAAGCAATTTGAAATGACCGGACAGTATACCGTACGAAAATGTTGTTTTTTGTCTATTCGGAATGAATGTAAATCAATAACTCGACGATCCAATAATTGCTATACAACAGAAGTTCTAATTCGTTTTACAGGTCAAATTATCCATATTAATATACCCGACAATTCACATTGGTTCAATTTAATCCTCAATTTATGAATATGTTCGCTCGTAAGAGGATTACGACTGGCGGTAAAATGTGGGAAGAGTAGGTTACGGCTGATGACGTTTTTTTTTTGTTTGAAAAGAAATTGGAGATCCGGCCTTTGTCTGGACAATTTCATTTTGACGAGTACTGACGAACAATGTAACTACAATAATAATGTCCATAGTACCATAGTGTCCGTTTCAAATTCCCGCTGAAATGATTCAATATAAAGGATGTGCAAATAATAATAAATTTCTCTCATGTAAGGCAATTAGTATCATATGATTGGTACTCTCACGTAAGGTGACTGTACTTGCTTTAAAACTTCGAAGAGCCGAATTAAGTCCAACACGAGCAATTTTGCGGTGCTGAGATCGACAATTATGTTGCCATTTTCATTGTTTAACTTATGCTATAAATCGGATTTATCGGATAAATCGAAAAATTGATCGAGTGTTTTAAATCTGAAAATCCCATTCTCTTAAGTGTCACCGGGAATACGATATTTCTATTGTTTAAGTCAGACAAAATCGGCTGAAACCGGTTTTAACAATAGAAATATCATATTCCCAACTGACACTAGATGCTAGTGTTAGTTGGTTCTTAGTCAATCTTCTATCTAAGCGTAGAAATCAAGCTTCTCGATACGTCGAAACGACATTTTGATGATTTGAGAGATCTTCTTCAGAGCTTCATTGTTATTTGGCCGCTATTTTAATGCATAGCCCTAATCTGAAGTGTAAACCCAAAACACCGTATCGCATTTGTGTCTTTGCTTTTAAATATGTTTCGAAAGCTTTAAGCTTCTTTTGTATTCCACTAAAATATTCCACATTTTCCAATGAAATTTTTTTTCAAATTTTTCGAAAGCACTCAAAAGCACACAGATAAAACGATACGGCGTTTTGGATTAACAGCGCAGTAATTAAAAAAACTAGCCCAAATTTACATAATGTGCGACTGGTAAGTGCAAATCTTTTAATTTTATAGAGATCTGATGCGTGGTAAGTAATCTTAATTGTTAAAACGATCGTTGAAATGTAAAAATTAAATTCGGCTCTTCACCATTATATTCTCACCATTAAAAATGAATTCAATGAGTGATGACGGGACGGTTAATAAAAACTCTAATAATAGGTACACGCGAAAAAACGATAAAAAGATTTTTTTTATTTAGATTTTTGTTGCTGTCCATCAGCAATAAAAAAGCAGCAGAAGAAAATTCATAAAAAAAATTTATTTCGGTAGCGATGTCGAACCTAACCCAAAAGTAATAAAAAGACAATTTATTATCGCGAGAGCTTTCTAAATTAACATTTTTACCAAAAGAAAAGTCATAAAATAAAATATTTCGGTAAAGAAAGATATTTTAACAAAATAATTGTTCGGACAGTTTTTCATTGAAAACGTTTTAATTCAACTAAATTAACTTTTAATATCTGTCGCGGCAGGGATAAAAATATATCAATCCAAAATACCTTTATCAATGCGATAAAAGCCGGTTGACGCCAATAATTCAACAACAAGAAAAAACAGAAGAATTTACAAGCTGATTTAGTAGCAATTATAGTTTGACAATCAATAGCCTAATTGGCAATTTCAACGCCACTGATAAAATCATCTACAACTAGCATTACGAATCGAAGATAATTTTTTTGTTTGGTGATTGATGGAAAATCATAAAATATTTTATGGAACAAAATTTATCACTGTAATGACTTACCTTTAACAACGCCGTTTTCCTGCTCAACTGGATATCCCCAATGGTCTGCCAATGCGATTGCAATGCCTGTAAAATAATTACATTTTTTTGATGATTAGATTAGGATTTGTTTCAGTTTGTTTATCGTATTACAAATATTGAATTTATTTCAGTAAACAATGATTACTACCCATAGTCTGAGAACCGAAATCTTCAAACCATGGAGAATCAATGAACATTACAAACGGAATACACATGGATGTAGATAGTTTTCATATCGAAGAAATAGTTCTACATATTGTGTACTGTACATAGTAATTGGAATATTTATTGTCCAAACTATATCATTCTTTATCGGAATATAATTCGGTCTTGAATGTTGTATTGACATTCTTCTTTCGAGCCAATAGAGAACTGCATTTTGAAAATTTCTTATAAAAATATTTAACCTTCAATAAGAAAACTACGGTAAATCACAGACGGCAATTAATTAACATGTCAGCGCGCGGTAAAGTGCACTTCACATCACTGTTTGTGACTGTGAAAAAGTGCTTAGCGGACGCTGGCATGTAATAGTTATTTTCATAACGCATGCTAAAATGCTAGCGAATAAGAGGTTTCCAACTCGAGCCGGAGGCGAGTGTTGGTATCGAATTCGCTAAAAAAGTTTTTTTTAGCATAAGTTAGGAACGACGTTTTTTTTAAACGATGTGGGAAAAAAGCGACGAAGTCGCGATATTTCAACACTAGTTAGGAAAAAATCTTTTACGGGCTTGTGGTGGTAAATGCAATTTTTGAGTACATTTTTCTCATCTACCGACCAGAAGCACTTGAAGCACTGTACGTACGAGGTTTGAAATTCTATTTTGACGAGTGGGAATACAGGCCTCCACTTTGGATCGGGCCATAACGTCCCCACTCGTCAAAATAAAAATTTGGAACCTCGGACGTTATGTACTATTACTTCATTTATTAAGTGCTATATGAAATTGCATTAGTTACAGGCCGCCGTTAAAAATTAAGGAAAATGTGGAAAAACATTTTCCCAAAAATAGTTCTTGTGTTTATTCCAGGAAGCGTCGTAGCCAACCCCTAATATTATTACATTTTTTTTGGGGGAAAATAGACAAAAGAAAAGAAAAAAAAAAGAAAAATGTAAAAAAATGACTCTTCAGGTAGCAGTCCCCCTTACACTCGTTAATTACAGCGCTGTGTTACTAGAGCAACCCATAAAGTTTCACCTCATTCAAAAATTCCACATTTTTCTGTACCTACTTCACATATGTAAACAAACATCTTCTGGGCTCATGAACTATGATTCAATTATATAATGTAGATGTATACCTCTCATTGTGAACTAAAAATAACTCCTTGACAAAGCAATTTGTCATTAAAGAAGGAAAATTAATGCAAAATCTAGTTGTTAACAGTCTCATTACGTCTCTTCCACCGCATAACCACTTCAGATGCAGAAACTTTCTCGATTATTTTAATTATTTGTGGAAGTGAAAAGTGGAAAACCAACCAGTTGAAGTTGTTTTGGGTGTTGAGTTGAGTGTATGTTTACGTTTTCACGAGGGGCAAACCACTCAAATGAGTTGCATGCGATAAAAAAGGTTGCATTGGAGTTATACGTTTAAAAAAAAGAGTTGCACGGTAAAAAGAGTAGCACAAGAGATTAAAATAGTACATAACTGCTTCGCTAGGCCACTTTTGTTGAGACGTCTGGGAAGTTTGTATTTCGAGCCGAAGGCAAAGAATGAATCCCATCCGCCTCAACAAAAAAAAACCAACGAGACAGTATGATATTTTGTTGTCTTACGGCTATAAAATGCGAAAACTGGTTTTTGTTCACACTGTAATAGGTCCTTTTCTCGCCTCAATAGTTGAAAGTGATACATCCAACGATTAGATGATATTAATATGATATTAATGATATTAATCCCGAGTTATGTAATGGATTTATCAAATACGCACGGTGTTCGGATGTCAAAATTGCTTACCTAGTAGAATAATTTATGTTTAATTTTATTTTTAGAACACTTTAGGTCTATGTTGTTGTCTCGGCAAGTCTCGACTTCTTCGTGACAAGTGTGCAATATATATTACATGCTTTTGAATCCTAAACCAAATTTCTTGTTTTCTCTAGGTGTGTAATAAGCCACTTTCGCCCCTATGGAAAACAAATGCATGTAATATATATTACAAACTTGTCACGAAGAAGTCGAGGCTTGCCGAGATTGATAGTGATAAGTGTGTACTCTATTTTATCACATAAGCGAAAACGAGACAACAACATAGAACTGAAGTGTAATTTTCGAATTAAACTTCTCGTTAAGTAATTTTGACATCCGAACACCGCGCGTGTGTGATAATAGTATTTTACATACTACATGCGTCGGAAACCGTACTTTTCATGTTTCAAGCACTACTTTCGACGCTCTTAGCATGTAAAATCCATTACATAACTCGGGATAAAAAGGAAAAGTATCGTTTTCGTGTGTTTGTTTACTTAGGCTTCGCCTCGGATCAACAAAATTCGCACAAAAACTCTACTTTTCATCTTTTTATCCCTAGTCATGTAAAATACTATTACATAACTAGGGATAAAAAGATGAAAAGATGATAAGGGCGTCGAAAGTAGTGCTTGAAACATAAAAAGTACGGTTCGAAGCATGTAAAACATTTAATCTAACAATCCAATGCAACCAGCCTATTTTTAAATGGCACAAAAAGGCACAGAAAAAGATTTGCGTACGAAAAAAAAGTTTCGTCGGAGTTGCACCCTGAAAAAACAGTTGCAAATAAGTTTTAAATAAAGTGGTTTGCCCCTCGTTTATTCATCTTAAACCGGACCGGAGACCAAGTACGAACAAAAAATACAAATAAAAATTTTGATTTATTCTCAATGAATTGTCGTAATTTAGTGGACTGAGTAAATGAAAATGATGGAAATTGAGCTTACAGGTGGACGAGCACTGTTAGTCAGATTTTCCAATGCGCTGTGGCATCATAATTTTACTGGTTCATATACTTTAATTCTTTTATGTACTAATGACGACTTTGCATGGAATGAACTGATTCGAACAAACACTGTGACTGGGTGGTACTTATATTTGTCAGAGAATAGATAAAAGGAAACTTAAATCATTGTTTACTTTGCTGAGAACAAAAAATGATTTTTTTTTTCAAAATTACAACAGTTGCAATGCAGTCGCGTACTGTTAATCCATAAAAGATTTTATTATCAAAATCAATTTGTGGACATGCAAAACATAGAAAAATTTATTTTAAGAAAATATCTCGCATGGTTCACACCTTAACTCTCTTTCTATTGTTGTATCAAAGAAAACACATTTATATTGTGTACGTCACACTCCTTCACTTCAAGAAAAACAAGCGAAAACACACTGCATGCATATATATATATATATATATATATATATATAGTCTTCTCTTTTCTGTAACTTTTCAGAGACATACGTTGCATAATGCTCTAACTAACAAATCATAAATTCTAAATTGGTGTATGTCGAACGAGCGTACTGTTTTGCAACATTTTTTAATAAAGTAACGTAAAGCAAAAGTGTTCTACCTTCTCATTCACATTTTTTTTTAAATCCTCTTTATCAACACCATGTTGGATGTTTATAACAAAAAAAAGCTCTTCCGAGATGAAAATATTGAAAAATGCATTCTATTACACCTGGATGAGGTGTACTTATATCTACCACTTTTGAAAACGTCGAGTGCTGCTCAATAGCAAAATACATTTATTTGTTTGTTACATTCAAACGGTATCGCAACTACTTGAATGAAACCTATTTCATATTAGCAGCTTCAGCAGCAAGACTTTCAGGATGATGGTATTGTGACAATTTTGTTCAATCATTTCTTCATTTTCTACGTGTAAAATTGAAATTAGATTTCGGAAAATTTTACCAGCGAAATTTTTTGTCGATCATTGAAATTTATCGACAGCTTTTTTATTGCGGCGTAGACCTTTTCAATACTCATGGAGGTTCCTCAATTCCTCATCCTATGTTCCACAGAGTCTTACACTCTAAGTGACTAGTAGTATTTCTCTTTCTATTTTAGAGCGCTACAAAAAAGTATTGGCTCCGGTAGTAGACTCTAAACAAGTTTGTTGAAAAATTTTCTTATCTATTTTACGCCTACGAAACTTCGTGGAAGTTCCCCATAAGAGCGCGTTGGTTAGACAGGAAAAGCATATATCCATCCCAACATACCAACGAGCTCTTGAGTTTTAGTCGGCACAAAATGGATTGGAAAATTTGAAAACAATTTTGTTTGGAGCCGCTACCGTAGACAATATTTTAGGTCGCTCTAAACTAGAAAGACAATAAATACAACAGTCGATAAGAAGTACCATGATAGTCTCGCTGTAGGACTGTAACCTTGTCGGTATTTTTTAAGTTAGTTCTTGTTAGTTCTTGCTTGATTCCGTGTAGAATAGACATTTACATAACCGAAATAATATCTTGACAATTTTTGCAGAGACCTAGACGAGACCAGTCTTGACTGCGGTGGAAAATAGCTTTCGACAAATCGTGAAACAATAAGGAATCGTGTGAGATGTCTTAAAAAAACACTGAAATCTTCAGAAGTACGTTCGCCACTGTGACCTACACTGGACAATTGAAAGAAACCATCTGCAGCATAAAAATCGTCAATAAGTTGCATTTTGTTCATTTCATTTTTAGATTCTGCTGTTATCTATACGCACTACGAAAAGTCGTTAGTCATACTTTCAAGACGCTGGTTTATCTCATTTTTATGGATATAATATTTATGCGACTGTACTGACACTGGTACTATTAATAAATTTTGTTAAATAACAACACAATAGCTTAATTTCAAATTGTTGTAATTCAATGTTGTTTGTATCAACGCGATGTTGATAATTTTAATGGTTAAGTAGGAAAATAAAATTGTCGTTAAATCTAACGTCTATCATCAAATAGTACAATCGCTAGAATTTTTGGTTGTGTGGCCGTTGGCCTTTCAGTCAGTTCTCATATTGTTGATTCAATTGCTAAAGAGTGGTAAATTCTTAAGAGGAAAAACGGAGAAGAAAAAATCTTAAAAGAAGAATTTTCGTGTCTGCCATTTTTTTACTTGAAGCACTGTCGCATCAGACTATACCGAAACTTCTAGGTAAATTTCTAATAGATTATTGAATTTGGATAACTAAACAAATTCAACAGATTGATGGAAAATGTCTTACTTTGTACTATCAAACTACCAAACTGAACCGGGTTCATACTTGGTTTTCGACCACTATCCTGTCTTGTAAGGTTTCAATAAATCCAGTATCTCTCTATCTTATTGTGTGTCATGTGAGTGGTCTGCTATGATAAGATTGAAAAACTACCATCATCTAAGCACATCGTATGATTCGAATTTCGCAACTGTAATTGGGTGCTTTTAAGATAGGACATGTACGCAGCAGCATGAAGGAGTGCTATGAGTCAGAGCGAATGTTTCAAAGCAGTTACGTATTTAACATTCTGAATCAATTCGTTCGCTTAACATAACAAGATATACACTGAAATTGTACTATTACGGCTATGGGCTGTGTATTACACCTTTTTTACTGTACTTTCAAATTGTTTGTAATAACTCGTTAACTTGTTAGATTAATGTAAGACTTGGTAGATTTTGTCACGACGATAAATAAGTATAAGTTGTGACTAACACGTTGACCTTTCAATTAAACTGGGAAATCTTTTATATTTACTTCCAAGATTTTAGGCTCGGCAGAATAACATAAACCAGACAAGAGCGGTTCATTTTTGAAAGGTCAATTAAGGGACCTAATACACAGTATGAAAATTAACTCAAATGAACACTGACACTTTACTCTGTTGTGTCTTAAGGCATCAAGATAATTCAAGATAATTGTTCACAGTTTTACTGAAACTAGAATCAGTAATTTTGAATTAAAATCTTTTTGGAGTGTAACTAACAAATTGCCCATAGAAAAAACAATTAAAAAAAATGTCAAAAAACCGGGACCTTTCCATAAACTTAATTTAAAAAAAAAAACTAATTTCAAATTTAGACTTATCGATGTCACAGTTGTAATAACATAAATCAGCTCTACTAATCATTGGTCATTAAATTAATAAAGTCGAAACTCCCGAATGATCGCTCCTATATTTTACCAACATTTCCAAAATAGGATTTTTCATACCTAGGACCCGAAAAAGGGTCCGTCCAATATGAAAAATACTATTCGTACCACGGACTAAAAGTCTTTTTTAGCGTATTCGTATTCGTACTTCTCACACGCTAAAAAAACTTTTAATCCTATATTGTATTTTTAACTGATTAACACAAACCTTTTACTTCGTTGGTTTTAAATTTGATTTTCTTATAATAAGAGAACATTATTACAGAGTCACTGTCATTAACAGATGAAATACTATTACGTATTATTTGCTTTCGATTGTTTCGAAGTGATAGGTATGTGGTAAGTACGACAAAAGTTAAAACCTTTTTTGTTCCTGCATTACGTTTCACCTATTACCGAAATTACTAAAGCATTGCGTAGAACGTAAATCTTTTTACAATCTGTTAATAAATTTTATTGCCAATCGAGATTGTATCCTAGCAATTCAAGATCTTCGAGGTCTTTTTTCTGCACAAAAATGAAAAACGTTTTGCTTCATATAATCATCAGATTTGTGCCATGCGTTTGTGATATACGATTTGTTTGCTTAAAATTTGAGTTTTATGGTGTTACGGTTCTCATTAAGGAAGTGTAATTTATGATGTTACTATTATCTTCTTCGTCATAAAGACATTTTTCATTCTTTTTTTTTGCATTGAAACGGTCTTGTATGCGCAATATTTTCGGATTAAAATTTTTCTTTTTGGTGTATTGCAGACATACATATATGGACCAGTACATTTTTATATGACTTGTTTTGCAGTTAGTGAAAAGTACTCACCACAGAAAATCACCAAAAGCTTAAAAGTCCACATTTTACTTTCACTTTACAATTTTTTTTTTGTTATTTTTAAGAAAAATAAATTTTTACTTAGGCGAATTATTGAATTTGATTTAGAAAATAACACAAATTCCGTAAAGGACCGGTAGTCAATTTTAAATAATATAGAAAATCAAATCTACCACTAGTCAATTATAATAGCAGCGATTCGTTTAATTGAAAAATTCTATTAATTCAAAACACAACAAAAAAAAAACAAAATCCAATCCCGCCAATTTAGCACAATAATTCCGCCACGAAAAAAAAACTTTTTTTCCCCGATCTCTAATTCATACAGCCAATTTGCATTTTCATCCACAACCTCAGTGCATAAAAATTAAAAGCTCTGCAGAACTCAACTTATTCGACTAAACCACCCGACTGCCAAATCAAATGGCTTTATATACAATGCAAACTCATCTCTTAACGACACACTGTGTACAAGCACATAAATATCAAAACCGACATATCATCTGTTGACGCTGATATACTACTTCATGCGAGATACTTATATTTCCCTTCCCATACTGATTTATGTGAGCGAAAAGCGAAATCAATGTGTGTATATAGTGTAGTAGTTTAGTGGTTATGCAAGTGTTATGGTCCTTTGAGGTAGGTGGTTTTAGTATAGGAAAGAAACGGTGGAGAAAATTCGTTGAAAATTTTCTCGGCTTTTTTCAGACTTGTGCATGTAACGAATAATATTATATCCAGGTGTTTGAGCTTGTGCAGTGTTGTAGAGTGATTCGGTAAAAATTAAATGCAACTGTATGAGTTTTCGATGAGTTCTCTAATTCTCTAATTTTGGGCTTTATCTTTCAGAAACGGCTAGTAATCGTTATCGAAAGCGACGGTAAAGTGAAGTGGTACAAATACAAATTAGTTAAAATAACTATTACAACAAATGAAATTGTAGATTTCGCATCTAGTATATCGCTTTGGCGCTTTTAACTGTTTAATAGGCCAACATTGTAGCCTACGATTGTGTTTTTTGTTGTGTTTCGTATTTTATTTTCGATATATTTTCACCAGAATCCTTTTTGAAAAATGTATGAGCGCAATAACGACCACAAATGTGGTAGCTTTCAATAAAAAATAGATTTGGTAGCCTGGCAAGTATATCGCTGTACATTTTTCAAAAAGGATTCTGGTGAAAGTTTATCATCGAAAATAATCTAAAATCAAAAATTTGAAAAGTGCCCAAATGTAGGAATCAAATTTCATCATTTTCCTTTTACTGTAGAGCGCTCTTGACGACATGTCGACCTACCACAAAAAAAGAAGACACAAAAAGCAAAAACCCCTGGCCTTATTGTGTGTTACGAGTCTTAGGCTTGTAGCCTTCACTGAAGGCAATCCCTTTAGTCACAACGATAATTGCGTAATTCTATAAATTTTCTCGCGAAGACTTACGTAAATCGACCCCAAATCGCGTCAGGTATTTAAGTCATTTAAATGGGATGCTGCGAGTAAAAAATTTTTTTTCAATCTCTTGTTAAAAAAATATTACCAGACCCTGGACAGTGGACAACGATTCTCGTATTTTCGTAGCTCCAAATATTCGTAGCTTGACAGTTGTGTGTATAAAATCCCATAAGATCTGTCAAGTTACGAATTCTTAAAGTTACGAACGCTACGAGAATCTAAGCTCTGTGTTTATACACTGGATACATATCACGAGACTTTGCTGTCTGTGAAAGGCTATAACTTGGTAAAAAAACATCGAAATGAATTCTATCTCGCCTGACATTTGAGTGAGTGAACCAAACGTTCAATTTAGTCTTCGCCTCGAATCGGCCATCGACAGCTAGTGCGATAATATATATTAATATTACACACTTGTCACGAAGAAGTCGAGGCTTGCCGAGACTGATAGTGACAAGTGTGTACTCTATCTCATTACAATAAGCGAAAACGAGACAACAACATAGACTTGAAGTGTAATTTTTGAATTATTCTTCTAGTTAAATAATTTTGACATCCGAACACCGCGCGTATGTGATAAAATATCTTCATACCTAGCTTGGTACATAAATAGGTACTTACGTGGAAACATACTACCTATATCTATTTGATTAGCAACATTTGTAATGCATGTTACCATATGATACCAGAAACCGTAAATCAAAAGTCTGCTGGAGCATAATTTATAATATTTTTAGCAAACGAGTCGACTGATGTAAAAGTTAGTTTCCGTTTTATTCAATTTAATTCCCGAAATATGGATTCTAATGATTCTAATTGACATAATTCGTGCAAAAAAATGCAGATTTTAATTTAATTATCCGTGGAGATCCTCGACTGGAGAATGAGTTAATCGCATTAGCAAGTATATCAACTTAGTTTTTCAAATCGATAGCATATTTGAACATTTTTTTCGGGTCATCGTATAATGGTACAATTCAAAATCTTAAAAAAAGAATGAGTTCCAAACAACGATTTTATTTCGATTGAGAACATTATTCACGCCGTAAGTGCGGTCGATATTCAAAAAGGAAAGTGCGGAGGTCTTTCTAACGTAGCGTCATTTTCATACAAGGAAGCGTTGAAATGTACTTTTCGGTTCACTTTTTCATCGAATCGTTCACTTGAAATTCAAATTTTAGGCACACTTACGGCGTGAATTATGAGCAAAAAATTATTCTAGACCATAACAAAAAAGTTTTTAGTTTTTTTTATAAAGCTGATTTTGTGTTCATAACATGACAACCCGATGGAGAAGAGTCATTTGGCAAATGAAGAAGGACATTTTGTTCACATCTTTGCTAAATATCCCGATTGTTTTATATGTAAATTTTCGCAATTTCGACTGAATAAAAAGATGGCGCGCTGCACGCATGTTGACGAAGGTTTCTGACTTTGCTTATTTTCTTAATTTTTCACGATACTTTACTGAATTAAAAATGAATTATGCAAAATTTCCATGCATAATATAATGCAAAAATACTTCAAATAACGTTCGGCATCGAAATAAAATATAAAAACGTTTTGTTTGGAACTTAAATTTGGTGACATTTTTGTTTTCCTTAAGATAAAGTTAAGAGACGGTATTAGATACAAACAAAGTTAAGAGAATGAAGAATGATTATCTTCATCTACCGTCATAGATAATGGTTGTCCGAATGTCTGTTGCATGCATTTTGCAATTTATTATAATGCATTGCATGCATAGCATGAAGATCTCAAATGTTTAAAATTCAAGTTCTAGTATTAATAGTTTAAATAGTAGATAATGATATCTTGACCTGACCAAGTACAAGTTTGGTAAATATGTAATTTTTATCAAATTGTTTATTGCTGTTATACACAATACATACCGAATACAGAATGGACATTGAAATTTTCACTAGTACAAATAATCGAGGCCATCACTTTTTCTGATCAATGGGGATTGAAGTTTTTTTAATTTTTTTTTAAATCGACGTAAGACATTATTTTATACAAAAAATTGTTCAACGGTATGTCTCTAAAATGCACATCTTTTTATAAGCTCGTCTAAACTTCGAAACGTACAGCCGCCCGTAAGAAAATTACAAAATGGCGGCCCTATATTTTTGATTTTATACCTTTGATCAGAATTGTCGATACCCATGTAGTTCTTGCTGCAGAACACCTTACCCATACTTATTTTCATCGAGACTGGAAACGACCTCCGGCACATTTTAGGCAGCTGACAAAGTTGGGTCGATTTAGAGTCGTACCTTGTAAACAGATATAATTTTATAAAAAAATCTTTGCATTTTAGAGGTAGACTGTAGAACAATTTTTTGCTTAGAATAACGTTCTGCGTCGAATTGGTCAAAACTTCAATCCCCCGTTACTATAGATTGATGTAACGTCAGTATCATCATTAGCTTTTCCATTAACGCCATGTCGACGGCAAAAAGTTTATGTAAAATGGAAGAATACCGATTTAAAGGAAATTTTAAGCTGTAAAATGAGTAAGTGTCGGTTCAAATGGTCAAACAGTAATCTCATCTTTTCCACTTCTTCATCGTTCATATAAGACATTTCGTTTTGGGATAACGGCTACATAGGGTACAAATGCAAAATAAAAGATTCGATTACTCAATACTCATACTAGTGGGCTTCTTACTATACCCTACGCTTCTAAGAAATGTTGAGATATATTTCGCCCCGTTATTTACCATGGGCGCGCGTTAGCATAGCACCCGTGACGCAAGTCCTATTACTAGAAAAAAATTTAAAATTTTTTTTTTGTCGTAGACTGCAGAACAATATATACAGCAAATAATGAAGTTCTACAATTCAAATCCAAATGACTCCAAATTAGCTTAAAAAAAAACTAGGCGTCCGTACGAGTTCAACAAGCTATCACACGTTCTTGTAGCTTAAAATTCGGACACGCAATAAATCTTCTAAGAAGCCCTATCTCCATACATTTTGGTCTCTTACAGTACTTCAAACGAAATGAAAAAATCCTACGTTACTTTGTGGTTCCGTCCGTCCGTGTTTCCAGTTAGAGCCTATCTCCAAAAGTCTTCTTTAGAATTTCTTGAAATTTTGGGAGTAGATTCTAAGAAATTCCAGAATTTTTTTTTTGGGAGAACGGACATCGTTTGGGAGCTAAGGGCTTCTCGAAGTTTCCATATTGGATTTGAATAGTAGAACTTCAATATTTGCTGTATATATGGTTCTGCAGTCTACGACAAAAAAAAATTTTTAAATTTTTTCTTGTCGTAGGACTTGCGTCACGGGCGCTATGCTAAGGCGCGCCCATGATAAGCCCCATATATAAGAACACCTTTAAGTGTGTTTGTGTGTGTGAGTGTGTGGATGTGTATGGTAGAACAAAATAGCGTGTCAAAAAATTAACTTTTTATATGTTGTAGAGAAAGTTTTTGAGATCACTTTCGCAAATGTAAGTTGGGTTGGGGGTCACAAAGTTTGCGAAATTTTTCGCGATTTTCGTGTTTCCGTGGTTTTTGAGTCAATTTTTTTTATTGCAGATTCGGATAGAGGACATTCTTAAACGTCGAGAAAACACTTTTTGGGAAAAAGTGTGTTCTCGAAATTTCGCGGTTTTCGCGTTTCCGCGGTCTTTGGGTAAAATATTTTTATTGAAGATTCGGATAGAGTACATTCTGAAACGTCAAGAATAGTACATTTCGTAACTAGGACTAAAAATCTTTTTTAGCGTGTGAGAAGTTTCCAGACAGAGCCGAAGGCGAGGTCTGCAATCGACTACGCTAAAAAAGACTTTCAGTCCGTGGTACGAATAGTATTTTTCATATTGGACGGAAAGAAGTGCGACTTGCGTCACTTTTACACTTTGAGTGTTTTTGACTGATATGAAGCTATAGCTGGACGCAATTTTTGTTTCACATGGGGAAGTGTTGGAAGTATGTGGGTTCGAAATCGCTGACATAGAAGTAAAAAAAATCATGTTACGGCAGTGTTATTGAATCAACTATAAATCGTCATTCGTTGGTTGTCAGTAAAAATTATAGATGAGGTATAATAGCCAGAAGAGAGTAGAGAGCACAAGAACATTGAACAAGCACCTATGATTCTTGTACGTTATCATACATACACGTAATGTATCACAGAACAGCGAAACCTTTGTATTGAGCAAACACACCATACAAAAGATAACATGATATATTAATGGATAATTGTAACGTAGCTGACAAAACCACTCAATACCATGACACAAAGTCCAGGGTCTAGCTGCGTAGTATACTTGCAGGTGTAATAAAAAGAGATAGTATAAGAATGTAACATAATGGCTTACGTTAAGAATTATGTATCAAAGCAAAATCGATGGTTGATTAGGGATAAGGTCTAAACGGTCTAAACTGACAATTTCATGTATTTCCTGTCACTTCAAGACTGCTTTATCTCTGCGGGACCACCTTCAATTCTATATTTCTTTACACAGACGTTTATAGCGTTTCGGCTTTCATGGTCAAGAGACCATGAATCCACATAGCTCGACACTTTTTCGAAATTTTCGTGTTATATACGGAAAATCTTGATTTCAGACATTTTTTCTGCCATTTTAGAGCTTTTCTATCTGTACTAAACTGCCGTCGTGGCTCCTTTATCTATGATGCTGTAATGCTGTACGTTCCGCTTGAACCATTCAGATATCGGATGACTTTGATAAACAAAAGTAAATTTTACTGTGGAAAGCTGCAACAACTAAACAACCATTTTACACCTTCTCTATCATTTATTTAAAAATCGTTGTTGTTGGTTTTACAAACGAATATTTAAAACATATTTGACAACGCTCGATGGTGCACTGAACAACGGATCTAATTTGATGAGTCCTGCCATTTCGAATTGATGAACTGAAAATGGAAAACAAAACTGAATCACAAATGCATTTCACGACGACATTCGGTAAGTTCTATCGAATTTTTAGTTTCTCAGAGCGGTGTTAGACAAAATCATGTATGTTCATACTCTTCCTATCAAAAATGTTTCTTCACAGAAAGTGGTTAGGGTCTACGTAATTGGTTCACATAAATCACGAAAGTTTCATTGAATTTATAATTTATCAAACCAATTTCCAATGAGGGAAATGATGGAAATTGTTATGAAAAATGTAATTATTTACCTGGAGGCAATTGTTGTCAACCATTCGAAAGGTAGCCTTCCCCGATTCTTCCGATTCCAACGAAACCAGACCTGAAAATAGAAAAGGCGAAAATTAGTCAAACATTCAAAAATGTCTCAATGTGGCAGTATTGCAATAATTCCTCAGAATATTTATTATTTAAGCAAAATCATTTATGTTCATACTCTTCCTATCAAAATAGTCTCATCACAGAAAATTTGAATTTAACGAGAAAAAAGATGACTTATGGTGGCTAGTTACCTTAAGTTGCTGCCAAGATCGTGAAGTTGGTTGCTTTTGTGCCACATTTCTTCAATGTATTCTTGATGATTGCCATCTCTTATATTGAAGTAGCGCACGAGGAAGTGACTGAGATCAGGAAAAATTCAATGGAAGTTTCCTCCCTTTGAACACGTATCTGCTCCATAGGGACCGAACAGAGCTCATGGTTGTGAAATCGATTTTCAGATTTCATTAATCTTGCTGACGAAATTTCGTTAAATGTGCAGTAAATTTTAGAAAGCCATTTCTCCAATAATAGGATCTGAGCGATTCTAACAATAGAACAATTTCTAATATCGAGGATGAGTTTTAACTACAATAGAACTGTAGCCGTAATGGAACCGAATTGTACGAAAAGCCGAAAACATCAATTTGAATTTTCGGCCCGGCCTAGTGAACTCAATTTGATGATTTAAAGACAAAATTTACAGTGGTAAGAGACGGGTCCAGGTAAAGGGAGGCATGTATACGTCAACCTGAAATAGAAAGAAAGCCAAAAATTAGAACAAATATGACTTACAATTGATCAAAGACGCTCAAACAAAATGGAATGTAGAGGTTACAAGCAAACTCTTTTCATCAAGACATTCCAGTTCTTTCAATAAATTTATCGTTTAGATCTGTAACTGTCATTAAAAAAAAAAACTTGTACCGAAGAATGTCTTGGTCAGAAATAGTCTTTGTGTCAGCTTGTTTACACTCCGTTTTTTCTCAGAATATTGGGCAAAATCATTTATGTTCATACTCTTCCTATCAATATAGGTGTCATCACAGAAAAATTTAAAAACAATTAATTGTAGTGATTAGTTACCTTAAGTTGTCGCCAGGCTCGTGCCTTCATCACATTTTTTGGTGATCTCCATTTCTCGTCTTGCCCACGAGGAACTAAAGTCTGAAAAGTTTCGACGGACGTTTTCCTCCTTAAAAGATGCATATAGTTGCCCGGACGATTGTAAGCATATATCATTTCTAACTATTAATGAATACTAGCTATAAAAGTGTCACAGCACTAAGGTTCTGAAATGGCCCCATAGCGTTAATGGAGTTGAATTATACGAGGAATTAACAAAAATTCAATTCAATTTCTGACCCGGTGAACTGTTCTATTCGTAAATTTGGAGTTATCAATCGTAAGGATCGTAAATACCAACCAGGTAAGGGGGAACATGTATACGTCAACCTGAAATGAAGAGAAAACCAACAATTAGAACAAATATAAATTATAATTGACCAATCACGCTCAAACAAAAAGGAGAGTAAAGGTTCAAAGCAAACACAAGACATTTTAAGACATTTCGTAAGGATTTTAAACTAGGTCGTTTTTGACCAAGGCCCTATTTTTGGAAAATCGATTTGCTATATTTGCTCAATATATTTTAATAAAATTTTAGAAACTCTTACAAAATTTAGAAAATAATTTTAGAAAAATAGGCACTGTTTTGATCACGTTGACATTTTTTAACAAATAAATTTCTGAAAAAATTGGTCCACAGAAAATCTTTCGAGATCTGTAATTGATAACACTTTAAACAAAGAATGTCTTGGCCAGAAGTAGTCTTTGTGTCAGCTTTTACGCACTCCGTTTTTCTCAGAATATTGGGCAAAATCATTTATGTTCATACTCTTCCTATCAACATAGGTGTCATCACAGAAAAATTTAATTTAAAAACTATTAATTGTGGTGACTAATTACCTTAAGCTCTCCATTGCACACGAGGAGCTAACCTCCGCAAAGTTTCGACGGAAGTTTTCACCCTTAAAAGACTTAGGTGCATATAGTTGCTTGGTCTATTGTATACATATACCAGTTCCAGTTCTAAAAGTGTCGTAGCACCAACGAAAACTTAGTTCTAAAATGGCCTCATAGCGGTAATGAAATTGAATTGCACGAGTTAACAAAAATTAAATTGAATTTCCGACCCGGCGGGAATGTTCTATTCGTAAATTTGGAGTTATCAATTGTGAGAAACGAAAACACCGACCAGGTAAGGGGTGACATACGTTCAACCTGAAATGAAGAGAAAGCCAACAATCAGAACAAATATAATTTATAATTGACCAATCACGCTCAAACAAAAAAGAGAGTAAAGGTTCATGGTTCAAAGCAAACACAAGACATTTTGTTAGGATTTAAAGCTAGGTCGTTTTTGACCTAGGCCTTATTTTTAGAAAATCGATTTGCTAAATGTGTTGAAAATATTTTTAGGAAATTTTTGAAAATCTCAGCAAATTTCGTAAATTAATTTTCCGAAAATAGGCCCTGTTTTCCCCATGTTTCCATTTTTCAAAAATTAAATTTCTACAGAAAATCTTCTGAGATCTGTAATTGATAACACTTTAACCGAATAATGTCTTGGCGGGAAGTAGTCTTTGTGTCAACCTGTTCACACTCCGTTTTTCTCAGAATATTGGGTAAAATCATTTATGTTCATACTCTTCCTATCAATATAGGTGTCATCACAGAAAAATTTAATTTTAAAAACTATTAATTGTGGTGATTAGTTACCTTAAGTTGTCGCCAAGATTCGTCACATTTTTCTCCATTTATCGCCTTGCGCACGGGGAACTAAGGTCCGGAAAGTTTCGATAAGACTTAGGTGCATATAGTTGCTTGGTCGATTGTAACCATATACGTAGCACCAACGAAAACTTAGTTGTAAAATACCTCATAGCGTTAATGGAGTTGAATTACACGAGAAGTTACCAAAAATTAAATTGAATTTCCGACCCGGCGTAATGTTTTATTCATAAATTTGGAGTTATCAATCGTTAGAAACGAAAATACCGACCAGATAAGGAGGGATATGTATACATCAACCTGAAATGAAGAGAAAACCAATAATCAGATCCAATATAATATACAATTGCAGAAACACTCTCACGCCAGAAGGAGTGCAGAAGTTATACAAGCAAAAACTTTTCACCAAGGCATTCTTCCGAGCATTTTAAACTGAGTCAGTTTCTGACCACGTACACATTTCTTTAAACAAACATTTGTCGTAGTTCGAATAAATATGTGTACAGAAAGTGCTCGGCTTAGGTATGTAATTGAAAAACTGGGCAAAAGTTTATGTCAGCTTGCATACACTCCGTTTTTTCTCAGAATATTGAGGCAAAATCATTTATGTTCATACTCTTCCTATCAACATAGGTGTCATCACAGGTTTATTATACTATACTATACATATTAACAATCAACAAATTTCAATAATTACCTATAGATAATACCACCATGTCCAAATGCACCGGATTCGGGTTTTCGCCGCTCCGTGGAGGAAAATTGTTAAGCAAAAAAAAAAATATTCCGCTCGATCGTCTTGTTGATGTAAAAATGTTTATTTTAATTGTTTAGAATGATTTCCATTTTGTTCGTTCATTTCATATTGTTCTTACAAAAAACCACCTTCCAGTAAACATTACAATTAATACATTTTTATGTCGGAGCCGAGTGCTCCCAAAAAATGAAAACTGTAAATTGTGCTCGAAAAAAATTCTTATTCTTACTACGAAAAACAATATACAGTGAGTGTGCCTTTTTCGAATAAGTCGCTCATCACTCCACCAAACAAACAACTCATTGTGTATTAGGTCCGATGAGTGTTCTATTTTCAGCTATTCACACGTCTCATCATCAATGGACGAGACAATGGAAATTTGAAGCTATTACTGTGGGTCCACAACAGAGGTAAAAATAGAACGTCATCGTTGTGAGAGAGTTTTCGTTGTTTTTTTTTCAATGATGGGCGACATTATACTAAAGCAATTGATCGCTATGCTATATTAATCACCGGATCCAATTCATTAAAGAAATGCCATCATTCATGATGATACGAATAAAAAAGTAGTAGTAAAATGCCATAGTGGTAGTAGTAGTAGTAGTTACATTTTAGTTTGTTCATGAAATATCTCAGACTCACATTTTTTATATACAAAAAACAAAAAAAGAGGAAGAAACGGGTGAAAGGAAAAATCAATCACAGAAACTTAAACGCCGCGATTTCTCAAGTCTTTAACTTTATAAATTCTAACCAGCCAATGTTCGGTTGTGTATGCTTCCTCAATCACATCCAATTCAAAATCTTTATTACCGATCTCAGCCGCACGCACTCGATCATAGCCGGGTGGTTTTCCACCTTCCGTATATACCTGACCGAATCGATAGTAGCACATTTTGTACATCAAACAATTCAGTAGCGTCGGCGATCCTTCTTTGTCAACGCGAAAATCACCGCTGGGCGCATAGTAATCCGTTTCCTTTATGTGCGCACCACGATCGGTGCTGCCGCCAATTCGGACCATCCATAAAAATTTGTTGATGTCTGGAACGAAAGGGCATTATTGTGGCGGGTGGTTCGTTATAGAATGGTTTCGAGAAGAGAGAAACTCATTCTGAATGATAGGGGTGGTCGATTATGTGGAGCGCGAAAGAGGTTGGTTCACAAAAAATTCTAGTGGTTCATAGACCCAGAATGATTGAAGTTTCCAATTTGCTCTGAAAATTAACAATTGGTTATTCCGGTCACATAGCAAAGCCAAGTTTTTCCTTTTTCCAAACTTTTTTCATTTTATTATGATAGCAAGGACTGCATAGAATAGAAACAACAACAAAAGGAACGAAAAAATCTGAAAGTGTTTTTTTGGCAAAGGTACGAATGGTCCAAGTCCAATAAACCGCTAATCGAAAATTTTTCGATTTTTCGCACCTTGAACTCGTTGCAGACTATAGAGTCTGAAAGGTGGGTTTTCTCGGTTTTGATTGACCACAGAATCGACCTTCACCACTGAATAATCACTTGTCAAACAAAGATAGAGACAAACACGCTACAGGTGGAAGGGGTGTAAATCACTATTCAGCTTATCAAAACAGGAAAGCGAATCGATTAATATAGTGGCCGGATCAGCAAATTGGCAAAAAAGTTGTGCTTATTGAGAGAGCGCAAGATTGAGTAAACCTTAGACTAAACACACACCTTCCAGATTTTGTAGAGCACAAAACAATGAATGTCACTGGTGCTATTGAATAAGATAACAAGAACTTACCATCCGATGAATATCCGGTCAAACCGCCAAATATTACGAGAACATAATCGACATCCAATTCACGCATAATCTCATAAGCTTTCTCTTCAGTGGATGCCATCGCCTGACCGACACGTGATATATGCGTATTGTTCCAAGTGTTATTATCCACCAAAATGGTTCGATTGGCCATCGCCGTTATTTGATAGCCATAATCCCACCACGACATAATGCGAGCATCCTATTAGTGGGAGACAAGTTTCGGTCGTGAGCAACAACAACAAAAATCCCGAATATTTGTTCCAGCATCGGTCATACCTCAGGCGTGTTCATTTTCAACCAATAGTAGGCTTCCCGGAAATCGTCAAAAATTATTCGACCACCGTCATGTGATCGAGCGCTGAGGACAATACTCGGCGAACTATACGCTTCCGATGTGACCCAGGTGCAATGGAATGTATATGTTATCAATAAGAACGTTATAACGCCAACGAATGCCAGCGCAACTTCGCTTTTCACGCCACCGGATTGTTGGTCGAATTTACGTAGCTTCTTCGGATCGACTTTCTTTTCCGCCGATGAGTCAACGCTTTTGATGTACTTTGTCAGCAGATGGGAAACCGTAATACCAGACAGAATGCACATGACTGGTGCGAGTACCAGCATCAGACGAACCATGACACCCTATGGGAGGGAAATTTTGGTTGTTTTTGAAAACATCGAGAAAAATATGTTTCATTGTGTCACTTACAGCAAAGTAGATGCTCGTTATGCCGTAAAGGATGATGAAAATGTTGGAGTCCGAGAGTTTGGCAAAGCAAAAGTATAGACCAGCTGGGAACAAAAACACGAGAATCTGCAAGGAAGGAAGGGAAATCAACTTTTTGACATTATTGACAGTTGGAAGAGAAATCTCTGAATCTTTTAGTATCAGCGATCAAAGTGTTAACAGTCATTGTGATAGTTTCAAGGAATCACCGAATGACTCTACTCAAAATTCCAATCACTACATGCAAGTTTTCACATCATTTTACTATTAGTGGAACGGTACAACGTCCATTAAATGACGAGAAGACTTACTCTTTGCGGAGCAAAGTCGTCACATGACCTTCTTACCAATAAAAACAGACAATTCAATTACCTGCAAATCAAAGTAGAACGATGACCAAGACGTCGGTTGATGTTCCGATACGGATGCAATAATTGGAATGTGATTCTTTGCGTAGGATGGATCCAGCAATGAGTAAAAGCGACCCGTCCACGGGGATACCTTTCCTGTTAAATAAACAAAACGAAAAATGTCAAGTCAAAAAAGTCTTGTCAAAGTGGTTAAGCAAAGCATGTACCTGTTATGGTCAATACAATACCAACGAAAGCGGCTACGGACAGTACAGCCGTAACAAGCGCCTTGAACAGCACATCAAAGTATTCCTTGGACATCTTTGATCTGATGTAATCGACAAATGAATGGATTTGACACAAACCGAACACACCGAGAGCCTGTAATAGTATTTTCGTACGGTCAGTGGTTGCTTATGGGTTATCGAAATTCAAACCGAAACTTTTGTCTTGCCAATCAGATTTATTGTTTATTGAGAATCATGTATGTTTCATACTCTTCCTATCATAAACCATTATCATCATTGGAACAGAACCGGGCGCAAAAATTTTAACCAAAAAAAAAACAACTCAGCGTACAAACCGACCAACACTCACCAGCATATGTTCCGAACTCTGTACCGGCTGGAATCCAACGAAACTAATTTGCATCGACAGTATTGTACCAACGCAATACAAAATGCTGTATGCGACATAGATGCGATGCGAAAATCGACCAGTGGCCATCAGAGCCAATACATGCAATGGAATTAAATTGATCAAAAATACGTAGCCGCCCCAGGACGACACCATGTAGAAGTATGCCAATGCTGACATCGTCGACCATAATATAGCGCCAGTTTTGACCGATTTTATCCAGAAATAGTACGTCAATAGCATACAAAATATGGCAATGCCTTCATTATCGTACGAACCGGCAACCGATCGCGAAATGTAGCCGGGAACGATGGAAATCATAGCAGCGGCTACCAGTCCAGCACCGACGCTCTAAAAATCGTTTCAATGACGAATTGTTCACTGGTCCACACATAGAATAAAGTGACCGACGCAACACTTACATGGATCTCCTTCGTCAACAGGTACGTGACAATTGTAGTCAGTGACGAAAAGAATGGAGCCAAAAATACGCAAACATTTCGTATGTCAATTGTGATGTTTACCAGCCACATGAGCCGATACAAAACTCCCGACGTGATCATCAAACCGGGATAAATGGTCCCGCCAATGATACGACCCAATGGATACCATGCTCGATCGTCGAACCAATTGTGGAAGTTGTAAAAACCCTCTTCGGTTAGGAATCGTGTCGTTCTGGTGGGGATGGAAATGAAAAAGATTCAAATTTATATTCAACCATTGTCACTATCCGGAAAGACATTTCACCGTCAGATGCAATCTTCAATTGGGGTGTGCCATGAAATGTTTTTTAATTCAACAAACACTCGCTTATCAGACCCGAAAAAGTTCTGTCAACAAATCCGACAACTACTAATCATAGATAAGCTTAGAGTCTTATCCGTGCGATCGAATCGGCATGCAATGGTAACGGGCAATTTTTTTTATTTTCTTTCACGTAGGAATAGGAATGCAAAACTACTGAGTTTTATCACAATACACATTCCGCACTGAGGGAGGGGATGAGATAAAAGTTTGTAATTTGCATTCATGTAAATCCCACCCGGACGAACAAATACATCGATAAGTTTCAAAATCCCACAATCACACACCTGTACTTTAACCAAATAAAACCAAATTTACCTGTAATTGAAGTATGGATCGAATTCATGAATGACAGATTCGAAGCGTAGTACAGAAAAAAGCCGGGTACTGAATGCTGCAAAACACAAATCATTTGTCAAATTTAACTTAACCTTCGTGATCAAACGAAATCAAAATTACACAAAATTGCCGCTAATGTCAGAATGCCCAACTTCACCAGATGCTCCTTTTTCTGCAGTCCCTCATTTACTTTGGCTGATGTGTCCATTGTTTACCGGTTTATCCAATTTCGGGTGTGACGAAGTGATGATTTTATATTGACTTATAGCAACTGCGAGCAGTAAAAATAAAATAGATTCGATGGCGTTTCGATAGCAGGCTGGTTGGGCGTTAGATTTAGTTACGATTTAAGTTACCTTCAACTCCTGCAAGTATTTTCTAATATTTCTTAAAAATTCATTTTTAGACGGCGTGGCAAATTTTGATGATGCTCTGATGGGTTTTTATTTTGAAAAGTTTCGAACACCGGGTATGACGGCTGTGACACTTTGAACGCTACACGCAGTTTGTTCACTTTGAATGCAACTTAAAATTATTATTTTTTTAAATTAATTTATTGTTCGATTATCCAATTCCGTTGATTCCATGGTATTTGTCAGATTATCCGTTTTTTCTTCTTCAAATTATTGTTTACTTTATCTTTCAAAAAAGAATCGGCAGTAAAAAGGAAAAGAGATCGCAAAAAAACTTTAAATGTATTCCGTTCACTTTGATGAGTCGTCCATTGTTGGTATGTAATCGCGGCAATCAGCAATGTTGATCTCTGATTTTAGATGAAAAGGTTGTACGTCTATAAGTTTGTTCCAAACACGAATTTTCCTTTCACTAACCGAACGAACACGATTTCATCCATAGAGATCGGTTTTCATATAAATATTAATAAGGTTATGTCTCTGTGGATGACAGTCATTTGAAAACTCGCATGGCCTTGGAACGTATGTACAAGACTCCTGCAAGCTTGTAAATTTAAATCGTTATGGTCACACTCGAAAAAACGTTTTCGTCTAGCCTCCGTTTTCAAAGCGTTTACTTGACATAAGTCTTTAAACAATAGAGCACATGTTAGACCATGCCTCTTATGACTTGGCAGACTTGCGATCTATTGTTGAAACAGAGGGTCCTTCATGTTCCCGTGGTTCAGCACCTGAAACCATTTGATGTATGGAAGACGATTAATGGCCCGAATATGTTTTTTGCCACGGAATCTAACTGATTCATGAGCTGACAATTCTCAATTATGTTCGTTATGTTCATTATATTCTTAATTAATTTTAATGTCATAAATGTATGTTCGTCATGCAACGCTCGGAAATATTCTGAAAATAGAATCGCGAAATGTATGCGGCAATTTTTTGGTTGTATTTTCAAATTTGCCTCCTTTATACACAAAATTGGATGTTCGAACATTATCCTGTCATACACCAATCTGGCAATCCAAATTTTGACGTGGTAATGATGGCTGATCTGTGCAATTTTTTTGACTGTTTTTAAGTTGTCCAATTTTATCATTTTTTGCTTTTATTTAGACAGCCATTTGAACAATTCGAAAATCCATCACTTATCCAATTTATATGCTTTCGTTCAACTAAACAGTGAAATTACCGACCATTATGGCACTGAAGAAAGTTAAAGGAAACTTTGAACGATTCTTTGACAAAACATTAACCGATCTGGTTCGAGGGATTCGCAACAACAAAGATAATGAAGTATGGAAGAAGTGGAGTCAATTTAATTGTTTTCCATTAAAATTCAATTAATTCAAAGTGTTTGCAAAGCATTTGTGTGAAACTCTTCAAACCGTGTTTTGTGTTTCCGTGCGGTCCATACGATATGGGGCGTATATTGATTTTGTTGAAGAAGATTCTCTTCGTAGAAATTAGGTCGATTGCTATCGGTTTCAATGTTTTTATTATGGGAATTTAACCATATTTATGCGTTCAATTTATCGCGAATGCATGCAAACCTGGTCGATTTATTGCAATGTGTTGCGAACATGATTAATGAGGTCATTCCACTCGAAATTAATGCGATTCGTTAAATGTTTTAGGCAAAATATATTGCTCAATGTATCGAGGAGGTGAAACAGGAATTGCGTCAAGATAACATTAACGTTAAGTGCAATGCTGTGGCAAAGTTAACTTATGTAAGTGTGTGGACCGGGACATTTAGGTCTAAAATTTCTCTAACTATGGAAAGTTGATTGGCTAACCGAATTTACATTTCCGTTCCAGATTCAAATGCTCGGATACGACATATCTTGGGCTGGATTTAATATCATCGAGGTGATGAGCTCATCGAAATTTACATGCAAAAGAGTGGGCTACTTGGCTGCTAGTCAGTGTTTCCATCCGGATAGTGAGGTGAGTGGAATTCATATGGTTTTGATAGTCATTTTCATTGAGACCGTCATCAACATATGTCACGTTGGGCGGATGGAGAAGACATGACACCCTTCGCTGATTGTATTTTTTTTTTCTAATTTCTATCGCTAGCTCATCATGCTGACCACAAATATGATACGGAAGGATTTGAATTCACAGACCCAATACGATGCAGGCGTGGCGCTGAGCGGTCTCAGCTGCTTTATTTCATCAGATTTGTCCAGAGATTTAGCAAATGATATCATGACTTTAGTAAGAACTTAAAATTGATCATACCAGCGAGACAGAGACTAATCATAAAATTATGTGTGATTCATGCAGTGTAGTTCAACCAAACCTTATCTACGCATGAAGGCCGTCCTTATGATGTATAAAGTTTTCCTACGCTATCCGGAAGCGTTGCGGCCAGCTTTCCCGAAACTAAAAGAGAAACTCGAAGATCCCGATCCGGGTGTACAGTCGGCAGCTGTGAATGTGATTTGTGAATTAGCCCGAAAGAATCCGAAGAATTACCTGTCCCTGGCACCGATATTTTTTAAACTGATGACCACCTCGACGAACAACTGGATGTTGATCAAAATCATCAAATTGGTGAGTCACAAAAAAAATCGAATTTTCTTTGCCCGTTTTGCTGTCTGTGGAAGTTATATTGTGCGAACAATGAAACGAATGTTGGTGCAAATAATCGGAATTTTTCAATTTTTTATTGACAAGTTTGGCAGCCTTACAACGATTGAGCCAGCATTGGGATACAAATTGTCTCAGCCACTGATTGCTATCATTGCAAGGTCTTGGAAGTATTTATTTGCTAGAGAAATCCGAGATTCGTAGAATGCTTTGTTCGTAACGCTAAGCGATACGTTCTGTTATCGCAAAAGTTTTTTTTTTTTTATTAGTTAGCTGCCAGATCTCATTGTTTTTGATTATCTTTAAGATGAAGTAAAACAACGTTAGGCTGAGCGGAATCGGATGATTCTGTAGTAACACTGATGTGATTGTTTGAAATTCTTGAGAATTTACCCTCACCCTTAATCCATTCTGAAAGCATTAGCAAAGTTAGAGTGAGGGTTCCTGTTGACGGTATTACCTTCGACCTTCAACAGGAACCTTAAAGCCTCAATTAAGAAATTCCGAAAAGGGGAAATCCTTGAAGATGGCTTACAGAATTTAAAGCAAAATTGCCCTACCCACTCTATAAACATTGTAAAACCTAGGCGAAAATTTATTCGACTTTTTCTTTGATTAATGTAATCGTACATTTAGTCCCGGCACTTCATTTCCATCGAAATATTTCGCTCGAAGTTCCAACTTGAAGAGATAAAAGAAAAATTTATCGGAGTCGCTGTTTCAAGTGCACATATCTTTGTATTGTAAACACACCTGTTGAACACTTACGGCTGTGTCAACACTTCATTTAAATTTATCAATCTTCAAACGATTGTTTTACTTAGATACTTTATCTTTAGGCAAACATTTTCCAACATATCTGTGATCGTAGCACGTGAAGAATAAGTAAAGTTATCAAATGTTAAATATAGGCACAGTCATATTCACGTCGATGGGCTAATAACTAGCCAGAATCCGTATGCAAATAATGCCACTGAATCCTTTTGAATTCATTTTGATGAAATCGTGGCTAGGCTCTACCAAAATTTTAACTATTGTTCTATCACTGGATTCACGAGAGATACATCATAAAGTCAATGTTTGAAACTTGTGTGCCATAGGGTTACACTACGTAAGACTAACGATGTTCGGGTATCTGTGTTTTTGAGCGCTATGGCACCCTGGCAATGGCAGGTTTAGTGGAAAATGTGTGGGTCATGATTTTATCTAGGGAAATTTTCATTCATCTGTAAAATACCTTTTTGAAGTTGGGGTGTGCGCGCCGGACAAGTACAAGTAGTCGTACACCTATTGTTCCTTTATTGATAAACTTGAATGAAAGAACATCAGGTGTCTGGCAATTAGAACATGTCCGGATACTGGTATTGTCACCCTAAATTTGGCTAGATATTGAAAAAAAAATAAATTGACGATTGAAAAAATGGAGAATAGGGAATCAATAGCAATCACTTCATAAATAGCGTTGTATCGAAAGTCATACGATCTTATACAAGAACTGATTCCTCTCTAGCTGGTGTCGATAAATTTTGTAACAATAAAATGAAGAGCCTACTTTTGAGAACGTTTTTGTGAAAATCGTTGGAAAAAATCGGGAAATTCAAGAAATTTCTTGAATAATTTCGCGAATAGATTTTCTTAAATTCGGGAAATTTAAACAAAGTAGAGAAATTTCGAGAAATTCAAGAAATTTACTTTCTCAAAAGTAAGCCCTGGTAAAGTCGTCCTAAAATTTATTTTATTTTCTTCTATTCCGCCATCGATACCATTTTGAAAGCTTATTTATCAATTATGATGACTTTCAGTTTGGCGCATTAACACCTTTAGAACCTCGACTAGGCAAGAAGTTGATAGAACCTCTCACATCATTAATTCATAGGCAAGTAGACTTAATTATTGTAATCGCTTCTCATCGAACTTTTAATGGCCATTTTTTTCCGGCTAACATAGAACCTGTTCACGAATTTGGACGACAAAATTTATTTTTAATTTTTTAATCAAAACATTCACAGTACATCCGCTATGAGTTTACTCTACGAGTGCATAAATACAGTTATTGCAGTATTAATTAGCATTAGTAGTGGAATGCCAAACCATACAGCGTCGATACAGTTGTGCGTGCAGAAATTGCGGATTCTAATCGAAGATTCAGATCAAAATCGTAAGTTGCACACAGTTGGCCGCAAATCGATATCTAATTGACTTAACTATCTATCGCAGTAAAATATCTGGGACTGCTGGCCATGTCAAAAATTCTAAAAACTCATCCAAAGAGTGTACAAGCGCATAAGGATCTTATATTGGCGTGCCTGGATGATAAAGACGAGTCAATTCGATTACGTGCATTAGATTTGCTATTTTGTGGAAAGGGTGGCGGTATGGTGTCCAAAAAGAATTTAATGGAAATTGTCCGGCGACTGCTCGGCCATATGGAACGTGCCGAAGGGTCGGCCTATCGTGATGAATTATTGTTTAAAGTTATACAGATTTGCTCTCAGGGTTCTTACCAATATGTAACAAATTTCGAGTGGTACTTGACCGTTTTGGTTGAACTGATTCAGCTAGAGGCCGGATCGAAGCATGGTATGTTGACCTATCACCCATTTTCTTGTTGTTTCATTGATTCAAATCGAAACATTTTTCTTCTACAGGAAGTGTGATTGCTAAGCAATTACTGGATGTGTCCATTAGGGTGCAAGCGGTTCGTCCATTTGCTGTGTCTGAAATGACAGCGCTACTAGAATCGTTTCCGGAAACCACACAGAGTGGATCGATGTTTGAAGTTTTGTATGCGGCCGCATGGATTGTTGGTGAATTTTCCAGTGACTCGAACGAGCCGGAACGTAGTCTGAATGTTCTGCTTAAGCATCGTTCACTTCCCGGGCACATACAAGGTGTCTACGTTCAAAACATTCTCAAACTTTTCACTCGGATCGTTACCGATTACTTGGAACATAAAGACGTACATGGAATTCTTCGGGTAAGGCCGCGTAGTCTGTTATTTGTTTGGAATCGACATAAAAATGTACTTTTGTTACAGCTATGCAATTTACTACTCAAGAAGCTTCCGTCATTCGTCAGTTCCAGTCACATTGAAGTACAGGAACGCGCCAGCTCAGCGTTTGTTTTAATAGAAATGTTGCGTGATCAATTAAATCTAGTTAGTGATAGCCAGTCAACGGACGTTATCTTGTCGCAATTGCCAACGATCGATTCCAGTGAAATAGCAATCGGTGCAATTGAAATCGTTCAGGAAATGGCACTGCTATTCGCTGGCGATTTGAATCCGGTGGCTCCGAAGGCTCAAAAGAAAGTCCAAATACCCGAGGGTCTCAGCTTAGACGAATGGATAAATACGCCGCCGGCAGAGAGCAGTGAATCCAGTGAAGACGAACAAACCGATTTGTTTGTGTCGCACGAACAAATGGAACATTCGGACAGAAAAACCAAATCGGTTGAACTGACGCCCGAAGAAATTATGAAATTGAGAGAAGTGCGCAAAATCGAACAGAGTCACAATCCCAACTATCTCAAATCAACTACGAAGCCAAATCAAATAGTGAAGGACGGTTGTGAGGATATTCCAATAGCTGAATTAGCGTTGGAAGTACCGCTCAAAATCACTTGTGAGTATAACAAGAGTCACTGGCTTTCGCGCGTATTGTTGTGGGAAGAATTTTGTAGTAATTCTCTTCACGTCTTTCCATTTCAGCTACAAAAAGATCTGATAAGTACCTCCAAGACGACCAACTAGGCAGTAAAAAGAAAACAAAGAAAACTAAAAAGACTAAAAAATCAAAACATAAATTAGGAATTAGCAGTGAATCGGATGGCGAAGGTAAAGTGAATGATTTGCGAAAGTAAATGATCAATGAGACTAAACTCTCGCGTTCCGCTTACAGAACCGGTAGCCATACATGCCGTTAGTACATTCATTGAAATGCCAGAAGGCGCAAGTCTTTCGGACAACGACGACAAAGACAAACACGATGTCAACGATCCCCATCGGGCACTCGATATCGATTTGGACTTGTAAGTATACCTTGGCGACGTTACACTTCAATCAATTGATTAATTTCATTATTGTAGGCCTCTGCGAACCGACGAGATTCTTCCAAAACAGTCCTACAAAAAGTTCAATGAAATTGCACCGCAATTGGCTGGTAACAATGTTACAAAGAAAACCGAAGTGATAACAACGGCGAAATCATCAAATCGCGATAAAAAGGAAAAGAAACGTGACAAAGACCGGGACGGTAAGAAAAAGTCGAAACATAGCATCGGCGACAATGAACCGGATCTGATTGGAACGCCGGTGAAACATCAAAAGGAGAAGCATAAGAAGGAAAAGAAGGACAAAAAGGGGAAGGAGAAAAAATTGAAAGACTCGAAAACGGGCTATGAGGAAGCTATTGGTATTTCAACGCCTAGCAAAGAGGTGTATTGAGATTATTGTGTCGATCTGAATGTTCAGCGGTTTTTTTTTCAATTTAAAATTTTCTCTTCGTCTGTTTTCGTTTCATTTGGATTTTATTGAATGAGTCGAAAGAGAAATTTGTTAATAAAAGAATTTGATCGAAAACACAGATCTCATCACACTTTGATGCATTTGAGAAACATAGACAGATAGAAACCGATATTTTTTAGACTCCTCCTATCTGCTTAAGCCGAACAATTTTTTTCATTTTCATTTTCATCGTCATCAAAATCATTATTGCGGCAACATCAATTACTCTTCCATCTCCATCTTTATTGCCTTTATGTTCCATTAAGTTTCCTTTGATTTTAGTTTTAGTTTTTGTTATGAAGACAAAAAATTTAATGAACATTGTAACCTACATCTCGTAATAACAAATAGGCAAATAATATATAAAAAGAAATATTTACAATAATCACAAAACTTTGACGCAATTTTTGATGAAACATTTTGCTCCTTCCACAAAATCTCTTAACAATACTATTTGCACCCGGGTGTAAATAGCCTCAAATACACTATTTGCATCTGTTGTAAACTAGCTTAACAATTTGATGTCTCGACAAAAGCTATTTGGAACATCCTTGTACAAATTGGCCTAAAAATTCGGTGTTTCGACTGGAGCCTAACAATTTGAATTGGAATAATTGGGTGCAAGTAGTGTGTTTTGGACTATATGCCTTCGTGTAGGAAAATTTGGTTAGATTTAAGAAAATAGTCCCTGAAGTAAATCGAACGGATAATTTTACTGATCCGGATACGAAATAGCTCGTTACTTCACTGATATAGTAGTCTACTCTTGCTCGCGAATCCCTGCGAAAGTGAGTTTGAATGCTAGTGTCAATCATGTAACGACTTATTTTCTGCGAGTAAAATACATTCCTATTGGTCTGTCGTCAAGTAAATTCAAGTTTTCGACGTTTTAACTTATCTGGCACGACCATGAAAATATTGATGCATGGGCCACGATAGCAATTCAATTGTTAGCTCTTCACATTGAAAGTTTTCATTATGTTCCTATGGCCTCTGAGATGTACGTTGTGTATGTGCAGCGCTGTGGCACTGTCACTGAATTTAGTACTCAGAAAACTTACTGAAAATGATTCCATTGCTGCCTTCATTTCCTGAACTCTTATGTATATTAAAAACTGGTCTGGTTCCACCAACCAAAAGACTAATCTGAATGGTATTCTTACAATAAAATTTCCCAAAATATTTTTTCCAGCTACATCAGCCACACCCCAATATACTTAATCATAAATACAAATTTCGTTTTACTTATTTACTTATAAATTACACGTCATCTCGATAAGATCTCTTATAGCTGAACCAAAATATTCCACTAACAACGACACGAATTTGTTACCAAACGAAATATTCGGGTCCATCCATGTGCGTTGCAACAAGGAAACAACCATGGCAAACCTAGCGTTTCTACTTGGTTCGTCACCGGCACTATTGTTTCTTGATGCTTCCGTATGGCACGGTCCATCGAAGACAGAACCTCTAAATGCTTGTTCACATCTAATGGCAACGTTTCGCCCGGATCAGCATCAATATCGAACAGTAACGGAGGTGTATGCTGTGTACCTAAGCATGGACAAATTGTAACACTTGGACATGCTTGGAATCCTGCATCCCATACTGGTGTCCAGTAATGAGCTTTGAATTTACCAAGTCTGAGTGCGGTTATTGTAGACCCACAATAATGAAACAATGAATCTCTCTCTTTTGCGGTAGTTAAGGGAAGAGAAATCTTTGCATCTTTTGTCAGGGAAACATGGGGCCATACGCTGACTCCATCCAAGGGATATCTTGATTTTGGGGGGACATTCCATATTTCCAAAAGTGATGGGAAAATGTCCAGTAAAGATGTTACGCTATGGACCACTTGACCTGGAACGACTTGACTAGGCCAGCGAACTATTCCAGGAACCCGGATTCCACACTCCCACGTTTGACCTTTAGCTCCTCTCAGTGGTTCGCTGATTGTACCGGAAATTGTAGTAGCACGACCACAGAATCCAGCCTCTGTACCGCGTTCGAGAAATGGCCCATTGTCGGACGTGAAGAAAACCAAAGTGTCATTGTCGACATTAAGCATTCTCAGCGTTTCAAGAATTCGACCAACACTCCAATCCAGCTCTTCAACGTTGTCACCATATGGACCGTGTAGGCTTCGCCCGGTATTTTCCGGAAGGGTGAACAGAGCCGTATGAACCTTGATGTACGACATGAAGAGAAAAAATGGTTTTTGATCTGGTGTGAGTATTGCATCTTTGATGAATTTGATGGCTTCATTCGTATTCCGAAGCGTTAGGTTCTCGAGGTGAACAGGCTGCTCTATGATATCTTCATTTCGATACAATAAACACGACGAAGTACTGATTAATGTAAACGATAAGGTATACCAAACGCTGACAGCAAAAGCACCAGTTCCTAATAGCACTACGATTATCGCCAACTTACGTGCAAAGAACCATGATGTTATCGAGAATACAATGAATGCCATCCACACCTAGCGTAAAAAATGATTAGAAAAATGCGTTTCCCACAATCATCCAATGACATAGTACCTTCCCGGTAAGCAATATCCAATAAGCGACAAACGACCGATCAATTATTTCGCCATGGTTTCCAATTAGATTGTAAACCGTCTTATTTCCGCAAGATTGAACATTGGTCACCGGCATGCCGAAAAATGAATCAAAACCGTGTCTAATCGGTAAATGCTCTCCTCCGCGGCCTAGACCCAAATGCCATTTTCCGATCAAACCAGTTCGATAGCCCAATCGCTTAGCCACTTCAGCTAACGTTGTTTCGTCATGTGGTAGCCCTCCAGTTTGAGCCGGAGAATTGAAAGTTCGAAATCTATTATCATTCGATGTTAATCCCAATCTAATTGCATATCGGCCTGTAAGCAAACTACCCCGGGACGGTGTGCATATCGAAGCGCCAGCATACATTTGCGTGAAGAGTGCTCCTTCGCGTGCCAATGAATCGATGTGAACAGATGTGATCGTACTGTTTCCATAGCATCCGAGATCACCATAACCCAAATCATCCACCAGTAAAATTAAAATATTTGGTCTCGCACCGATCGATACATTTATAAACTGTAACAGAGCTAAGGCAACACCAATCAAAGGGTTCATTTTCAACACTAGAAACACTAGCGACTTGAACACAAGGGTAATTTGAAATCTACACAAAAACTAAATTCGTCTTCATTCAATTGTTTTATCATTGTCTCTCATTTTCAACAATCCGACGACACCTGTGATTAACGATTTCCACAATACAATGTTGCAAATTAAACAGAGATTGTCGACTTGTTATCAGAAGAACCACTTTAAGAGAGTATTATCCAGATTATCACGCATCGCCTTTTCATTTGATTTTGAGTGTTGCACACGCTAACCTTGAACGACGCAATAACGTCTAAGCTGTTATCTCATCGATGCACAATTTGAAAATGTAAACTGCGTCACATCAGAGGAATCGTCATATATGTAGTATACTAGTGAAATGAAAGTTCATTTCGAACACAGATTTGCATTGAGGAAAAGTGGATATCACAAAGAAATTTGGTCGTAGCTAAGATCGTGAAACCATCGGGGTTCATTGAATGTCGAAGACTATAAATAGCTTTTAAACCGCGCACAGACTTTATTCCATACAGTCGAAGCGTTACATTGAGTTTGTTTTCTAAAAACTTAAAAATCGTTGAAATTCTACTCTGGCAACCGCTATCAGTAATTACCATTCCCTCGTCTATTTGTTTGAATGTTGATAATACTTTTTCGAATATAAAAACGTTTATTACGTTCCAAGTGAATCACTGCATGAATAACTTAATAGCACCGCAGACGAAAGTAGTAAGAGGCGCGGATACGTAAGGTCCTTTTTCTACCATATCAATTTCAGAATACGCGGCACTGTGCGGAGATGTGGATGATCAATGATTGATTACAGCATTTATTCGAAAGAGTACGATTACCGCTAAGGAATGATTTAAAGAAAACTTCATATAGTCTGCAACTATCAAGGCTGTATGTTTACAATGTGAACCGTTGGAAAGTTCGTTCTCTGCATCGATTTAGTTAGTGTAACGCCGACTTTCGGATTTGGAAACTCGAATTGCTTGCTGAACAAAGGTAAAGTCCAAATATATGAGACCGTGAGCTATACTCAATTAGAAACGGATAAAGTAGGTATAACCGTCCTATCTATTTTGTATCGGAGTCTTTCGTCGTCCAGTCGTCCTTATATTGTTCTTTGAGTTTCCTTTGAATTGACTAGGCAACAATGTACATAGATGGTGGGATAGCGCGTTGAACAGGCCTCGGTGCCCAGAGTACGAAACACGCATCCATTAGTCCCAATGATGACTGTGGTTCCGTTGCAGCCACATCACAAATTCTTTTAAAAAGTGATGTCATTTAGACAGCTGCACTAATAGCAGGTATCAAGGGTATTGTCACAATACTATTGTGTGTTCAAATAACCACTACTGTAGTGAAGACCTATGGAGTGGTTATTTGAACTCACTGTACCGTAGATACCAGCTGTACCAATAACTGTCCCGTTCCCATTACTTTTTCATTTTTTGTGAGTATCGACTGCAATGGAACCATAGACGTCACTAGGACCAACGGATGAGTGTTTCGACGTTTCGTACTCAGAATACCTATACTTATCCAACGCATATCAATATTTGTGTACAAACTACAAAGCCTATGTTGCCTAGTGATTCTTTAACCTTTGACATACTTCAAGCGCATCACCTCATTGCGATCTAATCTGTTACTTCTATTGTTTACAGTCTGTTACTTCTTTGCGTTAACAATACGGTTTGCTACATAAGAGACCACTCTACCTAGAGTTGATCTCTTATTGTACAGGGTTTGTCTAATGTAGAAGACATATATTAGTAGGAAACAATAAAGTAAATGACGCATAGCGACGATTGATGTTGTATAAAAACGTCTGAGCAGAGTTAATAGTTATTTAAGCAATTATGAGTCATCAATACTTTTTCGGCCTCGAGTGATCTTCTAAAATGTTCTAATTTATTACCCTGTTAAAAAGGACAATTTTAACATCGTTTCAATTACCTTCGTTGCTTTCGGTCAACAACAAAAAAGAGTTCACAGAGTTAACTGTCACCGGAAACTGTTTTTAATTTGCAATAAAACTACAACAACTACGACCTAAAAGATAACAACAACTTATAAACCACACATCTTCAGACTTTCTTCCCACAAACGGACTGACGTCAGATCATCAAATTGGTATTTAGATTTCGTTTGACGTAGATTACGCACCATGTAGCCTGTGGCCGGATTTTTCTCTTCTGTATTTTCATTGTCCGTTGCGCAATGAATTATATTTTGCGCTCCCTGAAACAGGAAAATGATTCCCTTATCAAGTAATCTGACGCGTCCAAAAAAAACGATTTCATGACCGAGTTTTACCTGTTCGGATGATCTCAACATTAGCCATACAATCGGCGAAAATAAAACGTAATGATACCATCGTGGATTGAAGTCTCTGAAAAAGTCAGTGTGACACAGACCGGGACATAAGACGTGCACATCGAATCCCTTCTTGTACAGTTCACGGGCAAAGTAGAAATTTGCCAACTTCGAATCGCAGTAGTAACCGTTCCGCGAACGAGGAGTTGTGGCACATTTACCCAGATTGTCGAAATCAATGCGACCGCGCTTATGCATCAACGATGAAACAACAACGATTCGGGCAGAATTTTTTGCAATCACATCTTTCAACAGGTCAGTCAGAAGGAAGTGACCCAAATGGTTGGTGGCAAAGTGTAATTCGTAATTTTCTGCATTCGTTTGATTCCCTTGCACGGCCATGCCAGCGTTATTTATAAGGCAATCGAATTTCGGATACGTGGTCTTAATTTTGTCGGCAAACTCTTTGACCGAATTGAACGACGACAAGTCCAAGCGAAGTACAATCTGCACAGGGAAAATAGTCGATTAAAAGGGAATAATTTTACCATCAAAAGTGCAATGGTTCCATCCATATCTACCAACCAAGTGACCATTAGCCGTTGCTTGACGAATTTTTACCACAGCTTCGTTTGCCCGGTCTTCATTTCTGCATGCCATAATGACCGTGGCACCACGAGCAACTAAAGCTTTAGTGGTTTCAAAGCCGAGACCGGTGTTTGCACCAGTTACAATGAATATTTTTCCTTCCAACGACGATTTATTTCGGACCCAACCCCACTGATACTCGCATAGTTTACGTATCCCATAGATCGAAATCGCTGTTCCCACAGGAATCAATGCGTACCAGAAGCTCATTTCGTTGCTGAATACTTTGAATATTAGAAAATTGAATGAGTAGATTCGCGTATGAGTGTTTTGTGCGGGGTGCACTGAAGTAGTAATAGTCTTGAACTATTTTTCTTTTCTCGAAGGCAAACGATTCAGTCCTGTCGTTGTTATAAGATGTATATCTACCTCTGATAGTTTATTTCGACGTAAATTTTGGTTTTTTGTCTTCACTACAACGTCCCTTGATGCACGAATATCATACAATTTCACATATCATTGATTTCGTAGATTCGTTTTATTTACTAACTTTCGCTTATTCTTCTTATAATTGCATTGATGTGCAAGTCGAACACATTTAAACGTGTGAGCAGTGAGTTTCTCTTTACTTTCGCCAATGTAAATACAGCGTTTTGTTTTATCGCTTGTATAAGTGGATTATGGTTTTCTTTACCCGGTGTACGAGGGACTTTGACTCACTCAGTCAGGCTGTAAAGTGAATCGAAGCCGTTCAATCTAGTGCCTACGCTGTCTTATGGGGAGGTGGAGAAACACATTATTTTTTTGAATATTTGAGCGTGTGAGACTTATGTGGGGTCTCAAAATCGTCTTTTTTTTAGTGTGCGAACGTTTTGAATGAACCGAAAAGGAATGAAGATAGGAGAACGAACTTCTGAAATCCGTCCTACGGGTTCATGAATGTGTTAACAATTAAGCTGCTAGACCAGACTTTTTACATGCTTTCACTTAAGATTGCTCTTTTGGTCGGTGCCAGAGAGTCAAGTAACCAACGCACAATTTTCGATTCAATTTCCTTATATTCTTGAGTTTTTAACAGCCTTTTACAAACAGTCTCAGCAAAATAAATTAATTTTCAATTTTCACTAATTGCGTAAATTCGATCGCTTTGGATAAGTTATTCGTTCTTTTATTGCAGTGGCAGCGACCGGTAAACTTGGTTTACTGTTGACTTTCTTTTTGGGTCGAACGACTTTCGGTCGCACTTCATCGGCATACGATTTTATCGGCTCAATTTTCAATTCGTCCTGCGTTGTGTTCAGCAGCAATCGAACACTTATGTCTTGCGCCTGAGCATAATCATTGCACACATCGAGCGCTTCGTTTAAGATAGCATTGGACTTGTCCTCGCGGTGATTGGAAACCAGGCAATCGCTGTAATGCATCAACATACCGGAGTAGGACAATGTGTTTAAGGCCGTCCAATGATTGTAAATTCGTTTGAATAATGCGAGGCTATTTTCGTATTCTTTGTTGAAGTAAACGGCCAACGTCTTTAGCGTAGCGACGTCCATCATGAGAGTGTTCATCAATTTGTTCGTACATTGGAAGCATTTGCATTTGATAGGATGGATTAACGGCGATATGTCTTTGTTCCACGTAATCTGTAACTGGAAAGAGAAGAAGGTTGAAAATTGAAGTATTACAACGTTCAATCGCGTTTCTTGAATTGTTAAAAATGATAAAAATTTGAAAATGGTAAGCTGTCACTCATCAGTCTTCCAAATCTCTGCAAAAATCTGCCTTAAAATCTGCATAAATTTGACTATTTGACTACAAAGTTGTGAAAATTCCCGCTGACAAATACACACCCGAATCGGGCCAACTGACTTAATTGTGGTGACGATCGAAATTACTTACCATTTTATCTTCTTTTTCACTTGGAATGACTACCGTTTCATCTTCTGTTTCCGGGCCCGGCAAAGCTGGGCGTGGACAATCGAACAGTACATCCAGTTGATTCATGAGAGTCTGCAATGAAAAGAATACCAATGAGGGAAACGAAAAATATTTTCTTTGCCAAGCGTTACGTTCCATACAGTGACGTACACAATATGGTATAGAAAAACGAAACGAGACGCGACTCTTACCTTCAAATACTTTCCGTTTATCAGTAACATTTCACCGCTCTGCACTATCGTAACCTTTGCGAGTAAGAACAAGTAGCCTTTTTGAATCGCTACAGAATGTACGGTCATATTCAGAGATGATGTGTAGCACAGTTCGTAACGAGGTTGAGTAAATTCGTGCAATGTAATCAGCAAATCTAATATGATGCCTGGAATTGTGCGATAGTCTGACCTCGAAACCATACGAATTTGTTTAAACCGATGGAAAATGTCTTCGATAAATGTGACCGGTGTAATGGTTGTATCGGGATTCTTCACAATCAGTTCGAACATCACCTCGGCGTATTTCAGTCGTGCGGGTAAATATTTCGCTTTCGTACCGTCGTATTTGTCCAATAATTTGTTTATGGACTGCATGTACTTCTTGGTATGTTCGATGTTACACTGGTGACGCAAGGTGTACATGGTCAATTGCAGAAAACCGAACAAGAAACTACCCAGCTCATCCTCAGACATGGTATTTACATCTTTCAACTTCTGCATTATATTACTCTGTAACTCTGTTACGATTTCCTTTTCGGATACCGTTGAAGTTAAATGAATGTTTTCGACAAGGTACCCAGCAGCTATTATTTGATTGACTCGATGATCGATGAGTTTAGTGAATTTGTAGAATAGTTCGAATGCAGCGACAGCCTGCTCTTTGTAGTGACGATTTATCAAAGTTTCAGCAATTACTAACAGAAATTTCTCAGCCAAGAGAATATAGTCAGCACTGTCCTTCTTACCCAACCAAGCGTCCTCATCGCGTATAAATTCGGCCAAATAGTCAAGCGCTTCTTTCAGCTTTCCGACGATTTCGACTTCTTTCTTCAACAGCACAAATTTCTCGTTCAACGGATCATCCATTCGTTCGAACTTCACATTCGATTTGTACTGTTGCATATGCGCTAAGAACAGCACGTAACAAACCCCACTTTTGCACAGATTTGCGTTGAAACTGTGACCATTTTTGTAGAAGTCCATTTCACACATATCATCGCCCAGCTTTTTTAGACACATTTCCGACAATCGTGGATAATCGATCTCGACGGATATTTGAAACAGTTGCAGCTGAATGGGATCTATGTCCACCGAATTCTTTTTCTTCGGTAAGTCTTTCACTAACGATGTTATTGTCGCAAACTGCTTCGGATCATTTAGTTTCGACTGAAGTTCATGCAACTTGCACAGGTAAAAAATTTTATTTTTTCGATCGGTACAGAACATAAAACCGAACGCAGCCCAGCTGATTTTTTCGGCTATGTTGTCGGAATCCTTGCATATATTTGACAAGGCATCGACAGTGCGGACACAGTTCAACCCTTCGAGTGAATTCATGGTTAGACATTTCTGCAACGTACGTTTTGCTCTATCTAGCCCACAGGTGGTCACAATTTTGTCAATATTGTCTAAAATAAAACGAAACGTTTCCCGAAGGCTCCAATTCAAATTTTTACGAGCTGCACAATCAAAATTCGAAATGATTTCCTCTTCAGCCATCGCGAAATTAGACATCGCGCTAACTAGTATTTCATTAAAATTGTTGCCTCTTATCGCTTCGACAACTATTGTTCGTACAGTTTCCAGAATTTGCAGGCCGGCATGCGTGATAGGTCTATCGCAGCAGTCTGCCTTGAAGGCTTTGCGAAATATGTATTGGCACGCCGAAAGGCTCTTATTTCTGATGATTTCGTACAGACCATTGAGAATAGTCACAATTTTTTGCTTGAAAGCAAGGGATCCTTTCGATATCAGCGATGTGCTGGCACGAATAATTTGGGACATCATGATGGCACCGTCTTTTATGTACTTTTCGTTCGTGGATTGAGACCTGCAAATGTTTTAGAAAGTGTTTTTATTGGCGGGAAATTTTTTGCATTTTTTGTTGCTTGAAAAAGGCGGAAAATATTTCGTCGTTTTCTTAACTTAAACAATTACCTAATCTTCACCAATTCGCCAAAACTGTCCACATTCTCGTCACGATATGACTTGAGCAACTTTAAAGTGGTCAGCAAATACTCAGTATAGGCAGTTTTCCGTTGGTCAGTCGTTATGGTCGAAAAAAATTTGATCGCTTCCTCAGCCAATGTAAATGTTGGAGACGGCAGCTTCGATTCTAGTTCAACCAGAACGATGATAAATCGGTTCAATGTGGTCCGATCTGGATCCGTCCATGAATGTTCCCATGTTGTAATTTTGTTTAACACTGCAGCGGCTAGGTTTTCAACCAATTGACTGAGCAACTTCTTTGGAATGTCATTCAAATCACACAAATATTCCAGACAAATGAAGTATTGTAAGGCCGTGATCGGGTACTTGGTGCTCGCAATCACAGTTTGGTACTTATTACAGATTGTTGTCATATGAGTTTCAGCGGCGACTGTCTTATCGTTCGCTTTATCTACCAATACAATCAAGGAAAACGAGCACAATTTCTGGTACATGTCTACATTGCCCGGCCCACATTCGAACTCCATGAGTTTCGGAATATTTTCGATTATCTGGTAGAACCTTTTCTGTTTAAAATAAAAATTTTGTTTCGTTATTCTGCCAAGTCGCAACAAATATAAGTACCTCTTTGTAATCTTTCCAAAATGCTGTGCTGAACGTTTGTAGATTGGATTTCGGCATTATCTATTAACAAAAAACCGTTTATTGTTTTGTATTCCATTGTTTTCTTTTGTTCACGAAAATGTGTAACGACTCCCTTCAAAAAAAAAAATCGGTTCGAATGCTATACGTAGATACTTACGATATTTCGTTAGAAGTTTATGTGTAAAATATAAGCAGATCACAAATAAATTGAATGTTTTTTCACATGAGTTACAGATAAAAAATAAATCTTAGAAATTTAAATCACACAAAACAACTGAAGCAACTGATCAACTGTCACATCATAATTTCCTCTTTTCATCACATGCTACGATTGTGTTCACTTTGATGTTAGAACTGTTCTTAGCTGCAAATCAGCGTTGACAGCAGATAGAGTGTTTTGATCGGAGCGAGACGAACGAATATCAGTTAATTATAACTTGTCTTGGGGTATTTGTCAAAGTATTTGCTTCTCTTTCAACATCTTACGATGCGAGTGAGAGGACCGAAGACTAGTTTATTATTGGGTACCTGCCAAAATATTTCTTTCTCTTTCATCATAACACTCTATTACCATAATCACAAGTTGTTTAATGACTTTGCTTGACTTAGGCAGAATTAAGACAGATTTTTCCAAGGGTCTGAAAGAACCGGTTAGGATACTCTGGAAGACGGGTGACATCAAATTTGTTAAACGCACTCGGCACTCATTACATATTGCGCGAAAAGTCAATTTAAACAGAAAAATTGTTATGCCACCGCCTTCGTGATCAGGTCATAACATAATATGACTCAGACTCATAAGTGCCGTTAACCTTGTCACAGCCTTGGGTTTCTCAGCGATTAAAGCCGGATGCCAATGCGTCAATAACAGAGTCAAAATTTTATTCAATCCAGCAGTGCTCCGGAGTTATTTACGCATCTGGTGTGTACGGTAGATTTTAGGCAATTTCTCGAGTTGCAGCCAGAACAAGGCGATTCTGAGAGCGAAAATAAATTAAATTTAACAGATCTTAAATATTTAAAAATTTTCGAAATATGAATGTTGGACAGACTTTTAAGTCTGGTTTCCACTTAAATTCGTCTCTCTCGTCTCTCCCAATAAAAATCCTTCTTACGACATAATTTTTCAAGAGGAAATCAACTCTATGGTTTCCACTCGACAGAAAGAACGCCGTGGGAGACAAGGCTGAAACTTTGTGGAGGTCACGCAGATCGCCATTTCATTAGATACTGCGGGAACGCACCACTTCTGAAGATTTTACATAAAGTTTACAGTCTTGGTGAGAGAGCCGAGTGAGAGCAAATTGTCAATTAAAGAAAGAAAATCTTGAAAAAAATTCAGATTTGTCTATCACACGGAGTGCTTTTTTGGAAAGTGGAAAACAAGCATTGTGCTTACCGAAAAAGTACTCCGTGTGAGAGACAATTTTTTTTTTTCAATTTTTCCTTTGTTTACTTGACAGTTTTCTCTCTCACGGAGTGCATTTTGTTGAGTGGAAATCAAGCATTATGACGGAGTTAACTTTGTATCGTTGCAGGTCGCCATCGATAGTCCGATTTAGGAGAACACATAAATTCAAAAAGTGCCCTTCTTAAACACTCTAACGTTTCACAGTGAGTAAATGATGGAACCTGTTTTGTTAAAGTTTGTAATGCCTCTCTGTCTACGATTTCATTCTTTTTTTGGTTGTCTTTATTCAAATGAATGCATTTCTAACAGACATTAAATATAATTCAATCTTTCCATGTCAGTAACAACATCTCGCATCCGTTTGTTAAAATTTTCCCGGGATCGGTCAGTAATGAAGATGTTTTGATTGTCAGACGAACCATTTTCGAATCGGTCTGCAAGTACGTCCAAATTGATTCCATTTCCTTGTTCGCTTGTTATCATTGGCAGTAACATTGCGGATATGAACAATCCAAACTTTCCAAACTTTTTGAAATGTTCCAACATCACACCATAGGGAAACAGTTCATCCGGATCAGAGCCCAATCTGAAATTTAATTTCAAATAAGGGTGGTAATGAAGTGACCTGCATTCGATTTTTGGATAGTTTACACGCACTTTCGCATATGTGTAGAAAGACTTACATGGTAAATCTTAAGGAATTCATCGTAATGGGTATCACGAAGCTCTTTTGTTGTACAACAGAAGACATAATGAACAACATCGATGATTGGCGACGAATGTCGGGAAAGTTGCCAATCCAAAAAGCAAACTTCGATTGGTTTCTTATCAACATCATGTCTGAACATTGTGTTATTCTGCCACAGATCACCATGAGATATAACTGTCGCTGCACCATCAGCGAAATCTGCACTTACACATTCGAAAGCGACATCGATTGCATCTCTTTCAAGCATTTTCATCAGTTTGAATCGTAATTCCGAATCGCTTTCATTTGAAATTACACCCAAAGCAATTTGCATGCTCGATGTACAGAATTGTCTGTGATTTTGATCATCACAATGAATGTACAGCTCCTTTAAGTCCATTGTCAATTCTTTAAACTTTTCCGGTTGTTGGTCATTCATTGCGAATGAAATTGCATGGAATTTCCCTAAATATTCCATCACCAAATATACATGTTCAGCAGTAACATCCTCCGTGTATCGATCTATCATTTGAAAACCCCGAACACTTAAATCTTCAAGGAAAATGCATTCGCTCATACAGTCATCAACTGATCGATAGAATTTGGGATATTCAGTAAAATAATTGCATTCCATGTTCACATCTTTCGAGATCTCAAACCGATGGAGTTGCGGCAAAACCTATGTAGGTATATGGACATTCGAGTAAAGCGAATTACAAAAAAAGGACTGGTTGACCAATGCATCACTTACTGTATCATACATATGAATTTCTCGTAGAAACAGCTGCCGTGAATTGAACATGTAGCGGCACGTAACATTTTGAGGAGCAATTTTTAAAATCAGATTTTCAGCAGTTTCGAAGCGATTTTCAGTCGACTTCTCTTTAGAGAACGACACCCGATGTATGATGCCAATAAAATTGTTTTCACCACACTCTGATACACAATTTATGTCGATTTGATGTAGTTTCGATTGAAGTTTTGTTTCTACAGTCTCGAGTAAAGCCGAACGAATTATACCGTTTGTAATCTTGGACAATGTATCCATCCCGTAAATTAATGAAGGCGTACGTATGTACGTTTTATATCAAAAGAAATTCTTCAATAATCCCGCAAGACGATCGTGGAACACTAAGCGAAATATATTTCAACTGTAGAAAACGGCTCAAATTAATATGCTCGACGTATCGCCTTTGTTTATTTTTTTTTGGCAATAAACATAAACAAAATGTGCAACGTTTTAAAAAGTAATCTGATCTTGGATTTAACATTCGGGCTCGTATGAGTGTAGGGATATGATGTGTGCTCTTTATGGAATACAAAGTAAATTTCTTCTCTTGTTCACCGCGCCACAAAAGGACTGTTCTTATAACTTATTTTTTTTTGTATGGCGCGCCAAGAAGCGTGGGACCTGTTCAAGTTATTAATTCTGTTATGTCACTGATGGCTTCGCGACATACTGTCAACACTGCTTGATGAAAGGTTTTAGAGATAAACACATTCAGTGATATGGATTGACCGGATTCGCTGTTATCATAAATTTTTAGTGTTTCGTAAAAATGAGTTTGTTCTGTAAATTTAACATTAATTTGTCAACGAGGGCAACGATTAAATTGTATCGGCATCTGAGCACAAGCCAATCACGCTGGAGCGAAAACAATGACACCGATTCAGAGCTACAGGTAAACTATCCGTTCGAATCCTGGTAACAACGAATGGACCCATGACATTCAATTCAATTTCCAGTTAAAATACCTGACCGACGATGAGCAAGGAATCGCAGTTATTGGTATGAATAGACCGAAAGCAATGAATGCATTTAGTCGGTCCCTAGTTGATAAATTGTCAACGACCGTTGAACATTTACATCATGACAAAGATGTTCGGGTTGTGATTCTTCGAAGTTTAGTGCCTGGTGCATTTTGCACGGGTGCGGATTTAAAAGGTACTTGATAAACCGGTTCATTCTTCCAACGTTATTTATCAATGAATTTAATTAGAGCGCGCCAAATTGACTCAACCCGAAGTGACACGTTTCGTGAACCGGCTCCGATTCCTTTTGACCAGCATAGAGCAATTGCCGATGCCCGTTTTGGCTGCTGTTGATGGTACTTGTCTGGGTGGTGGTTTAGAAATGGCCTTAGCCTGTGACATACGAACCGCAGCCGATACGGCTTTGATGGGTCTGGTGGAAACAAGATTGGCTATAATTCCCGGAGCTGGTGGCACACAAAGGCTTCCGCGAATTTTGAACCCTGCCCTGGCAAAGGAACTGATTTTCACCGCTCGTACGTTTAAAGGAACTGCCGCTTTCGAAATGGGAATTTGCAATCATTCCGTCCCGCAAAATGACACCAAGGACGCCGCTTACTTGAAAGCATTACAATTGGCGAAAGAAATTCTACCGAACGGTCCGATTGGTGTACGAATGGCGAAAAAAGCGATTGACAAGGGAATGCAAGTCGACTTAAATGCTGGATATGCCATCGAAGAAGCGTGCTACGCTCAGGTGATTCCGACCAAAGACCGTTTGGAGGGACTAAAAGCATTTGCGGAGAAGCGAAAACCAGAATACAAGGGAGAATGAACTTGTTGTGGCAAGGTAAGATATGTTGTCACGAAAACTATTTTAAATTTGGAATTGAGGTGTGATTTATGTGGTCGAGATGATTCGATAATTATGTGGGTTTCGTCTCTGAAAAATTGCTGAATTCTAGCAGCAACCAAAGTAACTAACCTGATCCCTTAAGAATGATGAGATAAAAGTGTTGTCAATAATGGGACTGATACTTATGCTCAATTTTCCGTCCGCGTACGGCCACAATTGAAAGCTTACCTATTTCATTGAACGATACAGCCTAAATGTTCTAGGACCGCCTTCACTTCATTCAACTTTTTTTTTGTTCTCGTTGTGTTCCTTATCTGCTGAGCTTTTGGCGTTTTTTCTACATTTTGCTCTTTATCATACGATTCTAATAATGTGACTAACATTGCTTTGTCTCTCGGTTACTCAATAGTTGATAGAATGTACCTTATCAATGACAGTGATAACAAAGACAAAATTCGCTGTGCTATCAGTAACTAACACTAATTCTCGACTCAATTCATTTAAAGGATTTTTTCTTTCTTCCATTGACCTGATATTTTGCAAAATTAACGTCGAATTATCGGACAACTGATCATGAAATGTTTTTCCAGCATCTTTTTTGCTACTCCATCATTTGTTCATTTGCGAAGACAAGTCGTCAACTTCATATTGATGTGGAAACATGAACTGCAACGATTTTCCAACTCGGTGTTATTAAGAACTTAAGAACAGTATCACTGATTTGTAACCCCTAGAACTGTTTTTAAAAGGTGATACGCTCAATGCGCTTGTGTCTTCATGTTCTTCTATGCTTCCCCGATTCTCTTCCATTCGGAACGATCCGTTCAAACTTGTTGCCAATTGACCTCTAGGTCGTGTTTTAGGTGGTATCCAGTGTCTTCATGTTACACGAATGAAAAGAACTTTTTTTTAGATAAGACAAATTTCGTTCTTATTTTGTCTTAGGGTTCATTCACAAAGTACGCACGCACCATTTGAAGGAAGGAGGATCAGAAAAAAACGTGCGTTTCGTGCCTTTAAATAAATTTTGTCCATACATGTTTGCATGCTCCCTTATCGTACTCGGCGGTTTAAAATTAGCTTTATTGTATGCACCTTGTGCTGTTAATACTGTTAGTGAAAAAAATAGAAATTTAGATTGGGCTAAAACTCTAACTCAAACAGTTTGTTGGCTTAACGACATTCGTATCGTTATACAAAACGATTAAATCTATTATTTCATCTGTTTCAAATTACTTGATACACAATCTTATACTTCATTGGTCTTCACATTCATGTTGCTATATGAGAAAACACCAGCCAGAGCTCGTCGGAAGGTATTTTAATAAGCGATTTCGAGGGATCTTTTAAACCCGAGTGGTTGTTAGGTATTTCAGGGGAGCTATGCCATAAGGGGACTTATATCATTATTATAAGAAAACTTGACGGTTGCCATAACTCAAATCGAACGTGAAATCTTAGTTCAGGTTCTCGGGTCAAGTTGAATAGAAACAGGACCTCTGAACCAGATCGAAGCCTTATACAGGACTAGCTTGCATCAATAAAAATGTTCCCGTAGTGTTAAGCGATTTTCATTAAATTGCGCTTTGTGCCAGAATGGGCTTAGGGTCTAGCTAGAATAGAAAATCATTTCATTGTCGGTTTAGTTGCAAATGTGTAAATATTTCTCTTTCAGGAAACTATACAGCCCCCTCAGAAAAAAGAAATGTTCTGCCACGATGGTGATTCCATATTTGTGACGCATATGTTGTGATTAAAGTGCATTTATTATACTTTGTTAAACAAAAACATTTTATTAAATAAAAAATAAAAATTACTCTGAAAACTGAACGAAATGGACAATATCTACAAATAAAATGGAATTATAAAGCAAAATAAATGTAGACTCTGAATGCGGTGCATGTCATATATCGTACACGTAGTATAACAGACATTACATCATCATTTCATCATTCAGTCAACTGAAACAATTCCATCAATATCTTCTTCGTATCATGCGGATTAGAGACTTTGTGGCCAATGGTTCGCGGATCAATGAAAATTTCATGATCATTACCACCCGGTTCCGTTTTGTCGCCGAAAAAGTGAATTTCGGAGAATTCCGTATCATTTGTGACAAATTGCAGGGCATACGATTTGTCCCAGCCGCGTGGGAACACATCAATACTAATCTGTCCGCCAATACTGTAAGTTAGGTCAATATCATGGAATTCCTCCTGCAGCCGTTTGATCATGGTGCTTCGAATGTTATGCTGCGAATCGTATTCGGCGAAGAAATTTCGCTCTTCTCTCGTACATTGTCTGCCAATCGGACATACGTTCAACATGCCGTTGCGGAAATCAATGAATGTTCCTCGCTTGAACGGTAATTCCAGCTCGGACAAATATTTCAAAACAAAATTGATGAATCGCTGTAACGTTTTCTCGCCCAAATGCCTGTGAAGACACTGTTTTCCTACTTCGGTACCCTTGATGATTTGCACCAAACCATTTTCCGGGAATACATAGTCGAAATGCTGTAATATTCTCTGTCCGTTCAATTGTTCGAACATCTTTTCCAAATCTGAACCGCCGACGATGCCAATGGTAGCTATCGGCTTGATTTTGCTGTAGAAAAACTCTTCGAATTCCGGTTCGATATCCGCACGGGGGAAAGTCAATGTACCGTCAACATCAAACAATAACAAAATCTTATTGCGAGCAAGATTCTTCGTTGTTGTCATTGTTGCTTTTGTTGTGTCTGCTATACTTTCACTTAAATCTCTTTGGTCGGTGGTTCGTCTCTAGAAACGAAAATAATTTCAAAATGAAACGAAAAATCAAACGTCAATTCATTTCACTTATTGAGCGTGCAGTACTTACATCGAGTGAAAAACGTTCTGCACTGGAGCGGATTTTTTACACACTGTGCCAAGGAAATTCATTCAAAAAACAAACATTTTTAATTTACACTACGATAAAGCCGATTAAGTTTGTATGAGTGCATAGAGAAAAGCGCTAGTCCCAATATGCTGTATCGGTTTGTTGTTATCATTGGACTTACAATACATATTCGATATGTGTCAGCAGAATTGCCACGACATCGTACTAATTCTAATACATTAAAGCCAGCCGGCAATGTGTTGTTGTTGTTGGGTGAGTTTTTTTTCTTATTTTTTGCTGTTGGTATCGGACAGCGGCAAAACTTTGAATTTTCACCATCTCAATCGATGAAGACTCGTTGGCACAGCCTGCAGTGCTAAAATAATTTTATGTGGATTTTCGTAGGCAACGAGGAATTTCGTAGGTACTTTCGAATTGGGCTATTGTGTTCAGTAAACGTCTATTTCAATTGGATAGGTGTCCTGATTTTACCGTTCAACACGGGTGTCACGAAATTACGTATGTCATTCACTGCAATAATGTTGTAATTCACCGCAGTGATGTATGATGAACATATGAACAGGGAAGACGACTTTTTCGTTTAGTCCACTCAAGAAGTGTGTTTTACCATTCACTGCCTTGTCCATTCAAGATAATTCTTTTTCTTCTACCTTAGATTCTGAGCTCAACACAATCTAAGCATTGCTCGTTTTGTATTTTCCAGCCGACGATGGAGGTTTCGAAATGGGAGCCTATCGCAATCGCATCTGCCAAACCCCAAATTTGGACGCTCTTGCAAAGAACAGTCTGATATTTAACAACGCTTTCACGTCCGTGAGCAGTTGCTCTCCGAGTCGAGCATCACTGTTGACTGGCCAGCCGAGCCATCAAAATGGAATGTACGGTTTACACCAAGGCGAACATCATTTCAATGCATTCGACAGAGTGCAGAGCATTCCGAACATTTTGAGGAAGCATAATGTTCGCACGGGACTGATCGGAAAGAAGCATGTCGGTCCGGCGGATGTTTTTAAATTCGATTTTGAACGTACCGAAGAGGAGTATCCGATCAATCAAATTGGACGGAACATAACAAACATTAAGCTGTTGGTGCGAGAATTTCTAGCGACGCAAAATAATTCGCAGTAAGTTTATGAGTCGTCCATGAAATCTGTTACCGGGAGCGACGTGAAAAAATAGGCAATGAACTCAGTCCCTGATATAAAACGTGTGGGTCAAAAAAGTGAAAGAGTTGACGTTTGTACTGGTGATATGTTTACCTACCAGTTTGAAGACTAGAAATCTCACACTACACCACCAGTTAGGTACCACCTTAGTGAATTCTTTTGAGTTACATCCTGCATATAGCCATTTTATCATCGTAAAAAATGTCCCTGTCAAATCTTCCTATGAATTGTAAAATACATAAACGAGACGTGTCACATTTGCGAATTATAAGAAACATGAAATTTCATTCATATCCGTATCGAATGGGCTGACGATGTTTTTTTTCAGCTATCGTCAGTCACTTTGAAACGAAACTAAATCAAAGAAACTGAAACTTTCTTATAATTCACTGAAGTGAATAGACTTAAAATGCCTTCACATCTTGGTCAGATTTTGTTTCAACCGCATTGCTTTTGAAATAACATAACCTACATTTTTCCATTTCTTAGACCTTTCTTCTTAATGGTATCATTTCACGATCCTCATCGGTGTGGTCATGTTACTCCACAATATGGTAGTTTTTGCGAACGTTGGGGATCTGGGGAAGAGAATATGGTAAGTGTGAACAGAATAAGTGGCAGGATAATTTGTAGAAAGGGCTCGACTAAATTAAAAGCTAAAATTAAGTTACAGACCCGTACGAAGTACATGGTCTTATAGATACACGTTTCGACTTTGTAACATTGAGAATTGACCTATGTTTTCATGGGGAAAGTTGTTAACGCATCATCGTCCTCGCGATAACTCGAATAAAACGCAACCAATTTCAATCTAAAAGCAGAAACTTACGTGTTAAAATCTCCTTTGAGTGTTTTTTTTGCAAATAAATCCGAGTAGATTGTAACGTTTAACCGATTTTGGCAATTCTTGTTGTTTTTGGAAGTATTCAATCAATTTTTCCCAACAAAATGTCGGATTGGTCGAGAACTTGAAGGTGAGGAGTGGAATATCTTCGGATGTTAAAGTCAGACCTTCTACTTTGGAGATATTGCTGGCAATTTTAACGAAATAAAATGTAGATTTTTAGAGCGAAATTCTTATTTGAAAGAGATAAGAAGGAGGGCGATGAATAGACGAGGGATGATAAAAAAAGGATGGAGAGAAGAAGCTTTTAAAACGATCTCTTGCGGGTCCGCGTAGCCTATAAGCATTTCCACCATTATAGACCATAAAAATTATTTATTTTATTTTACTCTTCGCTTTTAATCATCCGATGTCTTTGTCTCTTTAGGGATTAATTGCCGATTGGCATCCCATCTACTATCAATGGGACGAAATTGATCTTCCATACTATGTACCAGATACGGAGCCAGCTAGACGCGACGTAGCAGCACAATACACAACAATTTCACGATTGGATCAAGGTCAGGATACCACTTCAATTTTGTGCGTCTAATAAACTATGTTCGGCGGCTGATTTTATTTTTCGATGTTGCGCTGTTATCGGGCAAAAAGATTAAAGTCGATTCGAAAAAAAAACAACAAAATGTTCCATGAAAACCATTAATGTGCTATTGGAATGCTATTCGGCGATAAATCGACCTAATCAATTCAATGAAAAAATAATCCATTATGTCGTCTGCCCGTTTTGATTTTAATTTTCCACCTTTTTCAAATTAATTTCTTTAACAGGCGTTGGATTAGTCCTCAAAGAGCTGACCGCAGCTGGTCATCAAGATGACACACTGGTTATCTATACAAGTGACAATGGTCCACCTCTGCCATCCGGTCGTACCAATTTGTACGATCCTGGTATGAGAGAGCCCATGTTTATCTCGTCGCCGATTCACAAAAAACGTCGCAATCAAGTAACTTATGCTATGACCAGCCTACTGGATATCGTTCCGACCATGCTGGATTGGTATAACGTCAGCACTATCGCTACTAATGACATTGACACAAATTCCATTAACGCGAAAAATCAGCCTGTATTGACGGGAACGAGTTTGTTGCCATTGCTTGAAACCGAACCTCCCGAAAATCCGGATGCAGCTGTATATGCCAGTCAGAGCTACCACGAAATTACCATGAACTATCCGATGAGAGCAATCCGAACGAAACGTTACAAGCTAATTCACAACATAAATTATCGGGCACCGTTCCCCATCGATCAGGACTTCTATGTTTCGCCCACTTTCCAGGTATAATAGCATTTACTGTCTTGCTGTTGATATCGACTGAAAAACGAAATTTTCAGGATATACTCAATCGCACAATGGCCAATCAACCGTTACCGTGGTACAAGAATTTAAAGAAATATTACAATCGAGACGAATGGGAATTGTACGATCTGAAAATGGACGTCGGTGAGTTGTCTAACTTGGCGAACAAGCAGTCCATGAAACAGGTGCGAGATGATTTGGCAGATCGACTTGAGAAGTGGCTGGTTGCCACCAACGATCCGTTTAGATGTGCACCACATGGCGTTTTACAAGATAAGGGAGAGTTTCTAGACGACCCGCAATGTTTGCCATTGGGAATATGAGTCTATGAGTCTCTGTGTAGAATTTAAGAATTGAATACAAAATTTGGAATTAAGAAACGAGGAAATTTGTAGTGCACTGGCCGAATTGATTGGTAAGTTTGGCATCTCTTGTTGTATTGTTTCATATAAAGATTGAAGTGAGTCGTTGAGGTCTCATGTAGAAGTTGTAAGTAGCAGAGAAAGTACCTTTGTATAATCACTGGCAGTGTCTTCAGCACAGTCTTTGTGAATCAAGCTGTTTACTGTTTCCCGGGAAACACTCCTGCCTCTCATATTATGACAAGTTTGACTGTTCCAGTAATTTATTTTGAAACGCCTGACTCTCGGTTGCATTAAAGATGGTCCGGAGAATCTTTTATGGAAGAAACTTTTTTAAAATACGTTTTTCCCATGCCTCAAGACCTATGAAGAAGCGATCATCCGAGTATTATTAAAGCAAATTTGATAGCAATGTCCTAAATTATCTATGAGATTACCTATTTGTCGACTTTATCTGCAAGTAAAATCGCAATTTTTTGTCGAAAAATCATGGTCTGACTTACAAAGTCCGAATGGACCATCTATCTGCAACATGGTAGTGCCATTTTAAAGTTACATTACTCAATATACATTCAACCTCTACTACACCGAACATCAAAATCAATCTTGAAGCCAGGGGGAAAAAATTAAAGAAAAAACTTCTTCCATAAATGATTCTCTGAAACAACGTGAATGCAACAAGGGGTCAGACGATCCCATGGATTTTTTTGTGTCTTATTGGATTACTAAAAAAATTATCGCGAAAGTTAGATATTTCCTCGGTCATCCTAGCTTCCTTATATCAACTAAGTCATGGATTCTATTTTATTTAGAATCTAGTTATTCAAATAGTTGCACTATTTCCAATTGATGTTCTTACACACGACTTGACTATACCTGAGTGAGACCTGACTCGCGCTAACATTGTTTCATAAAAAATGATTCGTTGACGGTTAATTAACCTTTGAACTGGCACCACTACACGAAAATGTACCCGACGACATTTGCAGTAATTTTCGCGAGTAATAGAGTTATGAGCAAATGATACAAATGGTGATTCTTGTGTGAACTACGTTAATCATCAGGCAAAGCCAAGGTCAACAAACCCACAGTATTCCATCATTTGTCTCATTGTGTGTCTGAAAGAAAGTAAATGATTCTCGGGATATTTTACAGGCGGGGAGTCTGTACAAATCAAGTTCGGCCGTCCAACCATTTTGACTACATTTTTTCATATCATTTATTAATCAAATCAAAATACGAACGCGTCTTATCTAAGCCCTTAAAAATTGTGAGCCAGTTACATGGGATTGCAATGAGGGATTCTTTTGAATTTCGACTGAACGAAATCGGCGCTATTTTTTCCGGGGCTTTTTTATACATGTCTAGTTAGGCCTTGGTGCCTAGGCCCCAAAACCAGTCTCAGATATTTTTGATCTTCCATACCTGGCTGGTTGTCAGTAGCCAAAAGTCGAAAAATGGGGTTTCGTAGTCCGGATTTCATTTCCGTAAGGTGGTGAGGACACGGGCGTGTATGGGTTCGTTGGAAAGCTGAGGTCCAGTACTCCTGGGGCAAATATTACCTTCATAAAATTTGATGATAAACGGCAGGAAATATGACTCGACCTCAGCTTTCCAACGAACCCATACATGCCCGTGTCCGCGCCACCTTACGGAAATGAAATCCGAAAAATATCTGAGACTGATTTTGGGGCTTAGGCACTACACTAATATAAAAAAGTCCCGGAATAAATAGCGCCGATTTCGGTCAGTCGAAATTCAAAAGAATCCCTCAATTCGATTTATCTCTATCGGTGGATCTGTATAACATTGTCGAGACATTAAGGGGCTCGTCATTAGTTTATGACAAACGTTTCATTACTATTTGAAATTTATCGTTGACACACATCTGCCATGACATCAGAAGAGTGTGTGTCATGGTACAGAGTTTGTTGCTTCTTTTGATGAACAACAGATCGATCAACAGATCGATGAAAAATGTTACTTCATCTGGTTTAATATTAATTTGGATGTCTGTAGAGGACCGCATAATATCTAGAGCTGACGTCTTATTTTTGTGGTGGCTGGAGATACAGCCGCCTGTAAAAGGCTACATTAGAATTTTTTTAGTCATCATTATCGGATGAATTTTTCTAACGACTATCTCAATCAAAGTAATTTCCCTTTCTTTTTGACTTCGTCATGCAAATATGGAGTGCGATACCCATACATCATTTACAGTCAATATAATACTACATGATTCACAGATTAAATGAAATAATTTTAGTTGACCGTTGAGTAATGACACGTCGCTCTAAACGACATAAAAAAAATGTTTAAGTGCGATCCTCAAATGATGATGACTAGAGAAAGAACGAACAACAACAAATATTTTAACGAACTCAAGCCTTACGGATCTTATCGCCCTGCCAACGAAACTGTTCAAAGTTCATTTAAGTGGCGTGATATATTTGAAACAGACGAGCGAAATGACATGACGACTTCTTCGTGCGTGTAATGTTTTGTTTTTATTTGGTTTAGCCGCTTATCAGTTGAAAAAATTGACTTTTTATTATTAATAGTAAATCTGTAGGTAGAATCAGTTGTGTGATGGTATAATATATTGTTACCTTTCGATGAAATGGTAGTGTAATGTATGATTAACGCGATGTGAGTGTGTATAAATGTTGTGATATAAATGCATACATCTTACTGATAACAAAAACGAAGCGATTATACCACCTTTTATTATGTCTTAATTGATTAAATTTGATGGATTAGTCTATCTGAACGTAGAGAATCTACAATATATATGATACATAATGCTGGTAGCAATTAGGCCGCGCAATATATACTGTACAAGACACTCATTTCATTAATAGAAACGAGAGATTGCCTCAATTTTCGTTCTAATAAAAATGCATCCTCAAGATAAAAAAAAACACTCCGCCGACGACGAGAAGCCAAGCGAAATAGTCTAATCAAAATGTTTACTGTAAAATTATAAATTTGTTTCACTAGCTCAGATACGGTTTTCACACTTTGTTGAGATTTACGTCCAAACAGATACTTAAATGTACAAGACGTAATTGAACATATTTGATATTAAAAGATTCTCCGAGTAGATGCTGTCGTGAAAATATTTTTGATAAAAGTTGATAAAATCATGAACTAAAATTGTAAATTATCTGAGAGAAATGGTTTCGGGAATTTTATTTTTTCCATTGGTTCGAATCGTTCGAATCTAATATAGATAAGGTGCATCATTGACGGTTCTCATGGCCGAGCTTGTTGTATGTGTCGATATTTAAGGAAACATTGATCCCAGTGTGATGTTTGATTTTCTTTTCAAGTTAAGTGACGCGACGTCACTGTAATCTAATTGGACTCACTGATGAATTCAATATATGCGACCTCATCTTGTAGAAGGATGGGTACATATGTATTTTAAGATAGCTGGTGCGTTGATTGTTGCATCAGTAGATACTTCATTACTTCAAGTTTCTTATTTGAGAGTTTATTTGCGAAAATTATCTCTAAATTCAACTATACTTATTATCAGAATGGGATCATTCTTGTAATTCTCCGAATTGGAAATGTGTTTGATGGCGACATAATTGCATTTCCATCTACAAATACCAATTCTTAATAACATCTGAATTTAAAAAAAAAAGGTACACCGACCAACCATTGACGTCATAGTCAAAAATCGCATTCGTTTATTGATTCCACTCCACATTATTCCCATTTATCTGATACTTGTCTTGCCTGTCTTTCATTGTCGAAACTTAGATCTATAGTGAAACGCCCCCAGCACACCTGAATAAAAATACATAAAAACATCTCGCCTGATCTCGATTTAACGTCTTTGTCCCCTGTAACATAACAGCTATTTATGCTGAAAATACTGTGAAGCCAACGCACTTCAAGCAAAAGTGCTATTAATGACAGCTGCCAAATAGAGTACTACTTTGTATGAAAAAAGTGTTCGAATTTTTTACAGTGCCAGAATTTGTTCGATACACTGTCCAGTTTCAGTACCCCATTTAGAGTACCACTCACGCTTGAAGTGCGTTGGTGAAGCACATATTTTATGAGTGACTGTGACAAAGACTAAAGACACAATCGAAGACCTACTCTACAAGTTTATGCACATTGTCGCGTTCTTGTAAACTACCCCACCATTACATCCTTTTTCCCATAAAAGGGTGGCAGTAAAGAAAGCTAAAGGGATCAAAACCGGATCGAATTGGACAGAGTAGTGAGGGGTATAGAAGCTAATGGACGTTCAATATCCAGATAGTAGATTAGATTAAGTGGGGGAAACACAAGAATTTCCTGAACCTTGGCCGCCAATTATGGCCTATTGTGCGCGATAAGGAACTGCTCATATTTCCAACTCAACGGCCTAGTAAAAAATTGCATTTCAAACGCCATAGATCATGGCCCTACGTTAGTGAAGGGCCGTGACGCACGTCCGTTCACACTGAAAAATTTGACAAAATTTTTTTCCGCAGGACTGAGGAAGAATATATAGACCAACTTTATGACTTTTTCCTCTTTGCTCCTACTACCCCCAAAGTATTTTATTCGTAATCTGGGCGTCCATACGAGTTCAACGAGCTATCATAAGGTTAAGATTTGGCCGAGATATTAAATTTCAAAACTTGGAAATTTGAAGAAATTTGAAGAAATTTGTATGAAGAAATGGATTTTCATACATTTTGAAATTAGGCTCTCGAATATGAATTTATTTCAATTCCATATACAAGGATCAACTAAAAATTACTCTACACTATGCCAAAAAAATGTGTTGTTTTTTTTTACAAAGTTGATTCTTCTTCTTCTTCTTCTTTTTCAGCCTGTTTCTATCCACTGCTGGATGTAGGCCTCTCCAACTTCTTTCCATTTCGTACGATCCATTGTCATTTGCTGCCAGTTTGTACCTGCAATATTCTTAATTCCGTTTGTCCATCTCTCTGGTGGTCTACCTATAGCTCGTCTTTTATATGGTCGCCAGTTCATGATCTTTTTGGTCCAACGTTCGTCTGTCCTTCTTGCAATATGTCCCGCCCAGCTCCATTTGAAAGTTGATTAAAACTGATGAATTTAAATTAGAAATTTATTATTTAGATGTTGATATAAATAACAAAATTTAAAGGGTCAAATTCTAAAATTTAAAGGAGATTTGGTTTGAGCCTTTGCTAAAACTCCCAATACTTTTACATGTAAATTGTAAGTAAAAAGGGAGGAATTGGTATACGTCATGCCTCCGATATTGCTCTTCCATGTTTTTTGTCATCATTGTACAACGCATCCGCCTTATTAGATCGACTGTTACCTGAAACTTATCGACATGTAGATCCGACTAAGGTGGATTCAGAGGAACGATGGTACAGAGAATTTGGTGAATTGCCAGAGGAGTCACTGCGTATTTATCAAAGTGTATGGGAATCGTATGAAATCGATCAAAAACTTGCTTGGATTAACAACTCACTGAACAAAAACGTAGACAGAGCACGATTTCTGGCAAATTCTTCGCAAGAATCTGGAGCATGGTTGCACGCTCTACCATCACCTCCTCTGGGGACACATTTAAGCAATGATGAGTTTCGAATGTCTGTTGGCCTACGGCTTGGTGCCGCGATTGTCCAGCCTCATAAGTGTGTGTGTGGAACTAAAGTTGATGAATTCGGTAGACACGGTTTGTCATGCAGCAAAGCATCGGGCACAAATTCGAGACATGGAGTGTCTAATGATTTGATCCAACGAGCCTTAAAATCGGCCGAAGTTCCTTGCAGACGTGAGCCGCCCGGTTGTTCCAGACCGGATGGTAAGAAACCGGATGGATTAAGCCTCGTTCCATGGGCAAGAGGAAAATCCCTCCTATGGGATTTTACTTGTGCAGACACTTTCGCACCGTCATACGTTAACAAAACGGCACGTCAATTGGGTTGGGCAGCTAAACAAGCAGAAACTCGGAAATTCGATCACTATGCGAACTTAAGAGACCAATTTATATTTGTTCCAGTGGCAACGGAGACATCTGGTGTGTTTGGCAAATTGGCTTTGGAATTGTTTAAGAAAATTGGTTCAAAGATATCTGAAAAAACACACGAAAAACGAGCAACCAGCTATTTCATTCAAAGAATAAGTTTGGCGATACAACGCGGTAATGTAGCCTCTATTCTGGGAACATTACCACCGTCGAAAAATTTGAATGAAATTTATTATCTATAAATGTGTTATATACTGACTATACTGACTTAATAAACGGTGAATTATCTTATAATTAAAAAAAAAAATTGTAACAACTTCTTGTGAATAATTAAGATGGCGCGCTGGTCGCATGTTGACAAACGTTGGTAATTCTGCTAACTTTCCCAATACTTTTTACAATTGGAAAACAAATAAGCAAAATTTTGATGTATGATAGAATATGAAAACGCTGAAAATAATTTTCGACATCCAAATAAAATACAAAAATTTTTAGGAGAGAACCTAATTGATGAATTTTACCAACCTTTGTTACACTGTTACAACGAAACTTTTAAATTTGAATTTGGCTGAAATTTTCAGGGTATGTTAAGGACGTAATTCTAAGAAACTAATTTGAAGGAATTTTTATAAAAGCTTATAATTTCGGAGCTATGAGCGTGTTAAGCTATTGAGCTATAGGACCCATAACTCAGAAACTATGGTAGATAGAAAGTTCGTTTAAAAAACAAATTTATAGAGTTTTAGATTCTAGGCGATACGTGTTTTCATGGTTTCCCTAAAAAGTCGTCCATTTGGGAGCTATGAGAGTTTTAAGTGCGAGCTATGTCAGCCATAATTCGGAAAATATGGCAGATAGAAAGTTCGTTTAAAAGACAAAGTTATAGTTTTAGATTCTAGTCGATACGTGTTTCATGGTTTCCCTAAAAAGTGGCTTATTGGGGAGCTATGTACGTTTTAAGTGCGAGCTATGTCAGCCATAACTCTGAAAATACGGCAGATAGAAACCTCGTGTAAAGGACAAAGTTATAGAGTTTTAGGTTCTAGTCGATAAGTGTGTATGGTTTCCCTAAAAAGTGGCTTATTTGCGAGCTATGAGCGTTTTAAGTGTGAGCTATGTGTGAGTTTTAGATTCTAGTCGATACGTGTTTCATGGTTTCCCTAAAGATGTTGAGGAAGGAAAATTTTTATAATTGTGCAACATACAGTCTTTAACATTTCAAATGTCTCACTGTCAAATTTTTCAGAGAATTTCATTGTGTCATTGCGAATTCACAATGACATTCTTTGGAAAAAATGACAGTGAGACATTTGAAATGTTAAAGCCTGTAAATATTGCTTTAAAGAATGGAATTCAAACGGAAGAAAGCCGAATCATCTACCACTTTTTGACGCAATTTTTTGTTGTTGTAACTTTCTCCCTAAAAATTTTTCTGGTAAGATTTTTGTTGATAAAGCTTTCGCGTACTTTCCTCATCAGCTGCCATTTGTGACGCATATCTTTTTGCGTGTCGAATCTGTAAGCGTCACCTACACCGATATCTGCTCTTTTGTAAGTGGATAACAGGACTTGCGTCACCCCTCCACTGTAAGTGGTTTTGGGCGATAGATATAGATAGGATATACCTAGTGTAGAATATATACTCTGAAAGTAATAGGAGAATGGAGTTTAGAAACTAAGGGTAAAATCTATTACAATTTAGTACTTTTCTTCATTAAAAGTCTGCTGAATAATTTTTTCATGAACAAATTTCACTGCTGTGACATTTCATGGGAATGAATCAATGTGAAGTTGTTACACAAAAAAAAAATAGTCCAGTGAGATTGAAGTACTATAAAAAAATGTGGCGCCTCTACAGGCCAACCGGGCGAATAAGAAGTGACTGATGTTACAGTAGTGACGTCGTCACAATCAATATCAATATTTTTGAAGTGTGAGCCGATTTTGTAAGTGTACTAGATTTGTTTGTAAACGTTTTAATGCAACAACAGATTTATTTTGTTTTGTTCCGTTTTTATGTAAAATACTTATTTTTTGCACATGCAAAGTCCTCGTGTACTTGTAACAACCATTTTCTATTTTCATGGGACAGGCATTAAAATAGCATACTCGTGTAGTTGCTGACCTCGCCTTCGGCTCTACACTAATAACAGTTGCCATACCTTGTTGCTTAAAACGCATTTGTGAGTTCGCCTAGTATCACAAACTGACCATGTAATGAATTATTTCCACAACACCCAATGTAATCTACTAATCCGGCTATGAAAAAAAAAAACAACGCAGGATCATTTGTATTTTTGAATTTTCAATTCCCTTTCAATTTCCTTTCGATACCCTTTCAATTTCTAAAGATACTTCCTGTCAATTCCTTTTAATTGCTCTTAATTCCTTTTATTTCTTTAATCGCTCCTCCGCGCAAAAGTCCATCGACTTTATACACAAAACGTTCCTCCGCTCAAAAGTCCATGCTTCATACGCAAAAAAAACAATTCGCTCCTCCGCGCAAAAGTCCATCGACTTTATACACAAAACGTTCCTCCGCACAAAAGTCCATGCTTCAAGCTTCATACATACAAAAAAGTAACATTCTCCGCACAAAAGTCCATCGACTTTATACACAAAACGTTCCTCCGCACAAAAGTCCATGCTTCATACGCAAAAAAAACAATTCGCTCCTCCGCGCAAAAGTCCATCGACTTTATACACAAAACGTTCCTCCGCACAAAAGTCCATGCTTCAAGCTTCATACATACAAAAAAGTAACATTCTCCGCACAAAAGTCCATGCTTCATACACAAAATGTTGCAAAAGCCTATCGACCATAATATATACACGGAAGAACACAACGCACAATAATTGCGTGTTCTTCCGTGTATATATTATGGTCGATGGAAATTTCAAGAGAAATGTAACATTTTATGGACGATGGGCTTTTGCAACATTTTGTGTATGAAGCAGATGGACTTTTGTGCGGAGAATGTTACTTTTTTGTGTGTATGAAGCAGATGGACTTTTGTGCGGAGGAACGAATTGTTTTTTTTGTGTATGAAGCAGATGGACTTTTGTGCGGAGAATGTTACTTTTTTGTGTGTATGAAGCAGATGGACCTTTGCGCGGAGGAACGAATTGTTTTTTTTGTGTATGAAGCAGATGGACTTTTGTGCGGAGAATGTTACTTTTTTGTGTGTATGAAGCAGATGGACCTTTGCGCGGAGGATACAATTGTGTGTGAGAAAAGTCTATATAAGCCGGTTGCAATATGAAAATGAAACATACTTCATTTGACAGTTTCGAAAATTTCGTCATGAAAAATAGGACCAAAACACGTTTTCAATGTCTCGTTTGTTTTGAGCATTAGGCTTTTGAAAAGTTGATGGAATAGATGATATTGTCGGTGATGCATTTTTTTGTAAATTTGGTTTGAAACTGGAGCATTTCGCATCGGCAATGCCCCAGCCTAACATTCCCCCGACGAATGGGTGCAACAAAATTTCAACATTTCAACAATTTCAATCCAATCCAATTCTACTCGATGTTGTATGGAGATATAAAATTCCTGAAAATTCTCTCATTTTTTTTGCCACATTTTCTCTTCAATAACTACAGATCGAATGGCCTCCATTGATTTTATGGCTCTTTTGGGTGTTTTCTCTGTTTTTGAGAGAAATTCAAATTCAGGAATTTTAGCGATATTTAGGGAATTTTCGGGAATTTAATTCACTAAAATAGGCCCTGGATATTGATAATATGAAAGTGAATTGATTTTAATTTCATTTATTGACCTCGCGATTGACTTAATGTGATTGTTGTTTGTAATTTTATTTACTGAAATTACTGAAAATTACCGAAATGAACCAAAAATTAACTGATTTAACCGAAAAAGTTGGTAGATTTTTCGTCTTTAGGTAAACTTCAGTATGCTGACTGCATGAAAGCTCGCTGAGCTTATACTAATTACATAAAAAAATTACAAATTAATGTGAAGAAATTGGATTTCGACAAACGATTTAGATATGAAAATTTTACTGAATTAAAGCAAAAATGAATATGAAAATTCAACTGATAAGACAAAGCTCTCTAATGAGCTCTGACTAATGTTCTTTCATCGAGCAAAATGTGACATAAAATCAATTGAATAACAAACTTGGTATTAACAGACGTTCGATCGATTTTTCTCACCTTTTGAATCGAAACTTTACTTTCGATTAAATATCGTTTGAAAGTTGACCTCTTCACTTATGCGAATTTTAGCAATTGTGGAATGTCCACAGTGAACGGCACAGTGAAACCAAAAGTTCCCCGAATGTCGTACAAGACGAAAAGGCGATGGCAAATTTTATTATAACGAAGTACAGGCATAAAAATAACAAAAAAAAAGGAGAGAGAAAGATTAGACACCCCCTTTATATTCCGATTAAATATCGTTTTTGATTTGAAATCAAAATTTTCGATTATATTTACGTAAATAACGACGACATGTGGAAAGACATCACATCACCACACACTACACACGCACACACACGATTCGTATGTTGAGGAGGAAAAATTATTATGTGCACATTGATTGGGAGAACCCATCGAGTTGATTTGTACAGTAAATTTAATAGCTAATTGTTGGCAGTATAGAAAATGGGTGATTGATCAAATTTCGTTTGGAAATATGTAAATTTCCTTTTATATTTTTCCATTGAATCAAATTGACTGAAAAGGAAAGGCGATTGGAGTGGTGTGGATAGAAAGCACACGAACACAATTTTAGGGGATGATGGTTACATTAGCAAAAGAAATGAATTTACTTTGAAGATATTATTAATGTTGATTCGAACAGTTGGTTGTGCTAACCTAACCTGAGATTCGAAATTAAATTCAACAATTTTTATGAAGTTTTTACATGGGAAGTAGATTTAAGTGAAGAAAGTGTAGCATAATACTTCTGGGTGTCATCCACAAATGATGTTGTACTCAATGTGCATCCGCAGTTACACACGGATCGACGTTTCAGATAAATTTAACTCCATCAAGTTGCACTAATGTTGAATTCTTTGCGTCAAGTTGCTTGTAATACTTCTGAACGATTGTATGCAAAGAAAACTGTGCAAAACATTGTTGACAAGAAAATGAGGCAACATTACAAAAATAAATTCACTTGCGAGTTTTTGGTGGATGTCACTTATGGATAGCCCCTAGCGACGACATATTTTTTAAAAATTTCATTATTAGGTCGCCATTATATACAAATAAATTACATTTTGACTATTGTTATTGAACACAGACTCAAAAACAGCTCCAAAAAAACACTGAATCGATTTTTTTAAAATTCGATTAAACATTTGAGTTGAAAGTACAATAAACAAACGTTCATGTACGCGCAAATGTATTTAAAAATGATGATTCTTTGAATAAAATATATTCTGATAAACATTCGTTTTATCACAATTTCAGGTTCATAGGTCGTTCAATTTTAAACTCTGTTCATTTTTTTTAAATTTAAAAATGACAAGATGAATGAAATTTCACCAGTTGAAGCTCACAAACACTTTTTTTTACTTTTACTTTGTAGCTCTATCATCCAAACTATCAAATTGAATCAAATATTTTCTACGAATTTTAAGTGGAGATTAAGAGATTACCAAACATAGTGTACAAAAAGTGTGTCATCCGTCTTTGAACAATCATTCCAGAGTTCCTAGGAATCATATGATAGAACAATCACCTGAGGAGTCTGCATTTTCTTAAAGGGAAATATATTGAGGATTTATATGGAAAGAATCTCGTAAAATAAGTACAGATGCTGACTATCCAGACTCGACTTCGAGAATGTCTAGGCAACAATATGAAATTTTTGAAAGTTTACTAAAGGTTATAGGTTATACTTTAGATTGGGCTCGACGCATTGCATCTTGGATTGTATACAAGAAATCTCCGTTGTTGTTGTTGTCCTTTCATAGTAGCAATTGACCCAACCAAAAAAAAAAGAAAGAAACAATTTGGAATCATGGCGATTTATCTCTCTTGGTCTCCATTCCATCACATGAAGTTAGTTCAATATTACTGGTGGATTCCTTTATGAGTAAGTGTGCAAAAATTGGTGTCTCTCTTCGGTATTATTTAGGTTATTGTAGGAGGCAATAGAGATATTTTTGCTCATGGTATCCAACCGTTACTGTTTCGTTTATTTTTTATTGAGTCAACTATTTGATTGGGACTAACGATTTCATACTCAAGGCATCGAGCTCGTGTAATCATTATTTATGATGTTCGAACTATGTTCTTAGTACTTTTGTTGCAAAATTTTGCGTTTCGTTAGATGTAACATACGTTTCGTTAAGTAACACTGTGATAACATTAACTGGTCTTCAAATTGCTTATTTTTGTAGCCGTGTTGTCACACCACAGATGCATAGAAGTTTTTGGCTGAATATAATCAGGGTATTAAATTTTTCAAGATGTCAAGACCTTCTTATTATGAAACCAAAATTATTTGTGGTAATGTTAGTTGCACATTTGCAGGTTATCAATTTATCAGCGAATATGAACATAACATAATTAATTCTAAAATAACTTGAATTACGTAATTGTCTTGAAAAGTCGAGTGAAAGAAGAAGAAAAAAATAATTCCGACAAAAAAAAAATTATTGTTCAAATGTCTAAGTCCATCCAAGATCCACTATCTTACGACACCGACTTATTGAACTTTGTATCCTATGGAAATCCTATCTCCATTCGTTTTTATTACATAAAGCGAATACACTGAATATAGCGATTACATTCGGTATATATAACATACCCAGAAACATTTATTATTTTATTTGGAAAAAATAACGAAAAATGATGAATCTTATCACCACGACTGTATTATGTTATATAGCGGTTTCGGACCGTGCATGTATACAGATAACATGTTTTTCTATTTAATTTTTTTTTTGTCATTTCTTTATAAAGTGTGACTATATAAAGTGGCCAAAAACAATACAGTAAATTAGAAAGAAACAAAAATCAATTTTTTTCTTTTCTTTTAAACATCGAACAATATTCACTATCAATTTCATCAGACGGCAACATTTTGCACGTATTGTACATACACTATAGTAGCAAAAAGTATATATATATTATATCAATCCCCATGAATGTGTCTCGCTATTAAGCCCTGAGACAGATGAGAAAATATAGAATTAAGAATTCACATTAAAGCAGAGATTAGTTTTCGCTGAACAATCAAAGGTCGCTTCGCTCGGTATTACTACCATGTGTATGATTGGTGGTGTGATTCAGAGAGATAATTGTGGAAGTAGTGTCTCGAGTAAAAATTACTTTCAGAATTCTGTTTTACTATCACTGCTGCTTTCGTTGCTTATGGCTTAAAATTGAGAAAGAAAATTTTTCTTTTAGTTTGGTGTAATTCTCTAATAACAAAATCAAAATCTAAAAAATTTAAATGATTTGACCCCCACATCCTATTTGGCTCCATCAAACACTTAGTCAGTTGCAAGATATTAAGAATTTCTTTTACAACCTGGCGTAAACATTGTATTTTGGTAAAATGTGGTTTTAGTCGGATTGCCTAACATCAACGTCACACGACAATGTAATTTATAGTACAGATTTGTAGTGAATATTTATGCGTTTTACAGGTTTTACAGAAGAATGCCGGCCGGAAGAAAAATTCTGCTATACAACAACGTATATGTTGAGGCTACGAGTGTTCAAACTACCGCTGATTTTCTATGGAAAACGAAAGCTCTGCGCTTTTCACATAAGTCGTTATGATTTGACACTGCAGAAATGTGATTTCCGCTTTCGGAATAATTTTCACTGTCAATCCTAACTTTTCCGAAAGGGCAAGCGTTTATGGTTATTCATTGAATCTGTTACGTTCTTTGCTCAAAGCATCGCTCTGAGTTTTATTCAAAATCTTTCACTTCATTTGTTTAACCACTAATTTTAATAGAAGTAAGAATGTCAAACGTGCAAAAGATATACAAGATATGCATGAAAATGTATCAGAAAGAGATGTAAATAGTTGTCACGCCTAACATAATTTATGAATGATCGCAGAAGACTTGTCCGATTAACCTGTGGGCTCCTAGTGCGCTAGAGCAGTTAGAGATGCTGAGAAACAGGAAACAGGAAGAGAGCTAACAAATAGCTGTTTTCCATGACTTTCCTTAACACAATGCTTTGAAATCGATAACTGGCCCTGGGTCGTGGTGTCCATCAATATTTAAATCAAAGTCAAACCCTTGCCAATTTGAATTTTTGGACATTAAACAATACTTTGAATGGCAGGCACGACTCGGCACTGTAAAACATAAATAACTTAACATTTGACGACAAGCATACCAATGACAAGCATATCGACAAGTAGAAATAAAATCTTTTACTTCATTTGTTTTAGCATACTTATTTGCTATGCAGTGACGACAACGTTAACTGTAAGCTGAATATTTATTTTTTGTTGTCGTTGTCGATAACAGATGATCCGTAAAAGGTCTGGACTAATTTCTAACAGTGCAAAGCATGTGCATGTACGTACATTGAGTTTGTATATAGACGATGCAAGCGACGATTGAATTCTACTTGAAATTATACAAGTGAGATATGTGAGTGAAACCGAATGTATAAAAGCAACTGACAAAGTAGCTGCTATTCAGTAGACGAGTTGAAATTAAAGAGAGAGAAGCGCATCAAAAAAAAGTACATTTTAAGTCGATCACAATTAACAGTTGGAACACAAAATAAAACTGGAATATTCTTGTCGTTGCGCACACAAAAGTAAAAGAAAAATTAAACTGAAACGTAAAAAAATTAATATCAATCAATTCATTGTGTTAAACTCAAACAGTCTACAATTGGAACTTGAACGGAGAGCAGTGAGTGGTGCAAGAGGTTGAACAAATTAAATAAAACGTTTATTAAGTGTTATTCATAGGAATAAAAGAAAAGTGAAAAAACAGACGATTAGTGCAACTGAATCTGTAAAATTGAAATCAATTATTTCAATATTACGGTTGTTCTAGCGGGATTTCTGGAAGAAAAAAATTAATTAAAATTTCATCTGTTTGGTAAATCACAGAAAAATAAATCAAATCAACGAATCGTAATGGCACATTCTGGTAACCATTTACAAAATAATATTGGACATGAAAACCATGGAGACAATGCGGCTCTATTGCCACATTTAGAATCTTTTGAAAAGATGATGAAACTTCCAGTTGTTGAAGCCGCATGGCATCAAGGTCAAGATGTGTACGGGAAAGTTAAAGGTAAGCTTGGCTCTATTATAAAGAATATTTTCGGTTTTAAGTTTCAAGTTACAAATTACCAAGCGATTCCTATTCAATGTCTTCGACAATTTTTTTTGTAATTTTTTTTATTGGTAATTAACAAAGCGCTTACCGAGTACAATGCAACATACAATGCAACAACAGTTTGTTTCTCATTTTATATGACCGGTCAGCATTCTCGTTTCACAATATAATTTGGATGTTTTTTTTTTTTTTGAAATGGTCACAACAATCGCGGAGGGAATGTTTTTTTTTTACAAAATTCATGCACCATGTGACCAGACAAATTTTACTAATTATTTGTTAACGGGACTCTCAGACTCTATCCAAAGCAAAGGAATTTTCCCTGTTTTCTTGGGAATAATGGATGGTCCCACATCAAGGCAAAAATTTTCAATTACAATTTTTTTTTTTAAATCAATGCTACATTAGGTAGGGATAGACCACAATAAAATTCAAAAATACGCGGGAACAAATTTTTACAAGAGTAAATAAATAATGTAATCGAGGATGGTTTGTTCATGATCATTTTAACACACCGATGATGACACAATACCAATATTTCTCAATTGTCGCCGCAGAATGACTGCGGACTTGGACTTACTTATTTCGGATTTTTTTAACATTTTTTTTTTGATCTATAAACTGGAGACAAAGAACAATACCCGTTACACTATGTGAAAGAGAATTTCGACAAACTAAATAATCTAATTGGTACAGCTAACAAAAATACGTTAACTATTGTTCCGCTTTAAACAAACTCCACAAGTTCTGAATAGTATTTTTTCTATATGGAGTCTTTAGTACCCAAAACTTCCTCTTCTTAGTCGATGAAGCCTGCTACCACTGTCTTTGTGATCAACTCAGAGATGTCTTAACCTGTACCTATTCTTTCGGAACCTTGCGTCCACTTGTGTCTTTTGAGTTTTTAAGTAGTAAATTTATCACTAACTTGCATATACATGACGCCCCCGAAGAAAATGAATCGAAGCAAGAATAAACTTTGTTTCTAAAATAATTGTTTTTGTTGTTATTTTCTCTGGAATCGAATTGTGATCCTGTAAAAAAGACTATTAGTGAAGACCTCGTACGTCGAAGGGTCTAAGTCCAACCTTTACACCTCTTAGAAAAAGCAAGGGTATCGCTGTGCAATTATTAAATCTATTATTCTATTATTCAAAGTATCGCCAAGTGTCGGTGGTTACAAATTTTTATTTTGACGAGTAGGGACGTTACAGCTCAATCCCAAGGGGGAGAACGGTATTCCCACTAGTCAAAATAAAAATTCGGAACGTACATACTGTGCTTTACATTATCAGGCATAATTAATATGAGTAAAGCACCATCTTCATTGCCACAACACGTAAAATCTATTACTTCGTTTGTTTTAACATTCATTTCATGGTATAACAGATGATTGTAAATTGCACAATTCTAACATTAATCAGACGATCGAACTTTGTACATTCAACGTGTTACAAGGAGACTATCGCAATGCAGATAAAGTGTATACGACTCATCATATAGCAATGAAAAATACTACTTTCTGAAAGTCACCTTTGAACTACAACGTCACTTTTAGAGGAATTTCAATATAACGAAAGAAAAAAAAAAGGAATCTCTGTATACTATACACCGCACACATGATCTACGCAATGTATTATGTTGCTACTGCCTACTACACAGCAATTATTTAATGCAGGAAATTCCAAAAATAAAACTAGACAAGTATATTATGTTCATAAAGCGCGTCGTTTATTTCCATCAGCAGAAAAACACCACATACTACAAACTCAAACGTGTATGAATCGTTCGACTTTGTACCCGCGTATTTATTTTTATAGAATTGATATCAATTGAAGAAATCGAGCCGATTTGATTGAATTGGTGGATAGTGGAAGAAGAAAAGAACAACGCTCCGAAAACGAGTTTTTCTTTCTTTCGTGTTGTTCATTTCTTTTTTCTCAAGTGTTAAAGTCGGTACGATGAGATAACACGAAGCGAAGGTATAAATCACAATGAAGAAACCCACAAAAAATAAAAATGAAATACTTTTCTCATTTCTCTAATTCATAAAAATATCGAACTATTTTCAGTTCAATAACCTTTGGAACACGAGTCTATTTTTCATATTATTTGAGCGATAAAATTGACATTATGCACTTGGTGTGGTTTAAATTAAACGATGCGTTTTTGAGCACGGGTTTTGTTGTGTTTCGTCGTGTTCCAGTAGACGATTTTTTCTTATGAACGAAAAGTTTCCAAGGCTTAGAGCGAGAGGTAAAATTAATAATAAATCGGGCACAATTCATAAGAAAGATTTTCTTACAGCCTTTTACGGCCAATAACACTTCCAGCCTGGACCATCGGCTCAACATGACTTCCGAAGCACGTCTCGAAGTATGCAAATACTATCTGATGGACGTTAGGTGCTTAATTGATATCTCGCCTTAATGCAGGCTAGATATATGCTCATATCATTTACACATTTAGGCGTATTGTGTTACGTCATACAAGTCACTCAGTGTGCTTGAAAACTGCTTGAGTGAAAATTAGGACATTACCAATGCAGTATATTTGCTAGAAATATTCGATGTAGACTTATCTGACTCTAAAGTTTTCATGAGAGACAGACCTTCGTTAACAAAATTAAAAGTAAATCAGTGTCACATCAAGTTTTCCAACTCAATGCAACGGTATCGCGGTGCAAATTAGCGGATATTGTTGAACAAGGTGTCAACTTGAGAAGCGTTGAAGCATTTTGTTTTAGCTATTTCACATGATCTACTGTGCTCTGATCAATTATTTTTAATATCCACCGACCGAGACCGGACCACATGACCACGTTTGCCATTTTTTTTTCGATAACATTGAAGTTGAACTTATAGAATTCAGAGAAACGATGAGAGAGTGCATTTATATTCTGCAAATCATGTTTTGACTGAATAAATACGTCTAATTTATGATGTATATTCGTGTACGTACATGTACAATGTGTTCCCTTATCATTTATCAGGTTAAATTAGATTTATTTTAATTTAAATTAATTTTTTTTAAATGAATTATGTATTTTAATAGATTGATTGCACTAAGTGTCTTCATATATTTCGAATAACAAGAAATTAACATCCGTTGGTTGGTGATAACATTTTATTTAAAATGCACATGAATTCTGGTCAAATGTAATTATTCTTGCTTGGATTGGATAACCTGTTGACTCTGTTGAGAAGATATTCCTTCGGTTTTTTTTTTTCGCTTCTTTATTTTTAATATTATTGATAATGTATCTGGCATCGTTTTGTGGTCAAAGTGTTTGTCCTTCAAAACGTTTTTTTCTCTCGATAAAACAAAAATTTACGTCCGTTGTGTACATTGAACATTGATCACTACAGTTGCCCGAAAGTCGAAAATGATGTTCTAAGTTTTCTGAGCAAAAAATGTCCCCCTATCCCATTATACTCTCGAGCCCACTTAGACTGTTGGTACAGAATCCAATGATCGAATTTAGCCTTGGAAATTAGAAACAAATTTTCCAACGAAAAAAAAAACTTCAATAAAATTTCGACATCTACAAAATGACCGTGTGTCTATACTTGGAATCAATTTAAACTTTCAACACTCATGATAAATTGATTGGAAATGTATTGTCTCATTTCGCGTCTCTCGTTCAAAGTTCATTCGTTCAATAATTTCAAATCAATTTTTTTGCATTCAGTTTTGCAAACAGACTCATTCGCTTCTTTTCGACGGGGTACTATTGCATCGTTCATCTTAACACTATAATGCAAGTCTTTGACATAGACAAATCATTTTTATCACAAACACAAAAAAAAGAAGTCAGAGTTTCAATTGGTTTTCATTGAAAAATGGTTACCTACAAAATCGATCTAATCGAATAACTGAAAATTAATTTGAATAACCTTATTGTCACAATGACATTCGTTACAATTACACTTCAATAATAACCGTACATATAGTGAAGGGTATTTTGTAGGCAAATCTATGCATATAATATACTGGAACGTATTAGGCCGAGAGCACATAGAACACTGATACATAAGTCAGTCGACTTGGAACTCCCGACAAGAAATGCTTTTGTTTTACGATTTCTTTGTCTTTTAGCGATACGAGTGCCAAGTGCTCTAATGAGGGTAGTCCTAGTATGTATCTCTGTTTACACACATTGTAGAAATTTCAAAATCGTGTTTTCAACTTATGTGTCCTTTCAATCCTTCCATTTTAATATCAATCTCGATCTTCTACAATCTGAATTTTGCTGAAACAATTGTACAAGCAATTAGTACTTCTCTATAACCATAAGTAGGATGGACATTGAACTTAATTTGTAAAATTCCATTTTTATTTTAGGCCACAATTCCATCTTCAATTGGGCCTTCTGTGCAGCCGAAGCATCCGTACAATTGGCTATCAATACCGCTGCGCCACTCGTTCAAAAGCTCGATCGACCCATTCAATATGTTGATCAAACGCTCTGCACCGGCATCGATAAACTTGAAGCAAAAGCACCAATCATTAAGGAACAGCCGCAAGACATTTACATTCAAGCCAAAAACAAGGTGGTAGATGTCGTTCAGCCGACATTGAGCCGAGTGTGTTCGTTACGTGCTGCTGGTCAGCAAAGGGCTGCATCGTTGAAAGACTTATCGTGGCAGAAGGCGAATGAAGTGTTGGCCACCCAATATGGAAGCATGGCTGTAGCTGGTGTCGATACAACATCGGCATTAGCTGAACGTTTATTGGATTATTATTTCCCAAGATCGGAAAGTGATACAGAAGATGATAATAGTGAGTATTTTTTCTTTTATAACGTGTAAGTCATGGAATTGAATTTATTTTACCAGTTGGACATGCGATCGTCATATTTTTCCATAATTTATTAAAATTGTCTCAATCAATGAGTTGCATGATTGTCTTCGTAATTTTTAAAAAAAAAACATTTTCAATCAGACCCCCAAAATTCTAATTAAGTTTCAGTTCAATTGAATATCATTTCCTCGTCTCACTTGCATTAAATTTTTTAGTTTCAATTTTGTGCCGTTTTCTTGTCGCCAAACTTATTGCATGTGAACTGACCATATCGCCAGTTTTCATTGATTTTAAAATATTGTTTGATTGGATCGGCACTGACGACTTTTAAAAATCGTACAATACTTTCGCAGCTCAATTTTAAAACAGTTTCAGAAATCTCTACTTTACCCCGACCGGCCCTATCGACTTATCTCAGTCGTAAATTAGTAGTAAAATATAGCGTTATTACGCTCTAGCAATAGATTGAAATATTCACTACACAGCTTTTGTGCACAAATGGTGGTATATTGGGTTGAATGGGTGGCGTTGCCCTGAGTACGAAATACGCATCCGTTGGTCCCAATGACGTTATTGGCTCCTATGCAGCCTCTTCAACAAAAAAAAAAAAATAATTAAAAAGTAATGGGAACGGGACAGTTAATGGTGCACCAAGTTCATATAACGACCCGAAATGGTTAGTATAATATCGAAGATAGACAAAAATTACCCAAACATGTCTACCCTCGATATTGTACTAACGATTGGTAGTTGAGACTTTTTGAGTGGTTATTTGATCTCACGGGACCCTATATATCTGCTGCACCAATAACTGTCCCATATCCAGTACTTTTTCATTTTTATTTGTGAAGCGGCTTCAGCGAAGCCACAAACATAGTTGGGACTAACGGATGCGTGCTTCGCGGGACACAGATCCATCCAACGCGCAATGCATAATTGCACATTCCAAAATTGTTACCTATTGTTTGTCTATATGCAGCATACACTCGAAACAAAACAAATCGAAAGACTAAGCAAATCAAATTGTTAAATAAAAGAAACCAAAACCAAAACAAAAAAACTTTTTTTTATTTCAGCACCGATTCAAGCCGATGCTGATCCAGTTCTTCATACATGCCAGACCGTTGGTCGTCTATCTAATAAAGTTGCTCGTCGAGTTTACCGTACCGTCTCACGTCAGGTTAAACTCCTCAAAAAAGAGGATGTCCATGAATATGTTGCTTCCTTAATTGCCGTTCTACGGTTAACGCAATACTTAAATTTCATTAATGAACGTGTGCAATCTTCGGTACCAACAAACAATTCGTCACCGAACCACGAGTAACGGATTATAATTCTGCAATTTTTTTGTTGTTGTTTCATTTACATTTACAAAAAACAAAAAAGAATTTTTTTTATTGTGTCAGAAATTATTATTTAAAGGAAATTGGAACAAAAATCTTCGTTTAATTTTGTAGCGCACACAAAAAAAACGGTTGCGTTCAAAATGTTTTTTCAACTTTTTTTTTTGCGTAAAACTGCGGGGTGTGTCTCCGAAAAAATTAATTAAGCGAGAAGACATCACAGATTTTTGAGAATTAATTTGAACTAAACAGGATGTAATGTTAAGAGTTAATTGGTTCCCGTTTCGTTAAAATGAAATGAAAAAAAAAAATATTTAATTTCATTGCAAAATGTTTTTATTAAGCTCAGAGAACATCCCCACTAATATTTTGGTGAACAAATGAATTTTTTTGGTAAAAAATATTTAAAATCAAAATTTTCTTATATAATAGCAATACAGCCGTCGTTTCATGTAGATAGAGGAAATGGAACTGCCATTTTGCATATACGTTAAATTTTTCTCTCCATTTTCTTGTCGCAACGTGTGAATGTTCATTTCAATGTTTTTTTTTTTTTAGAAATTTTATGCCACACATTTTTCTTTGTTGTACATAATAATGCCAAATAACATAAAATTGCGAAAAATTAAAGTTAATTTTTTCTAGTTCCTAGGTGTTTGTCATAAAATTATATTAAAGTAAAACAAACAAAACATAAACAGAAAAAGTAAACAATTATGATAGAAATAAAACGGAAATATATCAAGTCACAATTTTCTAATTAAAATAATTTTATAGAGAAAAAAAGTTAAATAAAATTTTTATATAATTATTGTAATTGAATTAGTCATATATTGAGAGTGTGCCAAATTTTATACTTATTATTATACTATATCGAATAAAACTCCTTTTTGTAGTTTTATAATTAAAAATGTTTTGGTTTTTTTCTCCTAATTTCCGAATTACTGGGACTTTCCGAGAACAATATCGAACACCTATACGGCTGGGACTGACTCGAGAAAGCCATTTTTTTTTTAAATAAACCTTTATTTATCGTTCCTATTAATTTCTGAGTGGAGCACAACGTAGTCTAGTAACATTCGTACGAAACTTCGAAAAGTCCATCCGGGCAACAGTTTGCGTTTGAAGAACATCAATATTTAACTGAAACAAACTAATTTCACATGGGCCGAAATTCGTCCTTTTCATCGAATTTCACGAGGACACCACTAACTAAATCAGTGCTGGATTTTTAACGTTACAAACTGGCAACGGACCAAAAGCAACAACAGAGCTAACCCACAGCGCGAGGCTATTAGACTAACGAGCAGAAAACCAAAACAATTCTTCCTTTTACAAAATTTATTGAAAACAACCAAAACGCATACTCCTTTCCAAATTTATTGGACAAACAGCACTGAGATAATAAAACAAAATTGCTTCAAGTTTACTTTTGATTGAAGATCCTGTGTAATTTCAAATCGTTGCGCTCTTATTCAGAGCGATTGGAATCACTAAAAATACCCCCAGCTGAAATGCCTAAGATAAATCGCTAAAACAAGAGTAACAAAAACAAACAGAGAATTCGATTCTCTTCCCTCCCATGGGATGCGTAAAGCAATGTACAAAGAAAAACGGGCTGTTTCGACCTCGAAACTCAACGGCGGTCACAAATCGAGGACACCACTAACTAAATCAGTGCGAGGACACCACTAACTAAATCAGTGCCACTGTGTTCCAAGGTCGAAACAGCTTTTCTTTGTGTTGACTTGCTCACGCTTTTTGCACTTTACGTGTATGGGGAGGGAAGAGGAATTTTGACCTCTGTTGACTGTAAGCTTGAATTTCTTTTGCCGTTTGTCTCTTTTGATTTTTTCGAATAAATTGAAACAGCCTAATGGTGGATTTGAGTTTTGATTCGGTTCTTTAAATAAATTGAAACAGCCGAATGGTGGAATTAGTTTTGATTTGATTTTTGTTTGGAAGTTTGAAAATAAATTGTAACAGCCAGATGGTGGAATCTGTTCTTTATTTCCGTTACAGGTTTCGTTGCCCAATCCTGACTTCTTCGTCTTAGGTTGCTCCTTCTCACTTACGATGACTGTATGTTGCGTTATGTTTGAAGCCTGGTCCGCTACGGTGTTTCTGTTCGTAGCGTTAAAGATGAGAGACATGTTTGCTCTATTTGAATTTGATGTAAAATCCATTACCAAACTCAGGATAAATGTTGAAAACTCTCGTTTTCGTGTGTATTTGATCTAGGTTTCGCCTCAGATCGACAAAATTCACACGAACAATCTAATTTTCAACTTTTTATCCCTTATCATGTAAATAACTATTAAATCTAACCAGAGCCGAAAAAAGGCGTCCGTACGTTTTTTCTAGTAGTTTTTGACCGCCCCTCCCTTACGTCCAGGTTTTTCATTCTTCATCTTTACATTGTTTTTCCGGTTTTGTTGCGCTAATGCTGAACGTCTTTTATGGACAACCCACTAGACAAAACGATAAAAATAAGCTCTGAGTAGATTGAATAGTTTTATAGGCAGTTTTATCGAAACAGTTTTTCAAACTTAATTCAGAGGAGTCTTCATCAATTCATCTATGAAACCTGACTTACCTATAAAGTGTGCGCGATGGTTCGTGGTTAGCACGAATGGAATGGAATGAAGTATAGATCATTTTTTGAAAACATGAAACATGCACATGAAACATGTATCTTGTTTGTAATGTAACCTCAGATTCAATGATTTGACACAAAAATATAGTTTTCTGTGTATATTTAAAAAATTGAATTTTCTCCATTGAGTCATTTTAGGCCAAATAACCACTCACCCCACAAACACGTCAGAGACTTTTTTTTTCAAAAGCTATTTATTTTTGGATTACCTACAAAGTTCCCAAGAATTTAAGTGTGGTTATTCTTCTGGCAAAAATTCCACATATCAGAATGTGCAAACTCTCTCTAGATAAAGGGCAATCGAAAATGTTTTCTTAAAATGTTAACTATACCATTAAACAAGCGAACAAGATTCAAACAAAACGGATTTCTAAAAATGTTTATGTTATTAGATAAGGAGGTGAATTCTTGAGATTGAGTTCAAATATCGCTTAGGTTGGTACCATCTAAATCGTGTTGCTATAAGAAATTTGGTTCACATTATTAAAATGATTTTACTTGGGACACTCTTGTCAGATAAAAATCGAGGGGGTCCCCCACTGAAAAGAGTTGCATAGAGTTGCAATCTGAAAAAAAAGAGTTGCAAAAGAGTTGCACGCAAAAATAAAGAGTTCCAAAAGATTTGCTCGCGAAAAAAAAGAGTTGCAAAAGAGTTGTACGCCGAAAAAAAGAGTTGCATGTGCAAAAAATAAAGAGTTGCAGAAAAGTTGCAAAAGACAGAAGAGTTGCACATTCAAAATCTGGAATTAACACAGAAAAAAGATCTTCATTCTATAAATAAATTTGGTAGATTCTATACAATTGATGTAAGAATACATAGATAAGAGATTCAATAAAATTATTAAAAGAATTTCGAGAACGAACGTTAGAGACACAATCTTTGTTTGTAGAGAACACCAACTGACAAGAAATTTAAAATTTTGACACTTGTTTTGACAGATGTTCACAAATGTCCTCCCATTTTCTCACATAATTTTGGCTTTTCATTGTAAAAATTTCGAAAATTCGCCGCAAGACAACAAAAAATGATTAGAAACGTTTCACTACATTGTAATAGTAGAAATCTAAAGAGTCTCTACCATTACGTGAAGGTGGAACAAATCGAGAATTAGAAACAAGCCACACAACTGAATATTTACTTCCTTTTTACTACCTAAGGAAATATCCTATTTCTCAAAAAGATTTTACAGAATCTTGGGAAGTAATGCAAATATAAAGTATAAATTGAGATTGGCTCGTTCGGTTTGTGTTTTTTATGTAGGTGGAAGCACGGGGTTTCGGGGGGTTTTGAAATTAATTTTCGCTATGTTTCTAACATTGTAATAGGTTTCTTCCATCGTACGGTAAAAACGAATTTTGACAAGCCGAAAACGAACGAGAGCATCCACAGAAGCAAACATAACCGCAACTTGAAAAAAAATTGTTCGTTGAAACTTCAAAGTGAGGTTGTGTTGCCTTCTCTGTGGATGACGATTGACACTTTGAACGGCCTTGGAAGAAACCTATGTCAAATATGTCTAAGGTCGTTTAATTTGTGCTAGGTGAAGTCCTTTTTCACTAAGCAATCAGCGTAACCTTCGTAAATAAAAAATCTTGAATTTGTCAACAATGTGTGGCAACATGTAAAAAACAAAAATCAAAACCCCCCCAAAACCGGTGGCGATCCACTTGTCAACGGACAATACATAAACAAATTCCATCCCCTATTGACTTCGGTTCCCAACATTAATCTTTTTTATCGAGTAACGTACTAAAATGCAAAATAACATTTTATATTCAATTCATAGCCAACCATTCATTTCTATCTTTGAATAATTTTCAAGTAATTATATCTCTGATTTCTGATAATAACACCGATTTTCGGTCCATCGGAACGGTGCGTTCGATGAAAAAGAGCTGCATTTTATAAAAAGAGTTGCACGCCGAAAAAAGAGTTGCAAAGAGTTGCATGCCGAGAAAAAGAGTTGCACGAGGAAACAGAGTTGCAAATTAAGTGCGGTTCCCCTCGGTAAAAATCCTGTAGTTAATTTGGAAATGGAACAGCAATCAAGTTAATCGTTGAACGTTTGCTTAATACGCAAGAGGTCTCGGGTTCAAATCTTATTTTGGCACGTACAACAGAAATTTTATTTTCAAATTTCAATTTGATTTCTAATACCTTACATTCTTCATTTTCAAATAATTTGTCTAACGATCGGTGTATCCGAAGCAATATAACGTCTAAAAAATAATTATACTAAATATTCACACAACTACTGATGCTGAAACCGAGGGTTATTGATTAAGCAATAATTTAACGGGTAGTTCTTAACAGACTAAAGAACTATTTAAATTACACTTAAAAATTCTAAATTTTGACTGATTAAGTTTCGGTTTATCAAATCATAGCCTCCATTTGAGTTTAAAGGGGGCTATGACTTGATAATGATAGTGGTCGGAACGTAAACCGAAATTTAAGTAGTTACCATAAAGATCTGTAAGTTAATAAGCTGTTGTATTGCTTTGTTCCGACCAATGTTGAAGTTTTTTTATTTTATCTCGCCTCATCAGTACATCTATGTCTTGCCAGGACAATGTGTATATCAGCACGACACAAACCAGAGTGACATAGTCACGTCGGTTGCATCGGCAAAAATACTTTTCGTCATCTGTTCAAAACTCGTTTTTCGCTTTGCTGCTATATCTGCCACATAAAGCATTGTTGGATCTCTCACATCATTTTTTACGTTGAAATAAAAAAATTTCAACATAGGTCGGAACGGAACAAAGTAATACAACAGCTCAGTAATTTAATACTACTAGACCAGCAATACAACAATTACAAATTAAGATCTGTAAGGTGTAATCATACTGAATATTATTGAGGGGAACTTCTAAAATACCTTTAACGAGTGTTAATAGATATGGAATTTTGCAGTAAGAAAATGTTGAATTTTTTTCTTACTTTTCCCTGTCATATCTGTGAGACTTGAACGGTTAATAACTCTTCCGTTTGGAATGAGTCGGTGAAAAGGAATGGTATCTCTAAAATCAGCATAAAGTGCCCGATCTGGTGATACTCTGCTCATGTGCGACAGAGGTCGTTAACAGTTCCGTTTTGCAGAAGTAAAATGTTGAAAAATTGTTCTTTTTTTTCAACTTGTTCCTACCATATCTGTGAGACTTGAACGGATCAAAACTCTTCCGTTTGGTGTGGGTCGGTGAAATTGAATTTTTCCATTTAAATCAGCATGAAATGCCCGATCTGGTGATACTCTGCTCATGTGCGACAGAGGTCGTTAACAGTTCCATTTTGCAGTAAGAAAATGTTGAAAAAATATTTTTTTTCTTACTTTTCCCTGCCATATCTGCGAGACTTGAACGGTTACCAGCTGTGCAGTATATGGTAGAGAAATTTCTAACTTTATTTGACAGTTGCGACAACGTTGTGTCATGAAAACAAGGACTAAAACAAGTTTTTAATGTCTCGTTTGTTTTCAGCCTGACATGTTCTGTTCTAAATGTGCTGCATGATAAAAGAACTGAAGTAATAGATTCCGCATGAACTTTCTGAAATCAGGTCAAACGAAGTAATATAAACCGCAATAAATTCTGCTGATGATATACTTGCCGTTTGTGAAAGGTTGAAAACATTATTAGCTCTCTTACGTAATTATGTAATTTCCGGTTAGTCTTTAATATTTGAGCATCAAAAAGTAGCATTTTAATTTTAACGAAAAGTCTGAACAAGGTCGTTTGTGTCATGCTTTTGATTAATTAATTTCATTGCATTAGTTCGTGTTTTCTGTATTTTTCCTATCCATGCTTCGGCAAATCATCAGCAAAGTTGAATCGAATATTTACAAAGCAGAAAACAATAAAGCACAGAAGTCGCATAGTTGTTCTCACTATTTTAATTTTACCGTCTAGGTCAGAAGGTAAACTAAGATGAAGGTCTGACAAAACAAAATTACCGAAAAACTGTAAAAACAACAAATTATTAACGGCATGCATAGCAGAAAAAAGTCTCTTTGCTCTTCATTAAGATCAAGGGTATCGATGTCAAAATAGACAAGCCATCCGAAATGTTGTGGACACAAACAAAAACATTGTTTTCAAGTTTAATTCAGCGACTTAATCTCATTTTATTACGCCGTAATAAACATGATTTGATGATGATGGACAGAGACGCATGCAGTAAATTAATGACTCTACGTTCAGTATTGCAAAATGTGGAATGGTTAAACAGAATTCTACCTTCATTGAGATTGTTAGCAAGTGATCATCAAGGTGTGAAATCTGAGATTGTATTTGATTAACAGATAATATTCAGATATATTTACACCATTTCCACCAGAGTGCTAGAGGAAACGGTATATCAGATTTGAAAAAAAAAATTACTTAATTCCAAGCCAAGCTAACAAGTGTGGTGTGTACGTAATTTCATTGTTTAATAAAATTCGCTTAAGAATGGGTCGGTGTTTTAAGCATACACAAAGCAACAATGCAAAAAAAATCTCTTAAAGAATTTTTCATTCCCAACGATGAAACGGTCTGTGTAAATTAAATATCGGTCGAGCGGTTGCGGTATAGTGTTTGGATTTTAACGAATTGCAAGACCCTAATTTGCAACTCGGAATAATTGAGAAAATTCAAGTGAGCCAGATTGTCGTAGAGAAGTAAGGCTGTGATACACAGTGATGAACAGTTTGAAAATCCAATTAGAGTGTCATGCAAATGTGAGATGTGATAAGTATACTATGACCGAATATGACTGTGCGCATCGTAATAATTGCAATTAAATTAATGGCAATAAGTTCGTGTAGTGCTGATCTCAATATTTTATCCATCATCACGAAGGCCTATGAATCGAACATTAAGTCGTTGAGGAATTTCTTCCACTTCAGTCAAGACCATTCCAATGCATTTATTTATGAAAACGATATAAGTGACAATGAGGTTGATAGTAGTTATTGGCAAAATTATGGGAGAAAGGATAACCTATATAGTGGGGTGAGTTTGTTGTGAAGTACAGTGCAGTACAGTATACATTCAGTATACAGTACAGTATATTCATATGAGTTATCGACAATGAATGCCAACTATGCTCTCTGAAATAGCAAGACGAATAGTAAAACGAAATTATGCTGCCCAATATAAAAGGGTAGTGAATGTACCGACTTGAATCAAGACTTGTTAAATACAGTCCAAACTATAACCGTGAAATAAAGTATTTTTGGTGCAATAAACGGATTTTTGTAGAATTTTCTAACTCAAAATCTGTTTTATATTAGTATTACTAAGATTGTACGTGTTCGGATCGAAACAACAACCGAATTTCATCTAAATTAGGCTTTCTTAACGAAGGTTTTCTGTGTTTTATCTGCACATGAAGTAAAAATCTCTGCCATCTCTACAATTGAACCCCTCTGTTGTTCTATAACTTTGAGAAACCTTTCTGAATACACACAATCATCAGTGGCATAGATGAGATATTGAACAATACTGAAATAATTTTACATGTTTTTGTTTTCGGGACGAAAGTGACTTATTACACACCTAGGGACTTATTACAAAACTCGGGATAAAAGTCGGCTTCGCCTCGGATCAACAACATTCACACGAAAGTTGTACTTTTCAACCTTTCATCCCTTGTTATGTAATAGTTATCAAACAGAGAAAAAACTCAAGATACTTTACATGCTTATGCACGGCACTTTACATCACTGCTTGTGACAGGGAAAATGCACTTAGCGTCCACAAACATGTAAAATGTGTTACGTCACTGTTTGTAAATATTTGTTTAGGCACGTGTGATTACTCCACTCGCCTTCGGCTCGTTCCGCAAACCTCACACTTGCCTAAACAAATATTTACAAACAGTGACGTAACATACTATAAAAGGTTAACTGACAGAAAATGGGGCTCATCCAAAGACACGCTAATTACAAAACGTACATTTTACCAGTACTCATGAACGGAAGCGACTTGCTAATATGTGCATGCAAATCTCAAAAAAAGAAACAGGAAATAGAAAGCACTTGGGATCAAAACCGGCGCCATTAAGTCGATGCCAATCGCTGCAATGGAAATACTAGGTGACCTTAGGCCGATTGAATATTTATGTGACGAAGCTGTCCTGAAGTTGTTTGGCTCGCACATCTCTAATATTGGTGCCTTTGCTAAAATGGAAGAAATTTTAGTTAGATTACTTACATAGACGGAAGAATCTGCTCCTTTTCCACATTTTTTGTCACCGTTGTCGATAACATTATGAATCGTTAAAATACTCACTCCTTCTTGTAGAACTCAATTGAAAAACGAAAGAGTCTGATTGTAGGTCTACCAATATGACGATTATTACGCAAATATTATACCGGATTCCGATGAAGATGTGTTTACACCTTTGACAACATATGAAGACGAGCAAGAAAAACGCAGCAATAATCTAGGTAATAAAGCAAGTCATTTGTTACTCAAAGTTCAAGGAGAAGAAAATGTCAACTTCCAACAAGGGACCAGAGTTTGAGGTTATATTGCTGCGTAAGGTCATGTTTGTCGTGCTTGTGTGAGAAAACGATTTTTTTCATAGCCTAAAACTTCATTATTTCATCATCGTATATTTCCCATCCCAATTGGGGATTCCCCAACACGAGTTACCTCACGTACAAGCATGATAAGATGCAGTAACACTTCCTTAGTAATTTTGAGCAGAAATTGTCGAACAGTTTGAATTTTACGTTCAACAGGTTTTTTCAACACAATTCTGAAGCTATTCGGATACCGCCCATATAAATTATCAACACAACATACACAAATGCAGATGTCGAACAGAACTAAAGGCCTCGACGTTCGCTTGAAGTCGAGCTACTTTACCCAGAGGCTCCTAAAGACGATGAAGAGCCAATTTAAATTAATTTATCCAGGAACGTTGTGGTGTGGAGGTGGAACACGGGCAAGAGATAGTAATGACTACGGATTTTTTAGAAGAACCGACAAATGCTGCTGGAAACATGATTCGTGTCCGAAATATATTGCAGGTGGGGAGAAGTGGAAAAATTTAGAAAATGTTGGCATCTTTACGAGGTGAGTTGTTTTCGATGAAACACGATTGGAGTTTTTACCTTGTGATACCAAAATGAATTATCAATCTCTTTGTGGCTTCAATTTCATTTTATTTGAAAAAGAAATTTCGATTTTTCCATTTTTTTCTTTCAGTAAGTAAGTTAGGGATTTTTTTTAAATTCAGCAGTAGTTGCTTTGAATGCATTCCATCACGGGTGGTTGCTTGCAAGTGCAACTGACACACGTTTTTTTTGTTTTCAGTCTTTCTCCGATCAGTAGCGTGTTATTTCCGTATTTGCACATTTTCTCTGGGATAACTTCAGCCTTGGATCGGCCAGGTAATCGAATGAATTCGTCTGAGTCGGTAGCTTAACAGAAAAAAATTTTTAGTTGGAAAAAATGAGAGTCTATAATGTTGTCATTCAAAAGAATTTAGGACAAAACGAAGGGGGTTAAGCAAACAAAAAAAAAGTTTTTTGTAAGCTTTGAAGAGCTTAGAGAGCTTAAAACAGTTTTTTAAATCGAACCTTTTTCAAAGCTTCCAATCACCTTCTTCGTTTGACGACCTAGTGATTCAACTTACGACATTTGAAGTCGATGGGGCAGCAAGCGCTTGTTTGGAAGTAAATCGGAACGCAGCCTTCTTTCATTTTGTTGAAATAGCGTAACTCCAGTCCGCAGTCAATTTTACGGCAAAATTTGTTCGATGCCATCGGTAGTGATGCATTGAAATTTTTATGGCAAACGCACGAATGGCATGGTACATCATCCGGATAGAATTTGGTGCCTTCGTGATAGATTTTACCGTTGTACTCGCATGTCGTTCTTTCAACTTTTTCTGGAGAATAATAATTTAGAAAAAAGTGCAATTAAGTTTCTGTGTCAGCAGCAAATCGGTTTCCATTTTCTTTTGCTTACCACAAATCATCTTTGAGCAACAACTATTTTCGGTGAACATATGTTGGCAACCTGCAAATTCAGGAGTCCATTTATAGCCAGCACACTCCGATTTTGGACACACAAATTCGGCCTTTCCTTTAACGTCTGTACAGCGGCAATGGTTCATACAAATTGGTAGATCTTCTTCGGGTGCCTTTTCTTTGATTGAATATGATTTTCCCTTCAGATGGCACTTTTTTGAGTCCAATTTCGTCAAATCAGGACATTCGAAACTTAAAACAGTTGACAGTTAGAAAAAAGTAACCGAAAACGATTCCGGATTTCCTAACCGTTCGAAACAACATCCTTTGTCGTCCTTTTTACCCACACATCCCAATTCGTCGTATAATTTCGGTATAGGTGGACATTTCTCACAGTCCTCTTCTTTGCAGTATGCAACCAAAAACACACTGGCTAACACAATCAACACTTTCATGTTTCAATGTTCTTGTTTCTTGTTATGCAAAAAAATAGTTTTCAACGAATTTAAGTTAAAATTGAACTGAATTACAGCGATGCTAGTAACCGACTGACTTCAACTTATATTCAACTTTAATTTACTTGCACATTGTGCAAAGGAATATATCTTTATCACAAATTCAAAAATATGTAAATTCAATCGATCTAATCGACCATAAATCTATCGGGTTTTTTTTGTAAACTTTTTTCTTAATTTTATGTACAGAGTTTATGATATTCATATTTTTAACCGGATTATAATTGGTTACTACTACATTTTCCATTCGCATTTTATGGTATACGGAGTTGCGGGAACCAACAATAAGTCAATATTTTTATAATTTAATTGTATTCTTCATACAAAATAGAACAATTCTGCGTTTACAGTAATTTTTTTCCGATAATTAAAATTTTTTTTAAAAACCATTTTAATGATTTTTCATTACTTTCTATTAAATATTCAAAAAGGCTGTCAAGAGACTGTCAGTTTTTTAGAACAGTTTAGAACTTTCATTTACTAACACATATAAACAATAACAAAGGCATATCGGAGCCATGTCATAACATAGCCCATTGGTATTCTTGCTACGTTAAATTTTATGTGAGTTTTGTGGATTTTCATTTCAATTTTAAAAATATAAAATTGCGTTTTTTCCATATGTTGTTGGAGGATTATCTTTCTAAAATAGGTTTATTTATCAAAATAAATTATAAAAAATTGTCTGTTTCCTGACTAATTCTTTACAGTTTATAGTAGAGTTGTTAGCATTGTCTTTATTTCTTCATACAAATTTTCATCTATAGAAAATCAAAGTTTTAGATGGACTGACCTGATTTAGGATGCGTGTGAAAACATTCATATAACGGACGAAATATCAAGTTTTGCGTGCCATAGTTATGTATAGTCTGTATATAAAGAGACATATATCAAAAACTTTTAAGTCCAATTTCATTTTTCTTATAATTTACTAAAGCTAATTTTTCTTTAACTTGTAAAAAAAGAAATTTAACATCATTTTTGTTGTAATTGTCATAAAAAAGACGATAAGTAAAGGATGTCGATGCGAGGTGTTATAAATTTGAAAAACTTTAAAATATTTAGCGAACTATAAGAAAAATGAAATTTGGACTTAACTGTTTTTGATAAATCTCTCTATTCCTGTTAATTACGAAATATTTCCTGGTTCAATTATTTTTTTACAATAATCAAAACTTATTAGAAATCTCTCCACATAAACCTTTCTAACATTTTAAGAATCATCGTTTGGAGCAGTCAACAGACCCTTCGGGTCGGGCTATAACGTTGTCACTCGTCAGAATAAAAATATGGAACCATTGTCTTAAAGTGGTATTAAATGCATTCAGGCAAACTTATCGTCTTATCTGTGTACGAAAATAATTCCATTTCCCGTAACTCTCTATCAAACACCAGTCGTAAAAGATAAAGTCGTTAAATCAGCAGTATCGTTGTATCTTATAGTACAGGTAATGTAACCATAATTTCACTCGGTCAATTTCTAAAACCAACACTAAATTATTGTAATGTTTAGTAATAGGATTGAACATGAGTCAAGATGTTTATTTTTTGCTACAAATATTTTGTTTGTTTTTTTATCGACCACGACTGTTCTCTTATACACAGAAACCATATAGCACGGCGAATTTAATAATTACATGGCGACACACCTGTCGTGTCGCAAATGTTACATTTATTCCCTAAGTATTCCACTAATTTATGAAATGATCCGTTCATTCATTCACCGTACTATAGGAACAATCTTTTTTTTCGGCCACTTCATAGTTAATGACATTCACTCTTTTATGCAAATTCGAAAAACTTTCCTTTCATAATGAAAGTCAAAATTGCAATTTATTTAAATCGTCGGCTGAAATGATTTTTATTTTGACTTTACGTAATATTTCGGAACGAAAATCAAACGACAAATTTGATAACGATATTCTGTTGTTGCCGTTTTAGAAAATTAGATTGTTTTTGTTATTAATGTTCATTATTCGATCGAGAAAAATATCAAATCTACTGAGTCGCTTAGATCGATGTTATCCGCAAAGAGAAACAGATTTTATTACTGGGATTAAGCTAACTGAAGCAGACTAAGCATGGTTTCCACTCAACAAAAGTAGTCCGTGAGAGAACAAGCTGCCAAGTTAACAAAGCAAATATTGAAGAAAAAAAAATTGTCTCTCACACGGAGTACTTTTTTGATAAGTGGAAATCAAGCCTTAGTCTGAACTCACCAGTCATCCATTTTCATTCCGTTCTTATGTTCTTACATGGTTTATTTTCGATATTGCGAAAAAGTATACTAAATTCATGGTATTAGACAACTAATTTTTACAAAATTAAGCTTCTCATATATTTTGAAACGATTATTTCAGGTCTCATTGCGAATGCGATCGGGATTTTTATACGTGCCTAAAAGGGATCAATTCATTCATTTCAAACAAGATTGGAGTAACTTACTTCAATTTATTGCGCCCGCAATGCTTTCGAAAGGAATATCCAATTGTTAGCTGCTTAGAACGAAGGTAAAAAAATGAATGAAAGTTGAATGCATAATGGAATAGAATCAGTGTACCAGTCTCCGGATATGTATGACTCGTCGAACACATATTGCTCTTTCATTCATAAAAGAAAGTTCATGAATGAAAGAATAACATGTGTCAGCCTACGCATACATGCCCGATGACTGGTATCAACGCACTTCAAGCAAAAGTGCTATAAATGACAGCTGCCAAATAGAGTACTATTTTGTATGAAATTTTATCCCCACTCTTTTTACAGTGTAAAATTTTGTATGGAGCACTGTCAAGTTTCAGTACCCTATTTAGAGTACCGCTTTTGCTTGAAGTGCGTTGCTGGTATGCATACCCTACATTAGCTTTTTAATTTTTGCAGGAGCGACAGTCGATGTTTCAATTATGTCATCGACAATAATAAGCCAAAGCAGTGGCAGTGGTTCGACAATAAAATTTATTGATTTACACCCCTTGGCTTGTAAATTGATTTTATAGAAATAGAAATACAAAAAGTGTAAAAAAAATGATTTTTCAAATGGCTCAAGCTACTTTCGATCTCAAGGACCTAGGACAGATAAAAAAATTCAAGCATGGAAAGTCGGGACATAAATTGAAAGTTCAGTGTTCGAGTCGTGATTTTACCTTGGAGTGAACCTTGCCCTTAAACTGTTTTGAAATTAAACGTTAGCAAAACAGAAGTTGAATGGAAGTAGGATCAACTATAACTGTTTTCGATACATGTTTAAAGTGGTCGGAACTACCTGTATGCTAAAATCGGGCAAACCCGACTGCGCCTTTCACTTTTCGCTTGAAGTTATTGAGTCTACACCTCTTTACACTAAAAGTACACTGACAAAAAAGTTTTCAGAATATTACCTGTGACAGATAATCTTTCCCCAAGTAATGTAATTTCTCGTACAAAAACAGCATTTCCTGTCACAGATAATGTGACTTTTTAATGAAAAATTACATTACCTGGGGACAGAACTATCAAAACTTTTTTCTCAGTGTTTTCCCTTTTGACGCCCGATTCGACCCTGTGCACTAGATGTGAGTCAGGTAAGTTCCGATTTATAAACAGAATTTAAAAAATTCTAAACTGAGGACAAAGCATCTATTTCCATGTTAAGGTGAGGCTAAATTTTCAATGGGTGGATATTTTGTCAATAGATGGCGCCGCTGTCATGCTTCTATTTGGCAAATAGATAGCGCCACGAGTTTATTCTAAACAAATCGCGAAAATTTGAATTGACAAGAATGGTCAGTTCTTTTTGCGTTGCAATAAAGCAATATTTTCGTGAAACAACCCTACGGAATACAAAATATTTTCAGATATTTCTTCTTTGGAACCAACATTGACCTCACTCGGAATAGTTCCATATAGATAGTACAGATATTACGAGACAAGTACGACAGACTTTTCGTTTTGCGATAGATTGAACTTTCCTAGTCTTATTTATCTAACATGCAACTCAGACAAAAAACGTTTCATGGTCGAATGTTTTATGCTGGGTACAAGAAAAGCAAATTCAAGTTTATTTTCTCTTTACTGACATACACTCAATTACTCAATCTTGTAACAAGTTACCAACAGTAGCAATGGTAAAGATGTACCAATATTCGAGCTCAAAACTTCATAACACAACACCCAAAACAACACGAATATGTTTTGAAATTTTGCCTCGAATGTTGGCTCACCCAACCCCCCTTCTCACTGTTGATTTATTTTGGTACTGTTGAAGGTCCAGCTTTTTGAACAATTTTATGGCGGCTTCGATTTCGTTGAAACGGTTGATGTTGAGCCAGATTGCCGAACCATTTCAATGCTACGGCACAGATCGGAAACATAAACTGGAACTCCTTTCATTGCTGGTCCGTAAACTGGAATGCGTTTTCAGGCGTAACACTTTTGTGTGTTTATTTCGATTGTCCAGCTCTAGCTGATGCAAGGGAAGTCTTTCGTTATCGATAATTTCCTAGCAGAATTGTTTTTTTCCGAAGAATAGAGTAGAAACGTTGTATTATTTTTACAAGTGACAAAACTATATAATTCGACAGACAACTGTGGTCTCTGAATATTTATTATATTTCAAAGATTACTATTTTTCCACTAAGTTTTTTCTTCGTGTCTGTGTTAGAGTGGTTATTTTGAATAAAATATTTTCACAAATTAGTATATTTATGTGATAGCCCGGGTGAAAATTCAAGTCTCAAAAGTTCGAAGAGCGTGTACTCACGGTCTCAAATATATTGTCTTTGTGAATATACGTTTTTCGAACTTTTGAAATTTATTTTCACCCGGGAAAAACAAAAAGGTTATCATTGGTATTTTGACTTTCTATTATTTTTAGCGTATGGCATCAATGAATAGATTCATAAAGTTGGTAAACCAATTCACAACGCTACTAATATAGAACAAACAACAAAGTGTATGAATACTAAAAATGTAAAATGTCCCGAGAAACATTTTTCATCCCAAACTCCCAAAGTGTATAAGTTTGACGAGAATCAAAAGATTTGAATAAACATTTTCTACATAGATTCGGTTGAACTTTCGACGGAAAAATATATTGGAAAATGCAAACATCCCATTTTTTTTCGTCGAACTTGTGGCTAGTGTAAATCGGACCTTTTTCGTGGTAAAAACTAACCTCAAACGTGAAATTACTATGTAAATTAATTCTGAAGGACCTTACCAAACAAAACTGAAAACGGTTTCAAAACCGGTTATTATTTCAAATATTTGATTGTTTTGGTTCGAGGTGAAAATAAAATTATTCTAAATAAAGATCAAATTCACAACTCACTGAAGATATGAATAAATTTCAGTTACATCATCACAAAAAAAAAAGAATCCGAACCATAAGATTCAGATATTTTTTTCATTTCCTTTGGGTTATGCAAATCGTTACATATCGAAGCAACTTTTATCGATAACGCAAAATAAATGTTGAAACTAATGAAGTAATAGATCAATGTGCCATAAAAATTGAATGATTATATGATATAATGAATGGTTTACTGTAACGTTTGTTTTTCGATTTTCAAATCTTGTACACGATTTTAGTCTAATGATTGTCTAACTTTTTCAATTTCTCATATTTTAACACGAACTGTGGCTGTGGCTGGATTGACTGACGATTTTAGGAAATGAAGTTCGTTATATGTAAATCGTTTTCAGTATTTCGTGATTCGATGAAATTTCGACGATACAGTCAGAGGCAGTGAATTTTGATCATTAATTTGCTTCAGCTGTTTGTCAGCTGATCCACACATACAATCAAAACTGCTTTTATTTGTTTATACGGTTGAAGCTGCTACACGTGTGTGGTAGTGGTAAAACCCTATAAAGACGTATAAATAGTTTTGATGGGTTGTGTGGATCAGCTGAAAAACAGCTAAACGAAATTAATGCTGAAAATTCACTGCCTCTAACTGTATAGATTATTTTGACTATTTCAGGGCGTTTTCAGAAAAATTAGTGCTGTGTCTTGCTCTAGTCTAAGACATTTGTTTCCTATCTACCAATTTAGAAACATTTATTTTATATAGTTAGAGGTCCTACTTATTAGTCATCGCTAGTCAGGCTTGTACTGCTGATTGATTTTAGAACTAATATTCAACGAAATTTTATCAGGATTATTCTTTTGGCGTCGTTGATCAACTAATTTTTTACCTTAAAAAAATGTGACCATCGACTTGACTGCCATTGTTTAATTTCCAAGACGAATCATCTTTTCAATTCTTGAGATCATTCAGTTGACCACTTTTTGCAACCAATCGTGAAAGAAAATGCATTTCTTTACTATACACACGAAAAAAACAAGTTACAGACGGCAGTAAGTGGATGCAACTACCACCAAACACAATCAATTGTTGATTGTGGTTACCATTTAACATAGAAGCAACGACTACATTACGATATCACTAGATGATACCGAGTAAGCGTTACGTTTATTGTGTAAGTAACGGCCACTATACAATATCATTATACTGACATTGATTACAATTTACTGTAGACGTAACGACTACCCCACAATGTCACTAGCGTGACAATGATTACAATTTTCTGTGGAAGTAACAACCACTCGACGATATCACTGAAAGTGACAACGTAGCGTTGCTGTTCACCGTAGAAGCAACGTCTACCTTACAATATCACCAGAGTGAGATTGGCTATTGGCGACTGTAGAAAATAGCAACCACTTTACAACAGCACTAGGGTGCTATTGGTTACGGCTTACTGTAGAAATAACGGCCACCATACAATGTCACTATTCTGTGACAATGATTACAATGTACTGTAGACGTAACGACTACCTTACAATGTCACTAGCGTGACAACGATTACAATTTTCTGTGGAAGTAACAACCACTCGACGATATCACTGAAAGTGACAACGTAGCGTTGCTGTTCACCGTAGAAGCAACGTCTACCTTACAACATCACCAGCGTGACATTGGCTAATGTGTATTGTAGAAATAGCAACCACTTTACAACAGCACTAGGGTGCTATTGGTTACGGCTTACTGTAGAAATAACGGCCACCATACAATGTCACTATTCTGTGACAATGATTACAATTTACTGTAGACGTAACGACTACCTTACAATGTCACTAGCGTGACAACGATTACAATTTACTGTGGAAGTAACAACCACTCGACGATATCACTGAAAGTGACAACGTAGCGTTGCTGTTCACCGTAGAAGCAACGTCTACCTTACAACATCACCAGCGTGACATTGGCTAATGTGTATTGTAGAAATAGCAACCACTTTACAACAGCACTAGGGTGCTATTGGTTACGGCTTACTGTAGAAATAACGGCCACCATACAATGTCACTATTCTGTGACAATGATTACAATTTACTGTAGACGTAACGACTACCTTACAATGTCACTAGCGTGACAACGATTACAATTTACTGTGGAAGTAACAACCACTCGACGATATCACTAAAAGTGACAACGTAGCGTTGCTATTCACCGTAGAAGCAACGTCTACCTTACAACATCACCAGCGTGACATTGGCTATTGTGTATTGTAGAACTAGCAACCACTTGACAACAGCACTATGGTGCTATTGGTTACGGTTTACTGTAGAAATAACGGCCACCATACAATGTCACTATATGTAACAATGATTACAGTTTTCTGCGGGAGTAACAACCACTTTACGGTATTACTAGTGTAATATCGGTTGCTTTTCAGTTCTACTCATCTGTACTTTGTGTGATAGAAAATATTGAGATACTGGAGAAGACGAAATATTACCGAAAGGTTGTTGCTCTACTCTGCTGTTCAATTAGACCAATTTCTCTAGTTTTGTCACTGCAACTATAAGTTAAACGAGCACATCAATTATTTATGTCAATTCGAATAATTAAGTCAACATTTTTGACGCCAAAAGAATACCATTCTCAGTACGCATTTCTATTCTATTCAAATAAACTGCCCAATTTAAGTACGACTAATGATGACGTCTGTATCACTTGACTATTTAATTCAGAATTAGGAAAAGGCCTGATGTACGACAGTATACTTGCACACACAGCCATGAAAGGATATAAAGAGCTTATTCTAAAGAAATGTTACCAGACTTTCAGACTTCCAGTTGTTTACATTCGGCAGTGGTGAGAACGACTCCAAAACAATAAAATGTCCCGATGGATACATGCCTGACAATCATTTCAAAGAATCCGGCTGCGATAGACGAGTCTTCCAAAGATTCTATATCGTATTTTGTAGATAAAGCTGCTCATCATTCAATTGATTCGAGATTTCTTACAGAAATCCACATATTTTGAAGAAAAAAAACTATTTTTGTTAGACCGACGGGGTTTGAAAACCAAACGTTTTTTTACGACAGCAATTTTTATCAAAAAGTCAACGCAACTAAGTTTGAGAGCAATTCAAAAATGTCAGTATATAGTAGAGTGAATGAATTTTTGCTCACAAAACAAACAAAAAATCTCAGGATCAGACAGCTAATAGCGAGTCTAATAGTTATTTTATTTACGTATTTATCTTGAGCGATTGATTTTAGGCAATTTCGCGAGTTGTGGCCTAACTTCGTACGGGCTACAAGCGAAAATATCTAACATCAATCGTCCAAGATAGGTACATAAATCTAAAGTTTAATGCACAGAAAATCTGGGAAAAAGATTAAATTGACACTCATTTTCGGTCCGAAGATAGCTTTTTGATACTACTTTCATCGTCTTTTCCATCAGTGATAGTTAATGTTTAGAGAATTGATGCCGTAGATCTTATGTAGCACACTCACGGCTTGAATTGATACAGTTACTCACCTAGTTTCATAATTCACAAGGAGGAAAATTGATTTCTGATATTTGTCTAAAAACTAAGAATTATGTTGTAAATATGTTAGGCTGTAAACTTTCGAAAGCAGCCTTGGTAAATGTGTATCAGTGAAAAAACTTCCAGAATCTATTTCGTCCGATAATAAATTAGTAGCAGTTGAACTATAAGACGTTGGCTGTCTAAATGAAACGTCTAATGTCTAATGTATTTCGAAAATAATTTCGCTCGCCCCAAAAAGCATTTCTGAGAAGCTCGCAACCTATTTCAAATATTTGGCTTTACACCTATATTTTTGTTGACTCAGAATATTGCGATCTGTTCCAATTGAAGACAAGAAACCTGACTATGAAAACAACGATGAGCATCAAGGTAATAAGCCATCTAGAATATGAGCATTATAAATATCGCCACTGCAGTATTATGATGCAGTACCATTTTGGTAAAATTTTAGATGCCTATTTGCTTGCTGTACGTTGTAATGAATGAACATTAATTCATTACAACGTAGATGTGAACATATACTTAGAATTCCACGAATATCTTATTTTGTCTGTTAATTTTTGGATTGTGTTTGTATACTCTTTGCAGCCGAAGATTGGTTGTGGTCTGATGAATATCGGGAACAGTTGCTACTTTAATGCAAGTTTTCAAGCTTTGTTTCACATACCAATTTTAGCAGATTGTTTCCAAAAAAAAGCTACGAAAGAATGTAACTAGTTTGAGATACTTGTACGGTTCGATTTTAGTTGTACTCTCCTCTTATAGGTAAGTGCGTTCTTTGCACCATTCAGAACTTTTACCACGAGACAAAATTGAAACAACTGCCTTCCTACCCACTGAAAACTTATGAAGCGCTCCGAAAAAATCATGCATTTGCTAAGCTCCTTAATGGCCAACAGCAAGACGCACACGAGTTCATAAAGTTGCTGATTGATCAAATGGCAAATACTAGGCATTTACAAACCAATTTGGCAAATAAATTTATTGCTAAGACCATCAACAAAATCCAATGTCTTAAATGCGAGACAGTCTTCAAGAATGAAAGCAACGTTGGGGATTTTATTGTGGATGTTCAGGGAAAGCAATCGGTAGAAGAGGCTTTAGAGTCATATTTTGAAACCGAGATCGTTGACGAATATAAATGCGTTGTTTGCATGGAAAACGTTTTGGCATCGAAAAAAAATACGTTGGTCAACGTACCTCAATGCATGATTGTAGTGCTAAATCGTTTCGCAAAACATTCTAAAAGAAACAGTAATATTGAAATCAACAGAGACTTGGTTTTGAAATGTGTCGCGGAAGATAAAGTCATTCAATCGAAATATCAATTGGTATCTACCATCGATCATATTGGACAGACATATAAAACAGGGCACTATACTGCAACTGTTCGTTCAGGCAGTCAAATATACACATTCAATGATTCAACCGTGCAAATGCTAAATGAAATTTCTGGCCATACAGCATATGTATTGTTTTATGAATTGGTTGAGGTAATTTTGTTCAGAATACTTTCGAGAGACAGATTTAGATTTTTTGTATGATCTAATATGCACTGCAAATGGTTTGCGATAAAATTTTACTGTTTCCAAAGACTCAAGTCTCAAATTTATCCGTAGTTTTCAGCTTTACTAAGTGTGACATTTTATTCATATGTAGGAAACGTTTGTTGATGAGACTGAAGAATTGATTGAAATAATTGAAATCGATGAAATGGAATTTGACGCAACAGACGCACAAGAAAATGATGTCCCTCAGATTTCGAATGAGGTAGTGAGTCTATGTGTATTCTAAATTATTTTTGCGGCTGTTCGCAACAGGCTTTAATCTGCTGCTCAAAATCGCTTTACAGCAATTGCACAAATGAACTGATAGAGCAGATAGACTATCCATCGTTTCGTATTAACCCCAAAAAAAAAATGCCCACAGTTTTCACAATTTTCTAATGTTCATTAGGAAACGTTTGTTGACGAACAAGAAGATTGGATTGACGACGACGAGTATGAATTTTTTCCACCGAATGTTTCTACAAATGATGTTTTTGTTGGTCTGCAGAATTCGAACGAGGTATATAAATGTTTACTAAAATAACTTCACTACTAAAGAGGTTCGCATCTTATCTGCTCAAAATTGTTATTACACCGTACATTTGCCGTCCACATATCTCATTGTTTAGAATTTGAAGTATAGTATCATAAATTGAATAAAAAACATTTTTTTAGGAAAGTGGTCTAAACCTCGAAGAGGAAGTTGTCATTGAAGAGGTGGTCAACGGCCTTAGTGAAGGAAGTAATCCTTCCGAGAAGGTATTCGTAACTAAACCATTTCGTTTACGTAAATATTAATTAGGATCAATTAATAACACAAACCGTAAAGGGAGCACACACTAGAATTAATCTATACTCGAGGACGTTACTTTTTATGTTTATCAATTTGTAATTCACTTTTCACTTTTATTTTATGAAACCTGACGCACCTGACCTGACAATCCACAATTTGTTAACGACGGGGAAGTCTCGGTTATATTTACTTTATACAAAGTTATACATTAAAGTTTAGAACTTCTTCTAAAGAAAACAGAGCAGTAGGATAGTAATAGTAGACCGACTTAGGAGTAGATTTTATTAATTTTGACCATGGTTTACAATCATTTGTGTAACATGACATTGCGGCAATGCTGGGCTTACGGTTCAGTTTCAATAGAACTTGAAAATAAATTTTACATATGTATTTGTGAGTTAAACCTATGGTGACCCACCCTTTTTTGCCTTGACAATTAGTTTGCTAATTATGTGAAAGTGGTTTTCATGAAACGCGCTTCACTTCGTTTGCTCACTGTTTGCACTACAACAATAGAAAAAGAGAGTAAGGTAGCGAACGGTGATTTGTGCACGCAACAACGAAGTGATACGTTGTTTGTGACTCATTCGAAAGGAATTTCAGGAAAAAATTGTAAATTTTAAAGTCACATCAAATCGAATTGAATGACTTCTGAATCTCTCTTTTGCACTTGTTCATTTGATTTGGAACTTCACATCATTGCAGACTGCAAGCTAAAGTAGTGTCGGCAAATGATAGTTATTTCGTAGTATAATAGAAATAAGTACTTTCTTCGGTAGATTTTTAATGTAAACACAGTTGTCTCATTCGCACATCCGAAAAACAGCAATTAAACAGAATTCTTCCTAATATCTTCAGATTCAGGAGAGTAGCCGCCGGATAGTTGACATTCAGTACGTTCTTACACGAATGCACAAATTTTTTCAAATAAAATGCAAGAAGTGTGGTGGTGACATTGCTTTTCAAAAGGAAACAAGAAGAGCGCTAATATCTAAGTTTCACTTTGTATGCTCATCCTGTCTCCAAAGAAAACAGATTGACTCATGTCCCAAAGATAAAAATAGAGCCAACAACAATGAAGCAGCTGTAACAGGAATAATATCGATTGGACTTGGGTACTATCACCTCCAAGAATTCCTCACACATTTCAATGTACCCTGCATGAGTTATCAAACATTTTACAATGTTGAAAAAGTATTACAAAAAGATTGGTGGAAACTGGCTAAACAATTAGAATCAAAATCTCTAGCGGAAGAAATTCGTCTGGCAAAGGGATGCAATGAAGTTGATACATCAGGAAATGCGTTGATAGCTGTGAAAGTTGACGGCAGCTGGCCAAAGCGATCTTTTGGCAACAATTTTTCTTCATTGGCTGGTTGTGCTGCTATAGTTGGTGTAAAAACGAATAAAGTACTTTTCTCCGATGTCAAAAACAAATATTGCCACACATGTAAAATTGCTGCTTCAAAATGTTCACCCGTGACGAAACACGAGTGCAATGCCAATTGGACTGGTCCATCGACTGCGATGGAAAATGCAATTATCGTAGAGGGTTTTAAGGACTGTGCTCAAAAGGGCGCCCGTTTTCATAAATTCATTGGGGATGGCGATTCGTCTACATACAAAACTCTGAGAGACCTTAGGTTGTATCAGGACCCAACGGTGTACATCGATAGGCTTGATTGCACAACTCATTTGCACAAGAACTGGTATAAAAAGTTCGTCGCTTTAGAGAACAGCAAGAAATTCAAGCCGAACAGCCGAAAACTTATAAGTGACAAAATCGGTAATTCTAGTGAGCATAAGTAATCTAAATAGCTAGATCGCAATTTTACTTACACGTTGATGTACAACTTGACGTACATATTGGAGTATAACTGCTAACTTATAATTGTAAGTAAAAACGCAATCTCATCATCAAATTGTGGGATAAAACATCCAATTATGAGCCTATTTATTTTTATTATGAGCCCATGCAGCATGGGCCATGACTAGTCTCAAGTCAAGTTACAGTCGTATCTGTTTTCTCTTTCACTGGTGGCTAGTTATTGGATGTTTTGCCACACAAATTGAAGCACACTTTCAATTTAGCATAGTCTAAACTATAAGCATACGAACAAATCAACATTCATTTCATAGGCTTAGACATAGGTAAAGGTGTACGAATGGCAGCCAAACACTGGAATGCTGCAGATATAAGCCTTGGTGAGAAATGTAAAAATCTTGAAAAAGATTGTATGAATGCCCCCTCCACTGCTTGGGAGTTCATGACGAATGTTCTGAATACTTTTGTACAAAAACTACATCGCCTGAAGCACGAGATAATCTCACTTTATTGAAAAGCGAGGGATTGTTATACGAGATACTTGGTTTGTGTCAACATTATTTTGCAAATAAGGCAAAGAGTTTACTTGCTGGATACGACACAAATGTGGTGGAAGGATTTAACAGCATAATCGCTAAGCATTTAGGTAAAGCTCATTTTGAAAATCTGTCGTTGAAAAGTTGATTAGGCCTGAATGAAGAGCTTCATTAAAACTGCTTCTTATACATATCATGTAGATATCTAACCGCAGAAATGTCGGGTTATTTGTCTTCTTGGAAATTTATTTCCTGATCAATCTTAACGAACGCCCGCTTTTTACTAATCCATTTTTTTTTCAATATGTTGCATTCGCGTATAGTTCATATTTATCCATATAAATATACGACTTTTATGGTTCGTGACCTTATAAACACACCCATTTCACATCTTAGGTGGTAAACGTGTCAACAATGTTTTGGCTGGATCGTACAAGTCAAGAACTGCGATGGCATCCGTGCAGTTGAATTCGGGCTACCACGGCATTTCAACATTTCAAAAATTCAAATATGGTAAAGCCCTACCCGAAACTGTGAAAATGGAAAATAGCAGAAAAAGAAAAGTTAAAATGAATACGATCCACAACGAGGAAAACAAGAAACGGCGCAGAGTGGAAGAGCCCAAATCAAAAACAAACAAAAAAAGAAGTTATGCTAGCGTGGTATAGGTCACGAAGATGTAGACTTAACTCTGAACAATTTGAGATTGCAAAGCAACGATTCCTAAATAGACTCAACGAAGATAGACATAATCGGCACAACATACTGATCGAGACCCAGCAACAAAAATACAGCGTAAAATATTGTCAAATCAAGCAAGATTTGCTTACTTCATCGTATTTCAGCCGAATATTGCATTCCAGAAGCAGGAAGAGTTACAAAAAGATAGTAGAGGATATTTTGTATCACAACGCGTTATACACAAACACAGCCGATCAAAACCATCAACGATTGCACCAATCAGAAGCCCCTAAAAATATTTTCTGATCTGTACAAAAATGAACCCATTGAATTATGTGGTATTTTTATAGACGAAAATATAGCTTTCTGGGGCTTCTCCGTATAGACTCATTGGACGTCATGGTATTCTTGTCATAAAATGTCCTCGAAACGCATTCAAGAGCACTATCTGTGAAGCTATTAATAAAAAAAAAATCCGTTTTGGTCGAAAATCAAAAGCATCAGATACAATCAATGTGAATGTTGATAGTCACTGTACATGCAAATTCAAGGACAATTACACGTATCTGGTAAGCAATTTGCTTACTTGATGGTGTACCTGGGGCCATCTGAATTTAAAATTGAAAAAATTGATCGAGATGATGAGTATTGGAAGATAAAAATGGAACCCGAACTGTTGTACTTTTCAATGAAGCTATGCTGAAGGAATTGGTTGATCCTCGAAGTAGTAGATTTATGGAACTTCGCGATTATGATGAAAAAAATAAAATATTCGTGGTGAACGTTTTTCGGTGACTGTTTATAATATTGTTGCTCACTTGTAGACATTTTTCATGCGTGTGTAGGATAAGAGTACCGATCCTCCGACAAATAGGAGTCATCGGACAGTTATAGTTATAGAGAACAATAAGTGTCCAACGACTCATCCTTGTCGAGATTGGTACGCTTGTGCTATTTTGAATACAAAATTGTTCATCTAACACTGTCATACAAACTTCTTTCTCTCTCATATCTGTAAGTGTAAGTAGAGCGAGAAAACGATGTTGCACTACTTCAACCTACACAGTCTTAATCTTAATGAATGCGCTGCAATGTGTCTGGTACCAAAAATCTAAAGAGATGCCAAATTGCTACTTACTTTTTAATTGCATGAATATGTGCTACGTTCACTGTTTAGAAGCAAAAGCAAGTATTTCGATAGTTTTTCAAAAATTGGATATATTTTTTGGCCTGACTTGAGCCTTTAAAACTGGTACTGTACTGTGTAGAAGACTACAAAATGCATACCTTCGTAAAACTGACACTTTATTGTAGACATCTGTTTGCAAACTAAAACTGAAAAATAAACAGGTACTGCATCGCTGACTACAGTTGATATAACAAATTTAAATCAAATAATTTGCTCGCATAGACTCGGCTTGAAAAACAGAATGCTGAATCTATCGTATACAAATGCTCGCTCAATGACTGTTCACAACGGAGTGTTACGGTTGATTGTAATGTCGCGACTCATTAAACGTACGATAAACAACACATTAACATCAAAAATACTCGGAGTCGAATTTATCAAAAAATTAATTATTATCGGTCATCGTGGTCAGGTCCGGCATAGCCATACTGGCCTACCGAGCATCGCCATTGGGCTTTTTTAGTTTTTATTGTAAAATTAAATTTTTCTGGACTAAACATAGCCCGGTTAGTGTGTGGTAGAGTTGAATAAGAACAATCTCACTACTTATTTGACTCAGTGTAAAATGTGTCGAGGCTCACAGCAAACATTATGCAGTACAGAGGCATTGTTTGTGGATAATAAATATTATGCACATGTGTCTAAATGTTTATTTTGCTGTGCTGGTGATTGTTATCCTAAGCCGAAGGCGCGGATCATAATCCAACTCGTCAAAATAAACATTTGGACATAGGTGCATATCACTTTTTATGTGTCGATGCAAATATAAACCCAAACTCCCTCTCCGAGCTGATGCATAATGTTAGTCTTACCACACTGAGCCATATAAACAAATTTACATATTATAAGCTACCATATTCAATGCGGAGTACTGTTCATACAACGTAGTGTAAATCAATAGCTACAACTATTTAGTGTTTCTTCTCGATTTAAAAAAAAAAAAAAAGAGTTAGAGTGTTACTCAAAGAGAGTTTAAATAGTAAACGTCAGCGTAAAAGTTGCCTGACTGAAACCCTAATGTTTCATTGAGAACAATAAAAACGTTCAAAAAATAAATAAATCTTTTATAATGTTAACCCAGTGTACAATTTACAAAAAATATATTTTCTATAATTCACAAGAATCTCCCATTACCAATTTAATATAAGTATACACTTAATTCGTATAAGTGACAGAGTTTGAATTACGAAGGGTAGAACTTTTTAATCTTCTGCGAAAGATTGAACTTTTCTACTTTTCGCGTTCATTATTTTAAAGGGTCAGCTTTACGAAGGACCCGTAAATGCAGCCTAGACAATTACAAGCCGATGCAAATGTCGAACTAGAAAATTGGCAGGGATAGACTTACATCTTCGGAAGAATGTTTCCCAGACATCTCACTACTGTCTCTCGTATGTGATAGTGTAGTGGATTTTCTATACTAACTGAGGATGACTGTAACGGGAAGGCTGCCTCTGAACAAATTTATCAAAAATCTAAATCACAAAAACCCAAAGATTGTTCCGTATTTACAATGACTTGCATCGGTAGTTTTATTTTCAAAGCATACATAATTTTACATAATACACATAATGTTGCAGTTAACCGTAAACGCAGCGATTTTACAATAACATGGATTCCTCATAATATTCGAACAAATTTCAAAATTGCCTTTCGGACCAATTTTGTTTTTTCTTCATCAGAATTTTGTATAAGAAAAACTACGGATGAAATTGTTGTCGATCGTGTTGTCAAAGTACGTGTTGAAGCTGAAGCAAACAATTTCGTTTTTTTATTGAACATTGGCACTAAAAGCGATTCCAGTCCCAGTGTAAAACATTCCAAAGTTAAACTAAGACTACACACAGTTTCTTACAATTCAACAATTTCAACAATCAGTGTGACTAAACTTGAAAAATAGTTGACTTACATACAAGTGTTGTAATCAGTTAGAATCGAATGATTCTGACAAAGTCATAATGGTTCTACATTGAAATTCATTTTAGTTATATTCAAAAGATATACTCATGTAGTTAGCCATCACTACCGATAAAGGAAACCTCTAAATTTATCGACTTACAGACTACAAAAGTTCTTGCCTTCGTAAAGCTGACTCTGTATTTGTATTTTGATATTACTTTTCGGTGACATTACAAGTGTAATGTTACACAAAGGTGCAACACCAAGGAGAAATAAAGAGCGAGCCTCCTTTAGCGTTTTCTAAGTAATTATAATTTAAAGGCCGATTCGGGTCACTCCGTTTTGATCGCCGTTGATCGCAAATATTGTTACTTTGAACAATGTCAACTGTTCTCTCTTTCCGTTGTGATAGCGTAAACGTGAGTAAACCACAGTACGTTCTGTGCGATACCATCCATTCACATAATATTGATACTTTTGAAAGGGAACAAACCTTTTATCTCTTGCGACTGATAGTTATTACAATATGAGTGAAGAAAAGCGATATCTCGTATCCAGATGACTAAAATTACCCGAGAGATTTATTACTTTACGCGCGAGTAAAAGGTTTCACTGTTAGGAAAAAACCTCATTGCTTCACTAGTAAGGGTTTTTTCTCACCGTCGGACGAACGTGTATTTTTTAAGAAAACCGTTGTATGCAAATCTGTGATAAATAACGTTTTCATGCTTTGGGATAAAACTACAGAATTTTCTTGTAATTATCTCTCAGCATGAAAATCTGCGTATCTGTTGTGACGTTGTTTTTTAGGACTTCGTTCCACCGTCCACCACAAATACGTAGATAACTATTTTTTGAACTGAATGCGTACTGCCAACTCAACCTTGCAGTCTGAAATAACTAATATCACTCGAAAAGTGGCAAAAATGTGTCAAATAAGAAATCTGACCCATAAATTACTGGCAGTTTGGATGTCGAGGTGTGAGTTTGACTTACAAATCTTACTTGAAAACCACTCTACCATAGCTATATCGAAAAAAATTTAGTAGGAAAAGAGTAGTCTCTGAAACAGAGTAAACATTTTGTATATCAGAGTTGTCTGTTCATTGTAATTTTCGGTATTCGAGAAAATGGTAACTTTTTCTGTTCTTTACCTCTAAATAAACCAAAAATAAAAATTCTTCAAACTGATAGGAACGAAAAATAACTGTTAGACGCAATCCGATCGCGCAACAAAACGAATTCGATTTTTGGATACAATACCATCAAGTACACAAGAAAGTGATCCATCGACTGTCTCAACATCAAATACTGTTCCAACGTCTGTCTCGGCATCGAAATGCGCTCATCCACATGCCGCAGTTTCTCCGAAGACCCGAAAGTGCCCAGTCAGATACCTCCATGAAGAAAAGCGATCCGGTATTTGTTTCAGACACGAAAAGCATTCCGGTTTCTGTCTCATCGAATCGCTTTCCACGTGCGCCACAACATTGACAACGGTTCAACAATCTGCTGCTCACTTCAACCGCTTCGACAAAATCAAAATCTCGTAAATCGAAAACTTTATTCGGTTTCGCTTCCAGATAGATTGTACAGCGGCAGTGGACTTGAGCGTGGACGAACTGGTAAGCATACGATTTTTCGTTGTGTGTATGGGGACAATATTTACAGTTGGTTTATCGTACTTTCAGGTCGAATTCTTGAAATCAAACTTGAAAATTGAAGGCAAAAAAAAAACTTATCCGATGTGGCAATCGAGGGCGCAATGCCAACGTAAACATTTTGGCCAAAAGTGATGGTCAAGAAAAAGTACTTGAAACTGTTGTCAAAAAAAATTCTTTATAAGAAAAAGATGTTCAACTACGCGCCTCGTACGAAGAACAAGCGGCATATAAAATTGTTCAAAAGCTGGACCTTCAACAGTACCAAAATAAACCAACAGTGAGAAGGGGGGTTGAGCCATATTCGAGGCAAAATTTCAAAACTATTCGTGTTGTTTTTAGTTGTGTTATGAAGTTTTGAGCTCGATATTGGTACATCTATACCATTGCTACTGTTGGGTTATTTTGGTAACTTGTTACAAGATATGAATGGTTGAGTAATTTTGTTCAGAATACTTTCGAGAGAACAATTAATTTTTTTGTATGATCTAATATCATCTGCAAATGTTTGCGATAAATTTACTGTTCCAAGACCAATCTCAATTACCGTAGTTTTCAGCTTTACTAACGTGAACCAAAAAATTTATTCATATGTAGAAATCGTTTGTTGATGAGACTGGAAGATTGATGAAATATTGAAATCGAGAAATGAATTTGACCGAAACAGACGCACAAGAAAATGATGTCACCTCAGATTTCGAAATGAGGTATGAGTCTATGTTACTCTAAATATTTTTGCGGCTGTCGCAACAGGCTTTAATTGCTGCTCAAATCGGCTTTAACAGCATATGCACAAATGATGATAGAAGATAGACTATTCCATCGTTCGTATAACTCCCGTTAAAAAAAAAATGGGCCACAATTCATTTCACAATTTCTCAATTCATTAGGAAACGTTGTTGACGAACAAAAGATTGGATTTGACGACGAGTAATGAATTCCACCGCAATTTTTACCAAAGATTTTTGTTGGTCTGCAAATTGAACGAGGTATATAAAGTTTTACTTAACATATAACTTCACTACTAAAGAGTTCGAACTATCTGCTCAACAATTGTTATTTAGCATCACGTACATTGCTCCCACACTATCTCATTGTTAGAATTTGAAGTAAGTATCATAAATTGAATAAAAACTTTTTAGAAAGGGTTAAACCCGAAGAGGAAGTTTCAATTGAAGAAGGGCCCAACGCTTAGTGAAGGAATAATCCTCTCGAGAAGGTATTCGATACTAAACCATTTCGTTACGTAAATATTTAATTAGACAATTAATAACACAAACGTAAAGGACACACACTAGAATTAATCTATACCGAGACGTATATTTATGTTTATCAATTTGAATTTCACTTTTCAACTTTTATTTAGAAACCTGACGCACCTGACCTGCCAATCACAATTGTGTTAACGACGGGAATCCTCGGTTATATTAACTTATACAAAGTTATAGCATAAAGTTTAGAACTCCTCTAAAGAAAAACAGAGCACTAGGATAGTATAGTAGACGACTTAGAGTAATGTTATTATAATTTGACCCATGGTACATCATTTTGTAACATGACATTGCGGCAATGCCGGCTTACGTTCAGTTCAATAGAATTGAAAATAATTTACCATATATTTTGATTTAACCTATTGATTACCCACGCCTTTTTTGCCTTGAAATTATCTAATTATTTGAAGGGTTTTCATGAAAACGGCGCTTCACTTCGGTTGCTCACGTTGCATACTACAACAATACAAAAGAAGTAAGGTACGAACGGACTTTGTGACGCAACAACGACAGTAACGTTTTTGATGCATTCGAAGGAATTTTCAGAAAAAATGTAAATTTTAAATCAACATCAACATGATTGAAATTACTTCTGAAATCCTCTTTTGCATTGTTCATTTTATTGCAACTCACATCATGCCACAGACTGCAAGCTAAAGTAGTGTCGCAATATGAAGTTATGTCGTAGTAAACGTAGAAATAACTACTTTCTGTCAGTTTTTTAAATGTTAAACACAGTGTCCATTCGCACATCCAAAAACAGCCAATTAAATCGAATTCTCCTCAATATCTCAGATTCAGTAGAGTAGCCGCGATAGTACATCAACTCTACACAATGCACAAATTTTTCAAATAAAACAATGAATTGATGTGACATGCTTTCAACAGAAACAACAAAGCGCTAATATCTAAAGTTTCACTTTGTATGCTCATCCTTCTCCAAAAAGAAAACCAGATTGACTCTCCAAAGGAATAAAAAAGAGGCCCACAACAATGGAACAGCTGTAACAGAATAATACGATTGACTTGGGTACTTATCACCTCCAAAAATTCGCTCACATAACATTATTCATTACCTCATGAGTATATCAACAACTTTAAATTAAAAAAAAATTCAAAAATGTTGGGAAACAGGCTAAACAATTAAATCAAAACTCCTAGCGAAGAATTCGTCTGCCAAGGAGCCCTAATGAATTCGTACCATCAGCGAAATGCGTGAACTGTGACAAAGTGACGGCCAGCTGCGCCAATAGCGATTTTGGCAACCATATTTCTTCATTGACCTTGCATTTGGCTGCTTATAGTCGTGTACAACAAGAATAGTCCCGTATTCTGCTCCGCGCAAATCGATCGAAAAAGCACACATATAGTTGCCACACATGTAAAATTGCTGCGTCAAAACTTTCACCCGTGACGAAACACATGCATGCCAATTGGCACGTCCATCGACGCGATGAAAATGCAATACGTAGGTTTAAGATTGTGCTCCAAAAGAGCGCCGTTTCATAAATTCATTGGGATGCGATTCTCTACATACAAAACTCGAAGAAGACCTTATTTATCAGGACCCAACGTGGTACATCATAGGCTTATGCACAACTCATTTCACAAAACTGGTATATAAAATTTCGCTTTAGAGAACATCAGCAAAGATCAAGCCGAACCAGCGTCGAAAACTATAAGTGACAAAATCGGTAATTCTACGTGATCAAATAATCAATAAGCATAGATCGCACTTTTTACTTACACTTGATTACAACTTGACTACATATGTGATATAACTGCCTACTTATAATTTAATAAAAACCAACTCTCATCATCAAATGTGGATAAAAACATCGCAATATGACCTAAATTTATTTATCATGAGCCCACACATGGCCATGACTACCAAGTCATTCAGTCTATCGTTTTCTCTTTCACTGGTCGCTAGTTATGATTTTGCCCACACAAAAATTGAAGCACACTTCAATGTTACATGTCAAACTATAACATACGAACAAATCAATTCATTCATAGCTTAACATCGTAAAGGTACGAATGCAGCTCAAACACTGAATGCTCAGATATAAGCCTTGGAAATGAAAATCTTGAAAAAGATGTAATGCCTCCTCACTCATTGGATCATGACAATTTCTGAATACTTGTACAAAAACTACATCGCCTGAAACACGAGATATCTCACTTATTTGAAAACGCGAGGGATTGTATAACGAGATACTTGGTTGTGTCAACATTATTTTCAAATAAGGCAAAGATGTTTACTCTGATACACACAAATGTGTGAAGATTTAACTAGCATAATCGCTAAGTCATAGTAAGCTTCTTTGAAATCCGTTAAATAGTTGATAGCCTGAAGAAGACTTCATTAAAACTGCTTTTATACATACATCATAAAATTATTCTAACCGCAGAAATCGGTATGTCCTGTCTCTGTGAAATTATTTCCTGGACTAATCTAAGAACCCGCTTTTTACTAATCCATTTTTTTTGCAAATATTCGCATTCCGTATAGTTCATGATTTAATCCTATAAAAATACGACTTTTATTGTCGTACCTTATAAACACCCCATTTCACATCTTAGTGTAAACTGTCAACAATTTTTGCTGGATCGGTACAAGTCCAAAACTGCGATTGCATCTCGTGCAGTTGAATCGGGCTACCGACTTGCATTTCCAAATTACAAAATTCAAATATGTAAGCCCTACCCGAAACTGTGAAATGGAAAATAGAAAAAAGAAAAGTTAAAATGAATACGATCCACAACGAGAAAACAAAACGCAAGGAAGAGCCCAAATCAAAAACAAACAAAAAAGAAGTTATGCAGCGGTGTTAGGTCACGAAGATTAACTTAACTCCTGAATCAATTTGAGAATTTGCGCAACTTCCTTAAATAGCATCTCAACGAAGATAGACCATAATCGCATACAACAACTGGACTCAGACCCAGCAACAAAAAACTACGCAGCGTAAAATATTCAAATCAACAAGATTGCTTACTTATCGATTTCACAGCCGAATATGCATCTCTCTAGAAGGCAAAAGTTACAAAAAGACATAGAAGGATTTTATCACAACGCGTTACACAAACATCACCGATCAAATACGCATCAACGATTGCACAATCAAGCCCCTAAAAACTATTTTCTGAATCTGACATAAAATTGAACCCATTGATTATTGGTAATTTTATAGACGAAAAATATAGCTTTCTGGGGCTCTCCGATAGACTCATTGACGCATGGTATTTCTTCATAAAATTCCTCAAAGCCGCATCAAAGCACTACTGTGAAACTATTAATAAAAAACAAAATACCGTTTTTGTCGAAATTCAAAAGCATCAGATTACAATCAATTCAATTGTTATATCATTGTAACATGCAAAAGGACCAATTACACACGTAAAAAAAAAAATCCTTGGTAAGCAATTTGCTTACTTGATGGTAACCGGGGCAATCTGAATTAAAATTGAAAAAATGATCGAATATGATATTGAAGAATAAAAATGGAACCACCGAACTGATTTACTTTTCAATGAATGCTATTCGAAAGAATGGTTTGATCCTCGAGTAGTAATTTGGAACTCGCGCTCATGATAAAAAAAATAAATAATTCTGTGAACGTTTATCGTGACTGTTTATAATATTGTTGCTCACTTTAGACATTTTCATCGTGTAGATAAGAGTACCGATGCCTCCACAAATAGGAGTCATCGGACAGTTATAGTTATAGAGAACACATAAAGTTGCAACACTCATCCTTGTGAGATTGGTACGCTGTCTATTTGAATAACAAAATTGTTCATCTAACAGCTGTCATACAAACTTTCTTCTCATCTCTATATCTTATAAGTAATAGCGAGAAAAACGATGTTGCACTACTTCAACCTACACAGTCTAAATCATTAATTGAATCCTGCAAGTTCTGGTACAAAATCTAAAAGAGATCCAAATTCTACTTACTTTTTAAATTGCATGAATATGTGCTACGTCACATGTTAGAAGCCAAAAGCAAGTATATTCGATAGTTTTCAGAAAATTGGATATTATTTTTTGCCTGAACTGAGCTGCTTAAAACTGGTACTGTACTGTGTAGAAGCTACAAACATGCATACTTCGAAAACTACACTTTATTGTAGACACTTTTGCAAACTAAAACTAAAAAATAAACAGTACGTCATCGCTGACTAAGTTGATATAACAAAATTTAAACAAATAAATTCGCTACGCATAGACTCGGCTGAAAAACAGAAGCTGCATCTATCGTACAAATGCTCGCTCAATGACTGTTCAACACGGAGTTACGTTGATTGTAAGTCGCGACTCATTAAACGTACGATAAACAACACATAACATCAAAATACCCGAAGCGAATTATCAAAAAAATTATTATATTATCGCTCATCGTGGTCAGTCCGCAAGCCAATACTGGCCTACCACGCATCGCCATGGGCTTTTTTAGTTTTTTTGTAAAATTAAATTTTTCTGGACTAAACATAGCCGGTAGTGTGTGGTAGAGTTCAAAGAAACAATCTCACTTACTTATTTGACTCAGATGTAAAAGTGTCGAAGGCCACAGCAACATATGCAGTACATAGGCAATGTTTTGGATAATAAATATTTATGCACATTGTTCTAAATGTTACTTTTGCTGTCGCTGTGTGATTGTATCCAAACCGAACGCGCGCGATCATAATCCAACACTCTCAAAATAAACCTTTGAAACATAGGTGCTATCAACTTTTTATTTCGATGCAAATATAAACCCAAACTCCCCTCTCCGAGCTGATGCATAATGTAGTCTACCACCTGACCATATAACACAAATTACAATTATAAAGCTACATAACTTCAATGGCGGATACTGTTCACTACCAACGTTATGTAAATCAAATAACTATATTTATGTTGCTCTGCTCGAATTTAAAAAAAATAAAAAAAGAGTTAAAATGTACATCAAAAGAAGCAGTATTAAATAGTAAACGTCACGAAAATGCCTGACTAAAACCCTAATGTTTTCATCTGAGAACAAAAGAAACGTTCACAAAATAAAGAAATCTTTTATAATGTTAACCCAGACAAATTATAAAAAATTATTCTATAATTCACAAGAATCTCCATTACCACATAATATTAAAGTATACACATTAATTCAGTAATAAGTCGCAGAGTATCCTGATTCCGAAAGTAGAACTTTTTCCTTTTTTGGTTATTCTTCTTGTTGGTTTTTTGTTTATTTTTCTTGTTTTTGCTAATCTTCTTGGCGAAGATTGGAACTTTTCATTCTTTCGCGGCATTATTTAAGGTCAGCTTTAGCGAAGACCCGTAAGAATGACAGCCTATACAATTACAGAGCCGAATGCAATAATGTCGAACTAAAAATTGGCAGGGATAGACTTACCATCTCGTTTTAAATTGAAGCATCTTGAAGAATGCTTCCAGACATCTCTACTACTGCTCTCGAGTGATAGTGTAGTTCATTTTCTATACTAACTCGAGGATGACTGAACTGAAGCTGCCTCTGAACAAATATGTATCAACTGAAATCTCTTGTAATTCCAACAATACTCTGCTGTTCAATTAGACAATTTCTCTAGTTTTGTCACTGCAACTATAAGTTAAACGAGCACATCAATTATTTATGTCAATTCGAATAATTAAGTCAACATTTTTGACGCCAAAAGAATACCATTCTCAGTACGCATTTCTATTCTATTCAAATAAACTGCCCAATTTAAGTACGACTAATGATGACGTCTGTATCACTTGACTATTAATTCAGAATTAGGAAAAGGCCTGATGTACGACAGTATACTTGCACACACAGCCATGAAAGGATATAAAGAGCTTATTCTAAAGAAATGTTACCAGACTTTCTGACTTCCAGTTGTTTACATTCGGCAGTGGTGAGAACGACTCCAAAACAATAAAATGTCCCGATGGATACATGCCTGACAATCATTTCAAAGAATCCGGCTGCGATAGACGAGTCTTCCAAAGATTCTATATCGTATTTTGTAGATAAAGCTGCTCATCATTCAATTGATTCGAGATTTCTTACAGAAATCCACATATTTTGAAGAAAAAAAACTATTTTTGTTAGACCGACGGGGTTTGAAAACCAAACGTTTTTTTACGACAGCAATTTTTATCAAAAGTCAACGCAACTAAGTTTGAGAGCAATTCAAAAATGTCAGTATATAGTAGAGTGAATGAATTTTTGCTCACAAAACAAACAAAAATCTCAGGATCAGACAGCTAATAGCGAGTCTAATAGTTATTTTATTTACGTATTTATCTTGAGCGATTGATTTTAGGCAATTTCGCGAGTTGTGGCCTAACTTCGTACGGGCTACAAGCGAAAATATCTAACATCAATCGTCCAAGATAGGTACATAAATCTAAAGTTTAATGCACAGAAAATCTGGGAAAAAGATTAAATTGACACTCATTTTCGGTCCGAAGATAGCTTTTTGATACTACTTTCATCGTCTTTTCCATCAGTGATAGTTAATGTTTAGAGAATTGATGCCGTAGATCTTATGTAGCACACTCACGGCTTGAATTGATACAGTTACTCACCTAGTTTCATAATTCACAAGGAGGAAAATTGATTTCTGATATTTGTCTAAAAACTAAGAATTATGTTGTAAATATGTTAGGCTGTAAACTTTCGAAAGCAGCCTTGGTAAATGTGTATCAGTGAAAAAACTTCCAGAATCTATTTCGTCCGATAATAAATTAGTAGCAGTTGAACTAAGACGTTGGCTGTCTAAATGAAACGTCTAATGTCTAATGTATTTCGAAAAAATTCGCTCGCCCCAAAAAGCATTTCTGAGAAGCTCGCAACCTATTTCAAATATTTGGCTTTACACCTATATTTTTGTTGACTCAGAATATTGCGATCTGTTCCAATTGAAGACAAGAAACCTGACTATGAAAACAACGATGAGCATCAAGGTAATAAGCCATCTAGAATATGAGCATTATAAATATCGCCACTGCAGTATTATGATGCAGTACCATTTTGGTAAAATTTTAGATGCCTATTTGCTTGCTTACGTTGTAATGAATGAACATTAATTCATTACAACGTAGATGTGAACATATACTTAGAATTCCACGAATATCTTATTTTGTCTGTTAATTTTTGGATTGTGTTTGTATACTCTTTGCAGCCGAAGATTGGTTGTGGTCTGATGAATATCGGGAACAGTTGCTACTTTAATGCAAGTTTTCAAGCTTTGTTTCACATACCAATTTTAGCAGATTGTTTCAAAAAAAAGCTACGAAAGAATGTAACTAGTTTGAGATACTTGTACGGTTCGATTTAGTTGTACTCTCCTCTTATAGGTAAGTGCGTTCTTTGCACCATTCAGAACTTTTACCACGAGACAAAATTGAAACAACTGCCTTCCTACCCACTGAAAACTTATGAAGCGCTCCGAAAAAATCATGCATTTGCAAGCTCCTTAATGGCCAACAGCAAGACGCACACGAGTTCATAAAGTTGCTGATTGATCAAATGGCAAATACTAGGCATTTACAAACCAATTTGGCAAATAAATTTATTGCTAAGACCATCAACAAAATCCAATGTCTTAAATGCGAGACAGTCTTCAAGAATGAAAGCAACGTTGGGGATTTTATTGTGGATGTTCAGGGAAAGCAATCGGTAGAAGAGGCTTTAGAGTCATATTTTGAAACCGAGATCGTTGACGAATATAAATGCGTTGTTTGCATGGAAAACGTTTTGGCATCGAAAAAAATACGTTGGTCAACGTACCTCAATGCATGATTGTAGTGCTAAATCGTTTCGCAAAACATTCTAAAAGAAACAGTAATATTGAAATCAACAGAGACTTGGTTTTGAAATGTGTCGCGGAAGATAAAGTCATTCAATCGAAATATCAATTGGTATCTACCATCGATCATATTGGACAGACATATAAAACAGGGCACTATACTGCAACTGTTCGTTCAGGCAGTCAAATATACACATTCAATGATTCAACCGTGCAAATGCTAAATGAAATTTCTGGCCATACCAGCATATGTATTGTTTTATGAATTGGTTGAGGTAATTTTGTTCAGAATACTTTCGAGAGACAGATTTAGATTTTTTTGTATGATCTAATATGCACTGCAAATGGTTTGCGATAAAATTTTACTGTTTCCAAAGACTCAAGTCTCAAATTTATCCGTAGTTTTCAGCTTTACTAAGTGTGACATTTTATTCATATGTAGGAAACGTTTGTTGATGAGACTGAAGAATTGATTGAAATAATTGAAATCGATGAAATGGAATTTGACGCAACAGACGCACAAGAAAATGATGTCCCTCAGATTTCGAATGAGTAGTGAGTCTATGTGTATTCTAAATTATTTTTGCGGCTGTTCGCAACAGGCCTTTAATCTGCTGCTCAAAATCGCTTTACAGCAATTGCACAAATGAACTGATAGAGCAGATAGACTATCCATCGTTTCGTATTAACCCCAAAAAAAAAATGCCCACAGTTTTCACAATTTTCTAATGTTCATTAGGAAACGTTTGTTGACGAACAAGAAGATTGGATTGACGACGACGAGTATGAATTTTTCCACCGAATGTTTTCTACAAATGATGTTTTTGTTGGTCTGCAGAATTCGAACGAGTATATAAATGTTTACTAAAATAACTTCACTACTAAAGAGGTTCGCATCTTATCTGCTCAAAATTGTTATTACACCGTACATTTGCCGTCCACATATCTCATTGTTTAGAATTTGAAGTTATAGTATCATAAATTGAATAAAAAACTTTTTTTAGGAAAGTGGTCTAAACCTCGAAGAGGAAGTTGTCATTGAAGAGGTGGTCAACGGCCTTAGTGAAGGAAGTAATCCTTCCGAGAAGGTATTCGTAACTAAACCATTTCGTTTACGTAAATATTAATTAGGATCAATTAATAACACAAACCGTAAAGGAGCACACACTAGAATTAATCTATACTCGAGGACGTTACTTTTTATGTTTATCAATTTGTAATTCACTTTTCACTTTTATTTTTATGAAACCTGACGCACCTGACCTGACAATCCACAATTTGTTAACGACGGGGAAGTCTCGGTTATATTTACTTTATACAAAGTTATACATTAAAGTTTAGAACTTCTTCTAAAGAAAACAGAGCAGTAGGATAGTAATAGTAGACCGACTTAGGAGTAGATTTTATTAATTTTGACCATGGTTTACAATCATTTGTGTAACATGACATTGCGGCAATGCTGGGCTTACGGTTCAGTTTCAATAGAACTTGAAAATAAATTTTACATATGTATTTGTGAGTTAAACCTATGGTGACCCACCCTTTTTGCCTTGACAATTAGTTGCTAATTATGTGAAAGTGGTTTTCATGAAACGCGCTTCACTTCGTTTGCTCACTGTTTGCACTACAAACAATAGAAAAGAGAGTAAGGTAGCGAACGGTGATTTGTGCACGCAACAACGAAGTGATACGTTGTTTGTGACTCATTCGAAAGGAATTTCCAGGAAAAATTGTAAATTTTAAAGTCACATCAAATCGAATTGAATGACTTCTGAATCTCTCTTTTGCACTTGTTCATTTGATTTGGAACTTCACATCATTGCAGACTGCAAGCTAAAGTAGTGTCGGCAAATGATAGTTATTTCGTAGTATAATAGAAATAAGTACTTTCTTCGGTAGATTTTTAATGTAAACACAGTTGTCTCATTCGCACATCCGAAAACAGCAATTAAACAGAATTCTTCCTAATATCTTCAGATTCAGGAGAGTAGCCGCCGGATAGTTGACATTCAGTACGTTCTTACACGAATGCACAAATTTTTTCAAATAAAATGCAAGAAGTGTGGTGGTGACATTGCTTTTCAAAAGGAAACAAGAAGAGCGCTAATATCTAAGTTTCACTTTGTATGCTCATCCCTGTCTCCAAAGAAAAACAGATTGACTCATGTCCCAAAGATAAAAATAGAGCCAACAACAATGAAGCAGCTGTAACAGGAATAATATCGATTGGACTTGGGTACTATCACCTCCAAGAATTCCTCACACATTTCAATGTACCCTGCATGAGTTATCAAACATTTTACAATGTTGAAAAAAGTATTACAAAAAGATTGGTGGAAACTGGCTAAACAATTAGAATCAAAATCTCTAGCGGAAGAAATTCGTCTGGCAAAGGGATGCAATGAAGTTGATACATCAGGAAATGCGTTGATAGCTGTGAAAGTTGACGGCAGCTGGCCAAAGCGATCTTTTGGCAACAATTTTTCTTCATTGGCTGGTTGTGCTGCTATAGTTGGTGTAAAAACGAATAAAGTACTTTTCTCCGATGTCAAAAACAAATATTGCCACACATGTAAAATTGCTGCTTCAAAATGTTCACCCGTGACGAAACACGAGTGCAATGCCAATTGGACTGGTCCATCGACTGCGATGGAAAATGCAATTATCGTAGAGGGTTTTAAGGACTGTGCTCAAAAGGGCGCCCGTTTTCATAAATTCATTGGGGATGGCGATTCGTCTACATACAAAACTCTGAGAGACCTTAGGTTGTATCAGGACCCAACGGTGTACATCGATAGGCTTGATTGCACAACTCATTTGCACAAGAACTGGTATAAAAAAGTTCGTCGCTTTAGAGAACAGCAAGAAATTCAAGCCGAACAGCCGAAAACTTATAAGTGACAAAATCGGTAATTCTAGTGAGCATAAGTAATCTAAATAGCTAGATCGCAATTTTTACTTACACGTTGATGTACAACTTGACGTACATATTGGAGTATAACTGCTAACTTATAATTGTAAGTAAAAACGCAATCTCATCATCAAATTGTGGGATAAAACATCCAATTATGAGCCTATTTATTTTTATTATGAGCCCATGCAGCATGGGCCATGACTAGTCTCAAGTCAAGTTACAGTCGTATCTGTTTTCTCTTTCACTGGTGGCTAGTTATTGGATGTTTTGCCACACAAATTGAAGCACACTTTCAATTTAGCATAGTCTAAACTATAAGCATACGAACAAATCAACATTCATTTCATAGGCTTAGACATAGGTAAAGGTGTACGAATGGCAGCCAAACACTGGAATGCTGCAGATATAAGCCTTGGTGAGAAATGTAAAAATCTTGAAAAAGATTGTATGAATGCCCCCCTCCACTGCTTGGGAGTTCATGACGAATGTTCTGAATACTTTTGTACAAAAACTACATCGCCTGAAGCACGAGATAATCTCACTTTATTGAAAAGCGAGGGATTGTTATACGAGATACTTGGTTTGTGTCAACATTATTTTGCAAATAAGGCAAAGAGTTTACTTGCTGGATACGACACAAATGTGGTGGAAGGATTTAACAGCATAATCGCTAAGCATTTAGGTAAAGCTCATTTTGAAAATCTGTCGTTGAAAAGTTGATTAGGCCTGAATGAAGAGCTTCATTAAAACTGCTTCTTATACATATCATGTAGATATCTAACCGCAGAAATGTCGGGTTATTTGTCTTCTTGGAAATTTATTTCCTGATCAATCTTAACGAACGCCCGCTTTTTACTAATCCATTTTTTTTTCAATATGTTGCATTCGCGTATAGTTCATATTTATCCATATAAATATACGACTTTTTATGGTTCGTGACCTTATAAACACACCCATTTCACATCTTAGGTGGTAAACGTGTCAACAATGTTTTGGCTGGATCGTACAAGTCAAGAACTGCGATGGCATCCGTGCAGTTGAATTCGGGCTACCACGGCATTTCAACATTTCAAAAATTCAAATATGGTAAAGCCCTACCCGAAACTGTGAAAATGGAAAATAGCAGAAAAAGAAAAGTTAAAATGAATACGATCCACAACGAGGAAAACAAGAAACGGCGCAGAGTGGAAGAGCCCAAATCAAAAACAAACAAAAAAAGAAGTTATGCTAGCGGTGGTATAGGTCACGAAGATGTAGACTTAACTCCTGAACAATTTGAGATTGCAAAGCAACGATTCCTAAATAGACTCAACGAAGATAGACATAATCGGCACAACATACTGATCGAGACCCAGCAACAAAAATACAGCGTAAAATATTGTCAAATCAAGCAAGATTTGCTTACTTCATCGTATTTCAGCCGAATATTGCATTCCAGAAGCAGGAAGAGTTACAAAAAGATAGTAGAGGATATTTTGTATCACAACGCGTTATACACAAACACAGCCGATCAAAACCATCAACGATTGCACCAATCAGAAGCCCTAAAAATATTTTCTGATCTGTACAAAAATGAACCCATTGAATTATGTGGTATTTTTATAGACGAAAAATATAGCTTTCTGGGGGCTTCTCCGTATAGACTCATTGGACGTCATGGTATTCTTGTCATAAAATGTCCTCGAAACGCATTCAAGAGCACTATCTGTGAAGCTATTAATAAAAAAAAAAATCCGTTTTGGTCGAAATCAAAAGCATCAGATACAATCAATGTGAATGTTGATAGTCACTGGTACATGCAAATTCAAGGACAATTACACGTATCTGGTAAGCAATTTGCTTACTTGATGGTGTACCTGGGGCCATCTGAATTTAAAATTGAAAAAATTGATCGAGATGATGAGTATTGGAAGATAAAAATGGAACCCGAACTGTTGTACTTTTTCAATGAAGCTATGCTGAAGGAATTGGTTGATCCTCGAAGTAGTAGATTTATGGAACTTCGCGATTATGATGAAAAAAATAAAATATTCGTGTGAACGTTTTCGGTGACTGTTTATAATATTGTTGCTCACTTGTAGACATTTTTCATGCGTGTGTAGGATAAGAGTACCGATCCTCCGACAAATAGGAGTCATCGGACAGTTATAGTTATAGAGAACAATAAGTGTCCAACGACTCATCCTTGTCGGAGGATTGGTACGCTTGTGCTATTTTGAATACAAAATTGTTCATCTAACACTGTCATACAAACTTCTTTCTCTCTCTATATCTGTAAGTGTAAGTAGAGCGAGAAAACGATGTTGCACTACTTCAACCTACACAGTCTTACATCTTAATGAATGCGCTGCAATGTGTCTGGTACCAAAAATCTAAAGAGATGCCAAATTGCTACTTACTTTTTAATTGCATGAATATGTGCTACGTTCACTGTTTAGAAGCAAAAGCAAGTATTTCGATAGTTTTTCAAAAATTGGATATTATTTTTTGGCCTGACTTGAGCCTTTAAAACTGGTACTGTACTGTGTAGAAGACTACAAAAGTGCATACCTTCGTAAAACTGACACTTTATTGTAGACATCTGTTTGCAAAACTAAAACTGAAAAAATAAACAGGTACTGCATCGCTGACTACAGTTGATATAACAAATTTAAATCAAATAATTTGCTCGCATAGACTCGGCTTGAAAAAACAGAATGCTGAATCTATCGTTACAAATGCTCGCTCAATGACTGTTCACAACGGAGTGTTACGGTTGATTGTAATGTCGCGACTCATTAAACGTACGATAAACAACACATTAACATCAAAAATACTCGGAGTCGAATTTATCAAAAAATTAATTATTATCGGTCATCGTGGTCAGGTCCGCATAGCCATACTGGCCTACCGAGCATCGCCCATTGGGCTTTTTTAGTTTTTATGTGTAAAATTAAATTTTTCTGGACTAAACATAGCCCGGTTAGTGTGTGGTAGAGTTGAATAAGAACAATCTCACGTACTTATTTGACTCAGTGTAAAATGTGTCGAGGCTCACAGCAAACATTATGCAGTACAGAGGCATTGTTTGTGGATAATAAATATTATGCACATGTGTCTAAATGTTTATTTTGCTGTGCTGGTGATTGTTATCCTAAGCCGAAGGCGCGGATCATAATCCAACTCGTCAAAATAAACATTTGGACATAGGTGCATATCACTTTTTATGTGTCGATGCAAATATAAACCCAAACTCCCTCTCCGAGCTGATGCATAATGTTAGTCTTACCACACTGAGCCATATAAACAAATTTACATATTATAAAGCTACCATATTCAATGCGGAGTGACTGTTCACAACGTAGTGTAAATCAATAGCTACAACTATTTAGTGTTGTCTTCTCGATTTAAAAAAAAAAAAAAGAGTTAGAGTGTTACTCAAAGAGAGCTGTTAAATAGTAAACGTCAGCGTAAAAGTTGCCTGACTGAAACCCTAATGTTTCATTGAGAACAATAACGTTGGGAAACGTTCAAAAAATAAATAAATCTTTTATAATGTTTAACCCAGTGTACAATTTACAAAATATATTTTCTATAATTCACAAGAATCTCCCATTACCAATTTATATAGTATACACTTTAATTCGTATAAGTGACAGAGTTTGAATTACGAAGGGTAGAACTTTTCTAATCTTCTTGCGAAAGATTGAACTTTTCTATTCTTTCGCGTTCATTATTTTAAAGGGTCAGCTTTACGAAGGACCCGTAAGAATGCAGCCTAGACAATTACAAGCCGATGCAAATGTCGAACTAGAAAATTGGCAGGGATAGACTTACATCTTCGTTTTAAATTGAACATTTTTGAAGAATGTTCCCAGACATCTCTTACTACTGTCTCTCGTATGTGATAGTGTAGTGGATTTTCTATACTAACTGAGGATGACTGTAACGGGAAGGCTGCCTCTGAACAAATTTATCAATCTGAAATCTTCTTGTAATTCAAAACCCAAAGATTGTTCCGTATTTACAATGACTTGCATCGGTAGTTTTATTTTCAAAGCATACATAATTTTACATAATACACATAATGTTGCAGTTAACCGTAAACGCAGCGATTTTACAATAACATGGATTCCTCATAATATTCGAACAAATTTCAAAATTGCCTTTCGGACCAATTTTTGTTTTTTCTTCATCAGAATTTTGTATAAGAATCGTGTAGGTTAATGTTGCTACGGATGAAATTGTTGTCGATCGTGTTGTCAAAGTACGTGTTTACTGTTGAAGCTGAAGCAAACAATTTCGTTTTTTTATTGAACATTGGCACTAAAAGCGATTCCAGTCCCAGTGTAAAACATTCCAAAGTTAAACTAAGACTACACACAGTTTCTTACTCAATTCAACAATTTCAACAATCAGTGTGACTAAACTTGAAAAATAGTTGACTTACATACAAGTGTTGTAAATCAGTTAGAATCGAATGATTCTGACAAAGTCATAATGGTTCTACATTTGAAATTCATTTTAGTTATATTTCAAAAGATATACTCATGTAGTTAGCCATCACTACCGATAAAGGAAACCTCTAAATTTATCGACTTACAGACTACAAAAGTTCTTGCCTTCGTAAAGCTGACTCTGTATTTGTATTTTGATATTACTTTTTCGGTGACATTACAAGTGTAATGTTACACAAAGGTGCAACACCAAGGAGAGAAATAAAGAGAGCGAGCCTCCTTTAGCTGTTTTCTAAGTAATTATAATTTAAAGGCCGATTCGTGGTCACTCCGTTTTGATCGCCGTTGATCGCAAATATTGTTACTTTGAACAATGTCAACTGTTCTCTCTTTCCGTTGTGATAGCGTAAACGGTGAGTAAACCACAGTACGTTCTGTGCGATACCCATCCATTCACATAATATTGATACTTTTGAAAGGGGAACAAACCTTTTATCTCTTTGCGACTGATAGTTGATTACAATATGAGTGAAGAAAAGCGATATCTCGTATCCAGATGACTAAAATTACCCGAGAGATTTATTTTACTTTACGCGCGAGGTAAAAGGTTTTCACCTGTTAGGAAAAAACCTCATTGCTTCACTAGTAAGGGTTTTTTTCTCAACCGTCGGACGAGACGTGTATTTTTTAAGAAAACCGTTGTATGCAAATCTGTGATAAATAACGTTTTCATGCTTTGGGATAAAACTACAGAATTTTTCTTGTAATTATCTCTCAGCATGAAAATCTGCGTATCTGTTGTGGACCGTTGTTTTTTAGGCACTTCGTTCCACCGTCCACCACAAATACGTAGATAACTATTTTTTGAACTGAATGCGTACTGCCAACTCAACCTTGCAGTCTGAAATAACTAATATCACTCGAAAAGTGGCAAAAATGTGTCAAATAAGAAATCTGACCCATAAAATTACTGGCAGTTTGGATGTCGAGGTGTGAGTTTGACTTACAAATCTTACTTGAAAACCACTCTACCATAGCTATATCGAAAAAATTTAGTAGGAAAAGAGTAGTCTCTGAAACAGAGTAAACATTTTGTATATCAGAGTTGTCTGTTCATTGTAATTTTCGGTATTCGAGAAAATGGTAACTTTTTCTGTTCTTTACCTCTAAATAAACCAAAAATAAAAAATTCTTCAAACGTGATAGGAACGAAAAATAACTGTTAGACGCAATCCGATCCGCGCAACAAAACGAATTCGATTTTTGGATACAATACCATCAAGTACACAAGAAAGTGATCCATCGACTGTCTCAACATCAAATACTGTTCCAACGTCTGTCTCGGCATCGAAATGCGCTCATCCACATGCCGCAGTTTCTCCGAAGACCCCGAAAAGTGCCCAGTCAGATACCTCCATGAAGAAAAGCGATCCGGTATTTGTTTCAGACACGAAAAGCATTCCGGTTTCTGTCTCATCGAATCGCTTTCCACCGTGCGCCACAACATTGACAACGGTTCAACAATCTGCTGGCTCACCTTCAACCGCTTCGACAAAATCAAAATCTCGTAAATCGAAAAACTTTATTCGGTTTCGCTTCCAGATAGATTGTACAGCGGCAGTGGACTTGAGCGTGGACGAACTGGTAAGCATACGATTTTTCGTTGTGTGGTATGGGGACAATATTACAGTTGGTTTATCGTACTTTCAGGTCGAATTCTTGAAATCAAACTTGAAAATTGAAGGGCAAAAGAAAAACTTATCCGATGTGGCAATCGAGGGGCGCAATGCCAACGTAAACATTTTGGCCAAAGTGATGGTCAAGAAAAAGTACTTGAAACTGTTGTCAAAAAAATTTCTTTATAAGAAAAAGATGTTCAACTACCGCCTCGCTACGAAGAACAAGCGGGCATATAAAATTGTTCAAAAAGCTGGACCTTCAACAGTACCAAAATAAACCAACAGTGAGAAGGGGGGTTGAGCCAATATTCGAGGCAAAATTTCAAAACGTATTCGTGTTGTTTTTAGTGTTGTGTTATGAAGTTTTGAGCTCGAATATTGGTACATCTATACCATTGCTACTGTTGGGTTATTTTGGTAACTTGTTACAAGATTGAGTAATTGAGTGTATGTCAGTAAAGAGAAAATAAACTTGAATTTGCTTTTCTTGTACCCAGCATAAAATATGAGCGGAAAACTTCAATCTTTCGCAAGAAAAACATTCGACCATGAAACGTTTTTTGTCTGAGTTGCATGTTAGATAAATAAGACTAGGAAAGTTCAATCTATCGCAAAACGAAAAGTCTGTCGTACTTGTCTCGTAATATCTGTACTATCTATATGGAACTATTCCGAGTGAGATCAATGTTGGTTCCAAAGAAGAAATATCTGAAAATATTTTGTATTCCGTAGGGTTGTTTCACGAAAATATTGCTTTATTGCAACGCAAAAAGAACTGACCATTCTTGTCAATTCAAATTTTCGCGATTTGTTTAGAATAAACTCGTGGCGCTATCTATTTGCCAAATAGAAGCATGACAGCGGCGCCATCTATTGACAAAATATCCACCCATTGAAAATTTAGCCTCACCTTAAAATATAAAATTGAAATTGGAGTGTTTTGTACACTAGATGTACTAGTAGAATGCGCTTATATCAAATAAAAAGCGACAGTCCAAGCCTGTCTGCGCTTCTGGCCCTAGACATCTGGCTCTGCAAACACAAAATTCATCTACCACTTTCTTAGAACGTGACTAATTTTCGAATGGATTGAAAAAAAATTAATTTGAAATAGTCATTTGTTCAACAAGGGAGAAAAAACTTGGTAATTACATTTCGAGGAGGTTGTTTGTGTCCAGAGAGTAGCCAGCTTTTCCCGAGAGGTATACACAACGTTTTTTACAACAAATCCTTCCGAAGTTTCAGGGTCCCTGGCAGGGGATGGGAGAAAATGATCATTTTCTCGCCTGCGTTGTTAAGTTACAATTTTGTTCCCAATTTTTCCCAACTTTGAAGTGAAATCTCGCACGGAAGACTCCTCTCATGCCCTAGGTCAAATTAACCGTTTTTCAATCCATAATTTCATGATGAATTCGAAACAAATGAAACAAATAAGTTTTCGAAAAACTTTTCAAAAATGAACCTTTTGTTGATGCGTCACCCTGACCGAACCCAAGTCCAGAATTTTTGACAATTATAGGAAGCTCATGAGTCGCACTAAATGAATGATTTTATTTCTGAAATAGGTTGTAGGGAAAGAGACTTCACTCAGTTTTCCAACGACACGTCACATGCCATTAGTGTAACCGAATCAGGGTGACATTTCTTTCTCCTAGCCGGAAGCATGCAAATTTTTCAAAATCGGAATTCATTACGCTATTAGGGTGAATGGATATATGGTAAAATGGTCGAAAGCTACTCATGTTACAATTCCACGGTATGAGATCAGCATTTCGTTCAATAAACAACAAAGCACAAGTCATTATTAATAAGCAAAAGTTATTAACACAAATGTTTACCAAAAATCATTATTACACAACGAAATTCGGTTTTTTTTTTGTGTAGAAATTCATTCGAATTTAATTGTCAACACAAAATAGTACGAACAACTCGTAACATATTTTGCTGAAATGTAAATAGTTGATCCTTAACGTACCTACATAATAAAAGCAAATTCACAATAACCAAACGGGGTTCTTCTTTCGGGTATATTGCCTATACAGAGCTTTACGATTACCAGTGCTGAAATATTTGTCCCCATACGAGCTTTCGTTGTTACCACATTCCACTTTCTTTTGGTAGGTGGGATTGGAAAACAAATAACAATTAAAGACCCCTAATAAGGCTTTTACAGTGAACTAATAAATTAAAACATCTTGAATATGATTTCGAGTGTAGAAAACATTCGCGTCGCCACACCAAACGAATTAATATTTACCGCACTACAGTCTAACAAGTTCGTGTGTCCAATGGAAAACGTAGGCTTACATTAATTTCTATACACAACATATATAAATACCTGAAATTTGTTCAATATATCTACAAGAATTATAATACAAATTAGTATTCTTTGGATGTTCAAACAGCTAGGACGCAATTTATTACAATAATAAAAACCGAATCCGATAAAATTATCAAAAACAAATCAGTCGGACTTATCAACAATATTGGTGTATCGGTTAATATTAACATTATTAAAAGAGGTGTAAGCCGAAATTTTATCTAAATTTGTAAGATGGGTCGCGCGTTAATAGAACTTTTAACCTATGAGAATCCGGTGCTAAGAAATTTCTGTTTCTGGTCGGCTATTATGCTAATGAAAATGATTTTAATGTCGATAATGACTGGTTTTCAACGATACAGGACCAAGGTAAATAGGAAACTTCTTTTTTTTATTGATTCGTCAAAGTCGAGAACCTTTTCGAAACGGCTAGTCAACAACGACACTAATAGCTTCCAAGTTTATTGCCTAAGGTTTTTTTTAGTAGATAATTTCTTCCATATCTCCAATTGGAATTTTTTTCCCCAAAAATTGCTCCAACACATGGGTTGACGGATTTAAAAATTTTTAAAAGGCCACAACATATGCGTCTTCAGGACCTCTACCAATGACTATAATTTCAGATAAATGCTTTACATATTGTCGATTGATATATGAATGTAACAAATAACTATTTTGGTCACCCTAGTGCAAACCATTCTCTCATGTGAAATCTAGGTAGTTCGAGGAAGATTTTTTGTTGCAAATTAGTCATGAAGGTCTACCGAATAAATTGCTGCATACCTTCCAAAAATCGACAACGGCTTGCTTTTAAGTTGCTCGACGTTTTCACAAATTGACTCTTAAGAGCAACGGATGCTGCACTGAAATTACCCAAAACTCACATAAACTGCTAGTTTTTCTCGAAACAATTTAATTTTTTTATTGATAACTTGCGCTGCGAGTATTCTGTGTTTACATTTGATCATGGATGTTTACATAAAAATATGATAAAATACGCCCCAATGTAGGCGGCTTGAATTTCATTGTTATTCGTTGCTCGTTGTTCAAGAGTCAAGAACAATCGATGCTTTCGTGAAAAGCCTAAATTTGAGCGTTTTTATTGTATTTTTACAATGTAAGGTGACAATGACGACCACAAATTGATTAGCTTTCATTGAAAATAGATTTGTCTACCTCTATGGATTTGTTTGAGGAAGTTTGACGAGCTCTGAGAAACGTCAATAGTTTCCGGGCTGCAGCTAGTACAGAGTTTTATTGGACTTAGTAACTTCTATCAAAACATCTGTGATGTGCAACTACTAATTTTTAACTCTAAAAATTTAATCGATTTCGCTATGATTTAATGGGAATGGTCATTGTCGGATCTTTAATTAAAACATTATTAACTGGTGTAGCAAGAACTATATTTTTGAAAAATTTGGAAAGTTTTTGGAGGAATTTTAAGAAATATTCGAAAACCGATTTTTCGAAATCGTACCTGCTGGTGTGAACATGTTAGTTATTTACGTATTTACGTTTTCTATCGATTGATAATTTGTTATGAAAAATTCTTACCGCCAGATATTCCATAAATAAATAATTTCGATCGACCTGGTTTCGTAAAAGTTTTAAAATCGGGACAATTGATTTTATTTTCATACTTTTGTTATACCTCGGTTATCGATATAAACACATAATAAGTTATTTGCGTATCTGTGAAGGACGGTATTATTTTAATCAATTTCGCGAGTTGTAGCCCGAACAAAGACTAGCGAGGGAGACAAGCGAAAGTGCTAAAAAAACCGTCCACAACAGATGCGTATACAACGTTTCATGTAAGATGCCGAAAACCCGAGAAAATTCCGAAAATTTCTGCAAAACCCCTGTTTTCGGCACCGACATTTAACATGTAATATTTCATGCCTTGAGCATAAATTTCGGAATTTAAAAACTTGGGTCTAGTGCTGAAAAAATCAATATTACAACACTTGTAACCGAGGGGTGACTCACTTCTTGATTAAATGGATTTAATGGATTTAATGGAATTAATGGAATAAAAATTGGATTAAATGGATTAAATAGGAAAAAAGTTCATTTTACAAAATACTGTAAAAGTCTTAAAAATTGTTGATTTTGATCGAACCACGTACTACAACTCATACTACAATGTTAAAAAGCGAAAAAGTCCACTTTTAGGAGTTTTTGGTGTAAAGTGGATTAAACGGATTAAATGGATTTAATGGATTTAATGGAAGTGCGTCACCCCTCGCTTGTAACACAACATACTATTATGCAACTCAGCTCAGCCTGTAGGTCCAGGTAGCTCAATCGGTAGAGCATAGGACTCATACCCAAGAGGTCCCGGGTTCGACTCCCGGTGCAAAAATGCTTGCCTGGTTTTATTCTAATCACTTGGTGATTAAGCACTCGCTATTAGTTATCTAATGGCTGTACGACCGTAACAAAGTCGCAAATTTCAAAGAAATCCAATATTCGATTTCTTCGCAACAATCACGCCATATTGACATAATGTCAATGACATAATTCACAATATACAACAGACTGTAGGATAAGCGCCATCTATGATCGACTAGTCGCTCATTGGGAAAATGCATGAGTCATTAGTGATGGTTGTGGTCTTCGCATACTACTCGTGGCTCAGAGAATTCACAACGTATGGGACGTTTACACGGTCGATTTGTGAGCTATCTGAGTCCGAAGAGATATGATGAAAAATCACAATTCATATGATCAAGTGACTTGTGCAATAGCACAACAGGCCCACTAGAGGCTTAGGTGCTGGGCTAACCCCCTTCCCATCTAATCCAATCCAATCCATGCAACTCAGCATCATACTGTTCGAATCTAAGCCTCTGTTGCATAAAATGTTGTATGAATCTCGGTGCTTTATTAGGCTCTAGATATGTAATTATGACTCTATGTCATAAATAATTTTAATGTCATAAATCATTTTGCGTGCGATCATTTTTTTTCTCACTCAATTTTTGGATTTAATACAAATTTGCGAGCCGCGGCTTCTAACTCTGCCCTTTAGTGTATATTGTTTGACTACTTTGCAATGAAATTTCTCGTAATATTTTTAATCAATACAATTGATTGTAAAATAGGGGATTTTAAACTGAAGTCTTATTTTAAAATATTTAGTAGACTGCTGGAATAATTATAATGTTGGATATCGAGTAGCGTAAGTTTATATTTGCCTAGTTATTAAAAAAATAAATTTAAACCGAGGCCGAGGTAGTTATAAAAATGTAATGATGTTCATCTAATGTATAATTTATTTCTAAACGTTTCGTGAACGTCTTTTGATTGTATTTTAATTGACAAATAATTTCTCGACTGAATCTGAAAGTTAGAAATAAACCATGGAAAATATTTGTCACGAGGTGAACCATAGCATGAAGCCAATTTAATATTATTTACTGTTAGAAAGGGGTTGGTGATTTCATAAAATTTTTGTTGTTGAAAAATATGACGTCACTTGTAAGCTCTGTGGTTCTTTTTTTATAGAAACGTGTTGACAATAATGGCTAGAATTTACGTGACAAAATAGTTTCAGAAAATAAGGCATCGATCGCCACTTAATGAATAATCAGCAGGTCTACTAAAATAGAGTCAATCTAACAATAGGAATGCTAAATACCGAAAATTACAGTAAAAGTAGTTCATGATTTTAGAAGAAGAAATTGCAGTCAATGAACTGGTGAAAATAAAAATAATCTAAACGAGTCTTCAACGAGTCGTTAACAGATGGATAGCCGCCTGCGAAAGGATAGTAGTTATTTACGTATCAGTGGTGGTTCACCAATGGTGGACGGTATATTTTAGACAACTTCGCAAATTCTAGCCCGAACGAAGTGAGTTCGATAAGCGAAAGTGACTAAAATACAACGTCCAATATAACTTTTCATGCTGAGGGCTTGAATTACGAGAAAAAATTCTGAAATTTATGCCCAAGATATGAAAATCAAAAATATCGTTTTTTTTTATTTCAGACATTTGCAAATCCGGAGGACGCTGGCAAAGATAATGAGTGTTCCGTCAATGACAAAGTAGAGCGTGTGAGAAGGTATTATTGAAACAAAATAAAACAAGGCATCAGAACAGTCGGAGCGTTTGCTGCGACTTAGCCCCGTACGACCCGTAATCCTATTTCGTCCGTAACCATAATACGTCCGTAGCCGTAATACGCCCGGAACCCTAATACGTTTACAACCCTCTAATGCGTCTGTTACCAAAATGCAAGTCAAGCTGGGCATGATCAAATTTACCGAAAGTGTTCATTTTTAAAATTGCGCATAGCGCAATTACGAAAGCCCGTACGAAGTACCTCTCAAATAAAACCAACAATTTACGACATTATTTTAGAAACCCAAAATTTTTTGCCAACTTTCCATTGGGTATTCAATTACCTCTCAAATGAAACAAAAACTAACAAAATCGGATGAGATTTACTCGATTTATGTGCAAAAAACACTTAGGGCCGAGTAGCGGCCTTAGTCCAAGGACCCAAATTTAGAACTTTTTTTGCCACCATTCTATTCGGCATTCAATTATCTCTCAAATGAAACAAAAACTAGCAAAATCGGATGAGATTTACTCGATTTATGTGCAAAAAACACTTAGGGCCGAGTAACGACCTTTGAGCCCTCCCAACAAGCCCGCGTTGCATCTTACCCAAAAAAAATGTTCAGCAACTTTGTTCTACTCGTCAATACCTTTCATTTGATATATCACAAGCAGCTATTGCGTGCGTATTTCGGTAGATATCGTCGAAAGACTGAAAAACACCTATAGGGCCCTAGCTCTGGAAGGGCCGACCCTACCATGCTCATTTTCGAACTTGGCCTTACTTTTGTCGATACCAATCGGGAAAAAAAGAATTTTGAAAAAAGGTTGTGATTTACTCTAACTAGAGGGGTCACGGACAGACGGACATTTTTTTATTGCGGATTCGTTATCTATGAACATAGACAAATGCTTTGCCCTTACCGTCTGCTTCCAATTCAACATGTTACAAACGGCATATTAATCTTATAAGCCCCCAGTACTTCGTACGGGGCTAAAAAGGCTAAGAGATTTTCAACAGTGTTTTCAATGTACCATTGTAGTCTCGAAATAATGTAGTTCTCTTCGAATAGAGGTGTGCGTCGGTCAGTCTTTGGCTCCCTATCGATTGCTACCCCAATTAGTTCTATCGCACTCACAGAACAATCTTTTTTTTTGCGACCAACTGTTTGATTAAACACAGTGAACATGTGCATGAACACTGAATTGACAAGTGTCAAAATTTGGAGGTTTTAGTGATAAAAGCTACCGCTGAGGATTGTTTGTATTGCATGTTTTAACTCGTACAACGAAAAGAGGTCATCTACCTTGACAAAAGGTGATTTCATCAGCCTCCAAATATTTTCGGTTCATGCTAGAAGTAGTGCTGTGTTTTTAGTGATCTGTAACGCTAACGCAAAATCAAGGTTCTGAAAGAACTGCGCAAAATGACATTAGATTTCATAAATTTTCTGTCAGCTGCATGTCGCCGCACACCTCTATTTTCGACTCTAGAGTGCTGTAACAATTCTTTACGGCACTTTTTCGGCTCGTAATGGAAAAGTTTTGTCTAGCGCGAAAAAGAACCCAATTTCGTTGCTTCTATATTGATACTATCTCATTCCCCATACAGCTACAATTTTAACCAAAATTTTTCCCCCTCAGGGCACATCTCAATGACATGGAAAACATTTTACCGCTGGTACTGATCTCTTTCATTTATGTGCTCAGCGATCCAATTCCAGCAGTTGCCGTCAACATATTTCGAGTAGTTACAGCAGCTCGAATTTGGCACACTTTTGTCTATGCTATTATCGTAATTCCGCAACCGGCACGAGCTATTGGTTTCTTTATACCGTACATCGCAATGTTTTACATGGCTATACAATCGGCAATCGTTTTTGTCAATTAAATTCGCAATACTAATTGAAGAGATACGAAAAATTATGTTGTACACGCACTCTTACTGTTACTAAATCTGATATTATTGATGTCAACTGTGATCGATGTTATGAATACAATTCTCTATTTTGCATAAAAATTTCTTGATTTAAATTATCCTAAGTCTGAGCAGAGAGATACTTAGTATAATTGGCTCATTAAAAACGGTAGAAAACCTTCACTTATAAGAGATAGTACAGGAGCTTGTGTCCCGGAAAATTCATCAAGATAAATTTTGTATTCCAATATGCAACTTATTTTAGCAGTATCTAGAGAAGCCTGAAGTAGAGCCTGGGAGACTATGTATGCCCTTTTTACTGATTTTAGAAGTTCTTTCTACATGGATAAGAAAATCAGGTGTTTCCTGCACAATCATTTCACAACTACTTTCACTCTTCCTCATTTTTATTCAAGGATTAGGAACAAGTCTTTTGTTACATTGAATATTCAATATATCTTTATGAAAGCTGATTAGATAGAAATATCATAAAAAAGTAGTTTTTTCTTAAGACCTGAACTACATTCGGAGAAATATAGATTTCGGGTTTTTTAAGAGAAATCATCATTTCTCTAATTCTCTCAATTACCATTTGAAATAACATGCGAAATGAGAGAATACAGAAAAACGATGAAAACGGTGATGTCTCTTAAAATCCCGAAATCTATTTTTCTCCGACTGTACTATTATTATTACTAAGTCCAAAAGGGAACAAAAAACACAACTTGAAAAGATTCTTTTGTTTAAGAGATAAATATTTGGCTTTTATAAATTTTATTTCAAACGTAAGGTCACATATCGGTTTTAAAGGTAAAAAAACAAGGTGATCCTTAGCCGGATTACAAGTAGAAAATTTGATCGAGTCTTACCGATGGTGGGAAAGTCCCCAGCATTGAAGAGGCGTTCGAGCGTTGAATGGCTAGCGATACTTTCTGGACGAGGTAGCTATGAGAACGCGAGACACCGCTTGCGACGTTTAAAAGCGGGCCGATTTTATTGATCAACTGCGTTGAAAATGTAATTGTTCTCCCTCAACTCGCTGTATTTTGCGTGCTTAAACTGTGAAGCTAATTCGGCTGTGCGTCCGGCTTTCATAGAAGATATTCGTACGTGACTGTGCGCAAGAGTGTCCCAGCAGGTGGCGTCCCAAACGAGATGTTGACCTCGATACCATGGAACGAGTGTTCCAATTTGGCTGTTGCTCGCAGTTCCTAACTCTTCCAGTAAAGATGAGTACACAGTTTGTGAACATTATCTGAAAAGAGGGCTCACACCTCTGATGTCGAATGCACGAAGTTGGAACGCTTTACTTCTGGTTAGTTTGTTGACCTACATGTTTCCACTGTAACGGGTTTTCGTCGTTTTCGTAAATAACGTTGATGTTAGTTAAGCTTATCAAAGCATTATCAAACTCAACAAAAACTCTAAGAATTCACTCAAAAAAAGAATAGAATTAGTAACCAAGGAAGGAGGTGTGCCAAATGTATGTGGTTCATTTAGCTCCACAACCGACTTATAACCATCAGTAAGTGGTGAGACAAACAATACCTAGATATCTGGAATACGCAGCCCCCAAACCAGTCTGGAGACTCGAAACACTGCTATTGATGGACTCAGAATGTTTTATCGCAATCCTGAAGTCGGCAGGAGACGATACCCGTTGTGAAGGTAAATGTATTTAAATACCTACGGGTTTGGTTGTGTTTCGTAGAACGGTCTCTCACTGGATGTGTAGATGACGCTCTGGTTTCTGATTTACAGCCGTATTCAGTTTTGTTTGGACTACTTTTCAAGGGTGTGTCCGATGCTACTTAAAAGCTAAACCTGATCACTTTGCATCAACAATTATACAATTTTTACAACGTCAATAGATTTATCGCCAACGCAAATATAAACTCCATATATATATCGATTGACCGCATATTATATCTTAAATCGTCTTCTCATTATCTCTGAAACTTCCATTTTTATTTATTTATTTCGCCGACTGAATATTGTATTGTATATTATGTGTATAAGTATACACGTTATAACAACACTCTTGATATGATATGATATGGGAAAAAGTTAATTCCTATTAGTTACTTATACTACATGCTCACTACAGTCTTCCAGTCGCTTTCATTCGTTTGTTGCATAAACATCGCTGGTAGTCACTTTCGTAGTTAACAGTTTCTGAACTGAAAAGCCGATATAATTATGCAGGAAATACTAGCCGAATTAACCAGGAATGAAGTGTTCCGAGTGTACGTATTCTGGTCCGGTGTTCTAGTGCTTAAAATGCTGTTCATGTCAGTGTTCACTGGAATGACACGGTTCCGTACAAAGGTAAATCAAAAATGTTTCTCTATTAAAATTAATTTCCAAACTAAATGCCTAAAATTGCTGTGTCATCGATTTTGATATATTATTATTATGCAATGATGGTTCAAGCATGAACTTCAATCACTTTCCTCAATACAAACGCACAACAAAACGCGAGAAGTATTTTAAGGTTGTAATCATGAATAAAAAGCGATGATAATTTCGCGAAACATTGTTTTGTATTGTATTAGGTATCATTGTGTGAAAAGATGTGTGTACAGATGAAACTATGTGTTTCAAACGACTGTAAGTTTGTGTGGTGGTAGATTTCTGTTGATACATCACTGTCGTTATGGAAAAAAATTTGCCTTATCATAATTGGATTGACAAAATTTGCCGGCCACGTTTTGTTTTCGTTTTATGAAACAACCTGTTCACAACAATATTTATAGAGATGATAAATGATATATAGTTATAGGTATATTGAGTACACTTCAAACAAGAAACGTAATTCGACATGATGTACTTCATGATGTGTATTCCATGTTTCTGCTATGCGTGTGTCATACATATTATGGTGTCGATAGTTGTAGAGTAAACTTTTCGTTTTCTTAAAAATAAAATTTCAAATTAAACTGCTTATGAGCCTCCTACAGATTCTGAATCGAAATGCGTTTACGCTGAAACCTGTTTACAAGGTTGTGGTACTGTCAACAAATTTTTTCGTTGGTTCGGTATTAGATGCAATATATGTCATTTGAGCATGCACTTCTTTGAAAGGAATTGCAACCAAATTAGGGAAGCCAGAAATTCGAAATCGAAGGCCGTTAAACCGCAACAAACATAGTTTTGTACTCGCAAACGATGAATTATTTTCTTTGAAAACAGTTGGGCGAGGTAAAATTTCAGAATCTCATTTTATCGCCATTTGGGAGTCTTTTTGGTCGACCTCATCAACTCACCCTGACTAATCACCCTGAAACTATTTTTTTCGTGGAACCACAAGCAATAGATTCCAAATGATGCCAGGCTTACGTTTGAAAAGTTGTATTTTCGGCAGCTAGTTCAAGGGGGTGATATAGTCTTAGGGTTGTTTTAGGTCACATTAGTTGAGGTCGATGAAAAAGGCTCCTAAATAACGATAAAATGAGCTTCTGTTAAAAAAAATAATCATCGTAACAATAACTTTTGGGGATTACGGTCTTCCATTTCGATTTTTTTTAATTCCTGGCTATCCTAAATATCATCAAATTTTCACAAATACTCCTGCCACTTATACACACCACACGGTCCACACAAAAGTCATCAACTTTTGATCCAAATGTCAACTGACTGTAAACTAATAGAAACTTACGTGGTATACCAACGCACTTCTAGCAAAAGTGATCATAGTCGACAGCTGCCAAATAGATTACTATTTTGTATGAAAAGGTTGTTTCCAGTGTTCTACAGTTGTGTGACACTGTCTCAGCACCCTAATTAGAGTACCACTTATGCTTACCGCTCATGATTGAGGTACCTTCACGATACACGTCGGAAACTGTATTTTTCTTGTTTCATTTAGACGGTCGAAATTGAATTTCTGAGGTGTAAAATGTATTACCGATGTAAAAATGTAAGATTGCATGGTACTCTGTCGTGATACACTACTCTCTATTATTTTCCGAGACATTTGTCGAACCATGGAAACGAAACGAGAATTGAAAATGGTAAAATCTGCCACAAGGGTCGAAGTAAAATTAGTTTTTATATCGACAATTATTTCACTTTCATTCAGGGACTCTGTTATGACTCATCCGCGACCTTTGTGTTAAAAGATTTTTTCGTGTTATTGTGGAATGTTCCATGTGCAGTGAAGTCTAGTCTACTAACTTTATCTCAACAATTCTAACCCATTGTTCCCAGAACCCAGAGGCTAATGATTTTTTGTCTAATTTACAGACTTTTGCCAACCCAGAAGATTTGGTGTCGAAGAAGTTGAAAGTTAAATTTGGTGACGAAGATGTGGAACGTATCCGAAGGTAAAATCTAAAATTTATTTCCCATTAAATTACCAAAATTACGTTCAAACTTTCTCTTTTCTTTTATAGAGCGCATAGAAATGATTTGGAGAACATTTTGCCATTCTTCACCATTGGCTTCTTCTATATCTTCACATCGCCAAGTGTTTATTTTGCAACTCAATTGTACCGTGCTGCCGCGATTTCCCGATTACTTCATACCTTTGTGTACGCTGTTGTCGTCGTGCCACAACCAGCTCGTGCAATAGCTTTCTTCGTACCTCTAGCAGTTACTGGTTACATGGCAGTTAGTACAATTCTGTACTTTTTGTAAATTTTGTAGCGCTGTTGCAGCTTTTTAAGTGGAATTAAAGGGTGTTTTGTACAATTCATCGGATGAGTGTTTAAAATGTTCGGAGAATTGCGATGCATATTTGCTGAAGGAGTTCTAAGTTGTTCAACGAGTGTCTTACATTTGCACCTTTTTCCAACCTTTTGGACAACTACTTAGGTCAAAAAAGTAACATACTCTAAAGCCAGCAAACACTTAATCAGACAAAGTAGTCAATGACGGCTCAGTTCCTAATATTTCCTGATTACATGACTGTACAGTGTGCACCGGCATTCTACGAAATGAAGAACCAATTACGCCGCTTTGCGTATGTTTCAAATCAAAACTTTAATTTTCATCCCAAAAATGTATCACCGCTGTAAAACACATATGAAACATCAAAAAGTAGGGAATGATGAACGATAAAAATCGAGCAGGTTGCGGAATGACGATCACTGCATAAACGAACGTGTGCACAAATCTGAGCAGAGTGACTATCTTGAACAACGTTGTGGCTACAAATACGCTGGGTCCAGTTAGAATGTAGAAAAATGCGGAAAACACGAAAAACGGTATGTTTTCTAAGTCATTCAGGTGTGCCCTGTGAGAGATGCGGTAAAAGAAAAACGGGTTATTTTCGATTTGAGCAGTATAAAACGTATTAAACGGAATGAACATTCCCAATACAAGTATAATTAAACATCGCATTTTAGATTTTACCTTCGTATACGTTCGATGTGTTCGTTGTTCAATGAGACGGATGGTTTTGGTAAAAATCCAATCCTGATTTTAGTGTCTTCGGGATTGGCAAAGTTCTAAAAAAATTCAGAAATTTAAAAATGTTAGAATTAAGATCTTAAATCACCTGTTGTTGGTTATGCGTAAGTTAAATATTTTCAGACTGTAAATGTTCGCTTTCATTGTACTGCACAGAAAATTCTTAGAAAATCCTTAAAAAAGCCTGGGGGTTAGGCATGTTCAAACTATCATCAATTGATGATACAATTTCAAAATAATCGAATGTTTCATCGATAATCGATATTCAAAGGCAATCATCGATTATTATTAACATTTATCGATAAAATATCCGTTTGTTATCTGTTTACTGAAGCTCGAAACTATCCGTTTTTTAACGAAAATAGTAGATTAACACTCAAAAACAAACTAATTTGGTAGTTAAATAATCTTTAAGAGCATGTGAAGCCGATTTTAATATACTCAACCAATTTTTTATTTATTTACTATGCGTAATCACGTACCCACAGTACGTCCGTGGTCCCAAATTTTTATTTTGACGAGTGAAAATACTGATCTCCTCCGTGGGTTTTGCTACTACGTCCCCACTTGTCAAAATAAAATTTTGGAACCATGGAAGTAATGTACTATTTCACGCGCTTTCTAGTGGAGCGAAGAATCTATAGCTTTTTGAAGTAGTGGCAAAAAATGTTAAAACCAATTTCGCTTGTACGAACTTCTTCAGGTGGGTGGTTGCGAAAATTTTCCGTTTACAGCTTTTGCAACTATAGAATCTGTAATGTAGACTAATTTGCAACCCTTCAGATCTCCGTTATTGCATGTTATGTGAATTATGAGAAGTGCACAAGTTATAGCGCCTTCTAATTATAAATTTCTTATAATTCAGCAACTTAACTCATATGGAAATGACTAAACTGCTCCCTGCTCATCAGAGTCTATTCTTCAGAAAATTTTGAATTTTATTGATTATTCTGAAATTTTGTTGAGAAAAAAGGTCTTTATAGGATGATGCTAGTTCGTGGAAAGCTTATTCTGTTCTTGGGCTATGGCTAGGCTGAAAGCCTATTATCATATCGACAACGGCCTCCGGCGGCAAAAGAGAGCAATAAGCTGTTTGTAGTGTTCTCTTAAGATAGGTAAAGCAAATGAAGCAAACAGTTTTTTAATCAAATACTAAGGCGTTAATTTAAACAAATGAAGTAACAGATTTACATTATGGTACGATTACCGTTTTTAAAAGGTTACGAGCGGCACAAGAACAAAAAATATTTTCGGAAACTCACCATGTACTTTATTCGTTGAATTGCGGTCAGTGGGACTAGCAAAAAAACCTTCATAACCAACAGTGATGAATAAAAAATGTAACTCCTGAACACTTCATTGTCCAACGAAAGTAAATCAAAAATAGAAGTTGCATTAACAGAAGAAGTTTCGTTCATATTTACAGAGTTGTTTCGAGCACTTCAATTTCAAATATTATCCGAATAGCTGAAACAACGTTATTAACCACTAACGACCAAGCGCACTTATTAAATCTGACTGAGATGGAGGTGCAACGGTGTCTCTAACGAAAATCACATACTTTAATTGTGTACATATTGCATTTTGTAACGCAAAATGACATGTGTTTCGTTTAGAATATAAATTAAATTGTATGACTAGCAGCACACAAGATCTTAGTAGATGCATGCAACTTCTAAAAATCATACGAGGTCACAAAAACGAGCTAAACAGAAAACTTTTCATCAATCATATTTTCTTATGCATTTAATCTTATTAGGTTGTTTTTCTGTTGAATTAAAATATTTAAATCCTCCAAGCCGATAAATTATTACAGTAAAATGAAGTGTGCAACAACTGAATGATGAATCCGATCATGGTCTATAGCAGTTGCAAGTTGTAACACGTGACACAAGTATTTAATGAGCCGTCTAATGTTAGAATTGAATTTTATTTAGAATAGAAATAGGAATCGGTGATCTTCTTCATGCATCTGCACACGTATTTTCACACAAATCGTGTACGGAGTTCAAATATCGCGTTCCGTAGACGCAAAATCTGGCATTAATTCACATAATTGCAGAATTGCTACGATACGATACGAAATACTGTAACGACAAATATTTTCTTGATTGGTTTGTTAAGGAACCCGTTTGGTCTTCGAAATCAATTTTTCAATCATTTTTCATTGCTCTTTCAGATGATATTCTCGACAATCGATTTGTGATCTCCTATTTTCATCGTTGAATGGTTGTTTCATGCATCCAGTTCATTATAATGTACCTTTTACCAATCATGCAAGAATGTCGAATGTGTTACATAGGTAGCATTGATTGAACACATCCGACTATGTGATTGAACGAATATTTGTTGGCAATTTTTGTGGAATTTGACATCCTTTTTGGATTTTATGAATTTTAATAGGCATTAAAAGTAAACCAGGCAGGAACGCTTGTTTGACTGGGGACCTGAATAATCTAGTAACCCTATGTTTTTTGCGAATTAAATTTTTCAACTTATGTCAGTGTTCATTTGAGTTCATTTTCATACAGTGTATTAGGTCCCTCATTTGACGTTTCAATAATGAACAGCTCCTGCCAGGTCAACTTTTACTCTGCCGTGGTCCAACACACTTCAAGCGAAAGTGCCTGCCAAAGTGACAGCTGCCAAATAGAGTACTATTTGGTATTTAGAGTACCACTAATGCTTGTAATGCTTTGTTATATGGATTGTGGAACCAATTTAAGTTTCACGCAACCAATTGATTCAACCAATCTGCGAACCGATTTACGATGTTGAAAACGAATTTTTGCATTGGAAGACTGCCTCTTCTGACTACGAAGTTTATATTTCGCCAAATCCAATGTTCGTCATTTTTTGTTCAAATTCCACTTTTAGTAAGGCAAGGCTCGTAGCAAATTTTCCGGGGTTGTCAAAATTTAACGAATTTAATTCACGCAATAATTTTACTACATGTCCCATGCGAAAGTTGAGCATTACGTAGAAATTTGCCACCTGCGAAAATGATCGATTGCAGGGGAAATGGAATATTTTCGGTTTACTTTTCGTGAATTTTTATGTCAAATTCAACTTTCGCATGTGGTAGGCAATAAACCAGAATACATTTGATGCTCTCTCGGGAACTTTGGGTCTACTACCCCTATTGCTGCAAGTCTTTATTTCTTCATAAAAGAAAGAGCTTACCATTACAGAGCGCATTGTTTCGTCGAATAATTTATGATTTATGATTGACGAATTCTTCTCTTATCATAGTACTGTTGTCTTGTCTGGAAAAACGGTTATTAAGTTGCAGCGAGGTTTGCTTGCGGCCAGAAACGTCTCGCTCGAAACCTTTTTTTTTAGTATTTTTTGACCGCAAGCAAACAAAATAGGGTACTGTCCTGCAGTGTATAACTAATAGGACTAGCGTTATAATGGATTTCTTGTTTTTTAGTTACCACTTTTACGTGTGATTTTTGACCGGGGCTTCACCTCGGGTCAACTGATTTCACACGTAAACTCGTGCACGTTGATTTTATCTGTGGAAATGTGTGTGTAATTAATTAATATTAATTTAAGAGAAAGAAAGTGAATCTTTGCATATTTGTATAAAAAACAATCGGACCATTCAAGAAGTTATAAGTTTCATAATCACTAATCGTAAGTGCAGAATACTTCTAAACAATTAACATCCAGGTAGCGACCTAATCTTTCTAATATAAACGATTGTTTGCACACTCCATTTGAGTCACATCCACGGATTTGCAGTGGCTTTTCGTTAAAGAGGAACAGTAGATCATTGTCACCATCATCGCAGCTGCAGCAACGAATATAGTTTTAAAGACGTGTGTTATGGAAAAAAAAGCAAACAACTTACTCATATCGTACAACCGCTATGTTCATAGCCATTGGTAGGAGTTCAGTTGATCTCCACACCCGTTGCGATTGTTGTGCAAAATTGTGACGAGTCAGTACATTGTCACCGTCAAAAGCATCGAAATGCAAAAACATCAGAAACTGTCTTACATGGCCATTGAATATTCTCAATTTGTGGTCCCTTGCATCATTTGATCGAACGAAACGCAGCATATCTTGCAATGTGAAGCACATTACATTTTCGAACAGTCTACGATGTTCTGGTTGACCATAGCCTATTATGTGGTACCAGTAGAGGTCCTGATAATATTCAACAACTTGTCCATTTGCAACGGAAAAAGAAGCACAGAATGGAGATGGAGATGTGTAATTCAAGTTCCACATTTGATCGTACTTGCATTGTAGGGCGAGGAGAACAATGTCGCTATGTCGCAACACGTTTGAATTGTGAAAGCCTAATTTAGCACTAACTTGCATGACCATTTCTTGATATTCGGGACCCTCAACAAATGCATCTTGTTCGACTGCAAGGTTAAGATCGGTATATAGCGGACAGTGATTAAAAGGTCGCAAGTGGAGGTCTGGTTCAGGGATATCTTCAAATTGAACCTGTTCATGGCCACCATCACCAAACAAACCATCAGCGAAGGCATTGAGACTGCTTCGCGTACGTTCAAAATTGCTATTTTGAAAGAAGTAATCGTTGGGAGAATATGTTGATGGTAAAACTGTCGGAAATGCAGCCTGAAAACGTTGTGCCATTTCCTTCATTTCATTCCATCCAGATGGTGATAAATGTTCTGCATTTTCCTCAGTGATATCTGGATTGAACTGCCAATTTCTAATCAAGTCAAAATCGGACGCGCACAACGATGTTCTTCCTTCGTTGTAATTCGTCAAAATTTGGCGTTGAAGCACAGGTAGTTCGCTGCGTAGATTTGGTAGATCCCCCTCGAAGGGGAATCTTGATCCATGTCTACCTGACATCCAAATCTTTGATGGATTACAAGTGGACACATTTGCGTTAATAAACTGTCCTCGATTTGGTTCATAAGGAGAATTTATACCTTGTGAATAGTATTGAAGTTAATTTTGTCAGATTAGTCGTTTAACATTTAACTTTACCTCCCAAGCCAGTCCACGTTCTGACTGGATCTTCTGAATAACAATAAAAGGGATTATGAACAGACACACCGCCTTGCGTTGATATAAAGGCCAGGGAAAGCACAAACAACCTCAAAATCGACAACATGTTGTGCTGGGTTTCACAATCAGTCTGCAATTATTATTTTTTTGAAAATACTTTGGAAAAGTTTTCGACGCTGTCTTCTTATTATCATAGTATAGTGGCAATAGATATGGGTAATTGTAGATTACATTGAACGCTGCGAAAGTAATTCATTACATGAGATACCAGTTTTTTGATTAAAGCAAAGTCACAAGCATCGGTAACTGACCTTTGACTGACCTAACTGACAAGTGTACACTTTGTATATCCGAGCCGAAGGCAACACTAAACAGACACATGAATGATTTTACGAGTACCACGAAACTGTTTCCATAATGAATTAGGTAGCACCATCTTATGTATTCTAGGTTATTGTCTGTCCCAGGCGAAAGTGGAATATCGCTAAGGGATTTCTATGAAACGAGAACATTTTCTTCATGTAAAATAGGTCTTTTTCATGGTGGGCAAACTGTTTTGTAATGGTCACCTTTCGCATAGAACAGGAAATAATATTGTTTACAAAATCTAAAGAGAATCATCAAAATTGAGTTGCTACTGAGATTACAACCGAAAATAAAGTAAGAGTGGATAAAGTAGAAGTATATGATCGATAATGTAATCGTCAAAGATTAATTATTCTTCTGTATAAGAAAAGTCACAGTACCGTAGTATCCAGTTGCTGCTTCAACAACGAGAAAATTTAATTTAGACATTTTCATTTAAACTCGAGAACATTCGTTTATGTGTAGAATGCTCGAATCTCTTACGATTGAACGCGGTACAGCGTGACTTAGTCTTCTTCGGTATAAAGCTTTTCGCTGTAAATGTCTCATTTTTTGTATTGCGTTCATCTTAGAATCATTTTAGATTAACAATAGCAATTTATGTTCTTTAGCAATTAAAAAAAAATAATTGGTGGTAAAAGTTAACTATGTGGCGCAAGTGGAATGAAGGGTATATGATTACAAGCAAAAAATTCCGCTGGGCGCATATAACCTCTTAACTTTTAATTTGGCTACGGCTCCGGAGACACATGCCAAATTATACACGAGCAAATGGAACACTCTGAACTCTGAAAACTGTTGAAATTCAGCGAAATCGATGAGTAATAGCTAGTAACTGTGTGATAGCAATTATGAATCTATCAATGATTTTAAGTTCGGATAAGGTAAGCACTCATGTCCAGCAAAATTAAAGAAATATATTTTCGGATGTGATGCAACAAGAAAGGGGAAAAAGACAACCATTGCGACATTTAATTGGCACGTGAAAAATCGTTATTTCAAAAAATCGAAACGAGACATATTAGCGAATAATTAAAAAAATAATATTATTTTGGCTCCGTTCCGAATAGGCTTTTACGATGTTTTAACTATCGTACCATTTTCCAACAGAGGCAAATCAATGAAATTTTTCTTATAATTCACAAATGTGACACATCCCAAAGATACCAGCTGTACCAATAACTGTCCCGTTCCCATTACTTTTTCATTTTTTGTGAGTATCGGCTGCAATGGAACCATAGACGTCACTAGGACCAACGGATGACTGTTTCGTACTCAGAACACCTAGACCTATCCAACGCATGTCAATATTTGTGTAGCCTATGTTGCCTAGTGATTCTTTAACCTTTGACATATTTCAAGCGCATCACCTCATTGCGATCTAATCTGTTACTTCTATTGTTTACAGTCTTTTACTTCTTTGCGTTAACAATACGGTTTGCTACATAAGAAACCACTCTACCTAGAGTTGATCTCTTATTGTACAGGGTTTGTCTAATGTAGAAGACATATATTAGTAGGAAACAGTAGATGACGCATTGCGACGATTGATATTGTATAAAAACGTCTGAGCAGAGTTAACAGTTATTTAAGCAATTATGAGTCATCAATACTTCTTCGGCCTCGAGTGATCTTCTAAAATGTTCTAATTTATTACCCTGTTAAAAAGGACAATTTTAACATCAGGTTACTATTCACCTAATTACCTTCGTTGCTTTCGGTCAACAACAAAAAAGAGTCCACAGAGGTTACTGTCACCGGAAACTGTTTTTAATTTGCAATAAAACTACAACAACTACGACCTAAAAGATAACAACAACTTACAACAACTTATAAACCACACATCTTCAGACTAGGGATGGGCGATATTGATATTGATAATCGATAATTATCGATTATCGATAATCGATTATCGATAAATTTTTCTATCGAAAATTATCAAAAATAATATCGATAATCGATAATAATTGATATTTCGATAATTATCAAAATATCGATATCTCGATAATTATCAAAATATCGATATTTTGATAATTATCGAAGAATCGATATTTTGATAGCTACTATGAATATGAATATTTAGATAAACCAATACAAATGCATGCAGTTTTCAGCTGTAACTCTTCCATCTTTCCATTAGGATGATGATAAATTAGACAGAGATCTCGAAAAGTTGCTTAGAACAGTTTTCAATTTCTTCACAGTAACATAACTTTATGATTATCAATTATTTTCGGAAATATCAAAATTTGATAATTATTGAAATATCGATATTTTGATAATTATCGATATTTTGATAATTATCGATATTTCGATAATTATCAAATTATCGATAATTCGATAATTATCGATATTTCGATAATTATCAAATTATCGATAACGATTTGATATATCAATTATCGATAAATTGTTTTGATTGATATTATCGATAATATAAAAGGTCTCCCATCCCTATTCAGACTTTCTTCCCACAAACGGACTGACGTCAGATCATCAAATTGATATTTAGATTTCGTTTGACGTAGATTACGCACCATGTAGCCTGTGGCCGGATTTTTCTCTTCTGTATTTTCATTGTCCGTTGCGCAATGAATTATATTTTTCACTCTTTGAAACAGGAAAATGATTCCCTTATCAAGTAATCTGACGTGATACCATCATGGATTGAAGTCTCTGAAAAAGTCAGTGTGACACAGACATAAGACGTGCACATCGAATCCCTTCTTGTACAGTTCACGGGCAAAGTAGAAATTTGCCAACTTCGAATCGCAGTAGTAACCGTTCCGCGAACGAGGAGTTGTGGCACATTTACCCAGATTGTCGAAATCAATGCGACCGCGCTTATGCATCAACGATGAAACAACAACGATTCGGGCAGAATTTTTTGCAATCACATCTTTCAACAGGTCAGTCAGAAGGAAGTGACCCAAATGGTTGGTGGCAAAGTGTAATTCGTAATTTTCTGCATTCGTTTGATTCCCTTGAACGGCCATGCCAGCGTTATTTATAAGGCAATCGAATTTCGGATACGTGGTCTTAATTTTGTCGGCAAACTCTTTGACCGAATTGAACGACGACAAGTCCAAGCGAAGTACAATCTGCACAGGGAAAATAGTCGATTAAAAGGGAATAATTTTACCATCAAAAGTGCAATGGTTCCATCCATATCTACCAACCAAGTGACCATTAGCCGTTGCTTGACGAATTTTTACCACAGCTTCGTTTGCCCGGTCTTCATTTCTGCATGCCATAATGACCGTGGCACCACGAGCAACTAAAGCTTTAGTGGTTTCAAAGCCGAGACCGGTGTTTGCACCAGTTACAATGAATATTTTTCCTTCCAACGACGATTTATTTCGGACCCAACCCCACTGATACTCGCATAGTTTACGTATCCCATAGATCGAAATCGCTGTTCCCACAGGAATCAATGCGTACCAGAAGCTCATTTCGTTGCTGAATCCTTTGAATAGTCTTGAACTATTTTTCTTTTCTCGAAGGCAAACGATTCAGTCCTGTGGTTGTTATAAGATGCATGTATGATAGTTTGTTTCGACGTAAATTTTGATTTTTGTCTTCACTACAACGTCCCTTGATGCACGAATATCATCCAATTTCACAAATCATTGGTTTCGTAGATTCGTTTTATTTACTAACTTTCGCTTATTCTTATAAGCACAAGATTAAAAATACAAGATTAGTAAATATCTTGATATATCAAGATTTGATGACACGAATCTTGATATATCAAGATTTGATGACACGAATCTCGATATATCAAGATTCATGTCACCGGTTTTTGATATATCAAGATTTTATTGGTTACCATATTAAGGACTAACGTCACCGTGCACAGAATTCCAGGGGCGCCGACTTGTGTTTTGGTTGTTGGGTGCGAGATCTCTGTACAGTGATTTTCACGATAGCGAATCTAGCAACTTAATTTAATATCAAGAGAAAGTGCAGGACCTGGTTCTCAGTGATTTGTAAATCTAACAGAGAAATATGTATTCTCCCATCGTAGTAATAATATAGTCGAGAAATGTAAAGCTAAGAACAAACTATAACAAAAGGGCGCATGAGTGCGTAGAGAGGTTTTCCTTTAAGAAATTGCCTGTCTAAACCGAACCAAAAACTCAAGTTTTCCAACAGAACGTCATAAAATAAGGCTACATTCGTCCAAATAGATAGGGTTCGCCAAAAAACTAAAATGAAGTGATCGTATTGCAATCAAGATTGAGTCAATAATGTCTAAGTCGTACTTGTAGAACATACTTCTTCATGAAAATATTACGGAATAACTACATTCACTTACTTTTGTTCAAGCCTTCTTTTGACAATCTAGCTTCATTTTATATAATATTTTGGTGGAAAATTTGAGTTGAAATTTCCGGTTTTTCATCTCTATTCTGGACATGTATATCGACATTAGAGAAAAATTGCTCGTATGCATGTTTTCCATTTTTTATGCAACTGTCGTCTAATGGTCGGAGTGGTTCAGGTAAAGTAAAACTTGAATCGGAATCTCATTTACCTGATCTTAACAGGGTGGCTTCCGGTTAAAGAAAATGAAACTGACCTGAAAAAATCAGGTTGGCTCGAAAGTAGTTTCAGGTTGACTTCCATTTTGACAGCAAGTCAAAAAGTTAACATTTCAGGTTTCTGCTTATACTTACAAGTCGTACTCGTACCCAATCCAGGTCGCCCTCGCCCTGACCAAAAGTCCTGACATACTATTTCTTTTTCATGCTTGCTATGGGAACCGAAAGTAAAAATATCAATTTTGAGGGGCGAAAGTAAACATTTTTCTACTTTCGGTTCCCATAGCAAGCATGAAAAACTCAATACGTCACATGGAAAAGTACTTTCGGACCTTTGTCCTTGTGACGTAAATGACTATTTCTACAAAAGTATTCTTCATAGCCTTTGTCATATTCCTCGTATGATTTTATTTTTAAACATATCGTCTTTAATATAGATGACTATTTCTGCACGTTTCTTCTCTGTTCTACATTAGGAAAGTGCTGAAGTGGAACACCAAGCTAAGACAAAACTAATACAAAAACTACAATTCCAGACAACTAACACAGAAACGTTATTATTATTGCTTGTGAAGGTCCGAAAAATGTCTGAAGGCTTTTTTGTTTCAATTCAGAAATAGTGGCAATAATGTTAGTTTATTTAATTAAGAAAAATATCAAATATCTGTTGGGTGCTACGCACCCAACGAATCTTGGTGTCGGGTGCTTGAGCACCCAACGCCACCTAGAAGTCGGCGCCCCTGCAGAATTCTCACTACACTATCAGAGCTTATGATTCCTTACGAAGAATAAATAACGTCTCAGATACTCTAACGTCACTGTAAAATCAACGAAAAAGGGTGATACATTATCTGCATGTTTTCACTGGCAGTGATTACGATTCCTAACGCCTGACGGAGAATAGTCCAATTTGATGAATACCAATTTCATTCTACATAAACAGCGTTCTAACACGCCGAGCGATGCGAGAAAAAAAATTAACTCCTAAGTAACCGACACCGTTCCGGCGCCCGGCTCGCATTGCGGCCCTTCGCTTCGCTCCGGATCGCTCGGCGTGTTAAAATATGTAGAATGAAGTTGGTATCCATCAAATTGGACTATTCCCCGTTAGGAATCGTAATCACTGCCAGCCAGTCATAATATGCAGATAATCTATCACCATTTTTCGTTGATTGTACAGTATAGAGTCCCTGAGACGTTATTTATTCTTCGTCATAAGCTCTGCTAGTGAGAATTCTGTGCACAGTGACGCTAGCCCCGGTGTACGAGGGATTTTGACTCACTCAGTCAGGCTTAGATCATTTTCTTTCCTGTAAAGTGAATCGAAGCCGTTCAATCTAGTGCCTACGCTGTCTTATGGGGAGGTGGAGAAACACATTATTTTTTTGAATATTTGAGCGTGTGAGACTTAGTGGGGTCTCAATATCGTCTTTTATTTTAGTGTGCGAACGTTTTGAATGAACCGGAAAATAATGAAGATAGGAGAACAAACTTCTGAAATCCGTCCTATGGGTTCATGAATGTGTTAACAATTAAGCTGCTAGACCAGACTTTTTATATGCTTTCACTTAAGATTGCTCTTTTGGTCGGTGCCAGAGAGTCAAGTAACCAACGCACAATTTTCGATTCAATTTCCTTATATTCTTGAGTTTTTAACAGCCTTTTACAAACAGTCTCAGCAAAATAAATTAATTTTCAATTTTCACTAATTGCGTAAATTCGATCGCTTTGGATAAGTTATTCGTTCTTTTACTGCAGTGGCAGCGACCGGTAAACTTGGTTTACTGTTGACTTTCTTTTTGGGTCGAACGACTTTCGGTCGCACTTCATCGGCATACGGTTTTATCGGCTCAATTTTCAATTCGTCCTGCGTTGTGTTCAGCAGCAATCGAACACTTATGTCTTGCGCCTGAGCATAATCATTGCACACATCGAGCACTTCGTTTAAGATAGCATTGGACTTGTCCTCGCGGTGATTGGAAACCAGGCAATCGCTGTAATGCATCAACATACCGGAGTAGGACAATGTGTTTAAGGCCGTCCAATGATTGTAAATTCGTTTGAATAACGCGAGGCTATTTTCGTATTCTTTGTTGAAGTAAACGGCCAACGTCTTTAGCGTAGCGACGTCCATCCTGAGAGTGTTCATCAATTTGTTCGTACATTGGAAGCATTTGCATTTGATAGAATGGATTAACGGCGATATGTCTTTGTTCCACGTAATCTGTAACTGGAAAGAGAAGAAGGTTGAAAATTGAAGTATTACAACGTTCAATCGCGTTTCTTGAATTGTTAAAAATGTTAAAAATATGAAAATGGTCAGCTGTCACTCATCAGTCTTCCAAATCTCTGCAAAAATCTGCCTTAAAATCTGCATAAATTCGACTATTGACCGCTTTCCTTACACCAATTACGAAGTTGTGAAAATTCCCGCTGACAAATACACACCCGAATCGGGCCGACTGACTTAATTGTGGTGACGATCGAAATTACTTACCATTTTATCTTCTTTTTCACTTGGAATGACTACCGTTTCATCTTCTGTTTCCGGGCCCGGCAAAGCTGGGCGTGGACAATCGAACAGCACATCCAGTTGATTCATGAGAGTCTGCAATGAAAAGAATACCAATGAGGGAAACGAAAAATATTTTCTTTGCCAAGCGTTACGTTCCATACAGTGACGTACACAATATGGTAAAGAAAAACGAAACGAGACGAGACTCTTACCTTCAAATACTTTCCGTTTATCAGTAACATTTCACTGCTCTGCACTATCGTAACCTTTGCGAGTAAGAACAAGTAGCCTTTTCGAATCGCTACAGAATGTACGGTCATATTCAGAGATGATGTGTAGCACAGTTCGTAACGAGGTTGAGTAAATTCGTGCAATGTAATCAGCAAATCTAATATGATGCCTGGAATTGTGCGATAGTCTGACCTCGAAACCATACGAATTCGCTTAAACCGATGGAAAATGTCTTCGATAAATGTGACCGGTGTAATGGTTGTATCGGGATTCTTTACAATCAGTTCGAACATCACCTCGGCGTATTTCAGTCGTGCGGGTAAATATTTCGCTTTCGTACCGTCGTATTTGTCCAACAATTTGTTTATGGACTGCATGTACTTCTTGGTATGTTCGATGTTACACTGGTGACGCAAGGTGTACATGGTCAATTGCAGAAAACCGAACAAGAAACTACCCAGCTCATCCTCAGACATGGTATTTACATCTTTCAACTTCTGCATTATATTACTCTGTAACTCTGTTACGATTTCCTTTTCGGATACCGTTGAAGTTAAATGAATGTTTTCGACAAGGTACCCAGCAGCTATTATTTGATTGACTCGATGATCGATGAGTTTAGTGAATTTGTAGAATAGTTCGAATGCAGCGACAGCCTGATCTTTGTAGTGACGATTTATCAAAGTTTCAGCAATTACTAACAGAAATTTCTCAGCCAAGAGAATATAGTCAACACTGTCCTTCTTACCCAACCAAGCGTCCGCATCGCGTATAAATTCGGCCAAATAGTCAAGCGCTTCTTTCAGCTTTCCGACGATTTCGACTTCTTTCTTCAACAGCACAAATTTCTCGTTCAACGGATCATCCATTCGTTCGAACTTCACATTCGATTTGTACTGTTGCATATGCGCTAAGAACAGCACGTAACAAACCCCACTTTTGCACAGATTTGCGTTGAAACTGTGACCACTTTTGTAGAAGTCCATTTCACACATATCATCGCCCAGCTTTTTTAGACACATTTCCGACAATCGTGGATAATCGATCTCGACGGATATTTGAAACAGTTGCAGCTGAATGGGATCTATGTCCACCGAATTCTTTTTCTTCGGTAAGTCTTTCACTAACGATGTTATTGTCGCAAACTGCTTCGGATCATTTAGTTTCGACTGAAGTTCATGCAACTTGCACAGGTAAAAATTTTTATTTTTTCGATCGGTACAGAACATAAAACCGAACGCAGCCCAGCTGATTTTTTCGGCTATGTTGTCGGAATCCTTGCATATATTCGACAAGGCATCGACAGTGCGGACACAGTTCAACCCTTCGAGTGAATTCATGGTTAGACATTTCTGCAACGTACGTTTTGCTCTATCCAGCCCACAGGTGGTCACAATTTTGTCAATATTGTCCAAAATAAAACGAAACGTTTCCCGAAGGCTCCAATTCAAATTTTTACGAGCTGCACAAACAAAATGCGAAATGATTTCCTCTTCAGCCGTCGCGAAATTAGACATCGCGCTAACTAGTATTTCATTAAAATTGTTGCCTCTTATTGCTTCGACAACTATTGTTCGTACAGTTTCCAGAATTTGCAGGCCGGCATGCGTGATAGTATCGCAGCAGTCTGCTTTGAAGGCTTTGCGAAATATGTATTGGCACGCCGAAAGACTCTTATTTCTGATGATTTCGTACAGACCATTGAGAATAGTCACAATTTTTTGCTTGAAAGCAAGGGATCCTTTCGATATCAGCGATGTGCTGGCACGAATAATTTGGGACATCATGATGGGTCTTTTATGTACTTTTCGTTCGTGGATTGAGACCTGCAAATGTTTTAGAAAGTGTTTTTATTGGCGGAAATTTTTTTGCATTTTTTGTTGCTTGAAAAAGGCGGAAAATATTTCGTCGTTTTCTTAACTTAAACAATTACCTAATCTTCACCAATTCGCCAAAACTGTCCACATTCTCGTCACGATATGACATGAGCAACTTTAAAGTGGTCAGCAAATACTCAGTATAGGCAGTTTTCCGTTGGTCAGTCGTTATGGTCGAAAAAAATTTGATCGCTTCCTCAGCCAATGTAAATGTTGGAGACGGCAGCTTCGATTCTAGTTCAACCAGAACGATGATAAATCGGTTCAATGTGGTCCGATCTGGATCCGTCCATGAATGTTCCCATGTTGTAATTTTGTTTAACACTGCAGCGGCTAGGTTTTCAACCAATTGACTGAGCAACTCCTTTGGAATGTCACTCAAATCACACAGATATTCCAGACAAATGAAGTATTGTAAGGCCGTGATCGGGTACTTGGTGCTCGCAATCACAGTTTGGTACTTATTACAGATTGTTATCATATGAGTTTCAGCGGCGACTGTCTTATCGATCGCTCTATCTACCAATGCAATCAAGGAAAACGAGCACAATTTCTGGTACATGTCTACATTGCCCGGCCCACATTCGAACTCCATGAGTTTCGGAATATTGTCGATTATCTGGTAGAACCTTTTCTGTTCAAAACGAAAATTTCGTTTCAGTATTCTGCCAAGCGAAGCCAGTCGCAACAAATATAAGTACCTCTTTGTAATCTTTCCAAAATGCTGTGCTGAACGTTTGCAGATGGGATTTCGGCATTATCTATTAACAAAAACCGTTTATTGCTTTCCTATTCCATTCTTTTTTTAGCCCCGTACGAAGTACGAAGGGGCTTATATTACGATGCCGTGTGTAATTGATGGAATTCGAAGCAGACCGTAAGGGCAAAGTGTTTGCCTATGTTCATAGATGACGAATCCGCAATAAAAATTTGGGCCGTCTGTCCGTCTGTCTGTCACGTCGATATCTTGAGTAAATCAAATCCGATTTCAAAAATTTTTTTCCCTGAAAGATAGTCAAAATAGTGAGGCTAAGTTCGAAGATGGGCGATTTTGGGTCGACCCCTCCCGAGCTGGGGCCCCATAACTGATTTAACGTTTTCCGAAGATATCTCTGGCCATTTAAAGGCTACACTTGTAAGTGATACGTCAAATGAAAGGTATTTACAATACCGATCGACGAAAAAAACGTTTATGGAAATTGGATGACCGACTCGTGAGTTAGACCCCTTGTAGTGAACTAGGTACAGGGCGGGAACCCGTTTTTGCTTGAACGTTGGCCAAATTTGAACGGATTTAGATAGATTTATTAGATAGGTATTGACCGTACCAATCAGGAAAAAAAAGTTCATGAAATTCGGTTCACCGGAGCGTGAGCTAGGTCTCTTGTAGTGAGCTTATATGAGGCTACTCGGCCGTAGAGTGAAGGTGGTGTTTTTTGTTAATATCTCGAGTAAAATTTGACCAAATTTCATGATTTTTTTTTTGTTTGAAAGGTACTAACGAATGTAAAGCAGCCGTACTACTTTCCACCTCCTAACAAAATGGCCGTCGGCCGCCATTTTGGATTTTTGTAAAAACAATATAAATCGGTGAAAATAATTCTTACAAAGTTATTGATCAGTGGGAAGTGATTGGTTATGTGTGTGTGGTGTTTCAAGGATCCCAAATATGGATATCTATTTATAAATATATACAGCTATATTGAGCTATATAACGGTGTAGATAGTTCTTTTGAGCTATATATTAGCATATTTATCAGTAAATTGTTTATTTATAGGTAAATATAGGTTAATATAGGACTGAGGAAATTGTAGGTCAATTTGAAATTTGTGTTACGTTTGAAAGGAACATCGTACGGGGCTTCGTAATTGCGCTATGCGCAATTTTTAAGGCGTACAAATTTCATAAGAATTTTACTTTACCGACGTTTACGGGCGCAGTAGACTTACGTTAAGAGTAGGGCGACGGACGAACTAGGGTCACGTGCGCAATAGATGTACGGGTTCGTACGGGGCTCAGTCGCAGCAAACGCTCCGACTGTTCTGACGGCTCGTTTTTGTTCACGAAAATGTGTAACGACGTAACGCGCATTATCCCCCAGTCCAATAACATCCACAGCGTCCATTAACTTCCCATCTAATAGCGTCCAGTTCAATATCGTCCAGTCCAATAATATCCACTGTCCATTTTCATCCAGTCCAATTATATCCACGCCAATTTCATCCAGTCCAATAATATCCAGCCATCTCAGGGATATTTTCCTTATACAAAAAGATTTTCCTTATACAAAATGCGTGGATGTTATTGGACTCGATGAAAATGGACAGTGGATATTGTTGGACTGGATGAAATTGAACTGGATGATGTTGGACTGGATGATATTGAAATGGAAAATATTAGATTGGAAGTTAACGGACACGCAGTGGATGCTCTTGGACTGGGGGATTATTCATAGCACCATGTGTAAAATATAAGCAGATCACAAATAAATTGAATGTTTTTTCACATGAGTAACAGATAGAAAATAAATCTTAGAAATTTAAATCACACAAAACAACTGAAGCAACTGGTCAACTGTCACATCATAATTTCCTCTTATCATCACATGCTACGATTATGTTCACTTTGATGTTAGAACTGTTCTTAGCTGCAAATCAGCGTTGACAGCAGATAGAGTGTTTTGATCGGAGCGAGACGAACGAATATCAGTTAATTATAACTTGCCTTGGGGTATTTGTCAAAGTATTTGCTTCTCTTTCAACATCTTACGATGCGAGTAAGAGGACCGAAGACTAGTTTATTATGACTTGCCTTGGGTACTTGTCAAAATATTTCTTTCTCTTTCATCATAACACTCTATTATCATAATCACAAGTAGTTTAATGACTTTGCTTGACTTAGGCAGAATTATGACAGATTTTTCCAAAAGTCTGAAAGAACCGGTTAGGACACTCTGGAAGACGGGTGACATTAAATTTGTTAAACGCACTCGGCACTCATTACATATTGCGCGAAAAGTCAATTTAAACAGAAAAATTGTTATGCCACCGCCTTCGTGATCAGGTCATAACATAATATGACTCAGACTCATAAGTGCCGTTAACCTTGTCACAGCCTTGAGTTTCTCAGCGATTAAAGCCGGATGCCAATGCGTCAATAACAGAGTCAAAATTTTATTCAATCCGGCAGTGCTCCGGAGTTATTTACACATCTGGTGTGTACGGTAGATTTTAGGCAATTTCTCGAGTTGCAGCCAGAACAAGGCAATTCTGAGGGCGAAAATAAGTTAAATTTAACTGATCTTAAATATTTAAAAATTTTCGAAATATGAATGTTGTACAGACTTTCCACTTAAATTCGTCTCTCTCATCTCTCCCAATAAAAATCCTTCACTAATCTCTATTACGACATAACTTTTCAAGAGGAAATCAACTCTATGGTTTTCACTCGACAGAAAGAACGCCGTGGGAGACAAGGCTGAAACTTTGTGGAGGTCACGCAGATCGCCATTTCATTAGATACGCGGGAACGCACCACTTCTGAAGATTTTACATAGAGTTTACAGCCTTGGTGAGAGAGCCGAGTGAGAGCAAATTGTCAATTAAAGAAAGAAAATTTTGAAAAAAAAATCAGATTTGTCTATCACTGGAGTGCTTTTTTGGAAAGTGGAAAACAAGCATTGTGCTTACCGAAAAAGTACTCCGTGTGAGAGACAAAATTGATTTTTTTCAATTTTTCCTTTGTTTACTTGACAGTTTTCTCTCTTACGGAGTGTTTTTTTGTTGAGTGGAAATCAAGCATTATGACGGGAGAAGTGTATTTAAGAGGAAATTGAATTTGAATCACCTGTCATTTTGACATTATCTTCAAGGAAAGTTAGATTTAACTGAGCCAAAATCTCTCTCCGTTAACTTTGTATCGTTGCAGGTCGCCATCGATAGTCTGATTTAGAAGAACACATAAATTCAAAAAGTGCCCTTCTTAAACACTCTAACGTTTCACAGTGAGGAAATGATGGAACCTGTTTTGTTAAAGTTTGTAATGCCTCTCTGTCTACGATTTCACTTTTTTTTTGGTTGTCTTTATTCAAATGAATGCATTTCTAACAGACATTAAATATAATTTGCGGTATAATTTGTAACCTCCAAATATCGGTCTCTATTGAATTTCATATAAAATACCACAAATCACGGACACCATAACGCAAATCTCGATCCAATTAAAAAATTAAACTTAGTTAAAGAAATTCTTTAAATATCGATTAATTTTTGATTAATTGCGAAGCCAAATGTTCAATCTTCATAATAAAGTTAACCATTACTCCTGGATGTCAAACGATTTCAAGAAAACGACGTACAAAGTTAAAAATTGTCACAATACCACACATCATGGTCAGGGTCCTTATGTTGTCCTACATTTGTAATCATCTTGTTAGAATCTTTACTTTTTACTTATACTTTTGAGAAGAGATTTTTCAATTTCAATTTAAACCGTCCAATTGACTGCAGTTTTGTTTAAAATGATTTCACATCGCACATCATTCTTTTTTTTAGATAAATAGTATTTTTCGTACCATGACAGGAAATGACGAAAAACTTTTGTGCATACGACAACTGAAATACGACATATTTTCCCATGATTTTTCATTAAGAAATGTCAGTTTTTCCCGAACTATATATGGTGCAGGAATAGTTATTTATTTACGTATCTGTTGTGGACGGTATATTTTAGGCAATTTCGAGGATTTTAGCCCGAACGAAGTGAGGGCGACAAGCGAAAGTGCCTAAAATAAACCGTCCACAACAGATGCGTATACAACTTTTCATGCTGAGGGCCTAAGTTACGAGAAAAATTCCGTAATTTATGCCAAGGCATGAAAAAAACTTCATTTCTTTACGATTTATGGTGCGGGAAAGGAATTACCGAATTACATGAATTTTTCCATGACTATACGATTGATTTTTAATATGGTGAATGTGAAGTTGTGTCTGTTTTCAAGTAAATTGATGTGTTTTGTCTATTTCAGTTGTCCGATGCACAAAACGTTGTCCGTACCTCGACAAGAAATGGATTTGATCAGCACACGTCAGCAAAAGCCAAAGTATTCAATTTTTTGTTTCGTTCAAGTGATCGTAACCCAAGTAGCATTTGATAACCGCGGTTGGAAAATTGACTAATTCGTTGCAAACTTTTTCGTTGTCCAACGGTTATGTAATGAATACGCTATGTTCACAATAACTTATTCGTTATATAACCGTTTCACAACTAATTCGTTATCATTAAATTTTTAACGAATTAGTTGTACTACCGTTATGAAACGAATAAGTGAATCGACAATTTTTGTCAAAAACTTATTCGGCAATTAACCGTTATACAACCAATAAATTGGAGATAAAGACGACCGTACACTGGTAGGCTGTAAGGCACTAAGTTTATCGACAGTACTGCCCTAATGGGTCTCTTCCAAGGCCGTTTAAAATGTCAATCGTCATCCACAGAGAAGCCAACACAACCTCACTTTGAATTTTTAACGAACAAAATTGTTTAAGTTGTCAAAATTCGTTTTTACCGTACGATGGAAGAAACCAATACCCTCCCTAGCAACCAAACTACAATTATTAAGGTGGTAGATACGTTTATGAATCACTGCTACTTTGTCCGCTCGTGTTGTTGTTGTTGTGTTTAAGCCATATTAAAAATCAGCGTTTCTCAAACTTATTTTCCCCCCTAAGTCGATTTTTTGAGAGAGTTTGGATGCTAGAGAGAGTATTGAAGAAACCTATTTGAAGGAAAAACAAGATATTTACTTCAAAAAAAAAATTTATGTTATAAAAAACAATCTCCCGCAAAATCAGCCACAAATAATTTTCAGAAAAAACAATCTACGAAATTAATTTGGATAAAAATCTCGGTCGAAATGGTCAAAATGATCCAAATCCAATATTTGTCATGTATTATATTGGTCATCCGATGCGGGTTCGGTTCGTTTTGTATGAATGCAGGCTATTCATCCCTACCCGTTTAGAGTAGCCAACGCACTGTGCTTTGGAGTAGCACATAATTCAGAATTCACTTGTGACAGGTCTCTTAAATTCGATTATGTAACAACACAGTGGAGCGATGTAAAAAAATTGATTCAAAAGTTTTTGTGTGACATGGCGCCAGAAAATTGCAGATTGTTTTTTTATGAATTTTTGCTCAAAATTTTATAAAAAAACAATCTCCTACAAAATCGGCCAGAAATAATTTTTGAAAAAAAAACTATTGTTTTTCTTCCAATTTAGGACAGAGTAGCCAAAAAGACGATTTCAAAAATTGTGCATTTGGGACTACTTGCAAAGACACTTTTTCCAGTGTTCGAGAGGGCATGTTTCCCTCTACCAATATCTCCATTCCGAAACTTTGACGGCCACTTCGTAGCGGAGATATCACACATTAGAAATGTTGTTTTCTTAGAGTTTTTAGCACTACAGTTGTGGAACCACATATTCCAGGGTGACAATCATTTTACTAAACGTCTTGAAATTTGTCCCCCTTCCAAATGTAGGTTAGAACGCCTGGAGCATCATCGGTCGATCTAGAGTCTAGCAGTTCTCAGAAACGGCTAATTATCTACTTAAATGCATCGCAATGACCTTAACAGTATCAACATAAGATTTTTTCATTGGTATTTTACAACAGACAATTTAAAATTAATTTAAAAATTATTAACCGGCATTTCGATGATTCCAAGACTAATTCGAATACTTGATCAGTTGAACAAAAATCCCTCAAAATACTAAAAGCATGACGCAGGTCATATCAATGGTATGACCTTAAGCGTTTCAAATTTGAAACAAATACCAACTCTAAAAAATGGCAATGGCCCGTTATGACTTCTAAAAATTGGCAAACTCGTTGAGTTTTGTGAAAATTTTACGTAGCCTAAGGGTTCTTACTGAAACAGGGTAATTTACAAATAATAACAATCGAAGAATGTATCTAGACAACTTTACCTGCGTACACGAAATTGTATGAAGAGTACAACCCCTTAGGTAAACTTTCTTAGATGTGTCGACATCTACTGCGTCTAGGGCGGCATTTTTTGTATTTAGCTGAAATGAGAAATGTTATGTAACTGACGACTTTTTACGACAGATATTTCTGAAGGTTTTTTCGAACACCGGTGCGATTAATTAAACTACTTTGAAGAATAATTTGTTTAAAAGAAAACACCATTTAAATTTTAGTTTAAAGGAGTCAAAGGCTTGATAATGGTCGTATATAGACCGAAACGTTGCCAATAAAAATATTTGGTGTGATTTAAATGGTGTTTTCTTTTAAACAAATTATTCTTCAAAGTGGTAACTGACGAGATTTGTACCCGAGACCTACTGCACACCCGACGAGAATCTTCACACTGAGCCATTGCGTTCTTAATATTTCAACAGAATTTATTTTGAATCGTTGTTACAGAAAACAAAAAAAAATTGTTAAGAATTAAAATACGTTATTAAATGCCTAACCGTCTTTAACAAATCGAAGGTAATCCCAAACGGACTAAAATTTTTAATCAGAAATTTTTATGCGTGATGTGAAGGACTTGCGTCACACTTTTTTCTTTCAAGTTGCTTTGGACTAGTGTTACTAGTTTCGTTTTGAATTCATTATTCATACGTCCGTACACATTTCTCCGAAATTGATTTCGTCTTAAATGCAATATTTGTAACAATTAACATTGGCGTAATTAGCTAATTACAATGAACTTGTTAATATGGTTTGTAAAAAAACTGAAATGTTTAAGTTTTCAACGTCACTGGTACCTTGACTTTCATTGAGTGTCGACCGAAATTTAACAATAAAACTTTGATTAGACATATTTCTGAACTGTCTCTAAGATGGCCAGCAAAGGAAACTTAACATGGATTCGCATTGGATTCATTTGCTTCATCGTTGTTATTGCAAACAATGTTGAGTCGACTTCTGCAATGCTGTTCTACAGAGACAAAGATTTTCAAAGTAAGATCTTACTGCAAAAATTGTGCAGTAACACAGCCCTGCTACTAGTTGCAGTGCTATGGCAGTAATCAATTGAACAGAGTTGCTGATATGAGTGACACACTTCATTTTTTCGTCCTCAGATTTTGCATTCCAAGCACCACTAGGATGGACAGATCGTTGCACAAATGTTCCGAACGAATTGAACGATCAAATTTCGTCGATTCGTTTCGATGACGGTGACAATTGCATTCGAGTGTGTGAGGATGCAGATTGTCGGGACATTGGATGGCCGTTCGGTGGGATTTGTTTTGTTATCCGTTCATCGGCTGCAAGTTTCTCAAGCTTCAATGACAAATTGTCTTCTTACAATCACTTGTGTTGATTATTATTCAATGAATGAAACAAGGGCTCATGAAGACGGTCACAAAAGCAAGTATATTTAAACGAAATAAAAATGTAATCTCTCTTAACGATTATTAGTAATAAAGGTTTAGGAACAGCTCAAATCAAGACAAATAAAAACTTTACCGATTTATATTTTGTTTTAGCAGCAAAAACAACAGACCCATTTTAGAAAAAATCAACGCATTCCAAGAACAGGCACGAGAACAATAGTACATTACTGCTATGACGCTGTATATAAGAGACGTATACGAGCGCTTGCGCGAGCCTTAGTACGTGTCTCATATACACAGCTTTATATCAGGAATCAGAACCTTATGCGATAAAAATCATTTATCTACCTAGGTGAAATAATAGCAGTGAAAAAGTGCTATTATTTCGCCGTCGGTAGATAAAATAGCGTATTCACCTCTGTCCAAATGTTTATTTAGACTCTTGGGGTTATACCATTCGCCTTCGGCTCATGCAATAACTCCCCAAGTGTCTAAATGAACATGTGGACAGAGGTGAATAATCTACTATTATCACATATGTTCGGATGTCAAAATTACTTAACTAGAAGTCTAATTCAAAAATTACACTTCCGGTCTATGTTGTTGTCTCGTTTTCGCTTATGTGATAAAATAGAGTACATACTTGTCACTATCAGTCTCGGTAAGCCTCGACTTCTTCGTGACAAGTGCCAGGAGCCATTTTGTTAGGAGATCAAAAATAGTACTAACGCTTTACACCGTTAACACTGTTTAAAAAACGAGCCATCAGAACAGTCGGAGCGTTTGCTGCGACTGAGCCCCGTACAAACCCGTATATCTATTGCGTACGTGACCCTAGTGCGTCTGTCACCCTACTTTGACCGTAAGCCTATGCGCCGGTTAAAGTAGTTAAAGTAAAATTATTATGTAATGTGTACATCTTAGAAATTGCGCATAGCGCAATTACGAAGCCCCGTACGACGTTCCTTTCAAATAAAACAAAACTTTCAAATAGCCCTAAAATTTTAATTTATTGAGTATAAATACACATAGGCCTAGTATCGGCCTCAGTCCGAGGATCCAAATTTATTTTTTTTTCAACTACATTCTATTCGGCCTTTGATTACCTTCCAAATGAAACAAAAAATACGAAAAACGTATGAAATTTGCTCGAGTTATATGTAAAATACACATAGGGCCCTAGTAGCGGCCTTAGTCCGAGGACCCAAATTTAATTTTTTTTCAACAACATTCTATTCGGCCTTTGATTACCTTCCAAATGAAACAAAAATTACGAAAAACGGATGAAATTTGCTCGAGTTATATGTAAAATACACATAGGGCCCTAGTAACGGCCTTAGTCCAAGGACCCAAATTTAATTTTTTTTTTCAACAACATTCTATTCGGTGTTCGATTATCTTTCAAATGAAACAAAAATTACGAAAAACGGATGAAATTTACTCGAGTTGTATGTAAAATACACATAGGGCCCTAGTAGCGGCCTTAGTCCGAGGACCCAAATTTAATTTTTTTTCAACAACATTCTATTCGGCCTTTGATTACCTTCCAAATGACACAAAAATTACGAAAAACGAATGAAATTTACTCGAGTTCAATGTAAAATACACATAGGGCCCTAATAGTGGCCTTAGTCCAAGGACCCAAATTTAATTTTTTTTCAACAACTTTCTATTCGGCGTTCGATTACCTTCCAAATGACACAAAAATTACGAAAAACGAATGAAATTTACTCGAGTTCTATGTAAAATACACATAGGGCCCTAGTAGTGGCCTTAGTCCAAGGACCCAAATTTAATTTTTTTTTCAACAACTTTCTATTCGGCGTTCGATTACCTTCCAAATGACACAAAAATTACGAAAAACGAATGAAATTTACTCGAGTTGTATGTAAAATACACATAGGGCCCTAGTAGCGGCCTTAGTCCGAGGACCCAAATTTAATTTTTTTCAACAACATTCTATTCGGCCTTTGATTACCTTCCAAATGAAACAAAAATTACGAAAAACGGATGAAATTTGCTCGAGTTATATGTAAAATACACATAGGGCCCTAGTAGCTTTTCACTTCTAAGGCCCTAACTCACGGTCCACTCACCCGATTTTAAAAAACTTTTTTTTTCCTGGATTGGTATTGACAATACCTATCATTTGCCGTGTCATTTACATTTACATCGTTTATTTTGCCATAAATATCACCAAAAGACCTTAAATCACTTAGGTGACCCTAACTCACGAAGGGCCGACCCGAATATGCCCATCTTCGAACTTAGCCTCACTATTTTGACTATCTTTCAGGGAAAAAAAAATTTTTGAAATCGGATTTGATTTACTCAAGATATCGACGTGACGAACAGACGGACAGACGGACCAAATTTTTATTGCGGATTCGTCATCTATGAACATAGGCAAACACTTTGCCCTTACCGTCTGCTTCGAATTCCATCAATTACACACGGCATCGTAATCCTATAAGCCCCTTCGTACTTCGTACGGGGCTAAAAATCATGAAATTCTGTCAAAGTTTACTTTAGATATTGGCAAAAAAGCACCACCTTCACTGTACGGCCGAGGAGCCAAATTTCATAAACTTGTTTTCCCTGCTTGGTAAGGTCTACACCTATATCTAATAACGCGAAAGTAGTCGCAAACAAAATCATCTATCAATAAAAACCATTGAAAGGTGAGTTTTTTTTATATGAAGCGAGGGGTCACGCATTTCTTCAAATTTAATACATTTAATCCAAAAAATACATTGGATTAAATGGATTTAAATTATAAAAATATTGAGTGTTTCCTGACTAATTTTGACGAAAAAACCGACAGAAAGTAAATTTTGTTAGGTCGAAATTTCATTTCGCGGCTGACTGTATAATGTATAAAAACGTCTTACAAATCGGTCATTTATACCGTTAGAAATCAGAAGAAAATTTCTAGCTGAAAAGGAAATGCTTAAAGTTTTGGAAAAGAAGCTGCCGATGACGAAAAGACTAGAAAGAATCCAGAACAATTTTGATGACCACGGACTCACCTATCTAGAAGCCACCTGTGTCAGGAATTCGAATTTAGTGGGAATGATCTGTCACGTAGACATTCGGAACTTTCCGGAAAATTTAACGATCTCGAAAACGCTGGAACCTGATGGAATCTGCTAAAAAAGGATCTGAAAGACAAACAATGGAAACATTTAGCAGAAACAAAGATAGCTGAGGCGTATGGGAGACCCCACAAATGGTACACAGGCGCGTCAAAAAGTAAGAATGGCAGGGTCGGAATCGGACTGTCAGACGGCCGGGGATTTGGAGAATGTGAACGACTATCTGAGAAATTTTAGATCTCTAGCGCAGAATTAGCAGCGATGCTAAAAGCATTGTTACATTCGGATGGAAAAAATTTAGAAAAAGTAGTTATCTTCACGGATTCTCTAAACGGCTGCAAGTGGATAGCAAACGGATTGGAGGACAACTACCTCGTACACCTCATTAGGAAAGTAATTGAAGACAGCAAATCAACGGATTACAACATTCAATGGATCCCGAGCCACGTAGGAATTTGGGGAAATGAATTAGCCGATGATTACGCCAACCGGGGGAGTCAATTGGAAGAAACGTCACATTTTAAAAACACCTTCGGAGACGCGAGATACGAAGTGAAAAGGAACATGATGTTTGAATGGCAAGAAAGGTAAAGTGCACTACGAGATCCAGAAAAAAGTCAGCCTAAAACCCTGGTTCAAGAATAGCAATTTGAGCGGCAAAGATATAAAAATCCTGACGAGATTGAGAACGGGACACGGCCTATGTGGTAGCAAAAAGAAACTATTCAAACTACGCGAGTCAGAGTTGTGTGAAGAATGCAACCTGAAAGAAGACCTGGAACATATCATATTGAAATGCACAAAATATCGGATGGTGAGAAGAGAATTTCCGGTGTTAGAACGATGTACTACGTTGACAGAACTATTGGAGTCAGTTGATTTGGTTCGATATCGCGCGATTGTAAAGTTTTATCAAGAAGCGGGGCTTGATTTCTAATGTGAGAAATTAACAGGAAAGAACTGGCTGAACATGGTTCAACTGAACCACGCCATAACTTATTGGAACAACAACAACAACAACAATCGGTCATTTTCTGACGAATTTAAAACTCGTTCCCAACGCGGAAATATTTTGAATGTTTTTATGCTTCTACTCCAATGATTCTTGTACCGCAGTTACGCGGCAATAACATAAAATGTCAAAACAACTGTCATTCTGTCATAAAAATATGACCAAAAAAAAACTGTACGCGGTAGTTTATCGTCGCGCTCAAAAATAATGTTTTTTAATTTCATTTTGAATTGAATTTTATCAATAAATTTTTATTAAATTGACCGTTGACGGAATACATTAAATAGACTGAAATTACAATTAGAATTCGTTCGATACAAAAATGCATAAGAAAACGTCGATTTGTGATTTGTTCGTTAAGCGCCAAATGGGAATTTTCACCAAAAGAGATTTTGACGACCTGAAGAATAAGGCATCCTTTCTCGCTGATAGACAAATTGTACGAAATCAACATATCAAGGTGTGTGTCTAGCAATTAATTTTTCCGATTTGATCATAAAACAATTCGGACGCGACACAAAGCTAAGTGGATGTTAAATTACAATCAACAGATCCAGAATACTTAATTCCATAGCATTAATGATACGAATCGAATTGTGGGAGACAGTTTTGCGGGAAAGTTAGTATTGTTTTTGACCATCAACTATCGACAATTGACACACGACAGACGCTCAATTTACCTCCGGAATGACCGTTGTTTTGTTTGTTCAAAAATTTAATTTGTTCGGATGAGTGTCAGCAATTGAGCGCCAAAATGATAATTTAAATTTAACTATTTTATCAAGTTTCCCGGTTTGACCTATCAAGGAATGATCGTATACTAAAAAGGGGATTTGCGTAATTTTCAAATCCATTTGGTGTTTCAATTTTTGTTCCACTTGGGCGTTTGAGTAAAGTTTTCTTATTTTTCCGCTTTCTTATTCCGCAGAATGTTCGAAACATAACAGCAAATGAGCGATCAAGCTACGTGATTGATAGTTCTGTGAATGGGTAAGTGACAAGGCTGAATTGGTCTAAATTCGAGCTGTTTGTTCTCTAATGAAATCTTTACAGCTTGGCTATAACATCTCATACGAATCGTTGTGTCAGTGTCATTGATACAGCCAACATGGAAAAAGTCAGGGAAATCAAACGAAACAAGCGCACAATTTGGACGGTTGCAATACATCCCTATGATTCGAGCTTAATAGCTACGGGCAGTTTGGATGGAAACGTGTCGATTTATAAGAATTTTGTGAGTTTCATTGGGTGTTTTAATTTGAAAAGATTTTTTTTGATTTCCATTTACTTCCTCGTCCAGAAATTGCACAGGAGTCACAACAATAACACATTTTTGCCGATCGGAACGATTACGTCGATCTCGTTTCATCCCACCTACGATATGGTTTGCTATGCTATACATCACAAGATTTTCTTATGGTTCTGGGAACAGGATGTAAAGCAGTCATTGAATGCGGATAAGAAGCTCAAAATCAAGTAAGAATTTGGTCGGCATTGTTTGTCGAATTCGAGGCTTAGGATCGTTTCAGTTAGCTTTCATGGCCTTGCCTTACTTTGTCTCGCAGGTACGCCAAATTTAATCCGGTGAATAAAATGCTAATAACGGGAATATTGCATGAGAACGGAGACAAAGTGGACTACAATATGGATCATCTGATTAACGACAATACTGCACAATCAGCAACGTACTTCCTGATTGAACTGTTCAATGTTTTCAATTTGATTTTGGACAATATCGAGTTCGTGGATTCCGTAAACATTGGCCAGTGCTGGAACGAAATTTTTACGAAAATTGTCCGGTTTGCGAATCTCGTGGAATTGCGTAAAGTCATTCAGCTGAAACAGAAAGGCGAATCTCGCATCAATTACGTAAGTGGAGACTAGGAGTGTCACTCATTGAAATATGGCAAAGCAATTTTTTGCTTTTTTCTATACAGCTGCAGGACTTTCGGGCATCGCTATTGATTTTCAAACGGAAACTCATCGCAATCGAACAAAGTATCGACAATTATGATGGGTTAATACGATCTCTCAATACAACCGATATTGACGCTGAACTATCAGCATTACGTAGCATTAGCAGTAGATATTACAGCGAAACTGTGTTGCTTAAAAACAGGTATGTGTTGGGCCCGCGTACTCTCTTATAGAGAGAAAATGTAAAATTTTCCCATTTTCCTTTGCAGAAGTGATATTGACCTAGACATTCTAGAAGACGTTTTTAGGAAAATTAATGACATTGTGATACTATACCAGCACGATCTTCAGTATTTCGATCAGGGAAGGTAAATATCAACCGTTTGACGCTGCTTCATCCGAAGTGATCGAGTTAACTAAATCGAAAATATTTTTTTGTCGAAATTTTCAGACTTTTTTCGGCCTTCTCGCGGTATCAGTGTAAGCTTCAAGTGTGGGACTTTGACCTGACAAATTATCCGGACTTGAAGCAAAGTAAGACCTGCAGAAATAAACCGCTTTCTCTGTTACAAATTTCAATCTCAAATCTCTGCGAATTTGAATTTCAGGTTGGCGAAATGCAATCACCTACTGTTCGCTGCACAACGATTCAACGGTGGACATATCACGGGATGGCAAAATTATCGTTTCATTCCGTGAACTGGCTAGCGGATGTTATTTAATTGGTTCGTTTACAATCCATATCCGTCCGTCCTTCTCGCCTTTCAAACGAATATTGAAATCAAAAATCCATTTTCTTTACAGCTGCCTTCAGCCTGGATAAAGCCAGTCTGGGCGAAGCGGTGTACACGCACAAAATCAACAAATTGGCCGCCATTATGTCGGTGTCGATGTCACCGTCAATGGAATACATACTGGTCGGCGTTCGATCGGATCGTGTCTATGGATATTTTTTACAAATCAGTCAAAAGCAAAAGGAAATGACAAAATTCGAGTTGTATGATACGGACAGCAGCGATTCGATCAGCTATTTGAAGTGGATGAGTCGACCGGGTGACGGCATTATTATCGGTTACAATTCCTTTTATTTGCGTTTTATCAGACACTTTTGATGGAATAAACAATTTTACGGTAGAAATTTTCTTCTGCTTTTTTTTTCTTTCTGGATGATCGATGGAGTTTCCACCATTGGAGAAGACTGAGCCCTGAAGCTGTCCTCAACTGACAAGAGCCTGTCGCAGACGAACGATTTGATTTAGAAAATTGTGAAGTCTAAGTGACTTAACAACGTAAAAATGTTATAATTTTCGCGCGCGGAAACTGTACACTTCTTAGAGAATAATTCTTGGAAATGTCGGTGGGTTTCAGGTGGAAATTTTTATCCCCCCTGATTATCTCGGGTAATAAGGGGTCGACTTCGTTCAAATTTTAGGGGATTGTAGTGCTAGACTAGGCCGATCACACAAGATATCAAATACGTCGAACCGTTGGTTGTACTGGCTTCAGTGACTGTATTGACAAAAATGTTTCTCTGACGAGTGACGCCTGCGCGCATCCGAGAACCTGACGGTTGAGGGTTCCGTTGGAAGGCAAAGACTCCCTACTTCCTAAAAGTATAAAAACTTGTACTGGAGGGGGTATCGGTGAATCTGGCACACGGTGCCAAAAGAACGCACTTTTAAACTACATAAAAGGTGAACTCGCACACGCAAGTTTATTGCTGCAAATGCTTTTTAGCCATGTCATCGACTTAATGACTCCTTTTACAAAATTTTGGTATCGAAAAATCGTGTGCGAGTTAATTTTTTACGAAGTTGAAAAATGAGTTATTTTAGCACCGTGTACCAAATTACTAGTATTACTAGTATGTAGTATTATGTAGTATTATTGCTATTTGCAGTTAACTGCGAATAGTCAATATTGATGCTATTCGCAGTCAACTGCCAATAGCCAATATTGATGCTATTCGCAGTCAACTGCCAATAGTCAATATTAATGCTATTCGCAGTTACTTATTTGAAAAATTGTAAATAACTAAAAATATCTTCTAAAATAAAAGTAGAGCAAGTTGGGAAGATTTTTGGTTTGTTACTTATATTAAAACAAAGAAAATTCGTTCAGTCAAAAAATATATTGCAAAATGCAACGAAAGAAACTCATTATCCATTGTATAATCTTTGGAGACTGTTGGTCACATGTACGAACTGTAAAACTAGGGATTGATCATCCTTTTTACCAACTAAATCATTACGGATTGTTGAACCCTTTGACAAACTGTGACATTACAAAGTGCTGCTTCCTATAACAAACGGTAACATTACAGATTGTCGCTCTCTTTTGCAAACTGTAACATTAGAGACTGTCGCTCCACTTTATAAACTGTAACACAGAGTGTTGATCCCTTTTACAAACTATGACATAACAGAGCGTTGTTCCCTATAACAAACGATAGCATTACAGAGTGTATATCCCTTTTACAAACTGTGAAATTACACACTGTTGATCCATTTTACAAACTGAAACATTACAGAGTGTTGACCTCTTTCGCAAGCTGTGACATTACAAAGTGTTGTTCCCTATAACAAACGATAGCATTACAGAGTGTATATCCCTTTTACAAACTGTAAAATTACAGTGCAGATACCTTTTACAAACTTTGACATAACATAGTGTTACTCCTATTTACAAACTGTAACATTACAGAGTGATACTCCCTTTTATAAACTGTAACATTACAGACTGTCGCTACCTTTTACAAACTGTAACATTACAAAGTGCAGATACCTTTTACAAACTTTGACATAACAGAGTGTTACTCCTATTTACAAACTGTAACATTGCACACTGTTGATCCCTTTTACAAACTGTGACAGTACATACTGTCACTCCCTTTTACGAACTGTATTATTACAGAGTGTTGATCCCTTTTACAAACTGTAACATTACACACTGTTGACAATCTGTGACATTACAGATTTTTGCTGCCTATTACAAACTGCGATCGTACAGACTCTTGCGCCCCTTTACAAAACTTGAATCACAAATTCTAAAAACAGTATCAATATTGACTATTGGCGGTCAACTGCGAATAGTATCAATATTGACTATTGCCAGTTTACTGCGAATAGCATGTGCCTTTATTTATTGATCTAGCACAAGCCTTTTCACTTCTTATTTTCGGTCTTTTCTGGTTCTTCCTTTTGACTATCCACCGCTGCACTATCACCACTATCTGAACTGGACAATTCGTCGTTTGCGCTGGAACTCGATGAACTGCTGTCCGATTTATCAGAATTATCAAATTTATCAGAGTCGTCGGTATCGTTTAACAATTTCATGATCGCCTTTCCGGTAATTTTCCTCGGCAAAATCGAATGCGGGAACTCCAATTTGTTGTCGGATTGAACGTAATCGGCAACATTTTTGTACTCTAACGTTTTATTTTTATCGATGCTCTCTTTGGCCAAGGTCTTGATTAACATTTCCAGGGGTCGTTCTTGTCCTTATTTCCTTATTTTTCCTACTTTTCGAGAATTGTCCTTATTATGTCCTTACTGTACTAATTGTCCTTATTTTCTGTTTGAATTTTTATGATTTTTTTTTGTTCACAGAACAGAATCAAAAAATAGATAAAAGTATGAGTAGCTCTAAATAATTTTATTTTCTTTAATTTTCCAACGCAACATCTGTATGGAAAAATCAAAATGTGATTTAAAAAAAAATTTAGGCACCCTATAACTGAAACAAAAAATTGTAAAGAAAAAATCAAGCTAAACGCAAACACCATAATAGGTAGCGCTCACTAGCTGCATTTTGGTGCATTTTGGTATAAAAACGTGAATTTTTTACGATTGATAAATATGCATTTGGGGATTCCAAAACGATTAGGAGACTTTGAAAAAGCTGAGGGTCCCAGCATAGCATTATAAGTAATCTTGTGCTGTTTGAAACGTTTATGGATTTTTTAGAGTCTGTCAAAGTTCACCGAAGGAGGAAAATTTACAGATTTTAGCAGATTTCGGAAACTTAACATTTTTTTAAAAATCGAAAAACTGGTTTTATTTTGTTTTTAGATCATGCCTAGCATTCCCAGTACTAGTCTCATTAAATTTACGAAAAAAAAATTCGCCGAAAAAAATTCGCCATGCAAAAGGGATCAAATTTTCGATGAAAACTGAAACTAGTTACCACTGCTGCGGAACATCCAAAAACTTTTTCATCGTTAAAAGTTTGGAAACTGAACGTGCAACGATAATAGCGAAGAAAAAAAACTTTTTTGAATCAATTTTAAAAATTACTTAAGTTTCACCTCAGTTTTAAAATATCATTTTTAAGAAAATTCGGAAAAACTACGGGAAAATCGGAAAATTCGTGAAATTTTTTTGCACTAAAAAAAACTTTGAACCCTTAGCTTTCGTTTGAGACCAATATCACCTGCGTAGCTTCGATTCCCGCTACATTGAAATTCATCAAAGTTACCTCTGCATCGAAAACTTCAACCGGATGTAGATGGCGCTAGAGGTCACTTTTTCAAAGTCTCCTAATTCTTTTTGATTCCCCAAATGTATATTTATCAATGGTAGAAAATTCACGCTTTTATACCAAAATGTACCAAAAAATGTATTTTGCTCAACTAGTGAGCCCTACTAACGGTCAGCAAATAAAATACTTCTTTCAAGCGAAATTGCTCTTATTTTCAGTTCAAAATTGTCCTTGGAATGTCCTCATTTTTGCATTTAAATTGTCCTTATTTCCTTATAAGGACGAATCGAATTTCAGTACGAGCCCTGCATTTCCTAAAACGGCAGCGGTAGTGACAAACTTTGTTAAGTGTTGTGGCTTCAAGGAGATCAAATTTAAAACAGGAAAGACTGGTAATGAAGAATTAAGAAAGTTTTGTTATTCTCCTTGTACAGCACAATCAGTTTTGAAAAATGTAGGCCTTACTTTCGTAGTACTAAAAACATTTTTTGACCGGACTAACTTGTTTTGAATTTAAGGAACCACTACATACTTGTTTAAGACTTAGTGCCTGCTGAATTCCACTGTAGAATTCCACTTACCGTGGCTTTTGACACAAGATGAAGGGTTTCGAGTTTGATCAGCGGTACACTAAGAAAGAGAACATTTTCAACAGACTTCAACCGAATTGATTCTGTTTATGTTTTGTACTTTTCATTATTATTCGAACTCTGGCTGACGGTTCCGCCTTAGGTTACTCAACAGATTCCGTCAAGTTTGGATTAACAGATTTTGTTTGTGACTCTCATAAGACTACAGACAAACGATAAACAATCGCATTTAAATTAACTTTTTGGCGGTTTTCTTCTTCTTTGTTTCGGGCAATGCCCCAACACAATATTATAAAAAGTGAATGAATTTTTAATAATAGCGTAACTTCGTCGAAGGCGAAAATTTTTAGCCCCGTACGAAGTACGAAGGGGCTTATAGGATTACGATGCCGTGTGTAATTGATGGAATTCGAAGCAGACGGTGAGGGCAAAGTGTTTGCCTATGTTCATAGATGACGAATCCGCAATAAAAATTTGGGCCGTCTGTCCGTCTGTCCGTCACGTCGATATCTTGAGTAAATCAAATCCGATTTAAAAAAAAAAAAAATTCCTTGAAAGATAGTCAAAATAGTGAGGCTAAGTTCGAAGATGGGCATATTCGGGTCGGCCCTTCGTGAGTTAGGGCCACCTAAGTGATTTAAGGTCTTTTGGTGATATTTATGGCAAAATAAATGATGGAAATGTAAATGACACGGCAAATGATAGGTATTGTCAATACCAATCCAGGAAAAAAAAGTTTTTAAAAATTGGGTGAGTGGACCGTGAGTTAGGGCCTTAGAAGTGAAAAGCTACTAGGGCCCTATGTGTATTTTACATAGAACTCGAGTAAATTTCATTCGTTTTTCGTAATTTTTGTGTCATTTGGAAGGTAATCGAAAGCCGAATAGAATGTTGTTGAAAAAAAAATTAAATTTGGGTCCTCGGACTAAGGCCGCTACTAGGGCCCTATGCGTATTTTACATACAACTCGAGTAAATTTCATCCGTTTTTCGTAATTTTTGCTTCATTTGAAAGATAATCGAACACCGAATAGAATGTTGTTGAAAAAAAAAAAAATTGGGTCCTCGGACTAAGGCCGCTACTAGGGCCCTATGCGTATTTTATATACAACTCAAGTAAATTTCATCCGTTTTTCGTAATTTTTGCTTCATTTGAAAGATAATCGAACACCGAATAGAATGTTGTTGAAAAAAAAAAAAAATTTGGGTCCTTGGACTAAGGCCGCTACTAGGTCCCTATGTGTATTTTACATATAACTCGAGTAAATTTCATCCGTTTTTCGTAATTTTTGTTTCATTTGAAAGATAATCGAACACCGAATAGAATGTTGTTGAAAAAAAAAAAAATTTGGATCCTCGGACTGAGGCCGATACTAGGCCCTATGTGTATTTATACTCAATAAATTAAAATTTTAGGGCTATTTGAAATTTTTGTTTTATTTGAGAGGAACGTCGTACGGGGCTTCGTAATTGCGCTATGCGCAATTTCTAAGATATACACATTACATAATAATTTTACTTTAACTACTTTAACCGGCGCATAGGCTTACGGTCAAAGTAGGGTGACAGACGCACTAGGGTCACGTACGCAATAGATATACGGGTTTGTACGGGGCTCAGTCGCAGCAAACGCTCCGACTGTTCTGATGGCTCGTTTAATTTCCACTTGCATGGAGTTTCTTTATGCTGAAAACAAACGAGGCATTCAAAACATGTTTTGGTTCTTGTTTTCATGACGAAATTGTCGCAACTGTCAAATAAAGTTAGAAATTTCTCTATCGAAAATTACGATTGCTGCATTTGTCAATGAAAACTAGGACCAAAACACGTTTTCAATGTCTCGTTTGTTTTCAGCATTACTCGTGCCGATTATTTTCTTGGCCCACAGTTTTCGTTTTTACAGCGCTTAAAAGGTGGAGGTGGAATTAAATCTTGCCTACCTCTTGAATGAATGAAACTCTAGTGAATCTAGTCATTGCATTAGAACTTTTTGTTCGATTTGAAAACACAGAGAGATATTAAAATGGAGAAGGAATTAATTTGTGCAAATCAGGATTTAAAATATGAATTGTATTGGGCAAAGAATATGAAATGGGCGAACCACTGGGCAGTTATCGTGACAATTTATGTTCCCCTAATAATTGCGTCCTTCAACTTTTTTTCGGTAATATTCTCTGGCCATTTTCTAACTTAGTTACCTGATAACCATTTTATAATTATTTAGCCATCACAATTGAAGTACATCGCTTCGAATCCATTTCAAATGTATTACTTATTTTTCACCGCGATCATAGGTAAGAGATGCATACACACACAGTGAATTAAATTTTGATTAATGTGCATTCACTTAGTTAAATATACTGACTCAATGCATATTGCAATAGGTTCGAAAACAGCAATATTCATAATGTCGATCATTCTCTAAGTTTTTAGCCCCGTACGAAGTACGAAGGGGCTTATAGGATTACGATGCCGTGTGTAATTGATGGAATTCGAAGCAGACGGTAAGGGCAAAGTGTTTGCCTATGTTCATAGATGACGAATCCGCAATAAAAATTTGGGCCGTCTGTCCGTCTGTCCGTCTGTCCGTCTGTCTGTCACGTCGATATCTTGAGTAAATCAAATCCGATTTCAAAAAAAAAAAATTTCCCTGAAAGATAGTCAAAATAGTGAGGCTAAGTTCGAAGATGGGCATATTCGGTCGGCCCTTCGTGAGTTAGGGCCACCTAAGTGATTTAAGGTCTTTTGGTGATATTTATGGCAAAATAAACGATGGAAATGTAAATGACACGGCAAATGATAGGTATTGTCAATACCAATCCAGGAAAAAAAAGTTTTTTAAAATCGGGTGAGTGGACCGTGAGTTAGGGCCTTAGAAGTGAAAAGCTACTAGGGCCCTGTGTGTATTTTACATAGAACTCAAGTAAATTTCATTCGTTTTTCGTAATTTTTGTGTCATTTGGAAGGTAATCAAAAGCCGAATAGAATGTTGTTGAAAAAAAATTAAATTTGGGTCCTTGGACTAAGGCCGCTACTAGGGCCCTAAGTGTATTTTACATATAACTCGAGCAAATTTCATCCGTTTTTCGTAATTTTTGTTTCATTTGGAAGGTAATCGAACGCCGAATAGAAAGTTGTTGAAAAAAAATTAAATTTGGGTCCTTGGACTAAGGCCACTACTAGGGCCCTATGTGTATTTTACATTGAACTCGAGTAAATTTCATTCGTTTTTCGTAATTTTTGTGTCATTTGGAAGGTAATCAAAGGCCGAATAGAATGTTGTTGAAAAAAAATTAAATTTGGGTCCTCGGACTAAGGCCGCTACTAGGGCCCTATGCGTATTTTACATACAACTCGAGGAAATTTCATCCGTTTTTCGTAATTTTTGTTTCATTTGAAAGATAATCGAACACCGAATAAAATGTTGTTGAAAAAAAAATTAAATTTGGGTCCTTGGACTAAGGCCGCTACTAGGGCCCTATGTGTATTTTACATATAACTCGAGCAAATTTCATCCGTTTTTCGTAATTTTTGTTTCATTTGGAAGGTAATCAAAGGCCAAATAGAATGTTGTTGAAAAAAAATTAAATTTGGGTCCTCGGACTAAGGCCGCTACTAGGGCCCTATGTGTATTTTACATATAACTCGAGCAAATTTCATCCGTTTTTCGTATTTTTTGTTTCATTTGGAAGGCCGAATAGAATATAGTTGAAAAAAAAAATTGGATCCTCGGACTGAGGCCGATACTAGGCCCTATGTGTATTAGGGTGGAGCGGGAAAAAAATTTCGATTTTTTATCCAATTTCGACATCGTGATCCAGAATCAGTAACTCCCACTGATCATTTTTCCGAAAAAAGATTTTTTTAATTTTATGATTTAGGGGTGCCGCCGATGGTATTTTTGAGTAGAGTGTAAGGGATTTTTCAAACATTTATAGCGTAGAAACCTTTTCCGATGGGTTCAATGATCTTGGTCATAAAATGTCTAGAAAAGTCCAAAATTTATTTAAGTATAACATTAAATTTGAAAACAATCAATTTTGTGGACTTACGGCACTTCAAAGTTAAAGCTCTGTTCCCAACGAAAAATTCATCAACTTTGAAGTGAAATCTCGGTATGAAGTTGCATTATGACATAAATCAAATTAAGCGTTATTTAACTTGTAATTTAATGAGGAATTCAAAACAAAAGAAATATTTGAAAAAAATTACAAATTGTAGATGTTATTGACAAAGGGTGACGTTCATGCAAAACGTTCAAGAACATCTACATTTTGCAATTTTTTTCAAATATTTCTTTTGTTTTGAATTCCTCATTAAATTACAAGTTAAATAACGCTTAATTTGATTTATGTCATAATGCAACTTCATACCGAGATTTCACTTCAAAGTTGATGAATTTTTCGTTGGGAACAGAGCTTTAACTTTGAAGTGCCGTAAGTCCACAAAATTGATTGTTTTCAAATTTAATGTTATACTTAAATAAATTTTGGACTTTTCTAGACATTTTATGACCAAGATCATTGAACCCATCGGAAAAGGTTTCTACGCTATAAATGTTTGAAAAATCCCTTACACTCTACTCAAAAATACCATCGGCGGCACCCCTAAATCATAAAATTAAAAAAATCTTTTTTCGGAAAAATGATCAGTGGGAGTTACTGATTCTGGATCACGATGTCGAAATTGGATAAAAAATCGAAATTTTTTTCCCGCTCCACCCTAATGTGTATTTATACTCAATAAGTTAAAATTTTAGGGCTATTTGAAATTTTTGTTTTATTTGAAAGGAACGTCGTACGGGGCTTCGTAATTGCGCTATGCGCAATTTCTAAGATGTACACATTACATAATAATTTTACTTTACCTACTTTAACCGGCGCATAGGCTTACGGTCAAAGTAGGGTGACAGACGCACTAAGGTCACGTACGCAATAGATATACGGTTTTGTACGGGGCTCAGTCGCAGCAAACGCTCCGACTGTTCTGATGGCTCGTTTTTTTATTCAAACAATATTTACATACAATATAAAATGAGTGTTAAAAATCAGAACTGGGTAAGAGTAAATTTTTTTTAATATCCCTAGATGTCAATAAATCGATTTGAAAGATTTTAAAAAATTCATCATTGACAATTTCACGTTTTAGTAGAAAATATGTGTTGGTCCGTAAACTCGAAAATTTTCACCAACACGGATCCTTTATCTAATAATCATTTGATTTCGTTTCCAGTCTTTATTCTGGTGTTAGGGGCTGTTCACATATGACGTCACGCGTCCAGGGGGGAGGGGGGTTTCTAAAAATATGATGGTGAAAGACGGGGGAGAGGGGGGGTGTCAAGAGCGAGTGTGACGTCACGTCGTGTGCCAAGTTAGACATATAAAAGTTACGAAAAATTCAAAAAAAAATACGCTCGTACCAACGACTCGGATATTTTGATTGACTTGATTGGCATCATTGACATCGATAAATAATGATCGATGTAAAAATGACATGTAACTAATGTCAAGTGTCTAAAGAATACTTTAAACCAAATTAAGATTATATGCGCGGAACATGGGAAAATGTTAGGGATTCTAATAAAAAACTTTTGTTTGTAAATATTATTCTTGTTTCACTATTTCTTCCTGTGGAGGAGGGGGGGGTATCTAAAATGTGACGTAGTATTTAAGGGAGGTAGGTTGAACGTGATGCAACGTGACAAGGGGGAGGGGGGGTGTCAAAAAAGATGAAAAAAGCGTGACGTCATATGTGAACAGCCCCTTAGTGGAAGCATATAGAGAGGAAATCAGGAAATTTAAATATTATTTTTGTGCCACTTACTTCATATATGATGTCATCACAGTTTGGTCAATTGTGGCATACGCAGATGTGTTCATGGATGTGCTGTATATCAACAGGTAATGACTGGCACCATTTCCCATTTAAAATCCGATTTGCCCTATTTGAACCGTTTATTTTTTGCATCATAAAAGGGCGACGGTGGTTTTTGAGCATCGAAATATTTTATTCAAAACTGGAAATTCGAAGTAACAGAACAAAGTCTATGGGAACAGTAGTATGATGAGCTGTACATTTGTCGTCTCTGTTCGATGCATCAGCAACACCAAAGAATAAAGTATCATGAATGTATTTGATGAGGCAGTTGCAACGCTTCGCTTACGAAACTGTATGACATAAAAACCTATTTTTTTACAGTGAATCTAGTTCCAAAATTAAAAGTTGATTAACAGCGAAACTTCTTGGCGTTTTATTGTTATACTCAGGAAACGTCTAATAGTCCAGGGGCCACAGAACATCCTGTGACCATGAAAGGGGAGGAGTATCTGTTGGTCGTTTTCGGTGCACTGATTACGAAAAGTTCGGGTGCCAGGCTGAGTTCCTGGTCATTCTCGAGATATCAGTCAGTTTTTGGCCCAAATTCGGACGTTTTTCCGTCTTTGCTGTATCGACCCATGAAGATCAAATTTTAGACTAAAACGGTCTTTAGGAGAATTATAGGATATTAAATTCTGCATCTGAGCTCTTTGGACGAAAATTTTGTAGGAATTGAAGGAATGGTCGAAAAAATCGATCGAAAATGAGGTAAAAATCGTTAAAAATGAACAATTTTGCTCGAAAATCTAAGAAATGTGTATTTTTCAAAATTTTCAACAAAAAAAAGTGTTTAAAGAAAAGTGGGTCGACCCAATGGACAAAAAATATTGTTTAAGCCTGATCGTTGGATTCTTTGGTACCAAAGTGAAAGAGACCTCTAGTCGTTCTACATTCGCATCATTTACTTCTGATTAGCGGTAACAATAAGACTATGAAACAGAATAATAGACAACTCATACGAGCGGGAACAAGGAAATCAAGGAAAGTCAATAGCAAGTAGCAAGTAGCAAGTAATAATAATAATATAATTCAGACCAGCTATTTTTAACTTGCCCCGACCAAACAACATCATCACGATGGAAAACGATTTCATTTCATTTCATTTATTTATTTCAAATTATAACAAAAATTTGGTTTACATCATCAACGTAACTCTAGTATGTTTTGTAACAATTCAAAAGAGCTACTTTAATCAAGTATTAAAAAAACAAACAAAAAGTAAATCGAGATAAAGGGAAAATAGATCGCGCAAGAAGGTTTTGCGACGTCTCAAGTACAAAAGATAACAATTAATAGTTAAACGATTGTGGTATATGTTATAATAAAATTCATTGAACATCAGCTTGAATCGATAAGAGTAAAATAAAAGAGCAATTAATTCATTTGCAAAAATTTAAGTGATCAGTGAACAATACAAAACTGAACTGATTCGCTTAAAAAACGGTACACCCTGCGAAAATTGATTGTTTGACATCATCGTTTAAAAACCACTTTTCATACCTAGGACAGAAACTGTGAAAAATTGCTATAATTTTCTCGACCTACACGCTAAAAACTACTAGGGCCTAGTGTCCACCTCACTCTTAGGGATCTATCTTACGAACCACTCACCTGAATTTAACAGACTTTTTTCGCTGATCGGCAATGTCAATATCTTTCATTTGACGTGCCACACGCAGTTGTAAGCTTCTTATTTGAGTATTTAGAAAACCCACAAACACTTATGACGCCATAGCTCAAGTGGAGCCAGTCCTACCATGCCCATTTTCATTTTTATTCATTTCACACAAATTAAGGCGAATTGCGGCATAAGAAAGTCATTAATAATCTGTCTCTAAAACCAATTCCACCCAAAAAGGTGGTGGTGGTTGGGGCTTTTTCAAGGTCTGTTGTCTGTTAATCGCTTTCGAATCAGAGTGGCAAGCTGTATCACTAGTCCAAATTTCACAATTCTACTATGAACTAAAAATAGTGGCTATGGACCTCTACTATGTATGGAATACGTGCGAAAGTGGTTGTTTTTGTCACACGATGTAGTTATCAAACTATTTGATAACATTACATCTAGTGAGAAAAACAACTACTTTTCGCAACTTGTTGTATATTTTTATTTTGCAGCATACAGGACTTCGCGAGTGAAACTTAAAACGAACAATCTTTCTTTTCGACATTAATTAGCGAATTAGTTCTTGTTGTTGATTTCTTTAAAATCGACCTGAGAATACTGTTTCACGTCCTTGACACCATTAATTGAGTTTTTTTAAGAAATACTAAATTTACCATTATAATTTTTAAAATGAACATGGCATGGCACAGTACATACCGATACCACTGTATGGGTTGAGATTGCTGTAATTTGAATCGATACCGCTTGTGTAGTGAGACAGCTTGATTCCAAATTTGTTTTATTCTTTTAAATAGTTTACTGTTGTAGATGATTACAGGGAAAATTTATTTTTCTAAAAAAATCTCTACAAAATCTTTAAGAAAAAATCGTTTTAACTTGTCCTTTTTGTTTAAGAAATTGTAATTTTGGACATGAAATAAAAATAAATAGAAGGAAAAAAAATAAACGTTCGTTTCCATTTCATGTTTTGCACTCACATCCACTTGGCGGATTACCACATGATCTACCAAAAATGTTCTTCTTTTTATTAACTCGTACTTGCAGCAACAACGGTTGCTAGGAATCTCATGCCGTATGGCGAAATATATAGTGAAAAATGGAATCTCGCGCCGCGCGACATTCCTACTATAGAGTGGTAATTTTGCGCCCATACATTTTTTGATCTGCAGTACTTTTGAAAATGTGTTGTTGGAAGTCAGCGCGAACTATGAAATTCGGCGCGAATTCCATTTATGAGTTCGCACCCATTTCCAACTTTCAGTTCCTTTGAAAATGCTGTAAATCGAGTTCGCACCCTGTTCCAACTTTCAGTTTTTCCAAAAGTGCTCTAGATCGAGTTCGCACCCATTTCCAACTTTCAGTTTTTCCAAAAGTGCTCTAAATCGAGTTCGCACCCATTTCCAACTTTCAGTTTTTCCAAAAGTGCTCTAAATCGAGTTCGCACCCATTTCCAACTTTTATTTTGCCTAAAACCATCATAAATGGAATTCGCCCCGAATTATATAGTTCGCGCTGACTTACAATAACTCATTTTCTAAAGTACTGCAGATCAAAAAAATGTATGGGCGCGAAATTACCACTCTAGAGTAGTAATTTCGCACGGCGCGAGATTCCCCGACACCTTTAGGTTAGCATAGAAAAATTCAGAAAATTTTAAATAGTTATTTGAGCAGGGATCCCGTCTCCCCTCCCATGCATAAACATTTCGTGCTTCAATTACCGACTAACATAGTACAAGGCTTTGGTATTAGTCTAATTATTTAATTTAATTGTCAATCACAATCCACAAACTGTCCCAAATGAAACATTCAAAAATACCCAAAAGAAAACAAATTTTTATTTAAAAATCATCAAACATTATTCAACCACACTTCTACAGAAAGCGTTTCTACTTAAAAACAGAAAAAATAAATAGATAAACGAATCGTAAGAAGCGTCGAAATTGTAGTAGCTTCGAGAAAAATGTTCCCACTCATTTGTGTTTGTGTCCACTTTGGATATATAAACCGCGAAACGGCGAAAATTCTGTGTGTAATTTTTAAAATTCATTCAGTTCAGAAGTTGTTGGAGCGCACAACTCACATCATCATTAATTAATTTATAATATTTTTTTTTAAAAGCAAAGCAAAGCAAAAAAAAATCTACGACAAGACTTGCTGCCAATTTAGGATTAAAATAACTTGGAAACAGGTAATTATTACACGTTACATGAAATTTTTATGGGAGAATTTTAAACAACATAACTATCCAGTTGATATGATCTGATGTTCGTTTAACGTTTATATCTAAAATATAAAAAAAAACTTCTGTAAAATGTGAATCAAAATTGAAAATAACTCGATGTTGTTCCTTAATATGGAAGTAATTTGCACATTAGTTTAGTGAGATATGATATTTTGCTTAAATAATTCTCGAGAATGTGGACTGATGGAATCAGAAATGGTTGCTATTTTTGGTCAGTTACGAAAAAACATCGAGATGTATAAATGAATGGTGTGGCATCATTGAACGTTTAGTACATTAAAGATTTTCGGTTGGTTGGATTGGAATTGTTGGATAATTTGTTGTTTCTTTTCGGTTCCGAAAATATTTTCTATTGAAGAGACTAATACACAGATTTGACTCCGTTCAGTGTAAGAGGTACCATACGTTCCGAAATTTAGTGTTTTATTCGATTTTAGATCAAAATATTTATCCGACAAAAAAAAATTCTTTACATGAACCGGCAATTTGATGGATACAGTTTTCCTCTTATATTTCTACTTTAAATTGCTGAAAGTAATTGTAACAGTTTGTGTACATAGTGAATTTTGGCGAATATCCAAGTCTTAAAAACGATGCATTATATTTTGTTATGATCAAATGAAGTGAGAGGAAAGTTCCAGAGAATGTAAACTATTTATTTGTTGTGAGCGTCGATAATACCAGTAGACACCATGGAGTACCAATGAAACGTGTTGAAGAAACAAATTCATTTTTAATTGAAATTAAATTAAAGATTAAAAAAATATTTTTTTAAGGAAAATCACTTTCATCACAAATGTAATTTCTTTCGGAAGACTCAATCGGTTACGTAAATTTTTATCTAAATTTAGGACGCGCGTTTTTTACTAATCATACACGCAATTGACGGATTTATTTCGGTGGTGATGTTTTTTATCGCTTACATTTTTATCACAAACTCACCTCGTTTCTCACCTCATTTAAAAAAAAAATAATTCCAAACACACCGTCTTAGTCAATTTAATTTCTAAATAGGTCGAATGAAAGATGCATTTACAATTGATTTAAAGTCTGATGCGAATGGCATAAGTCGCCAATTTTAAGTATCATCTGCAGGATGAGCTCTCTTTCTATATTCCTAATCCAATTACATGTGTCCTAATTTTATGACATTGTAGGCCCTGCAATTAGAAACACGGTTAATGATTTACTGATTCAAAATCAGTTGTTTGAAACAACTTGTTTTCAATTTCTCTATTCGGTGTCCAAAAGTGAAGCGGGGTTTTTGAGAAAAATGTTGTAAACTCGGTGGCAAATGACATTATTTCGTCCTTAAATCAAACTTGAACTTGTCGACATATTCCACACACTTGGTTAAGGGACGATGTTCAGTCAGGATCTGTTATTGAGAATTGCATTTTTTTAATGGCCGAAAATTTCCTGAATCTTGCCGAAAAACGTTCTCTGTAAACTTCAGTAAATTCAAGTCTAGAGGAAGGTGGGATTACATAACGTCCAGTCAATACCTCGAATATATTGACAACGAAAAAACTACTTGGCTCTATGACTTGTGATAGTAGGTTCGTTCCTTTCTTACAATTTAAGAGTGAATTGAGTCATTGAGCTGGTCAAATAATTCTAAGTGAACAATTTCCAGCGACGCGATTTCGTTAGTCAATATCAGTTCCTGTGAAGTAAAGAATTTCACGTTTGAGAATTTTGTCGAAAGTGCACGTCGGTTTTAAGGGAGCAGATTTGTCAAAAAAATCAGCAAAAATAGAGGACGGTATTTATGAACGGTCCCTAATAGGCACTCTACTAAATCAAAAAATGAAAACTTCTTGAATTCTACACATCAATTTGTCCAGCAGTTTCTTTCAGTTTTTGTTTAAAAGTGTCTCTCAAAAGAAATCGTGGAGCTGAAGATTACATAGCTTCGACAAATACAATGGTGTGGTGGACGCATGCCGTCTGCTTTTTCTGCAAATATTTTGTTTTAGAGAAATTGTGTAAAATTTAAGAAAGCAAATCCTAACCAATGGAGGACCCTTCATCAAATTATCACATTAAAAAATAGAAATTTTATAAAAGAGACCCCGATTTCCACACAGATATCTCAACAAATAAAATGGCACCAGCAATTGGTATCGATCTTGGAACAACTTACTCGTGCGTTGGAGTCTGGCAGCACGGTAAAGTCGAAATAATAGCCAATGACCAAGGAAATCGTACTACACCGAGTTATGTGGCTTTCAATGATACCGAGAGATTAATCGGCGATGCAGCTAAAAATCAGGTTTGGGATAATTTTTTTTTCTTTGCATTCTTAACATTTGTGATCAGTGTATGTCTCTATGGAATCTCTCTTTCTGTTTATTTTATCGAAATATTTTTTATTTGAAAATAATTTGCCAAAAATCAATCGAATTTTTTACTCTGAATATTAATATGAAAATTGTTAATGTAAACAACACCTTTTTATTTACATAAAAAATAATTTAAATTCTATAAATATGTTGGGTCTAAATATAGACGATTGGTTGTTAAAATGAATACGTTCGAGAAGCGTTGAGATTTTTTTCCTCTTCTTTATACTGAATCATTTATCCATATATATAATGCAGCAGCAGCATACCTTCATTAACATTTAGACTATTTCGCTATACGGCCCACGCCACCGAAAAAGAATTATGTTCGAGAATTTTGTCGTGTGAAAATTTTTAATGAAAAAATATTTATTTTATTTTCCAATTTTATTAAAGAGGCATGAATCATCGGAAATTTTATTTTTAATAACCGAAGCGTCCCAACTACTAATTCAAGCATGAAACTTGATGGAAAAATCCATTGTTAATTTATTCTGAGATAGGCTCTGCTCACCCATCCACAAAATGTTTTCCTGACTGACTGGTTTTCTAATACCAACTAGTTTTTTTTCATAGAACCTTAGGCGCTAGTAATTTGCATCACCAAAATATCTGTCATCAGTTCAAAGATGAATTTGAAGACCTAAATTGAAAGACTCGATACACTCGAAAATCTTACCTTACCATTCTAAGTTTGAGTATTCCAATTCTTGGTTACTCGGCCCTCTAGGTCGCGACAGGCTCAACCGATTTCAAATCATTTGTATAAAGATTGTGCGGTACTTTGAAGGATATGATCGAAAAGTCCTTTCGCACGATGATACAGTTTTTCGGCAATATCTCCAATTTTCCGATTTTAAACAGATTTCCGTCTTTGTCATGCTTTTTGAATAATCTTTCAGGAAATGAAGAGTTTATGGTATTTATTGATGATTCACTCGACTTACATGCGATTAACTTCAATCATCATTCTTAACTTGAGTAGCGGAGTAGCTCAATTTTCTGTCCCTCAGAAAGTTCAGCTCACGACTCGCTCAACCGATCTGACTTTTTATCTCAATTGGCCAGAATTGGCCACCTGATGCATCACTCACCATTGAAGAGTGGTTAATTCCGTATGTGCGAAAAACCAATTCTCGGCCCCATTAGCTCTGAACTTTCATTACGACCGGCACCAAAAGGAGGTCCTTTTCGCATTTTGACCCACAGCAATCGTGTTATTATATTTGTTAATTTCCACCACCAGCCTAATATTTCCCACGAGCCCAAATTATGGAGAAAAAAAATCATTTTCAGGTTGCCATGAATCCAAAGAACACTGTCTTTGATGCGAAGCGTCTGATCGGTCGTCGTTTCGACGATCAAAAGATCCAAGAAGACATGAAGCATTGGCCATTCACCGTTATCAATGACTGTGGCAAGCCGAAGATTCAAGTCGAATTTAAGGGGGAGCTGAAGAAATTCGCTCCAGAGGAAATTAGTTCAATGGTTCTTACGAAGATGAGAGAAATTGCCGAAATCTACCTTGGCAGCAAAGTTACTGATGCTGTAATTACGGTTCCAGCTTATTTTAACGATTCACAGCGGCAAGCAACTAAAGATGCTGGATCGATTGCCGGAATAAATGTGTTGAGGATAATAAACGAACCTACAGCAGGTAATTTGTTTCCTTCGCAAAAATGTAACGACTTTCTTAATAAAATCGATACAATATACAGCTGCGCTGGCCTATGGATTGGATAAGAGTTTGAAGGGCGAGAAAAATGTTCTTATCTTCGATCTTGGGGGTGGGACGTTTGATGTATCCATTTTGACTATTGACGAGGGATCGCTTTTCGAAGTGAAATCGACGGCTGGCGATACTCACTTGGGTGGAGAAGATTTCGACAATCGATTGGTCAATCATTTCTCCGAGGAGTTTAAACGCAAGTACAAAAAAGATTTGCAAGGAAACCCCCGTGCATTGCGTCGTTTGAGAACTGCTTGCGAACGAGCGAAAAGAACTTTGTCGTCCAGTACTGAAGCGTCGCTGGAGATTGATGCGTTGCATGAGGGTGTCGACTTTTATGCAAAGATAACCCGAGCCAGATTTGAAGAAATGAATATGGATCTGTTCAGGTAAAAGGCATTTTGCTTTACTTTGCAACAAGACCGAAGAAAATTGACGTTTTACTCGCAGGTCCACACTTCAGCCGGTTGAACGTGCCTTGGCCGACGCCAAACTTGACAAAAGTGCAATTCACGAAGTGGTTCTAGTCGGTGGTTCCATTCGAATTCCGAAAATTCAGAAAATGTTACAGGACTTCTTCTGCGGCAAAGCACTGAATTTATCGATCAACCCTGACGAAGCGGTTGCCTATGGAGCTGCTGTACAGGCGGCCATTTTAACGGGTGAAGGAAGTTCTAAGATCCAAGATGTTCTCTTGGTCGACGTAACACCGTTGTCATTGGGCATCGAGACAGCTGGTGGTGTCATGACGAAAATTATTGAACGCAACGCCAGAATTCCATGCAAGCAACAGCAAACTTTTACCACATACAGCGATAACCAAAACGCAGTCACCATTCAAGTGTACGAGGGTGAACGTGCCATGACCAAAGATAACAATTCGCTGGGCACATTTAATTTGACAGGAATTCCACCAGCTCCTCGAGGCGTTCCGAAAATCGAAGTAACGTTCGATCTGAATGCAGATGGTATTTTGAATGTCTCGGCAAAAGATAATAGCAGTGGTCGGTCCGAGAAAATTACAATCACCAACGATAAGGGTCGTTTGTCCAAGGCCGACATTGATAGAATGCTGTCTGAAGCGGAAAAGTATCGCGAAGAAGATGAAAAGCAGCGTGAGAAAATTGCAGCCAGGAATTCGCTGGAAGGTTACATATTCGGATGCAAACAGGTAATTATTTCAGGACAAATATTGAAGAAAAAATCACACAAAAAACATCTGTTAATTCTCAGGCCGTTGAAGATGCAGCACCTGGAAAAATATCTGACACCGATAAGCAATTGGTAAAGGATAAGTGTGCTAGTGAGATGGCCTGGTTAGACTCGAATACACTCGCCGACAAAGAAGAGTTCGAACATCACTTGAAGGAGCTACAAAAGGTCTGCAGTCCGATTATGGCAAAAATGCATGGTCAGGGTGGTGACAGTCAAGGAGGGCAAGCTGGCGGAGCAAAGGGACCAACTGTTGAAGAAGTTGATTAAAAATCTTAAGCACATAATGTTAACAATATTGTTACAAAAAAAAGTGCTAAATAGCAAATCAATGCGATGATGAGTTTCATTTTGACAAAATTCCAACAAAATTTCCAACTTGGTTATAAGTAAAGTTTATGTGAAAGTTCCACAGTAGCCCTACTCACGTTAAAAAAATTTGGTTCAGATCCTTCGGAGGAATGTCGATTTCGTTTCTTTATCGAATCCTAAACAATTCTCTAGAACATCATAATTGACAAAAAATTGTTTCCGAGTCGCGCAACGCAATCGAAAATGCATGCGTTTCTCTGCGTTACCATGCGTTTCTATGCGTTTTCATGTAAACTTCAAATGCGTTGCGCGACTCGGAAACAATTTTTTGTCAATTTTGATGTTCTAGAGAATTGTTTAGGATTCGATGAAGAAACGAAATCGACATTCCTCCGAAAGATCTGAACCAATTTTTTTTAACGTGAGTAGGGCTATTCCACAGGCCTACAAAATTAGAGATTTTGTGAAGATATTAGAATTTCTGCATCAGCCCAATAATGACACCCACACAGATATCAGTTATATTTGACTTCTTCGACACTCAGATGTTATCTTCCAACGCGAGAAAATCATTTAAGAACAATGGACACGAATTGACATGATAAACTGATTGACGTACAACTTCAGAAGCTAATATTCGTTTGTAAATTTCGAAGAGACACCTCGCTACAAAAAAGTGATTTTTTAACAGTCTACCCCAAAATTTATGTCATGTTTGGTGTCGCTAAATAGCTTAAGCTTAGTGCTAAGCAACTAATTAAATTTTGTTAAAGACGACCTACACTGGAATGGTGTAAGGCACAAAGTTTATCGAGAGTAGTCAAAAAGACGATTTCAAAAATTGTGCATTTGGGACTACTTCCAAAGACACTTTTTCCAGTGTTCCCTCTACCAATATCACCATTCCGAAACTTTCACGACCACTTCGTAGCGGAGATATCACACAGAAATGTTGTTTTCTTAGAGTTTTTAGCGCTACAGTTGTTACATTAGTTGCTACATTTTACTAAACATCTTGAAATTTGTCTCCCTTCCAAATGTAAGTTAGAACGCCTGGAGCATCATCGGTCGATCTAGAGTCTAGAAGTACTCAGAAACGGCTAATTATCTACTTAAATGCATCGCAATGACCTTAATTTAAAATTTAAAATTACAATAACGCATTTTTCAACTACGTAAAAGGTGAACTCGCACACGATTTTTCGATACCAAAATTTTGTAAAAGGAGTCATTAAGTCGATGACATGACTAAAAAGCATTTGCAGCAATAAACTTGCATGTGCGAGTTCATCTTTCACGTAGTTTAAAAGTGCGTTCTTTTGGCACCGTGTGCCGGATTCCCCGATACCTGAGTGTATGAGTTACTATTGAAAATGAGAATATTTCATCAACTGACGGGATTAATCAGTTAATTTTTTCACTATCACAGAATCGTTGCTTGTGACGCCAGATGTAGTTGTTACAGATTTGAATGAGGTGGAACAAATAAAAGCATATCAAAATTATCTTTCATGAAAGTTTTGTTGTATTCTAATTTTGTATGGGAGAACACTAGGAAATTCCTAGGAGAACCATTGTAAGATTTCTGACCCATGTCATCTCGCACGTTAAAGTAATTGAAAAAAATAGTACATTTCGTACCTAGGACTAAAAGTCTTTTTTAGCGTGTGAGACGTTTCCAGACAGAGCCAAAGGCGAGGTCCAGAATCGAATAAGCTAAAAAAGACTTTCAGTCCGTGGTACGAATAGTATTTTTCATATTGGACGATTTTCGCGACCTCTTCGGAGAATTTTTTTTTTCAATGACCATGACAGCCCAACAAAAACTTTTCGGGAAAAAAGTTGTTCCACAATATTCTCAGAATTGAACGACGAGCCATAGCTCGATTGGATCGCCGTCTCCTTGAATCCCGACTGTTCGAAGTCTTGGCGAATTCACTCTTAATAACTTACGTAGCCGTATACAATATACTTCCGGTTTATTGCCTGCCCATGCGAAAGTTGAATATCATTGAGGAATTTGTTTGAAGTGGAATGGTCAACTTTCGCATGTAACAAGCCATAAAATAATTTTCTACTTTCATTCATTAACCATTATAAATGTTACCTCGTTCTTTTGTGAATACTTGGAATCCTTCAATGTAAGTTGAAATTAGAAAAAAAAAATGATTGGAACTCTCGTTTACATTTCCCATGTTACTAACCATTCATTCATAGGTAATTACCATACCATATTGCTAGCCTAGCCAAGGATGGTGTCATGACGAAGAAGAATCGAGATATAGAAATGCAAAGAAAAACACGTCCCAAAAACGTTGCTTATTCATAGTAGATTTATTGCATGATAAATTTTATTCGTTTTTCAATCATGAACAAGTATCTTACATTTTTCTTTTGAAATATTTTTTTTGAGAGTTTAAATAAATATCGTAACTAGGAAATGTTTTTTTTTCTTCCTTATTTCTTCCTTCATTTAAATTACAAAACAGAAAACTTAAAGAAAAAAAAAATTATTTCATCAACGAACGAAAAAACACCGTGTGTTGTGCTGTTGTAAAGGTGATATTTTCATGTCTTCAATCTGTTTTAACTATGATGAGCTTTTGCTGAGTTGGGAGGCTGTAACGGAAGTAGAGAAAAAAGAATCGAAATTAATTGATCCAACGGTCAAATTTCAGTTCGAATCGACTAAAAAAATGAAACGTTTCTTATACGTGTAAATGAGTGCGATAGATTTTATCATAATAAAAAAGATAACAAAATTCAGAGTTGAAAGTAGTAAGCGGGTCGCAGAACGTCGATGGTGGCAATTTAATTAGCCCGACGAGTAAATTTTTCGAAGAAACCTGAGTAATACTACGACAATTTGAAGAGTTCCACAAAAATCTCTCTATTTTGTCGCACATGAGTAAGTCCAGTTCGTACACTTAGTCTAATTTAAAATAAAATCAAACTAAAATTATCGATTCTGAGGATTTTTAGTGTATCATGATTCGAAAACTAGTATAGATTTACATAGCGAGCATTTGAACTGTTTTTATTACATTTGCAGTGTTTATTCAGTGTATAAGCTTAAAAGCTTGGCATAAGCTCGACTAACCGGTATAATCGCGCGTACAAGCTTAATTACACCGAATAAACACTGCAAATGTAATGAAAAACACTTCAAATGCTCACTATGTAGGTCCATACAACTTATCTTCGAATCATGATGCGCTGAAGATCCTCAGAATTGGTCATTTTAGTTTGATTTGACTTTAGTCCATTCAATTCAAGAACCGAAAAATTGTCATTTTTTTTGTAACATAATAGGACTTAGGAAGAATCTATTCGCAGGTCACTCTAGCGTAATAAAAACACGACTACATAAAAAAGGCGACGTAAAATTCACCCATCAGCTGATTAAGCAGAAGAATTTTCTGGTCGATAAACATCGTAGGCTAGGAAAACCCACTAGATGAATTAGTGGGACAAGTCAATGCAATGTTTGGAATTGAATTTTCGAAATACCGTGTAGATAGATAGGCCGAGAACAGTCGACTACGACGCTGTTAAACCTATACAATATTGTAACACCGCCCATTGCGAAACATTTTTGTTTTGGTATTTTTGTCTTCTTTTGCGCTAGGACTTGTGAGTCAGTTCCTCGTGGAGGAATCAAAGTTTTTTATTGAAGTGTCTGTCGGGGTCTGAACGACTGGCATTTTAACAAAAATAAATCTTATTGACACCAATTACGTGTATCTACTCTCGTTAGGGTCCGACCAACGCTTGAAAACAAAATTGCCTGAGCAAACATCATTCGTTTTATGTAGTGCTACAATATGTCAGCGAGTCTTAACCATGACTTAATGATATGTGTGTCTTGGTTTTACAATGGTCCCCGCTTTGTGTCAATCCGACAAAATGTCAACGAATCGTTATTTTATTGGGAATTACTCGTAAAGTACTTGTGCAAATACCAATAACTACGAAATAATTATTAGATTGTCACTTACTATGTTCCAAATGATCTAACTTTTTGTTGTACGGAAGTGACGAGCTGTGGTGAAGGCTCTTTTTATTATGTGATGAATTACTACCGGATGAATGAACACCGGTTGCATTGGTTTGCATTTCCTATTTAGTTGAAAATTCATTTCAGAAAAATTTACAGTTACCAACTAATGCTAACTTATCACAAAAAAAAGTTTTTTTTTCCTTTGGTTTACACACAAAATAAAAATCGTTTGAAGCTGAGACGCTTTACCAAACCAACCCAATAAAAAATAATTAATTTTATCTGCAAGCGGGTAGGTAAAGGTGCACTTTAAACCCGCTTCGATAACAGAAGAAAGTGTCTACCTCCTGCTGACAGATAAAACAAAGTACGCAACTGCCTCCGCATTTTTGTTTTGACACGTAAGGAAATGTGAGCCCGTAGACTACAAACTTCCTCTAGGACAAAACAGAAATTTCGAAAGTATTAATGTGGTCTACCATTAAAGTTAGTTTGTGTAAAGAGTAAAAATGTGCTTAATATTACACCGTCCAACTGTATTTTGATGTGTTAATATTTAGGTAAGTCATCTCAATTATTACAATTTTACAATTATTGTGCCATTACGATTAATTCAAAAACGGTCTTTTGTGGTATACGGAGAGATATGAATGTGACGAACGCCCTATGGTATGTCTATTAATTTTTTCGCTCGTATGTGAGAGGCACGGCAAGAAACTAAGCCCCACACATCACTTTAGAGTATAGAAAATTTGTGTTGAGCAAAGACAAAAAAAAATGTTGACTGGAAATAGAGGATCAATCTACTACTACAGTGGAGACTGAATTAAGCGAAAAAGAAGAGAAACATTCCATTTAAAATAAAATTCGAAAAATCATCTCAGAGGAACAAGAGATGACCTCTGGCTAGTACCCTTTTATATTGCAGATTTTATGGTAAAACTAATGAAGTAACGGATTGTGTATCGATAATATCGATTCGATATACTGAAAATACTTAGATCCAAAAGAAGAAAAGGTTTCAAGTTGATATGTTTGCCGTCTCTGTAAAGCTAAAAACAATGTTTGTGTCTCTTAAAAGCGGGAGAAGCAATTCATTGACATGAAAACTTACTGCAACTAGGAGAAAATGGTTTTCTCATGTCCTGGGCCACATTTTCTCGTCATTTGGCTTCTTGAATGAAAAGTTTTGTACGTATTCTGTTGTGGACCTTTGGTTTTAGGCACTTCCGCTTGTCACCCCCTCACTTCATTCTGGCTACAACTCACCAAAATTTACATTCCACAACATATACGTAAATAACAATATTTTGCTTGAATCCCACGCACACATAAAACATTATTTTCGCCCTAGTTGCGTGAATAGCTACTTCCAATTAATTTCAAAAGAATACAAGTTACTTCACTCATAGCTGTGGAAAAAGTGCACGGATATGACTCCATTGGGAATGGCTCATTATCTGTTATCGACAGCATCGACAAAAGTAAGCGGTGAAAGTTAAAGTGATCTTATAATCTAGCAAAATGTATGTTATAACCAATGAAGTAGAAGATTTTGAAGGATGGTGTTAAGACAAGTCACAGAATGATTATCTGGCGATACACAGTAACCGTTAGTAGAAGCACAAACAATCAATCGTTTTTGTTTGGAGCACAACCGGAAAGTCGAAACGACAGTGTTTGGTGAGGTAACAGAAATGATAATTATGGAAATTCTGCTTGTTTAAATAGTTTGAAATTAGACTTAGTGAAACGTTTAAGCGCCACACATGAGCAATTTTGTACTGATTGGATCGACATTTATGCGTCGTTTTCCTTTGTTAAGCTTGCTCACATCTGATTACAATAGAAAGCGCAGCATAATCGATCCCATCAACGCAAAATTGCTCGTTTGTTTTCTTAGCCGCGTGTAGTTAAGGCTTTATTCAGTCCGTTGAAGAAACGGCCAAATGACCAAATTGAGTTGCAACGTGAGCAGAATTGCCGCAACAAAACGCTTCAATTAAATGAGAAAAATTCCTGAATGTCGAGCTGTACGGTCATGACTGAGATTTGAGAACTTTGCCTCAATATTGAATTTCTATTGAAATTGAGAATGTTTTCCAGGCACAATGTTTAAGGAAATTGTTGGAAGGAATACTGCTTGACTATCTAGTGACGGAGCGATGGTATTTGTTAGTTAATTTGATTGGTATATCTACTGCTTCTGTACTAGCAATAAATTGGATCTGAAATTGATCAGACCATAAATTGCCAAAACGGAGAATGCTCTAAGTAAATGTTAGTGACTAACAACTACAGTTCCACTTTAAAGAAGCGTCAAAGCAACATGCACCACTTTAAACATCTAAAAATTGGAAAATATTATTATTTCGTTTAATACCTGCAGTTCCTTAATAGCTTCCATAATCTGCTTAACGTCTAATTCCTCTTTCCCATCTATCGACGAGTCGCGTCGCCGTCTCAGCAAATTCGACTGAGCCTGCGAACTGGGCGAACTACTTCGACTACTACTGTTCGACGATTTCATTTGTTTGATCACATTTGGCAGTTGATGTTTCGATTTCTTTATATGTGTTTCACTAACAAACTCAACGTCGTCACTATCTGAACTAATTTCTTCTACCGATTGAATCGACAATGCAGTCGCCACTGATTTACTGTCAATCGACGGCTTCAGAACATTTAATTGTGTGTGCGGTACGGCAGCGCTCGGTTTCGATATAACAAAATTGGTTTTCGAACTGGAACTGTGGGATGATTTCGATGATGCTGTTGACTTAATGATCGAATCCATGGGAGCGGGCTTCGAAAGTAAAACAGATGAAGCTTTCAGAACACTGGTCGCAGACCCTGAATTCGATCCACTATGTTTCTTCGATGTCCCATCTTTGTCCTTGCTCGCTTTTGGGGGATTCGTTGCGGTGGCACCACTTTTGGGTACACTTTTATTCAGCGTTTCAACGCTTTTAATGCGAATATTTGTGTCGGTGCCTGCTGCAGCTGTGCTGAGAATATCGTTGGTCGACAAATTGTCCAAATTAATAACTCGTGTAGTTGCACTACTCGATGGATCAGCAATAGTTTTCGGATTTTCATTTTTGGAATGACTGGTTGCTGGCGCAGCTGATGATATTATGCTGTTAATACTATGATCGGTGGCCTTCTTTGGTGGTGACAACATATCCGTGGGTAATGGTGGAGTTTTTGTTGGTAATTTAGTTGCGCTATGGTTGACAATATGTCCAGAGTTCGTCGACGAAGAGATCTTCACATTCGTTTGATCTTTCGTCGACGTTTTATTTGTGTGTTGAGTAATGGCAGGAGTGGTAGTTAGTACCTTAGATGGTTGGGACAAAGATTCTACGTTTGTGATAGTCACCTAGAAAGGTGTGAAAATTGATTGAATGAGTACATAGAGTTAAACTTATAGGACAAAAACGGCGTACGACAGATTGATCTGCGAGAGAAACGGAGGGATAGATATGGAACCGTTCATTAATTTCACAACTCACAGGAAGCGGATTCGGGATGGTGTGACAGATTGCTGTTTCCTATGCCTATCACATTTTAACGCTCAAGACATTTGGTTTGAAACGGGATTGGGTCTGATCAATTTTATGTTATGAAATCACTGAACGATCCCAGGATTAGGGCACGTTTAAAGATCGTCCTCGACAAAAAATAAAGTGCAAAGTAGTCTCGTATCAGTTCACACAAAGAAAGTCGTGTGCAAAGCGGGACAATAAATTTACCTGATTTTGAACACTGGCTAGTGGCTTGGCAGTCATCTTTTCGTTAACTCCAATGGCCGTTATAGTCAAATTACTGCCAAATGAAGGTGTCGGTGATGAGGTCGGCTTTGCTGCATCCGTACTGGAATTTGTGTCTTCCGTTTTCACTGCCTTCGGCGCGGGAATGACCGTCACAGACGTTTCTTTCAGATTTGGCACAATCGAATTGTTTGACGTTAGCAATGACTTCACTTCACTGAGTAAGGACGAATGTGAAGTAGCGACATTGCTATTTGCTGTTGAACTACTTAATGTGGTACTAGTCGCTTCACCAACCGATGTGCCCACATCCGGTATTGATTGTTGTGCAGAATTTTCACTGGATTTTTTACTTTCTTTTGGCTTCTTGACATGGTTCACTTGTCTGGAAGAGACGGGTTTTTTTTATGAGTCTGTGGATAGAATTTGCATTTCCCTTAGCACACCAACCTTTTATCAAATTCCTTTAGCAGTTCATCGATTTTCATCCAACCATCCGGCCAAATCTTAAGAACATATTCTCGAAGATAACGATTCACAAAATCTTCAACGCTCTCCCGGCGAGGTTTGATAACAGTATACGATTGCTTTCTCGAATTGATGACTTCACACAAGAGATTACTGAAAAATAATTGAAAAACATTCTGTTGAAGCACCACTGGCTCAACCATATTGCAAAGACCTACCGTGTTGCGTCTGTCCATAAAAACTTTTTCTTTGGATTTTTAATTGGTTGCTCCGGTTTACCTCCATTCACTGGCACAGTACTGGCTTTTAAATCATTCACCAGTTCGCACTCCTTTTCATAACTACTTAACAGATCCGGCATCATACTGCCCACAGCCATTTTAAGTTTTTTCACAATTTTATTGGTTTTCGCCTCCTCCTTCTGACTACGTATCTTTTTTGCCCGTATCATAATCGTTTGTTTCGTGCACGGAAGATACTTTTCCAAATAGTTGTACACTTGATTACGCACAGCACCGCCTTTCAGACGAGCAGCCGTATCGATTCTGTAAAAAATGAAACGACGAAACGGTTGCATAAGCCAGACATTCAAGCATAACGCAATTTTGTTTACTTACTCGAAAAGCAGATTCATGTTCGTTGAATCGAAGAAATTACTTTTTCCCGAACTGGACACCTTAGATGCTTCTGTGATTCTTTTGATATTTGCTAACAGCTCCGGCGGCAAGTTGTCCGGCAACTTGGTATCGCCGTTTTGAACACAATTCGAATCCTTTTTTTCGCCATCGCTGCCATCGTCTGACGAATCGGACGAATCTTCTGAACTACTCGTATCCTTGTTACTGTCCTCAGTCTGTTCCGACTTGTTGCCATTGTCAATCATATTTCGCATGCTATCCCGTTTAGCGCGCAACATATCTTTGACGGTGGTCGTTTTGACCACTTTTTTCGTATTATTATCCGAATCGTAAACGAGTCCATCGTCTTTCTTTTCCTTGACTTTCAGCTTCTTTTCCTTGTTTTTATGCTTGTCTTTCTCGGAAAGTTTTGGTTTCTTTTCGTTGGGACCGTTTTTTGTGGAATTTGGTTTCTTATTAGGTTCTTCATTGTCAGATGAACTACTCTCCGATGATGTTGACAGCGAACGCTAGCGGACGATTTACTCGATAAATAAACATTTTATTGCCAACATTGCACAATCAAACACTAACCTTTTTTGGCTTTGGCATACGGGCTGCATCGTCGGGCCGTTCATAATTCGGTAAATTTTTGAACTCCAACGCACCAGAATTAATGTAAAATCCTCCTCGATCGGTTTCAATTTCATCTGGGATCAATTCGTCGTACTACAAAAACAATAGAAATTACGAAGACATTGGGGAAGGAAACGAAACAACAATCGAATGGAAACACTGACCGCTTCACTGTTATCGATAAATTCATCATTCATATCGTAGCCAGCACCTTTGTCACATTCATTATTATTAGAGCCACGTTTCTTGCCAGAGTACGCGGTACCATATTTCCGTTCGAATTCCTTCGCTATTCGGTTAACGTCGTCATCATTCTCTTCAAATGGATCGGCGAAGCCATTCACTTTTTTGATGATTTTTTTCTGTTTCTTCTGTGAACGTAAAGTAAAAGGCATTAAGTTTGCAAGTAAAGAAACTGGAGGTTGCTCGAATATTTAAGGATCAATTATTCACGACTCGATGGATCGACTGATATAACTAAAATTTTTACAGTCAATTTTTTTATAAAAGAGACTTGTGCATTATCGCCAAATGTAACGGCTGTATGAGGAGTTGTGACTAACATTTTACAAATGGTAAGAGGTCTCTCTAAAAATTATTATCCCTTTTTAAGTGTGGATGAGTAATGATAGCTGTGGGTGACAGTTCCGCATTTTCCAAACATGGACACAAGGGCGGTGGGGTCTACAATTTTTTTTTAGTCAACTGAGATATGTACATTTAACGTCCAGAAACAACATTTGTGGCGCAAATTTAAAAATTGCTTTTGGCGCTAAAAGGCGGCACCGGTGAGTATTCCAACATTCTCATCTTCCAGATCTTTTCTCGTGCATAAATTCAAATTGCTTGACATTTTGAAAATTAACGGAAATTATGTTAAACTGAAAAGCTAAATAAATTCAAAATTTAATCTGTAGTGCGACATTCCAAACGCTCAGTGATATCATCTCATTTCGTTGTAAAATGTTGCATCATTAGTTTATGTACTATAAAGAAGGACATCAACATCAGACTGCAAGCATAGCATTCTAAACGTTGAACTGAGTAAATTCCGTCACTTCTAGTCTTATTCAAAGAGACGAGGAATAGATACATGGCGCATGCACATATATAATTTATGTATGGACTCCATACTAAACAAACTGCGTTTTTCGGAATATTAAAAAAAAACAATACTTGACAGTGGCGCAGAGGTACGGAGTTTCGAAAAATATGAATGAGATATATATTGGAGAGGACGTTGAGCGTAAAGAAAGTGTCAAACAATCGGACTCTCAGGGTTCTATAGGAGAGCCAGAACTAGTTATATTTAAGTGGTCTCGGGGTCAGCATTCAAAAATTGAAGAACGAAGAAATTAATCGAGAGAAAAACTCAGTTTAAACTTGTATGCGATTTCTCTCATTTTGACGTGGGACCCAAAATAATTGCGGCTTGTCAACTTTCGGCACCCTGGACTTTACTTAAATAGTCGTGGAATGCCTCCAAATAAAATTCTAAAAATCTAGAATTCAGTTTTGGATTTTTAGAAATTTATTTGGAGGCATTCCTCGACTATTTAAATAAAGTCCTGGGTGCCGAAAGTTGGCAAGCCGCAATTAATTTCAATGTGCTAGGCAGAAAACGCTCTCCTTGAACAACCCTAAGAGCAAGCCCTTAAAAACCTGCCTTAGTTAGACCGGGAGACGAGATGTAATTCGACTTATTGGCCCTTTGCAAGCTGCGAACTTCTAGGGCATTCTTCTCGGTATTGTTATAGGAAAAATCTAACTTGACAATAACCAAAAAAAATCGGTTTTATATTACCCTGTGAAATAGTACGGCCCGCTCTTCTCTAGTCCGAATTTTAAGTTCACAATTGAAGTCATATTACACTTTAGAGAAGGCACTAACTATCTAGAGATGATTATGACACCAAAATTGAAAAAAGAATTAAATCCGCTAAGAATTTCCTTACAACAAATAATTTTCATAAATATTACAGTTAAAATATGAACCAAACCACCTTAGTATATCGAAAGTCAGTCAAAATAAACAAATTGCGTCAATCGAAAAAAAACGGATTCAGTGGCTGTCTATTTAATCTGCAATGAACATCGGAACCACCCTCATCAATACACACAATTAGCGAACTCTTCAAAAGGAACCCCTATCTCTAAACAGCAAAATGTCATCTGTGAACGATCCGCAAAAAAAAATCATTTATTCGTTGACACCAAAACTACAACCAAACATCCCACAAATGTTCACCAATGCGATGTTCAACACAAAAACATCAATATAGCGGTGAATATAGAAAATGGATGGTTTATCTTGTGATAATAAAATTTATAATCATTTTTTACTTGCGAGGTCTTTTGTTTATTTATTATAAACCGTTTCGATGTGTACTCGTTACAAGTAACCACCTAATTCTCAAAAAAAAAAACATCTCAAGCATGTGGATACTGTAGATACTGTACCTCTTAAAAATGGCACATCGATACAAAACGAAGAAGTCACACACATATATCAATAAACGATTGTCGAAAAGAGTAGGAATGCCTTCAAGAACGTACACAAAACTCCATTCACTTTTAGACATTAAAATTTGCAATGATGCAAAACTGAGCACACAACATTCGTTTATTACTTTGTTCGACAGTGTACATGTTATAATATGAATTCAAAATGTGTATGAATCCAATGAATGCTCGACCGAAGGAAACTCCCATGCCGACGAAACAAAATGTATTGGCAATGATCAACAAGATATAAAATGAAAAAAAAAATCTGTTAAGAGACATCGTATCCCGCTGGCACTAGATATACCAAACAAAAAACATAACCTAAACCCTCCCAAAACACGGAGCATTATTTACGCAAACACAAGTTTTATTACACTGAATACACGCGGTACACAGGCCGATTTCTCGTTCAAACATCACCGACGGAATCATTGTAAATTCGTCCTTACAATATTGTGTTACATTATCAGTTTCCCTTCACGAAATTCGGTTAGCACAAGAGAAACAAGAAATAATTTCGCTGCATACACACACAGTTCGAGAATTTTTACATGTATGTAGGTAGCGTAGAATCATCGTCCCCAATATATTTTTTAACAAAAAAAAAATTTGCCACCGCATTACATTATTTTGTAATTGAATTCCGTAAGAAGAAAAAAATTATCAAAATATCCCACAAAATGCAATTTTGCGTTCCAACGTAAATAGTCCACCCGGAAAACGTACATCATGCAACAGTCGCAAAATCCCGTGTATCATGTTGGAAATATGAATTGGTTATCAAACTAAATCAATCACCTTCTCTTCGTCCAATAATTTTTTATAATTGAATTCTGGAAACGAATCAGCGGTAGGTTCGAACAATTCAAAATCAAAACGAATGGACTTCGATGCGGACACATTTTTGGTGGAACTCGCGGTTTGATCATGCGGTGCATCGGCGAGTTGTACACGTTTTATTTCGGACATATTGATGGTGGAAGACACTTAACACATTCTATCAATTCAATCTATAATTTGAATGGAAATAGTTTTTGATTTTTTTTGGTAGAAAAATTAGATTTTACACAACACAGAAACTCTTTCAATACAAACACAAGGCCATCTTTAAACAGATCTCTGGGGCATGACACTTCGAACACGCAATTTTTTCGTTTTTGTTAGGTTGAAATTTCAGCACATTACCGATAATATACCACAACATGTACCGAAATGTTTTTTCGAACACCGGTGGCGGATGGTACCATTATTATTACATCGAATAGTTCTGCAATTAAATCAATTTGAATCTGATTCTTTTTGAAAAAAAAAACTTTGGAACGAGCAGAACAGTCCGTATGATCTGGAATTTTGATTACCTTCCGCAAACCTGGCCAAATAAATCGACAAACATTTTAAATGAAAATGTAACCGATTTCTGCCGTACAATTGGAAATTTCAGATCATACAGGCTGTTCTGCTCGTATCAAAGATATTTTTAAAAATAAAATCAGAAATTAATTAATTTAATTAATGAAGTTTAATCGTTTAACGAACATTATCCCGAGTATACCAGCTGGTAATCGGTCAAAATGACAGATGACAGCCAGTGTGTACACGGAAATTTAACTTGACCAAACAAAAATTCAATTCAATCAATTGATTTTATTGCATTGCCAGTTCGTTCAAAGTGTCACACGCCTGCACAGATCTGCGGCTGGTTTTTTAATGACACCTTGACAACGGTTTACATGCACGGTGGTTTACAAGAACTATATTACTGGTGGCAATTTTGATATTTTTAGATTTGTTTTTCTTGTATGAGTCATTTTCGTATGAGTTATGCAATTGTTGGGATTCAACTCTTCTGGGCCAAGTATGCACATTGTCGCTGTAAAGTTGCTTTACATAGCTATATAACTAGGGATACAAAGTGTCATTTCGGGTAGACGTTATTACGTCTCGAGAAACACGGGTTAATCCAACATTTAAAAAAAAATCAATGTTCAACAACTACGACCTGGGCGTAGATTCTCCATTTTCGTACCGTTCGTAGTCTTAAGAGTTACAAAAATACGAGACTCGTTGCCCTGAACTGATGTAATCATGCACGCAAGTGTAAACCTCTCAATTTAATGGTGTTGAACTATTGAACTTCCCATTGATATCAAAGGTTACAGCCTTGATTGATATCACATTTCATAAAGAAAAATATTCCGATTACGAGTTCTAATTTTAATTCTACCACTGTGGTGAGTTAGAATTCGCAAGAAGGATGAAGTGGAGAGACAAATCTGCGCAGGAATCGAAGACCGGTGTTACCATAAAGAAGTCATGTTCATGAACCATTTATTGGAGAGCGACGTGACACAAAAACATCTAGGCAAAGTTACCAAAACGTGTTGAATTCGATGGTTATGTAAGGCAATGGCTCAATTCCTGGAGTCAGTTTTAATGAACTGATGTAAACACCTGAAGAGAAGTTTCAGTATTTCATCCAGTCAACAACGAAAGAGACAGAGGCACGAAGAGTTATGGCGAGATTTCCATCTAAAGCAGAAAATTTTAAGGAGGCAACGGTTTATCTAAAATCAAGATTTGGCAATGACAGATTGCTTGTCACATAGAGTTACACTCGAGAGGTGACATAAATGCGCTGTCGATTAAAGGAAACCACAGAAATATGTGGGATAACAGACATATATTGAAATAATGACCTTGGCGTCTGTCGAGTGTAATTCATGGCTTCTCGAGGAATATGTGAGAGACGGGTGGTCCAATGCGACTTGAAAATAAAGATTATTACTGGCGAGTTTATATGATCAATTAGAAACATAATTGAGAGCGTTACAGTTGCATCCACTGACTGGTGAAGTCATTACTTTCGGAAGTTACACTCGAGAGATGTCATGGTGGCGCTGTCATTTTTAACGTGTCTGGATGCCCATGTAATTTTTTGATGTCCATTAGCATCAGCACCACCATGCCACCTCTCGAGTGGTACTCTATATGTTTTAAGTGCATGGAAGTGCCAAAGAGAATCAGAGAATGAGAAATCGACAAACTGATTACATGAATTGATTTTCTAGTCATTACGCATCAGTCGTCGGAAGTCAGAATCGACCTTTTTCATACAAATTCTCGAATACGCAACGCGCACCCGAAAATCTCTGGTTAACTTTGCGGCATAATGTTTACATTGTGTTTACAAAACCAGGCGGTTCGCAGGTTATATGATCGCTGACGTTCGTAGTAGCGTAATTGCAGACAGAACGTTTTCATTTTATAACTTCTTTTTATGTCGTTTGAAAAATAAAAGTTGTTTATGTAGTTCGGATAGCAGTGGGAATATATAGTTGCAATTTTTTAATTGAATTAGTTTCTTATCAATTAGCGTTAATTAATTATCATGAATACGTCGTCATCGTTCACCCATACCGCTGGTTCCAGATTAACTTATCCGCGAAACAGTTCTGCCCCGAGAAAGTCGCTCCTTGGTGGACCGAAAAAACTACCAACATCTGGGTAATTGAATTGCAAACATCCAGTGATCGTGGATCGATTTACATAATATGGAATAGCAGAAAAGGCGCGTTTTCGTCGGCACGAACCTAACCTAACTTTTTTTGTTTACTTTCCGGAAGCCGGTACAGCGTCTCTGGCCGTTCGAATCAGTCCACAAAGATAATTGCAAGATCGGAAAATAATATCATCGAATCGTATGGTCTGCCGCTGCCTGTGTTAGTAAATGAAGCACTGACATTTTCCGAACGAAGTGCCACAGTTTCAGTTAATTGCAATAACAATGGTTGGGCTTGGGTAAGTTTATCAATTTCGATTGCAATTGGCTATTCGTGACACGATCGACAAATTTTTATTTTCGATTCTCAACAGGCTGTTTGCGGCCGCAAACTGTATGTGTGGCCGTACAAAGAAAATTCAAATTTGAATGAATCCATCCGAACGCCTCGTCGGGCCACAACTAGTCAATGTCGCGAACTTACGCTACCCCATTGTGACATCGGTCATAAAGCATCGCTGGTGACTGTATTCACAATTGACGATCAACAATTTGCGTCTTGTTTGGCTGTGTCTCCAACTGGCGAAATTCGCTACTGGCCCTCAGTGGCCCATGATGGCTCGTCCATTGATGTAACCGAAATTCTGGAAGGTCAAGAATTCGACGAATTGTTCAATATATCGCCGGTGGGATACATTCTAGTCACCACCACTTGCAATTTGGTGTTGCTGCAACTGCAATTAAGCGGATCACGATACTCAATCGTTCATCGGGCTATTCGACCACCGACGGGTATTTTGGGAGGGATTGGTAAACGATTTTCGATGATTTTTGCCATGAGTAGCAGTCAGGAGAAAGAAAATGTGAGAGCGGAATGGGTTCGCGTACGGAAATGAGATGTGATACGAGTCGTTTTGTTTTTCGATTACAGAAACTGATCAGAATGTGTGGTGAGTCTTCAAAGTCACAAGACGGAAGTTGGATAGTTTCATTACTGGCAGACAAGTGGATTCAACGATGGAAAATTCAGGCAACCGGTGCGGAAACATTTTTATTCGAAGACCACGAGATACTTAACAAGGTGTTCAACGTATTCCACAAGAAATTGTGGAGCAATCGAGGTTGGTAGTTACTGTCAGATCTGTCTGTTCAAAATTTCTAATTTCCTAACCAAATTTGTAGACTCCACTGGCATCGAAGTAAAATTCGTTGACATGCAAACAATTGATTCGAAGATCGTGGTTCTGGCGTCCGCTTTAAATTTTGCGCACACACCACAAGTATTCTATGCATTGATCACGCTCGTCGAGGAGAATCAATCGTTTGCTGTTGCGAACTATTGTCAGATGAAGCACAACACATTCTATACCGGCAATCCAGTGACCGATGTTGCTCGAATGAAATTCACGATGACACGGAATGCGGCGTACATTTATGAAGACAAGACAGTGATTCAGGTGTATTTGAACGGTAGGGGAATTTTAGGATAGGATTTCTCGGATAGGCGGCAATTTTGTAACGCTTTTTGTTTTCAATTTTGTGTTTTAGGCCTGAACGATGAAAACGAGAAAATCGAATTGCCAGTGCAAGGTGACAAAATAATGGCAGCGGCCGTGCATAATGGAATTCCGATGTTCTTTTCACGGTTGAACGGCCTGGTGTGTATTACGGCTGCAGACTTTGAACAGAACGACTTTTTTAATGGGTACGTCATTTTTGTCGATTTTTTTTTTAACTTCTCGTTACCATCTCGATCTTTTTGCTAAATTTGTATACTTGTCTAAGGCTCGGAATCAGTTCATGTTGACTTGAACCTGAATCCAAACTACCTGAACGTTATTCGACCTGAACTTATTTTATTGAATTTTAAACTAAACTGAGAGTTTAGGTTACCCGAAGTCAGGTTTTGGGTTTCCTGAAAGATTTTGCGTTACTGTTCAAAATCGTGCTCTGGTCAGATCATGTCAGTTTTGTTCCTCGAGTAACAGACAATAAGGTGGTCAGCATTGGGTCTTAATTGCTTAGAATTTGAAGAATTTACAATTACCCGCACGAATTTCAATTTCAATGTTCCCGATGTTACGAGCGGAATAATTTTAAATTCGAAATCCGCCCGAACCCGGTCCGACCCGAAAACTCATTTTTGGAACACTGAAAGACTCTCAACCCACCCGCTTATTCAAAAAAAAAAAAATGGCCAATTTGTCGTCTTTGCTAGCATGACATTCACTTCGTTGAATTGTGCACAATTAAATGATAACGAAGCAGCTGGTTCGATTTGTTCAACAGTTGTTCGATTCGTTCGTAGTTTTCAGAGTAAATAGAACGATCGTCATATAACATCTCTGCTGTCAACAGTAAATTGTCTGTTAAAATCGATGAAGTAGCAGATTTTGTGCTTGAAAATATATTGAAAATATTTAAAACAAAAGAAGTGATAGATTCGATAACTACTGATGATATGAAAATATAAAAAATTGAAGGCACGACTTCATGACAAGGAAAATAAGATTCGCAGATGTCAATCCTGCTCAAAATTTTTTAAATTTTTTCTTTTCCACAAATTTTCAGCTCCATCACATCGGACGTATTTGGCGCTCATCCGACTGATCATTCCTTTCTCAGTGCATCGAATGCCAACCTGGACAATCCATGCAATCTGTCCATGTACGAATTGAATCCCGACGAAGTGTACGACGCAGAGGAAAAGAATCAACTGAAGGCCGCTTTCATCTACCATTTGAAGAAGAATTTCGACAAAACCACAGAAATATTGTCGGGCCTGCTGGAAAATCGCAATTCATCGACGAACATCAATCGGATTGTGATTGAAATTGCTAAAGATCTGGCCGAAGATGTACCCGCATCGGATCCTCGTTGGGAACAAATTAAAATGTCGAAAAATGCACTTGGCAGCTCGTTTTCCATGCAGATTATCCAACAGCTGAAGGAGAAGAAACTTGCGTACAATATTTTCATCGAATTCTTGCATTCCACGGACATTTGGACAAAGGTAAATTGTTCACATTTCCATGTGTGTCAAACTGCTAAATTTGTTCCATTTCTGATTCCGGTTAGTTGGGAACGGTTACTGACAGAGGAAGCGTAAAGTCAACTTGCCATCTGTTGTCCGATATTGGTGAGAAAATAGTTGCAGCGATTTCCCTGAAGCAAATTCACAACAACTACGCAAAGCTCATCGACGAAGCTATACAAACATTACTGGTTCAACGCAACGAACAAGTCCATGTGAGTCTAACCGCTCAAGATTTGTTTTACGTGAAAATCGTAGAGATCCAGGACATTTTCCGATTGCTATCCAATGTGAACGACGACAATGTTCAAAGTCAACAGTCCTCGTCACGCATTTCGTCAGTGTTGAGCGATGTGAATACCATCATATTGGTAAGTCGTTACGCCTATGGCTTCTAGTTTCACAAAATTATTTCTTCTGTATTTATCCGATCAGACCGTTCTCACCGATGTCATGAAATATCGTGAGTTAAAATCTGGCCAATTCGTACTACCAGCACACATACAAAATGACTTTGAATACTTGCCATGGACAGCAGCATCCGGCAAAAATGGTGAGACTCGGTTCTTGAGCCGTGAGGAAGCAATTCGTCTCTCTTTCTGACAATGTGAATGCATTTCGGTTTCAGGTCTACGGGACATTCTGCTCCATCAAATTTCTATTACATTGAAACATGGAATCCGATCAACCGGTGAACCGGAGTTGCGTCAGCGTCACTACAGGCAATTGGTTGACTTGGTTGATTTTGTTTTGGATGGCCGAAAAGCGTATTTGGAAAGCATCAAGGATACAGATAAATACGGGGTTATGGTACAGCAGTACGAATCACAGCGCAGTGATTTGATTTACCCGTTCGGTGAGTGAGCGACCTCCATTGCATAGCCATCTAAGCTTATTGATGATAAACAATCGTCCAACTAATTGCTTGTTACAGTCCACGACGGCCAGTACGAACTTGCGATCAAGCTAGCCGAGAAGTATCTAGACTTTCAAATTCTGGTTCAAATATGCGATCAGACGGCGAATCAAGATCGCCTCGACGAATACATCGAAAAGTACAAGGAAATGGAATTTTCACAGTTTGCCATCAATTGGCACCTGCGACAAAATAAAAGGGGCGATCTGTTCGAACGATTCAAGCATAATCAGGCCGAATTATCGAAATTTCTTGGCGATCATCCGTCGTTGGCCTGGGTGCAATGCATATTCAATGGTGATTTAGGCAGAGCGGCTAAGATATTGACAATGTTGGCACAAAACGAAACGGAATTGGTACAGAGGAAGAAGACTATGCTGTCGCTGGCCAAGCTGGCATGTACTGCCGCCGATGAGGATATGAGCGTACAGTTGAGTGTAATCAATGTGGAATTGTTCATCATCGGATATCAAGAGATCATACCCGATCACTTACTTAGTGTATTCGGTTACGATTTGATGAACCCGCGAGTATTGAAACCGGAAGAAATTATCAACGTAAGTTCGGTCGCTTTGCAACGTGATGAATGTGACGGGTAATTTTTTCCAACGATTTTTACAGTTGCTGATTTCTGAAGAAAATGACTCGGCTACAGAAGACGACTACAGACGAGCGTTAGAGTTACTCAATCATGTCGAAGACTCAATTGATGTGAGGCACAAAATATGGTGCAGTGTCATATTGCGTGACAATTGGACTACGTACAACATAAATGCACCGCTGAATGATCTACAGAATATGCTGCTGTTCAAACTGATTGACCTGTGCTTCGTACTAGGTAAATTTTACATTGATAAAATGGACGACGGAAGTGGTCACGCCTAACGCAACTGTTTGGGTCTTTCTTAGGTTCAAATATTGAAGATTTCCTACCTCCGATCGAAGACTTTTTGGAAGCACCTGAACTGGCATCGCTAACTTCTCTCAAGTCATTCCAGTTTCTACTTAAGCTGGGCTATGAACACATTAACGACTCGTACAAACAGAAAGCCATCGAGTAGATTTGTTTTTTTTTTAACCAAAAACTGTCAGTCAACCAATTTGATTCAACGATAAATTGATGTAACGTCACCTTGACCATAATTTCAATCACCAAAAACGTTGATAATTAATCTAACTGAAAAATAAAAAGTTTTTTTTTTTACTGTTCACTGCCGCCTTATTGTTGTCCCATTTCTAGAGATTTGAAACTATTTCTTTTTTCTCACGTAAAGTCAATGGTAAATGAAAGAATCAAAAAGTGATTGAAGCCATCACGTTCTAGATCCTGGACCCAGAGGTGAACAGGGTTCAATTGCCTTTTGTTCGAATATATTATCTCATCCCTTTCTTGAAATAGTTTTCGAAGGCTTCGAAGGCATTATTACGCCAAATGTCACGGATGCAACATAACAATAGTTTATTTCAACATACCCCAATACACACAAGATGTGTGCACGCGCGGGCGAAGCATATCGAGTGTGTATTGGGGTATTTTGAAAGAGATTTTTCTGTAATAGTAAGAGTGTGTTGGTGTATTCCTTCCCAACCGTTGTTTTCCTTCTCAACCGATGGGTTCCGTATTTTCTGTGATCAGCTGAGGGCTGAGTTATTGTCGTTATTGTTTACATACTTCTAAACTTTGGACGATATACCATACCTGGTTTATAGTTTCATGACTTCCATTGACACATACACATATCCAAACAAGATGCTTATGCTTTCACCAAGGTTCTGAAAAACAGGTAAAGACAACTCTGAGTTGATCACGAAGGCGGTGACGAACAAATTTGCATCAACGGCTACGACGTTTATATGAAAATAACAACTTAACAAAAACAAAATTCCGAATTTTCCCAAAAATCATTTTCTTCAAGTTAATTTCACACACAATCTGTACTGAGTGCGTTTATCCATTTCGGTGTCACCCGCCTTTGTGGCTGTCTTAACCTGTTCTTTCAGAACGTTGGCTTTTACTCCCTGCTTGGAACTTCAACCCATGGTATTATACTGATTTCCATTCAGAGAGCACGCATGTGAATGTTTTTAGTATTGAAATCGAACCGGCGTTTCAAAATTTTGCCGCTACTGTACATTTTCTCTAAACACACTTCACCTGTTTCAAAACGTCCAAAACGTTGGAACCGTTGGAACACAATGACAACAATATTCAAAACAAAAACGAACACAACACTGATAAAACTGACATTTGCCGGTAAATTCCCATCTCATAACAATTTCTGTCGTCCTGTGAAATTGGTTTGTTCTTGAAATAGCTACAATTGAACCGACAGATAGTCAAATATCAAATTGAAATAAGTTTACTTCGTTTCGTCAAAGATTAATCGGGAATTACATCACAGTACTGTCGTATGTAGTTGTTATTGTAAATGTTGTAAATCCGTGTCGAATCGAACATAGTTTCCTTTTTACGATCGCAGCAATCGTGTGCGTGTGCAACGCAACATACGATCGTCACACCCATAAGGGAGTTTGATGCGAACAACATGAGCTGATGCACTCTTCTTGCATAATAATTTCTGAAATCTTGCAAAATGCCATTAAAATGTTCATACGTGGAATGCGTCAGCTTTGATTTAGCTGACGACAATCAACTCGCATTTTATCAAGATTTAAACAACGGCGGCTGGAACCTTGCTCTTGGGCCCGAATATTCAATTCCTGATGGTGTATTGCCACCAAATATTCGCCTCGTTGAATCCGGCAATGTACGATGTCCCTATAACGTTGTGTGTGGCCGGTGTATGGCCAAAATCGGTAAAGTTAATGAAATTTGCGGATTTCGTCAATTATCCGCCAATTTCAACGGAAAAAAAGTGTCACTGCTGCGTTCGAGTCATGACCGACCATCTGGCAATCAAAAGTGGTCGAACATCATTTCATCATTCCGTCACATCCGACAATTGACGGCAACCGTTGAAAGTAATGTTGTTCTTGTCGGATCCGATACGATCAATTTTCACGGTGTCAAGGATCTGGACGAAATGATTGACGTTGGTAATGCGGTGTCCCGACGCAGTAAGCTGTATCCACGGAATTACCAGTTTCGGTCCTATTTTTTCTCCTGCTACAACAACGTTCTCCTATGCCTGCCAACAGGTTCGGTAACAATTTTTTTGCCCCAAAATCATTGATATCATGTCAGCCGTTGAAAATATATTTTTTGCAGGTATGGGAAAGACACTCATAGCCACCATGTTAATGAAGGCGTATCACCAACGAAACCCGATAAAAGGGCAAACATTCATTGTTCCTACAGTTGTCCTGGTGAGTTACGATGACTATGGGTGCGCAGCTGCATAAAACTAAATTGTCCTTCACTGTCGCAGGTTGAGCAGCAAGCGAGCGTCGTTGAACGCAACACCGGTTTGAAAGTGATGCGCCGTTGTGGTGAACAAAATAATAGGACACCATGGTCATCTGATGAAATTTGTGTGTGCACACCAGCAATGCTTCTGAATGCAATCAAAATGCAAATGGTTGACATGTCGCAACAATCCTTGCTCGTTCTGGACGAAGTTCACGAAGCCAACAGTCCACTATCGCCATACGGATTACTGTTACCCTACTTACTAAAATGTCCAGCCTCGCAACGACCAAGGGTTTTGGGTCTATCTGCCTCACCATCCAGTTCGAATGCTATGAATATCCGTCAAAGTATTTCGTCGTTGTGCGACAAACTTATGGCCGTACCTTATACACCGCTGGTCGATGACGGTGAGTTTGTCAAGAGTGTGAATTGTGAATTCGTCGGAATCTACAAAACGTCATTCGAATTGAAGTACGAGGCATTCATCATCGAATCGTTGGAGAAATTGTCTCGTTTCCACGACTTTTTTAAAAGCAACTGGATCCCGATACCGCCGAATGTGTCCACGCAAATTAAAACCGACATTGTCGTGAAATCACTCAGCCATTCGAAAATGATTGCACAGAACATGGCTGATGTGGCGCTTTTCGAGCTAACGCAATGGATGAAGAAATGGATTGATTCGTTGGATTTGTTGCAAATATTCGGACCACGGAAGTTAATAGACTTCATTCGAGCTGATCTGAAATTCGTTGAGAGGAACGATACGCTAAGGAAAATCTCACCGGCAATGGGTGCGTTTGTAAAACAAATGCAAAGTGGAATTGAGAGAATTGAGCGCGAGCATAGCATTGCAGACAATTCACCGAAATTGGACGAATTGCTACGCCGCCTGAAGGTCCATCTGAATGACGACGAACGAATTCTAATTTTCGTAGATCGTCGTAATACCGCTGAGAGGCTGTGCCGTAAGCTCAAAAATGAGTCTGACCTTGCCCACATGAATCCATCGTTCGTTGTTGGATCGTCGGGAACGAACTTTCCCAAAGAGCTGCAGCAATCCATTTTGGAGATGTTCAGCCGGGGGGAATGCCGAGTATTGATAAGTAATGGATTTTCTGTTTGTTTCAAACGATAGTGCTCTGCATTGACCACATTAATTTTTAGGTACGTCAGTACTTGAGCAAGGAGTAGACGTTGCCGCCTGTGGTCTTGTCATTTGCTTCGACGGTATCAAATCCGTAAAGTCAACAATCCAATCGCGAGGACGTGCCCGAAAAGATCTAGCCAATTTCGTGGCATTCGTTGTGTCAGATGAACAACGAAAGACAAACGAACTCACTCAACTGGAAATATCGATGGACTATGCAATACGGCAATTGATGGTCGAGTACAAATCGGCTTTCGATCCGTACGTGAATGAGAAAGTCGAAGCATTTTTAGAGTCCGATCGGCTGACGGTGAACGAGAATGAGTACTCCGACGATGAAGAGGCCGATGATGACGAACTACTTCTGAGCATGCCGAACGGTGGAAATGTTCTCCATTTTCGTTTCTTTAATTTCGTGAACAAAAAACATTTGATCGAGTCTCTGGTCGATCACATTGAAAATTGCATCTCCTCTCGAGTGGATCGTATCAGATCGGGATTGATATACGCTCAATTTACTGTTGCGGACGTCACAGTTGATTCCCAGATAATAAGAGAAATCTCTTCAATTGCATCAAACAGAAAAAATTCACGTTTACGCTCATGGTTCGATGTGTCGTATAGAACTGCCAAATCCGACGAAGAAAGTGAATGTAACGCATTCAATGGGCTCGACTTTGATGAAATGAGAGGATTTTATTTCAATGACTTCTTAACCGTTTGCTACGATTCGAATTGCATCTGGAGCGGAAAATTCCAGTTTTCCATTCGTGGCAACGAAATCGTACTTTCGTCTAGTAAGTCTGGCCAGTTTATCATTCGTGCGATGGACATTGATGGACCGGTGTTAATTAACGACTGTAATCAATGCTTCGAAATCTTTTTGTGTCTACGGCTTCCGCCATGTTATTTCACCGGAAACGAATTGGATCATTTCGATTTTAACAACAACAGCTTCAATCTCCGTTTAAAGTGCAACATTCCGGTTCGTTCGGACATTTCGTGGGGCATACGCAGTGCCTTACAGAATCTAAATGTTCAGGTCAACAATGTGTGTAATCTGAGACAAACGAACAACATGGAACGGAGTGGGAATCGAAGTGGGAACTCGAACGATTTCATGAGAAATTACCTCATCAGTGCTTGGCACAGTACCCATGCGGCTGTTCTTCCAACCCACTTACCAGCATCGATTCTTAATCACTTGCATAGTTGCGGATCAGTCGCCAATTTGATGCTGTTGCTAAACAACACGAAGCCAACACGCTTTCACACTCTTCGCATCGATCAGATTGCCGATGTGAAATTACCGTTTCCTGATTGCAGTCCTCAGCCGAGCAATTATGCCTTAATTGGTCGAGTTAAAGTAACTCCTTATCGCTACATATTCACTGGTTTAGAACCGGTACCGGTCAATCGGGTTTTTCGTTACTTTCCCAACCCCGACAACTTTCTGATGGTCTCATTTTGCGATGAATATGGCGGCAATCCATGGCGATCGGGAAAAGTGTGTTTTAGATTTCTTTGCGTGCTCACTGAAGGCATTCGAGTGGGCGACACTTATTTCAGTTTCCTGGGATGTTCGAACTCACAGCTGCGTGAAGGTCGTTGTTGGTTCTCATCATTGGATCGGCAGAAAGTTTACGACAAAATTGGACAGTTTCCAAATAGTTGGAATGCTGGGAGAAAATTGACTCGAATAGCTTTGGCATTTGCCGCAAGCGTTGTGACTGTCGCATTGGATAATGAACGGTATATGAAAACGGTTGCCCCTGACGTGGAAATCGGTGACGTAAACTTTAGCGATGGCATTGGTCGGGCATCGCGAGACATTTTCAAAAAAGTGACAAAAATTCTAGGAATACCAGAATCAACGTCGGCTCTGCAGATTCGCGTCGGAGGAGTGAAAGGTGTAGTGTCGGTGTACGATCAGGAAGAGGATTTCATGTTTCGCAAATCGATGAAGAAATTTGAAAGCGAACATAATATGCTGGAGGTGTTGAATTACAGCCGTCCGATTCAGCTGTGTCTCAACCGACACGTCATCCTGTTGCTGTCCAGCTTTGGTGTGCCCGACAATGTTTTTCTCGACATGCAACACAATCTGCTGATGAAGAACATCGACATATTGGCCGACGACGAAGCTTCGCTCAAATTCGTTGTGTCTCACTCGAACATCTTCGATTGGCATTTGTTTTCACGCGAACATCTCGTTCGAGAGCCGTTTTTCCAGCAGATGCTTTTCAGTAACATTAATGATCTAATCGCTGGCATCACGAATTATTCTCACATTCCAGTCTCCAATGGTCGTGTGTTGATGGGTGTTCTGGATGAAACCGGAACTCTGGATTATGGTGAAGTCTATGCAAACATTGTGGAAGAAAATAATGAGTTTGAATTGGAAGGTAGAGTTGTGGTTTTTCGCAATCCGTGTGTTCTTCCGTCGGATATTCGTGTGCTCAATGCTTGTAAAAGAACCGCCGCCACTGCTCCTCTGAAGAAATTGTATCAAAATTGTCTGGTCATTCCATCAAAAGGAGCGGATTCACACGCAAGAGAATGTGCTGGCGGTGATTTGGATGGGGATCTCTACTACGTCATCTGGGATAAGGATCTGCTTCCGAAAAACTTAAAAGTTCCGGGCGAAAAAATTGTCGAAGTTTTTACAGAGGAAAAAAAGGCTCCGTTTACCGGTGATTCAAATGGTCTGGCTACAACGATTCAGTTTTTCTGCGACTATGTCTCAAAGAACCAACTGGGCGTTATTGCGAATGCTCATCTGGCTGTTTCTGATTCACTTGGTATGCGTGATCCGAAAAGCATCCAACTAGCGCGATACGTAGCTGCAGAGACTGACGCACCAAAGAAAGGACTGACAGTTGGCAAAGTCGATTCAAAACTACTTCCGACAGCCTATCCAGATTTCATGCAAAAAGCGGACAAACCAATGTATCGGTCGCCTACCGTGCTCGGTAAACTCTATCGTGAATCGAAGCCGATTTTCGAAATATTTCTCGAGAAAAGAGTTGCCGCTTCTCCGGTATCGAAATTTAATTTCATCGGCGACAGCAAGTCCATTGAGAACATGTACGAGGCGTATGCTTTTGAAGTGAAAACATTGTTGCAGCGATTCGACCTGCAATCGGAAGTGGATTTATTTTCCGGCACACCAATGTGGCGAGAGGATTACATGTCGACACACAAGCAGCAACATCAGTTGCGTGAAACGCTTATGGACAATGTTCGACAATTTTGGAAGAAATGGAGCGTTCGGTTCGAGAAATGGCGAGTGGACATCGGCAATAATCAACAGAAAATTCTCGAATGGTACAGCAAACCGAGATCGTCACCGTGGGCCCTTCACAGTTTTTCATTCTTGGCATTGCCATTCATACGTTTCGATCATTGCATCATGAAAACAATTTCCGGAAAAATATTCGAGTCAACCAAACGATGGGTGCACAGAAATAAAATGCGATGGTTGAGCGAATGGCGTGTACGCTACAATATTGGTCAAGTAATCATGCAAAAGTTGGAGGGAATCGAGTGTCATTACTATGGCAGTTCGATGTTGGGTGAGTTAGTTTTGGTACTTCAATGTCTGTTTGTCTGTATTCATTAGTGTTTGCATCTTAATTGCCTAGGACTGAGCGAGGAGTTTTCCGATATTGATTTCTATAGCAGCGACGACGACTTTGTGAAATTGCGCAGTTTGCTGAAATGCCTGGATGAGAACGCCATGAACATTACGAAACCACACGCTTGTGTTACTTTGTCCATCGATTCACTCAATATTGACGTCACAAATTTTTTGGGTGGTGTTACCAAGACTTACGGGTAAGAGGACAAGAGTAAACTGTTTACGAATCTATGCCTAATGATGTTCTTGCGTTTGTCTTAGATTGGCCGCTATATTCGACGAAAACCCTGCATACTGGAGTGCTCTTCGAGTCCTTACTGAATGGGCCCGCACAGTTCGAATAGTGAAATCGTGCGGGAGTCAAGGAATAATGACGGTCGTCTCATTTTGTCACTTGTTCATCTACTTTGCAACAGCATCGGCACCGAAGTATTCGTCGGATATAAGACCGTACACCCTGATGAGATTGGGACACTGGATGGAGTCGGTTCAGCATTCAGTCTGCGGAGCACTCATTTACGATTTCCTTACATTTCTCGCAGATCGAAACAATCGAGCATGTATTGCGGCTGCAGTGGATCCGCTGAATGGTGATCCGTTGATAAAAAGTGATTTAATAGATGAACTGTGCACGCAAGGAGAGCATGCGTTAGTGCTGCTGACTGTACATGATGGAGATGTTCGAAAGTTATTCCAGTTTTGTACAAAGAAAAGGCTGTTCCGCCTTGACAAGCGTTACATTGATCCGAAAAATGCATCGGACGAGAAGAAGAGGCAATGTCTGAAAGAGATCGTAACGATTTGCAATTCTACAAGAAGTCAAAATTTGCTGTTTGAACTGGTTGAGCGTAACGGACTTTTCTATGTCGAGGTAATTGGCGACTACAAGTATCTACCAGACGTTGAAAAAGGAATCCAAAGCATTCATAACAAAGTCATCAATACCCGATTACGCATTGGAACTTTACGCTACAACACATTCCATGTGGCAAACTCAACTGTGATTGTCACAGAATTCGGAAGTGGACCGTTGACAGAAGTATCATTTGCAACATATAACGGCGACCTGTACACAGCCCGACACACTGGCTTTTGGAAGTCCCGATTAACATGTCGAAGTGCACACCCGAATCTCAACTGGCATACCACCGAATACAGTCGATATCAGATGCAATTCCTGAAACAAATTCGTTTATTCCGGGAAAAGAGGCAGATCAATTTCGGTAAATCGAAAATTAAACGCTTCTTTAGTGACATGCAGTGCAATATCCGTTGTGGCAATCATTACTTTTTCAACGTTCCGGAGACGTTGTGCAATTCCTTCGAAACGCTGACACTACAAACGATAGAGGAGAAGGTTTCACATTTAGAGGAAGCTTTGATTTTGGAACAGCACAACAACATCATCAGTGATTTGCAGGACTCCCTCACGTTAATAAAAACCGCTAACAAGATCGACGACAAAAAACCTTTGATGTTGATGCCATTGAGCGAAATGAAAAACCGATTCGTCGGAAAGAAAGCAAGTAATAAGGAGGCCATTCCGACTACAACTGACAGTAAGACCAACGGCATTCGTCATTCATTCTATCCCGTCTGGAGTTTGGGTCTGGAGGGTGCTCGACAGTTTGCTGCTCAGCATGGTTTTAAGGAAGTTCGAAGTAGTGCATATGATCATGACGCTTTTTACACAACAATATCAGTTTACTGGCGTCAGCGGGAACTGGTAATTAAGTGTGACAAAAATGGAATGATAATCGAAATTCGCCATAGAAGCACGCGATGGCTATCAGCGTCATTTCACAGTGCAGGAAACGAAGGTGGCGGTGACGTACGCAGTTATTTGGAATGCCGAGCTATTCTCGACGAGGATGAATCGTGCATCGAAACCATTGTGGAATATATGCAGGGCCGCTCGATTTATACGGAGAGTTTTGTAAAACAATTTAAGAAATGCTACAATTGGGACGAAATGGACGACGACGAGTCATTTTCACCCAGACCTCTGATTCCGGACGTATTCCAGTTGAATTGGCGATTCCGTAGCATGCGACTTGCTTCACCCGTACTGAAGTTCGTGAACAGCGATAATGATGTGCTTTGGCTGCACAACATCAACGACGGAATTTTCCAATTTCAAAAAAGTGAATTCGAATGGTTTCCCAATCATTTCGAATTTGAGATGCAATTGTGCATGGATGAACTGAGCGATGAAACATTGTGCCGAAAGTCCTACGACTACAGTTTGCATTTATTCAATTACATGAAAGCTTCAGCGGCCAAGCAAAATTAAATGTTAAATGTTTTATAAATGTTGTCCCGATAATGTTACACTGAAATGAATAAAGCTGGTACGCATTTTAAGTCTTGGTTCATTCTGCAGATGAAGTCAGGAGGTTGATAAATTGCTGCGAGGTTCGGCTACTGTTTGAAAGATCCGTGGGTAATTGTTGTTATTGACTGTAAGGCATGCAAGGTATTTGGTATTTACTGTTTTTATATCAGGCTACAGTGTAGCCGCTACACAGTACGACAGGTCCCCTCACTTTTTTCTTCTACTTTAAGCTTTAGCGAAAGTGAGTCACTTTTGCTAGATTTGCTCACTTTCCTCCTTTTTCTCACTATTTCATATTATTTCCAGCTATTTCAGACAAAATTGAGAAAAAATTCATTTCTGCTCTTTAAATCTTTAAATCTCATGAATGAATTTTAACTGAGCATCTCGATGCACTTTGATATTTTTGGAATTATTAGTTAGCTCTGAGCCCTGAACAAGGTTCCACAAATTTTTTTGATTTTCATCCGTACTGTAGGTGACAGTGTGCATGCCCATCCTGTCTACAGAGAGAGAGAGAGTGCTGGAAAACTGGTTGTGGTTGCAATCGGTAGTGCCTGAAATTGTAATAACTGTTGTACAAAAATTCAGTAGCATAAGTGCAAGAGAGCCGGCAGAGGCACGCTAAATTTAAAAAACGTGATTTTCAAGCAGTCATCAGTCATAGGGGCGTGGATACTTGAGGGATGAAGATAATAAATAGTCTCCAAAAATATTTTTTTTGACATTGGTAGAGAAAATGTTGCTCTACTGCTAGAACTATTTATTAGCTTCATCCTCAAGTATCCACGCTTTAAATTTAGCGTGTCTCTGTCGGCTTCCCTTGCACTAATGGTATCGAATTTCTCTCTCTCTCTCTCTCTCTCTCTCTCTACTATTGTGAAATTCTACATGTTTCGTGACCAGTGTTGTGCTGTTTTAAAACGTTATTATCATTCGTTTCACAAATTATTTTAAACACTTTTTCTCTGCAATTTGGTGATAAAAGGTCCAAACTTTAATATTTTGTAGTCCGATACGTGTCTCGATGTGAATTCCGTTCAATAATGCTTGTTTTCCGCTAACCAAAAAAGCACTCCGTGTGAGAGACAAAATTGAATTTTTTCAACTTTTTCTTTGTTTATTTGACAGCTCTCTCACGGAGTACTTTTTGTTGAGTGGAAACCATACTTAATGATTACACAAATTGTGGTTTCTTTATACAAGAGACGCTGTTTACACGAAGCTTTTCAACAGATGGCTCTCAATAAGAAGCCATAGAAGTCATGAACACAATAGACCGATGCAAAGAGAGCTATTTTCGTTCAGATATATGCGTGTTTGCCGATGTACGGCAAAAAATAATATCAGTGTGTCTCATTCTTTCCCATTGCGTTCTATGGAAATTTAAACAGTACCGTACAGCCACAAAAATTAAATATACAGCGAAACTAAGCGAATCCTCTCTTTGCATCGATCTATTTTACACGCTTTATGATACGAAAAACATAAAAAAAAAACAAAAAGAGCAAAAGAGAGTGAGAGAGTTAGCTCCACTTTCGTATACGTCAATTCATTAGATCGATGCAAAGAGAGGATTCGCTCAGTTCCGCTGTATATTTAAGTTTTGTCGCGTTCGGTGCGTGATCTCGTCTGTTTTCGTATCATTAAGGGTAAAATAGTATTTTATCACATACGCGCGGTGTTCGGATGTCAAAATAACTTAATTAGAAGAATAATTCAAAAAATACACTTCAGGTCTCGTTTTCGCTTATGTGATAAAATAGAGTACACACTATCAGTCTCGGCAAGCCTAGATTTATTCGTGACAAGTGTGTAATATATATTATCACATACTCGCGATGTTCGGATGTCAAAATTACTTCACTAGAAGTTTAATTCAAACATTACACTTCAGGTCTATGTTGTTGTCTCGTTTTCGCTTATATGATAAAATAGAGTACACACTTGTCACTATCAGTCTCGGCAAGCCTCGACTTCTTCGTGACAAGTGTGTAATATATATTACATGACTGGGGATAAAAAGATGAAAAGTAGAGTTTTCGTGTGAATTTTGTTGATACAAGGCGAAGCCAAGGTCAATAAACACACGAAAACGAGACTTTTCTTTTTTATACCAAGTTTTGTAATGCTGTAACGCTTCGCTTTCGCCCTTTGGCTTACATTTTTCTGTCAGTTTCGGCTCTTGGCATAACATTTTTCAACTTTCGTAACTCTTTCGATACGTAAATAACTATTGTTTCACACATTTTGTTAAGAAGGTCTAGCCATTTCTTAAAAATTTTAAAATAGTCATTCTTTACAGAATCTCTTGATTCTTTAGTCTGGTAATAAAACGCACTAGTTGCTAATGTCAAAATAGTGTTTATATTATGAACGTTGACAGTTTTTGAAAACCGCCAAAATTTCCGCCAAAATTGTATTTTGGATTTCTTCTAATCTAAGTTGTTTCAATTCATCACACAAATGGAAGACACTGCCCTAAACGAAATAGCTTCAAATGATTCCGATGAAGATATTGATTTCACTGCTAGAAAGAAACATGGAAAACAGGCACTGCGAATTGACGAGACAGACTCCGAAGATGAAGTGGTAGATACACCTCCGGAAGATCCTGTTGAAACAAATGGATTTGGAAGCAACTCTGACGAAAACAGCGATGAATCGAAAGAATCTAGTGATGATGATGACAGAAACGCTACGACCACTCCACGTAAAAAGAAAAGAACAAAGAAGAAATCTGACGAACGGGAGATCGCCGACAATGAGGTATTGTAACTGTCTTTCAGCAATCATGCCCAGGTGATCGGTACGTGTGTTTCCATTTTACCCTTAGCATAAATCAAAGATCAGTGCATTGTGTGATGGAGAATCGTCATCAGATGAAAGCGACAGGCATGTCCCTGAAACCGTGACTACAAAGAAAACCGATCGAGCTCCACAGCGGGTAATTAAGTAAACGTAACACTTGCGTGGACAAAATAAAAACATAAATTTTTCTTGCTCAAGATGTCGGCGAAGCAAGCTGAAGAACAGATGAAATTGATTCAGAGCGAATCTCAACGATTAGCCAGACAGTGTCATCTGAGGTGAGTAGACCAACAATTTAATAAGCCGAGGGATGTAAAGTCTTCTCGTTCAAGCGTTCCGTACCATAAGCCGAAACAACATTCGCTAAAGGATTTTCTAAACCGACGAACTATTAACCGACCAGTTCCGATGGCTCTGACAAAAAAGGCAGCTGCAACCATAAAGATGTCGCAAGAAGAATTGGAGCAATATGCGTAAGTAGCAACGAACTTTGACTTTAATTGGAAAATCAAAGTCTAGGATAAGTGGACTGACTTCCTTGGCAGACAAGCACTAACGTCTCTCGTGCTTTAAGCAAAGATTAACATCGCAGATCTTCCATATCCTACAGAAAATCCCTTGAAGACAGAAACAAGGAGTCGCAAGAGTTTTACCGCAGTGAAAGTGACGATACAAACAACGACGATGACAACGAAACAAAATCGAAAAGTGATGAACAAACGGGGAGTGAGGAGACTTTGGTTGACTTGGCTGTTGTGGCTAAAGACGCTGCGGAGCCTATGGAAGCTACATGTAACGATGCAGAATCGACACAAATTGATAGCGTTTCAGAGAAACCAAACGATGTAGAAGTCGCCCAACCAATTGACACTGTAAAAGATGTTATTGATTTGACAAAGATTTTGAATGGTGCTGCCGATTTGTGCAATGTTGAAATGGAAAGCCCGAAACGTAAGTTATCGTCATTGTCAATCTGTTAGTTTTTGATTGCCGCATTGCGATCCTTCAAATGTACTTTTGTTTCCAGGACACCCTGCTGGCGTTTCAAGCGAAGATGTCATCGTGACTGCTGCTAATGCAGTGGATAGTCAAGAAACCGAGGCCAAGTCAAACGAACCCATCGAAATTGACTACAATTTCGGGGAAACCGAAAGAAACGAAGCCAAAACGTTGAAGGATATACTTCCATTTTACAGTAATATTAAACCTTGTCTGAAGGGACCGGTTAACGGTGTCATTAATCTGGATGATGATGTAAGTCCAACGAAAACTGGTGGTGACGAGTTGATGGCAAGATTTATAAAACACGTTGTCTTGAAGCCGAACCGTCCAGCTAAGGAAATTAGGTAAGAAACTGGGAAGCCACCTCTCTACCAACTATTTCAGACCACAAAATTTCGAATATTTCAGCATTTTGAGCGCCGAAAACGGTGTGATTGAACTGAATAACGTAAAAATAGAGTCGGATGAGGCAAATTGCATTTATTCGAAGCCACGGAAGGATGTGTTCAAATTGAAACAGGAATTGAGTCTACGAATTGCAGCGAAACGAAAAGAAGAATTGCAGAAGAAGCAGATGCCGACGATAAAAATTCCATTGGAGGACAGTGACAGTGACTGTGAAATTCAGGCCGACAAAGGAAAGGAGATCGAAAATTCAGTTGGCAATAATAAATTAAACTCCGACGAGGAAATTGAGAAAGAGAATATTGGTGGAAATGGTGATGAGGAGGAGGCGGAAGACATTGAAATGAATAATGGAAATGATAGCAACTCTGCATCCGACGACAATGACGGATCCGATGAAGAAGATGACGAAGCTGCTGAAGATGAAGCGGCCGAAGACGAAGAAATTCAATCTGTATCGGATGGATGCGAACTGGTCCAAAAAACGAAACCAAGAAAGCGAATAATTTTGATGGACAACTCCGATGACGACGATGAAACAGGACAGCAAGAAGATTCGATAAAATCGGCTGATTTGAATACAACATCAATCAGCCTGGACCTTGGCCTAGACGAAAACCAATTTGCACCTGAAGATCCCGTTGACAAGACAATGTCTCAAATAAGCAAAAATCAAAGTCGCGCCGATCAAATGATTGATTCATGCGGCAAAATCATTCCCTTCGGTGATAGTGAACAAAATGAAACCGACAACAATTTATCCACATTGTTTACGCAAACCGCTGACAGTATGTCTGTAACGGAGCTGCTGGATCTATGCTCCGGTTCATTCGTTACTCAAGCAACAAATGTAAGTTGGTAACAGTCCATTCTTCCAATCTTTTCAGCAAAAGTAAATGTCAAACTGTCGTTCCAATTTGTCAGGGCAATTTCGTTGAGACCGTCCCCGATCCAAGTTTTGGAACGCAAGCAAACAACTTTTCGGAGAACGAATTCAGTGATGACGAGATCGGTCTACCGAAAAGATCGAAGCAAAGGAAAAAAATTAATATTTCAGGTAAGTCTTTGGACTAGTCAATCCTTTTATTGTTGAGTCATAAGAACACTCAACTTCACATTATCACTCCATAGATGATGAAGAACAGGACAACGAAGACACAAATATTCGTGAAAACGATGACGCTTCTGAAGATGACGACAATCACGAAAGCAATGCTGAGACTGACAATTTATCCGAAGATGAAGAAGCTGTAGAGAAAATCGTCGAGTATGATTCCGAAGAAAATGAAATTGAGGTGAGTTTGACCCTCCTTTGTGGTTGATTGCATTCATTGCAAATAATTTATGTTCTGACTCATTAACAGGTTCCCGTTGTGCAAAAGAAGAAAATCTCCGACTTTTTCGAAAATGAAGCCGAGCTTTCCGAATCAGAATGGGGCAGTGCCGATGAGGACGAACGTAACCTTGACAAATTTGAAATGGAACTGGGTGACGAAGATGAGTTCGATCAAAATCAATTGATGTCGGAATTGGATAGAATTCACAGGTAGATTTCAATCCACTTCAAAATCGAATCGAGTCATATCTTTGTGTGTGTGCCCTCAGGCGACGCATGCTCGATCAAGATGCCCGAGAAGTGAAAATTATCAAGGACACACATTTCGAGGATGAAGAAGAAAGTGGTCTGGGTAGACAGCGTCAGTATCGGTGGAAGCACATGGAAAATTCGCTGAATTTGGACGAAAATCAACGGAACGGCGATGTGGATGGAAATGAAAATGCGAAAAGTGACGATGAAACGGAAGAAACATGGCGTCGCATGAGGCACGAGCGGAATAATATTTTGCAGGAAACGAAAGCCCAGAACGAGACAATCAACGACAGTAAATTGGTATTGACCACGAAGACAAAGAAACGAATTTCCATCGTTAAGACCACAGCCAATTTGAATACGTCGGCGACGAAGGATCTATCATTTCTAATCAGTAAAATGAAGGAGGTATGTTTGGCACTATGTCAGTGCCCTTAATTGTGTGTTTATGTATGAGGTACAGAGCTGAACAGTTATGCTTGACAGGAACAAACACATCGCAGTTCGTTGCTGATACGGGATGAGCAAACGTTAGCCAATTTGGCCAAAATGTCAACCGAAGATGGCGGTATACCCAGCGTGAATACGAATTCGAAGAACTTTTTGTTCAACGTGATTTCGACAGACGATGACAAGGTAAGTTCGCTGTTTTAGATAGAATGGGAGAAGCGATTTCATCTGTTATTGGCAACGACAGCGAAAAAAGCGATAAGCTCTGACTCATACTCTCTTTGTTACAAGCAATTCTGAAATATTTTGACTTAGAATGTTTGCTAACACAAAATCCGAATTTGATTGGTCCTTGCGGACCTAGCACCGAAGATTTTGTGAATTTTTTAATTGAATCTTTACACCAAAGACAGCCAAAGATCGACGCCTCTCATAATAGCTGCAGGTAAGATCATTGTCAACTGGTCAATGAAGTCATTGAATTTGTTGCTACTTTCGATCTAATTGACCGAAAACCCATGTGCATATCACTCCCTCATAAAGTAGCTTATGGCATTTGTTGCGAGACAGAAGGAACTTTGTTTTAAAGGCTAGCAATGTACCCTCTGGAGTCGGTTGAGCTTGACAACCTGATTGAAAATCTGTCGTTTCAAACACGACCTTCCAAACGAATTCATTTTCATGTTTCCATTACTCAAGTGGAACTCGTAACTTCAGTTTTAGACCAACTTGGTTTCAAAAGCCAAGGTGCCAGCCAGAACAAATATTTTTGGCAATGTAGTTCTCTTCTAGCCTTTGAACTCTAATTTTTCTTGTGGCTATTTTCACGGCGAAATGACAATGCGACTCCATTCTCAATTTATTTTCGTAAACCTTAAACTAATCTTGATATCATTTTGAATATTAGCCGCTAGGTAAACGGAAACTGGACGACGATGGTACCGATGGTGATAGCAAAAATCGCAAGACTACGAAAAAGATGAAGAAAAGTACGTTGTCTGTGCTAGACAAATTGATGTAAATAAAAGAGATATTCAAAAAATGGGAAATGTTTCTGATTTCAAGCAACTGATTCAAGCAGAACTAGAAAAACCAACGACCATTTAGTCACATCGAAATACTTTTTGTATATTCATTAGCATAACACTAAATTTTGACAGAGTTATGTTCATCACGTGCTGCAATGAATGACCCCACCACCCCATCCAGAATGGAGTCATTCATTTATCGACAACAAAAAAATATAAACGAAAAATATTGCTGGTAATTATGCTGTGACGGTGGTGTATGCACAATTCGCTCGACACATTCGATTATCACCTTCTTTTACCATCCAAATATCGATTCCATAACATTGTTGATGATACCGGAACTTTTTTTCGGTGCCGTTGGACTAGCCGCAACTTCGGTTGGTGTTTGAGCATTCTTGTACGCGACGTGAGCTAATGGCCGAACACGATTCACCGGTAGACTGCTGAATTTAAATCAATTGAATCACATGGAGATTTTCCCTTGAAAGTGTAAATTCGGTCTGCCCGCTCTCTTACCTATTTTTCTCGATGTTTTCCTTATCGACAATTGACTCGTCTTTGCAGTATACCACACCGATCATGAAACCGGTACCGATAATTCGTTCGTTATAGTTGATCGCCTTGTCGCATTCCAATCGCGACGAGTATTTCAAGTGGATCCAATTGCCGCATTGCGGTGCAAAAACCTTTTCCACAATCGTACCACATTGAGCGAAATGCGATAGAATCATCGATGTGGCCGATTGCGGGAATCCGAAAACGGTGATCCAGAAACTTGATTGCCGCGATGAGATCATATTGGATGAATTGGCCATGCTGTGACGAAAATCGTACGATTGTGGCGGTGACATAATGTGAGATGTATGGAATTCGCTCTGGTTCAGATACGAATCGTTGATCGATTGATTCGGATTGTATTGATATGATTGATTGAAACTGGCACTAGTCGCTGGCCGATTCGAGCGATTCAATTGGCTGTGGTTGAATGGCGAATGTTCAATGAAGTTTTTCTCTTCTTGTAGGGCGTCGAATAAGCCCTGGAATTGAACCAGTTTGGATCGGGAACGTATGCAAAGTATAGAAAGTCAGTTTTTACCTTTGTCGGTGGACCATTGTTAACATTCGATGGCGGCGGTGACTGAAATCCGAACAGTGACTTTTGGTGTAAAATCGATCTGTTTAAATCGTTTGGCGATTGGGTGACATCCCGTGGATGATGTGACTGTTGTTGATAATGATGTTGTTGTTGCTGTTGTCCTAAAGACGAAAAAATCAGTTCACGGCAAGGAGCATAATGACTTGAATCAACAAGTAAATTTACCGAATGCCAAATTTCGCGCGTTATTGGGAGACATTGGATTTGTTACAGGCGTTGTTGATTCTCCCATTAGGAATGCGGGAAGAAAATTTATATTTCCAGACATTTGATGTGATGGCTGATTAACTGGACTTCCAGCTAATGGACTCAGTGTCATTGGCTCCATGCTTCTAGCGGCTTGTTTTCGATTTTTTTTTGTCCTTTCGTTTAATTTAAATTTACGTTATGGAAACACGTCAATTGCACAGCATAAAAAGCAACGATGATCGCAGATGGAAGTCACAGCACATTCAACTAATTTAGAAATGATTTCGAATTTTTAACTTCTGATCGACTGATATCACTCTAATACAGTTTACGTCGTTTAGGTTAGTCAATAAAAACCGTCGAATATTTTAATGTATCTTCAGAAACTCGTTCTGTCAAATCGGTCGGAGAAGAACGCCGATGCGATGACTGCGATGTTTTGCGTGACAATTCACTTAGCAATGACGTTAGCCATTGTCCAGTTGTTTTGCGCAAAATTTCAAATATGCTGTGTGCATAACAAGGCAAGATTGGTTTTGCAACTATTGTTAAAGAAAAACTGAAGGTAAGAAGTCATTGTGAGCTTTAAAAATTTTTTATTCGACCTCTCGTGCACATGGGATATTTTTATGGGAATGTGCTCAGGGGCCTCCCAGGATGACGAAATGACTATTCCCAAAATATTTCGATGGGAAAATATTTAATTAAATCGATTTTTCGTTTTTTGGGACCTGCGTGAAGCATCGAAAACTGTTTGGACCTTACTGGTGACTCGTTTGAACACAAAAATATAGTTGCTGTTTAGCCTGAGATGTAAGCTTTACAGCAATACCAATCATGACAATCATGACTACCAACAAACATCTTGTATGAGGCATAGTCATTCAACTAGATGCCTGCGAATTTCAAAGGCTGTATCACATGAGGATGATTTCTATTTTGTCTCAAAAAGTATGTTTAGTTATTTTACATAATTACACCAGTAACGCTGGTGGTTAATGAAGCTCGAAGAAAAATAACTCAGCAAATATGTTGAGTATGATTAAAGTTTCGATTCTCCGATGTAGGTACAGATTACCCTTGATTCTTTTGCTCAGCATTTTCTTTACCGAAATTACTCTATGACTGTACGTTATGATGATAATTTACTGCCTGACCCATGCGAAAGTTGAACGTTATATAGCAATTTGCCTGTAAAAATTATTCATTACAAGCGGAATATTTTCGATCCATTTTTCGTGAGTTTTTATTTGAAATTCAACTGGTAGGCAGTAAAACAGAATACCTTGGATGCTGCTACTGAATTCGGAAACAATTTTGTGATATTCGCCTAATCCGTCGCGTATTTTATCGCCTTCGGCTCTGATGCACATTCTACACTTGTCGAAAAGACATGTACTGAAACTTGTTGCCCATCGAAAGACACACTTATGAGTGTGTTTGTATCACAAAATTCTCCGATAACCCATACTGCAATATAACGTCAGAGCTGTCAGGGTCCGTCGGCCTTACTATTTTGATGTCGCTATGTTAAAGTTGTAGAATTTGAGGTTCCACTCGTAAAGTTTACGAATGTAGCAACCACTGGTCGATATTTCTAGTATTACAGCAGGGACCCGTAGGTAGTTTTATCTTGAGAAAAACGTTGTGGGATCAGGAAATTAGTTTTGGCCTCCATTCCATTAAAAAGGAAGTAGCGCACTACGAAACCATGACGGCGGGGCAATTTTTACTTCTCTTGTTGTTTGTTGTTTATTATTGGCTCGCAACAAAGATAATGAAAGAAACAAAACGAAAACATTTTATAATTTCAGACTGACCTCCGATCATGATTTTATTGAATTCATATCGCACTGTACAAATGAGTAGGAAAAAGAATACCAATTTCAATGGCAACCACAGCTTTTCACGACCATATTTTTGTACTTTTTTAAATTAACGTTCGCTTCATCCAAGAAATATAATACCGATATGGCACTGAGTTTTGTTGGCGCGCAACATGGTTTTGGTACCTGAAATGAATGTTGGATTCGTTATTCAATTTGACCAAACAACAAAAAGTATCGCAGACTGTCGTCACGACACATTACCTTCATTGGTTGCATTAAATGTGCCAGCGTTTGTACGATTGCGTGATTTGTTGCGTTCATGTGAGCGTTTAACGGAAAATTACATTCACCGCTGCAGTAAAAAGCACCATATCCGTCCGGTGCAATAATCCAATCCTTTTTGGTGAAACGGAAAATTTGTAAGACTTTTGAAATGTGGGACAAAAATGATCAAGTGACTCACCTGCCAATTTAAATCCTTAAAGCTAACATACAGCGTTTGTATTTGACAACTCTTATGGTTCTCCAATAGTCTATGTTCAATCAGCGGATTTCGCATTTCAGACTTTTTTCGACGCTTCGATGCGTTACGTTTCGATCGAAGAAGCCTCGTAGGCTTCACAATATTTTGACCTTTGAAATATCCAACCATAAACGGTTGATATTCGTCATTTCCTTTGATATTCACCAAACCAATATCATCCAAACGAACTTCATGTTCTGGCTTATTAATGGCATGTGCACTGATGTATAGACCTTTGTTGCTGCTACTATCTGACAACCATTTTTCAACAGCTTCGGTTACGCTCATCTCTAGCCAGCCATGATAATCAGAGGTTGTGTTGGCTGTTGATAGCATCAGTAGTTCACGTTCACTGTACCACAAAAAAATAACATTTTCCGTTAAAATATTCAATGATGGAGGAGATGAATAAAACTCACCCATCATTCTTGGTGATTGCGTACACTGTTATCGCAAATTCTTTCGTCTCATTCCTCCACTTTCCTAGATTCGGATTTTGATAAATTCTGAGTTCGCCCATCAACAATGTTGCGTCCTTCGATGCATCCGATACATCAAACCAAAGTTTACGTCCCCGTTCATGTCGCACTTCTGCCACGTGATTTTCTGTAAAATATAAGGATTCGTAAGCAATTCCGAATAAACTTAAACTGAACCATTGCACCAACATTGGTGCGTTGACTGAACGTTCAATTCACTGTAAAACTCACTTTTATTGAGGAAAGTCATGATAATGTCACTTTCTTCGATTGCTTCCTTGTCTATGCTGGTGATGAGATTTTCATCCGATTCTATACTACGGACAGGCCGACTCAGTATTCCATTCGATTCGTCGTTTAAGCGTTTGTACACATCCAACAGAAATTTTGGTGCTGATTTCCTAAAATGAATTAGATTACATTTGAAAAGCTAGTTGAGCTAGAGTGTCAATAAACCTGCGTTCGGACCGCTATCATTCACACACTCAAGACCAACGTCCAACCCCAGTGTTATCGGTATTTTCGTCAGGAATTTGACTAGAATTTTTGTCATTGTGAAAGAAGAGGATTATAGAGGACCACACACTAACTGAAACAAAATATTCCGTTCAGTTCTAGCAGTTTAAATGATTTAATTGATGTAATTTTGGAGGCAGTCTGTTCAGACTTGAGGTCAGAGATATTTTTTTTCGTTAAGTCGCCGTCATTAAAACTAATTAAAATCGTAACTTCGGTACCCTAGCGAATTTGGTAAATGTACAAGACTCTTCAAAAGACATTCTCCCAGTACAGTCCAATATTCAATATGCATGTAAAATGTGTGAAAAATGCAATTTTAAACAATCCCCTGCGAAAGCACCAAATCTTGTTATTCATTTTGATCCACATGTTCAATTAACTTTCATGTACATGTTGAAAGCTACAGGTCATCTGCATCACATACTCGTTTTAAAAAGCCTTTTTTGATATCCACTAAAAGTGCTTTAAGAGACAGCTGCCAGAGTACTACTTGGTATGAAATTTACAATCATAAAATTTGTTTGGTACACTGTTCAGTTTAAGTACTCTATTTAGAGTACCACTCATGCTTGAAGTGTGTTGGTAGAAGAGAAGAGAAGAGTGGGTGTGAAATAGCCACATTTTATTATATCATCCTTAAGTATTAAAAACCGATTTTGGTTGAAAGTTTAAGCGTCTTACAAAGGTTCTTGCTCAGTGTGTAGAGAGCATTTAGCTGTTATGTAAGCTTGTTCTTGACATGCTGATACAATCAGAGTGGTAACATCATCTTATTTATTGTCTTCATGATCCAAACAGACATCAAATCATTTATTGTACTGTGATGGCCTCCAAAATTATAAGATTATGATATTTATAGAAAGAATTTAAATATAACGAAAACGTTTTTTCGTTGTTGTGACTGAATTTATGACTGAGGTACAACAGGTGTTGTCAGCAATGAAATTGGATATTCTCTGAATACGAAATGTAAACGTTTGGGTCATTTCGATTTGCTCTGCCTAATAGCTGTCGTTTTAGAATTAATGAAAGCAAAATTAGCAATCATATAACTGAAGGAAATGCGGAGAATTATTTTTACATACAAGCGTGTGGTAAAGCGTACTTTACATCATAGCTCGTCACATTCCACCCGCAGGGTACATATATAATATCTTACGTAATTGCTTGTGAGCTATTGTTTTGGCTCGCCTTTGGATCGTCCCGCAAAGCTCACAAATAACAAACTTATAAAGGACGTAATATACTACTATTGTCATAATTCAACTCGAAGCTCGGTCTTTTATCACATAGCACTAATCTTAGCATTAAGGGGCATGGATGCTTAGGTAAAATTGTAGCCTACATTTGTGTGTTTTGTATTTAATTTTCGATGATATCTTTTCACCAGAATCCTTTTTGTACGACGGCAATAACGACCATGAATTTGTTTCAATAAAAATTAGATTTGCTTTGCAGTTTGACCAGCTCTGAGATAATACAGAAGTTCAACGAAACTTAGTTTGCATATTCGTGGTCGTTATTGCGGTGCTACATTTTCAATTTAAAATTTCAATTATCTGATGAAAATATATCAAAAAGTAATCTAAAATCCAGTACTGACGTCCAAATGTTTTTCAGCAAAGCATCCACGTCTCTTAGACAAACGAAGTAAGAGATTTAGTGATGACATCGCAATGCATCTGTTTTCTGATATAAAAAGTTGTCTGCTAATTTCAGACTTAGTTCAAAGACTTTCAATTTCTAAGTCGACTGAAAATTCTGTCTCCACAACAACATACTTTTCCGACTTTGATTTTTTTTATTTATAAATATAATTATTAGGCCACCCGTGTGCACAGGCTCGCATGGAAGAAGATTTTTTTTGTGCAACACATCTAATTGAAAAAGTAACGAACGAAGCGTAGAACCGAATAAATATTGATTTTGAAAGAGCTAAATGAAACATCATAAACCAATGTTACTGGTGGTTTTGCTAGATTCATAAACTGATTGTCGAATGAACAATCCATTTAATTACGTTTTGTAAAGGGAAAGAAATGAGAATGGGTTTCAAAACATCGTTTTCTAAAGTAATAAGGTCGATAAAACGTTGTATTATTATTAGGAAAGCCAGAAATTCGTAATCGAAGGCCTTAACTCTACAAAAAATATTGTTTTGACTTGCAAATAACGAAAATTTGTTTTTGAATACTTTGAAAACAACTCCCGCGACCCAATCACTCTGAAAATATTTTTTTCGTGAAGCCATATGCAATAGCTCCAAATTACGCTACTGATAAGTAGTAATTTGAAAAAGTGTATTTTTGACAGTATGATTTAAAAAAGTTTTGGACTGATTGACTAAACAATGGTTCTAATTATTGACAAAAAATTAGGACGGGACTTATGGAGGATCCCTTATCAGTTGGCAGTATGGGTGAGACTAAACCACAATCAATTCGAAATGGTCTTGGTCATTTTTGAGTAGATCTGTGTTCAGATGCAACATAGAATTGCTCTTGAAAAACGCATAGCTGGCACAAATGCTGTCTTTTGCAAAGCCACATATTGTGTCGTAACTATAAATTGCACTCTAAGTTCATTGGAATTCTTTAACAGAATGCTCTTGACTAATGTTTACTCATCGTTTCCGCAAAATTTTATCGATATGGTCGATACATTAACCAGTCGTTGTAATTTTGGTGTGCTAATATTAACAGAGTAAATGGAATCGAAAATTTGTACTGCCATGAAATAATATTTATTGTTCGTAAGATATTTTCATTTGCTTGAAACGCAATTATCATTGAAGAAGAGTGAACATTTTATACGGAATGTGACGTAATTTGTTTACGATATTTTTACGAACGTGTGTACATTATATGCACATCGCTAAAAGATCGAAAGTGTGGTTTTACCGTCCAGTGTAAATGGTTACTTTTGCGATGAGTAAAACTTCTTACGAAAGATTACATTACAATTCAAACAAACAAACCAAACGCAGCATGAACCCACTATATATTGCTCCTCAGTCGTTAAACTTTTGTTTATTTGATTTAAATTCACGTCGATTCACTGATTTCGCTACTCGAATAAAACCACTCGAATCGACCGTTCGATAAAACAAAACAAGCATAAGTCGAAGACTTTTCGTCTCGACCGCTTGAACAATAGCATTCATTTCAGATACCGGCACAATGTTAACAAAATTCGTTATGGCGTTGTAAGAACTTTTAGAGACGATCAGCGTTTTTTTTACGAATTTCAATCCATTCAACACACGAAAGTTGAAGCGGTAATTTAATGCATTCATAGCCTTTATTCAAACCATTCAATTTCTAATAGCTAATCCAGTAACGAATTTATAAAATGTCCGTTTTAATTTAATGTGCAATGATGTGTATTCCTATCATACGATCCTCAGCGGGGTCTGTCCATAACAGACGTCCGTACTTTCTTGGTAGCTTTTGACAAACATCCCTCCATTCCCCTAGTCCATGTTTTTCATGTACCTTTAATATTGTTTTTCCAGTTTTGTTGACACAACTCCAACCTTCCCCTAAATCTGCACGTCTTTTATGAACATCCCCAGTATATACAGTAAGTTCAATGATCGGAATTGTCCATTCTCAGTATTGAACACCATGGAGTATATTTTCGATCCGTGACTTGCTCAATAACTTTTGGTTTTGGTTGCTCATTGTTTCAAATGTTTTTTTTTTGTAATAAGGAAGAAAATGTTTACGACCTAAAGTCGTTGCCATTCTAAAGATGTATCGATTGGCTTTAGCGTGGTTATACATTACTTATTCCGCTTCACTTCTCTTTATTTTTGATTGAATTCAATTTGAATTTAGCGCGAAAATCTGCAGGTTTTTTATTGTTAACTTTCGATTGAATCAATTCGTAGAGTTATACTCGAGAGGTGGCATGGTTTTCAAACATGCCTGGGTGTCCATGTAATTCATGGGTGACGACTCTCGAGTATAACTCTATGAATCAACGCATCAATAGAACTTTAGGCTTGTTCTAAAAATCGCTTAGCTCGTAGAGACGGTAATTTAAAATGCCAATGAACGACAAAAGAAACGTTAAGTTAAATAATTTTGTTTTCATTTACTATCGAATCGAAGAGAACGAAGAGAATGCTCAGTCAAAGATGCAAAATAATTTTTCATTTTATCAACTTTCTATTTACTAAACTACAAAATATTTAAATGAAACCAGCGATAAATCGGTAAATGGACAGACCAGGAAATAATGATTTCTGTTTTTATGTTTTCTACAGATTGTTCTTCTCCTGCCAAATTGTATAATGTACGGACTGGTTATCAATGAACTCTTTAAACGACTCTATCAATGAAAACGATAAGAGAAGCTGACTGTAACAAAATAGAAAATTCTATTCTTCACATTAATGAAGATAAAAAAAAATCGATTTTCATTCAACAACAAGAATAGAATTGTTTGCACCAGCAACAAAACTGTGCCTTATCATATATTCATGGGAACGATATTTCAGAATGAACAGAATCTGTGGCCACCGATAAAATCGAAAGCCAAAATTGTCGAAGATTTATAAATTGAAGGAAATTAAAGAGGACAACAATTCGATATAGATTGAGACAAGTTAATGATGGGACTTTCGTGTAATTCTATTGTGCTTGACTTGCTCCTAATTATTAATAAAAATGGAAAAATGCCAATAAACGAATGTGTACAATGATCTGTTAACATGCAATTAATATATGAATGTGTGTGTGTGTGTGTGTGTGATGATAACATTACCTCATTGACGGATGCAAATTCTTTTTCCGCGGTCGGTCGGGTAATCCGAGTAATTCGAGCAGTTCATGTTCTACTTCTTGTGTGTCGTCACCATTTAGCATACGATGCATCACAGTTTGATCAATGCCATTGTCTACATAAAAGCCAGACAAAGATGCTTCAGCATAAACAATACCACATACGATAATTACCGCAAGTGACAATACACTTATGTTCGATCGCATATTTTTCTTTAAATAATAAAAGTGATTTTTTTTATTATTTTGTTACATATGGCCTAATGTATAGTAAACTTTGTTGTTGGTTTGTTTTTTCTCTTTAATTTTTATTTATTTATTTATTTAAAACAACGTTCGCAGTGTCCATATAGCGATAAATTTTGCAATTTTCTGGCACATTAAAAAAAATCTGAATTTTTTATTGTAAAACCAATAAAGAATCGAATCACAGATCATAGAACAACAAACACTATTTAAAACATTTTTTTTTATAAAAACTAAAATTTTTGTTAAAAAAATTATTTTATATTTTTAAAAAAACCATTTTCCGTACAATTTCTCATGTTACATTTATAATAGTTGATGGTTACGAATGAAAAACGAAATTGAAATTAAACATACGGGGATATATATCATGGAGTTAAACATTTAAGAAACTTTTTTTTCGAAACTGAGTGTCTATTTTACTCTGCACTAGCTCTGACCATTTAAAACTAAACATCTTGTTCATATCATTCAATAATTGAGAAAATGTATACCTAGTTTTAACAAATTAATGCCCGCCCACAACAGGGCTCATCGGAAGTTTTAATTGTAATTTTGCCAGTCGCTTTATTTTTCGTTTTCAAACGTCTTTCGTTTGAGTAATCAACAACGGTTGTTTGGACGCTCGTTTATACAGTATTTACATTTATAAGAATTCAACCGGTATACCAACAGCATTTGTGTGTTCCTAAATATATATTTTTCGGTTTCAATTTTTGCCGAGTGGAAACATCGTCGCCAGTTCCTTCGAATCACCTTGTAAAGTCAATAAATAAACCGGTTGACCAGGTTTTTTTTTACAAAGACATAGTTAACATATACAAAGATCACGTTAATATAAACCAGGTAAGAAATTGTTCAGTCAGATATTCAATCTACTCAAAAATACTCAGCAGGTTAATTAGTTTCCGAGAATAATATGGGTGTTCAAAGATCGGTAAAGGATAAACAAAGAATTTCTCATTATATTTATCTCAAATAATGGATTAGTAATAATTGGTGGAACATCAAATAGATATTTATGTGCAGCGAAAGAAGTTCATTTTATATTTTAATATATATATGCGTATCATCCGTCATTATATTGTTGTTTTATTATTATTATTTTTTCTCTTTTCGTATGGCTATTATATCCCAGCCGTGTTGTATATATGCAGCACGTATTCCGAAAGAGAGTTGTTGTGATACACCGCAAAGTTATTCATTCAAAAATTGATTAATTCTTTTACGATATTATTGAGACGTAACTCTCTGTTTCTTAAACAAACATGTTTGAATTCCTTGTTGAAAACAATTTATTTACAATAAAGGAATAGAATATGGTTGACTGTACCGATTATATGCATGCATGTTAAGTTAAAATCTGTAAATTTTAAATGCATATTTCTGCACAAAGTTTCTTTATTTTAGATTTTGCTGCAGGCAATGTTAGTCTTTCGAAATTTTATTATACAAAAAAAAACACTTAAACTTAAAACACTGATAAAGCTTAGCGTAACTTTCAGTTTTGTCCAATTTGTTTGTATGTTTCTCAGTAAAAGATGATGCAGGATAAAGAATACAATGGTTGTTACAAATGATGTACTTGCTGGAATTTGAAGGACTCAATACGTAGAAACGATAGTTATGTGAATGGCAAAATCCTTTCATTTTTCGTTATATTACATCAACATGTTGAGGTTTTCAACCATTTATGGGATTTTCCTTTACATAATCGTTGTGTGCTGCAATATTTCTTATCATAGAATACTTAAACGAAATCTATGATTGAAAACCAAATTTTCATACTTTGACTTGTATATAAAATGTCCTTTCGACATCACTCCTTCTGCAGTAAAAATACTTATGAAAATCATCTGTTCAGATTTTCATACGTATTTTTTCGCACTAGTGTCTTAAAGTAATTTTGAATTCGTTGTGAATTGCAAAACATTTAGTTCGGGTTTGTATCGAAATTGTTTTGTTTTACGCAATAGATGTATAGTAAAACTCGACAGCGGCTCGTTGTCGTTACGATAAATCGCACATCTCGTGCGTAAAACCATAACATTTCAATACATTTATATCAAAATATCTATTAGGTTAAACCATTCGTGGAACGACATTATACCTTTCGATCTGTATATAAACCTAACCTGACATTTTTTTCTTTGAAATTTGAATCGATAAGATAAATTGCAGGTGTTTCCTCTCATCCTCTCTCTTCCTCTTGCTGATCCACCAATCGATGATTACTATTCCGTTTTTTCCTTTCATTTTTGGGAAAATGTTTTTTCCAGTCCCTTCAGTATATATACTGTTAAAGTACGTTAAACAGATGCCATGCTTTAAAAAATATAGGTAAATGTGTTTGTTATGAATGCACTTTAAGGCGCACATAGAACTGTATAAATGTCTATCTGGAGTTTATTTTGTTTGTTCTTTTGACAATTTTCATACCATTAAGATCTATTGGAATCGGTGGGAGATATTTTTTTGATACAACTGTCAAGAGACATAATCAGTTTTACTGTAATGTAATCAAAATGATTCAAATACTATAGTTACAGCTGAAATAGTCGGTCAACTGATCATTTGAATCCTTGAATTTAATACTAGATTCACTAGGCAATAATTTGAAACTTTTGGAATGGTGCTCTAAGTACGAAACAAGCAGCTTTTGGTCCCAATGACGTCTGTTGTTCCGCTAGAGCCTCTTCACATTTTTTTTAAGTAAAGGAAATGAGATAGTTTTTGGCGTAGCAGGTATCTAGGGTGCTGCGAGTTCAAATAAACGTTCCACAGGTCTATAGTGGTTAGTGGACTATTATTATTATTGCACTAACGGTAGGTAGTGAAGACCTATGCAGTGATTATTTGAAGTTACCGCACCCTAGATACTTGCTGCACCAATAACTGTCCTGTTCCCATAACTTTTTTTTTGTGAAGCAGCTGCCATTTTCAAATAATGTCTATTTATAAGTGATACGACAATAATAATGAGGGGAATCATGGCTAGTATAAAGCTTATTCCGTTGTTGTAACACTATCTGACGAATCTATTACAATTAAGCTCCGTTGGTACTTACATTAGGTAAAAAAAACAATTTGCAAATCGAAAACAGTTTGAATGAAGGAGCTTCAGGCTATAATTATATTTATAGCAATTCAGGTCTGGGTAGATAACAAATAATCATGTTATTTACAATTTTTTTAAAGCTATCCAGCACGTTTTAGCAAACAAAAACAAACCTCAAAGATTAACGAAAATAACGTGATGCGTAGCACACAGACAAGTACAGAAACGTTTTTTTTACCAGTGTAGCAAACCACTCGACCATTGTTTATAAGAAAAATTGGTTCGATCGACTTACTATAATCGATTTTGAGGAAAATATATTAAAAGAATTGAGCTGTGTAAGTACCCGAACAGATAGATAAGGATATTCGTTGTCTCCTTTGGAGCTGCATGCCGAAGTATAATTTTCATATTCGGCAGCAATTGAGCGAGTCTATTTGGCAAAACTAATTTTATTAGAAACATTAAACGAGTGCACACTTTTGTATTACAGTATTTTTTAAACACCTACACTCTTATTAAACACAAAATTAATTTATTTATACTAAGAATGAGACGATATGTCTGTTACTGCACGCAGTACGAATATATTTGACTGGTGATTAAGCAACGTTTTACGTGGGCAATTAAGATACACTGGCAATGTATGAAAGAAGCAAAAAAAATAATAAACAAACAAACGACGCTATAAACTAAAAACTTTGTAGTTTTAATTTTTGCGAGTCAATTTTCTGTAAGAATTTAGTGGTGTTGTATTATGTCGATGTATTGAATGTGGTTTCGTTTATAGCAAGTGTAACGATTTATAAATGACATAAGTGTGTTGGACGACTCTTATCGTTAAAGAATAAAGGGACATTTGAAAGGCCTTTTGAGCCCAATGTCGTAGTCCAATGGCATAGCTGTCCCCAGCAACGTTTCCACAAAGCTTGTACTTTTTTGTAATTTCAGAAAATCATGAAATTGAACCTGCAAACTTGTCAAGCAGTGTTTAATTAAATTAAATTTCTGTTTAAGAACTGACCTCTAAGCCTTCCAACTTTTCATAATAATTAATTCCGATTAAATCTGTTACTTCTTTTGTTGAAAACATCTTTTAGTGCTTGATGGAATACTTACTTAAGTAAATGTTGTAGACGGTTAGTGAGTTGCTAGTGATGCTTGTGAGAGCTACAAGCAAAAGTCTTCGAATTCCACGAAATCCTTTTTCATATGTGCGATGTGATGATATTAACCTTATTTTCTCCTCTCAAAAGGGCATAAAAAATAGTATTTTACAAAACTAGGGATAAAAAGTAGTTTTCGTGTGAATCTTTATTGATCCGAAGCGAAGCCGAGGTCAATAACCACAAGAAAACGAGACTTTTCACCTTTTTATCCTCAGTTGTGTAATGGATTTTACATTCTGATGGCTTCGAAGTGCTTGAAACATGAAAGGAAACATTGCAAATCTGAGATCTCCAGCATAATGGTAGACTACCTTGCTTATTTTGACATAGTAAGTCCCTTTACTTTTGACATTAGGAGTTCTGTACAAGAAGCTGTCACACACACATTTAAATATTTGATTTTTCATTTTATTTTATCAGTTTGTTCTATTGAGAGGGCCCTTGATCTCCAGCAATACATTTCAACTTGTTAACTATTCAGTGCGATTTTTTTATGGAGCAGGATCTAGTGCGATGAGCCAACATTGATTTCAGTTCCCTTATAGTCCCCCTATTCGTAACTAAATAGTTGACGAAATATCCAAAAAATATCTTTTTCGTTTGTAAGAACACCGTTAGTTTTCAATATTTTTTTTTCTTCATTAAAGTCTTCGCGCAAAGTTTTTAAATCGATCTATATGAAGTTGACTACAATAACTTGTTGTGAAAACGATGTGCGATGTATGCGATGACGGCGGTGCCAGACAAACGTTGACAGTACATGTGTGGAGTGTTTGTTTTGGTTTTTGAATCGAGATTGATCATGAACTCAAATGTGGAACAATTACGAAAAGATATCGCGGCACTGCGCCAAGAACTCGACACTAAAGAGAAATTGCTACAGAAAATTCAATTGTCCGAAACGGTAAGCCCAACATTGGTCAATACACCGAAATTTGTTCAAAATATAAATCATTTCTAGACGACCAGCAAGGCCGAACTCAATAAAATTGAAATCGGTCGCTACAGCAGACAGTTAATCCTGCCAGAAATCGGTGTAACCGGCCAACTAAAATTGAAATCTTCTTCGGTCCTTGTTGTCGGTTGCGGTGGGCTTGGGTGTCCAGCTGCTACGTATTTGGTTGGAGCAGGGATCGGTAATTTTCCGGTTATTTTGATAAATCGACGGCCAACTTATATACTGTTGATCGTTTAGGTCACATTGGACTTGTCGATTACGATACCGTTGAACTAAATAATTTACATCGGCAGCTGTTGCACAGTGAAAGAGCCATTGGTGTCATGAAATCAGAATCAGCTAAGAATTCTCTATCGCGGTACAGACACTGCTCTTGTTGAACGAAATGTCTATGTCACTGACATCTTGTCCACAGATTAAATTCAACGGTCAAAATTTCAACTCACAACGTGCCACTGAACAGCGAGAATGCACTGAACATCATCGCTGATTATGACATCGTTCTGGATGCGACTGATAATGTTGCGACTCGTTATCTCCTCAATGATGCTTGCGTTCTCGGTCGAAAACCTCTAGTTTCTGGAAGTGCATTGCAGGTATATTTGTTTGAACAGAGCTCCGTTCCTTAGACAATTTATCAGAACCGATTGCCTTTCAGTTCGAGGGTCAATTGACACTATACAATCACAAATCGGGTCCCTGTTACAGATGCATTTTCCCAACGCCTCCTCCACCGGAAACAGTCACCAATTGCGGAGATGGCGGTGTTATTGGAGCAGTACCGGGTGTAATCGGTACTCTTCAAGCATTGGAAGCCATCAAATTGATTTTATCGTTGGATGGTGTCTTGTCTGGTCGTCTACTCTTATTCGATGGAACCCAGACCTCATTTCGAACAGTAAAACTTCGTGGGAAACGTGAAAATTGTGACATTTGCTCAGACACTCCGAAGATTACCAAGCTCATCGACTACGAACAATTTTGCGGCATGAAAGCGTCCGACAAAGACACCAACTTGAATGTGTTGGACCGTGGTGATCGTATAACTGTTGAACAGTACCGAGCGATTGTGGACGAACAGCTGGAACACATTTTAATCGATGTTCGGAGTTCAAACGAATTCGCTATTTGCAGCCTACCAAATTCGGTCAACATTCCAATCAAAGACATTTTGAGCGACAGAACATTTCCCAGCATAGTGGAGAATTTGAAGTCGAAAGAGAAGTTGCCGAGTATGAAAATTTTGTTGAATGAAAGGGGGGTCGAGTAATATTCATCGGAATTTTGTTTTTCAGTTTTCGTGGTGTGCCGTCGGGGTAACGATTCGCAACTAGCAGTGAAACGGTTTAATGAAATCGTTGAAAATGGAGTTCAAGCTAAAGATCTCGTCGGCGGATTACATTCTTGGGCTGAATCGGTGGATCAATCATTTCCGGTATACTGATGCCGAATGGTGGTTTATATTGTTAGATGTTATAACGGGATGTTGGGGCTGGGTTTTCATTAGCAATAAATATTCCCAATTTGATAAGCTGAAAATTATTTTTTATTAAATGCATGCGTGTCCTATGCGTACGTATATATTACTCATTAGTAGAAAAGGTAGAAAATTACACGAAAAAAATGTAAAACGAAATCAAGTGACAAACGGAATGCTCTGGCACTAAAATATGAAGCAAAATTTACGCGTTCAACTTTTGATCGGCCAATCGGAGACTGTTCAAATTACTCAACAATTTCACTCTCAACTTGGACCAGACCATAAAATCTCCCAAGCCAATGATCTGAGCCGCCTGCAAAGCCGCAGCCTCTGGATAGAGAACGGTGCTACATCCCAAACCGGATGGCACATTCAAACTCGACCAAACGTCCAGGTTCACATTTTCCGGCTTTACTGGTGGACAATTGATGACAGGATACGTCGTATTTCCCGACAATACCGGTCCCAAACCATTCGATCGGCCAGCCACCGCGATAAAGACCAGCTTTTCGTAGTCACTTTCATATTTACGTAGTATTTTCAATGTATCCTGAGTGGCCTTGTGCGCCGATGATATTCTGGTCTGTACATTGACACCCAAATCCCGTAAATGTCCGGCAATTTTTTTGCAGTGTTCCTGGTCCGACGGACTGCCCATGAAAATGACGACCATATGATTGCTTCGGGCCACGATTTGATCCAATTGATCCGAAATCCAAATGAAATTGTTTTTGATCGTCTCCAGATCGGCTTCGACCACAGTGGTCAGATTTCTGTAGACCTGTTTGTCCTTCATCAAACGCTTGTCACCAGACGGCCATAATCTCCATGAATCCGAATCGATTACGTCAGCCACCACAATTTCGCCTAATAGATGGATTTGTGATTTTCGAATTTTTTTCAAATAAATCGAACTAACCGTTCTCTTGTACGCCGAATTCGATTTTCATGTCAATCAATGCACAGTTTCTGGTGGCCCAGGCTTTCTCCAGTACCTCGAAAACTACGATGCTCATGTCTCTCATGATGTCGATTTCAGTTTGACCTGAAATTGTTGTGAATATCATCAGAACTCAGTATTTACGATCAAATCAGGTAAGAGTCACATATTCTCGGGCGGTGTATCAATGTTTTATCGAAAAATATATCGAAATTTGTATAAGAATTATTTTGGGAGAAGAAACACCCTATGGTAAAAGGAAGGACGCACTTGCTTCCAAGGCGCATAGACCAGAAGGGAAGAGGTGCAATATTTAATTAAAATAGGCGCCAATATACTACATTAAGACAGCCACGATGTGAGAGATGAGAGATATGCTAACCTCTAATTCATCGTAAAACTGGTAACTCTGAAGGTTCAACCAACTTTTTCCCGAAGGTCGGATTGGCCATATGGTCATTGCACATCCTATATTCAATATAACTAAAAATTAAAGGCGCAATCACTATATGGCCAGTCCAACAGTGAGGAAAAGCATGGTTGAACCTTCAAAGTAAACAGTTTTAAAATGAGTTAGTTGTTAGTACATCGACTGCGAGCTCACGGCTGTTATTCATGAGGCCGATGTGATATTGCCCACATTGTCATGGTAAAAAAATCATGTTCTGTACAGTTTGTGATGAAGAGTTCGGGTTCGGGGTTCTGTTCTTTAGGAAGAACGAAATTGGTTCAGTGAAGTTGGTAGACAGAACCCAACTTCACTGAACTTTCAAAAAGACGAGGTTCTTGGGTTCGGAAGCCCGGTGGAAAATTGATGTACGTCTAATGACTTAGGCTGAAGTTAAGGTCACGTTTCAATGCTACCAAGAATATTTACTTGACACTCATAGTCTTACGCCCTCAAAGTCATCAATACCTCGATCAAAGGTAGCAAGAGCCTGTTCTTAACTCTTTCGTGTTAACTAAATCCTATAAATCCGCTTCATCCTTCATGTAACAAATTTGTGCACAACAAAATGTATTATTTACCGCTGATAAATACTAACTTGCAACCGAACAATCATTTAGCCAATAAATCGTCTCGATGTCAATGTGTACCAATTACCTCTTAAATTATCATTAGCGCAGTTCAATGAATCGAATACAATAATTGCAAGCAGGTCATTGGCAAACATAATCAGAATCCGAAAATTTATTACAAATTTGTACCCGTTTTAATGGCCTCATATCGTCTGCGACTGAAGCAAAAATAAACAAACAAACAAAAAAAATCATCTCGTGCCCAGAGTGTTTCAAAATATTAATCAATTAATTTTAATGTCATGCAAAGAACTCATTTGAAATTAAATATCGCGCAACATAAACCAATATTGCCATACATTTTCTGTACACTTTTCAGTACGCTGGCTGGATAAGATAATGAAACACTGAGTGTCAATGAAACGGATTTTTTTTTCTTAAAGAAAATCTCGAGAGCTAAGAAATAATTAATACAATTTTAGGCGATAAAAATGTGCCTTTGATGTCTTCATTGTCGCATAACGAAATTTCTGATGTGAATTGCATTGTCATACATTCGGAATAACTAGTAGCAGACATTAGCCCCGTACGAATCTATTGCATATGTAATCTTAGCACGTCCGTAACCCTACTACGTCAATCACCCTATTGTCAGACTCATCACGAAACGTGAAAAATTCATGTTAGTACTCATCTAGGGACCGAAGATTAAAATCTATTGAACAAAGTCCTATTCGGTACCTCTCAAATAAAACAAAAATTAGGAAAATCAGATGAGATCTTCTCGATTTATATGCAAAAAGCACTTTGGGCCTAGCATGTGCTTCAAATTATACGGATTACAAACGACATAACAATCTTAAGAGTCCCTAGTACTTCGTACGGCGCTAAAAAGCAAGAGTTTTGAAAAACAAAACAACAAAAAATTTTTGTTGTGAGTGTGACCTCAATTGATTTTATTTTGATCTGACGCAAATCAAAATACGAAAATATTTTGTTCGTATCAAAAACAAATCGAGCAAAATATTTATGTTTTTCCTGTGCAAGAACCTTCTAGAGAGAGAGTATCATGTGCTCGAAATATTGTTGTTTGCAACTTGCAACACAAAACTAAAGTTAATTAAACGAAAACATCTCAACCAATATCAATATTCGGACTACACAATTAAAATAAAAGACAAAAATTTTCTCTTACCAATTTTCACTCCGTTGAACACAAATCCGGCTGAAACAATTTGTTCGTCACTCCATTGCGGATCGTGGTTAGCATCATCTTTGAAGAATGTCTCATGCTTCGGCGGTGCAAATCGGTATCCTTCTGGTACGCCCTCATTTCGTTTCAAGAATGATCCAGTCGCCAAGCGACGTGTAACCCATTCAATTGGAATCATCTGGCATTTTGTTGAAATGAACGCATTTTCCGAAGCCGTTTTAACATAGGCCGTTTTTACACCTACAAATCGAGAGAATTACTTTCCTGGACGATTAACACATCTTCTAGGACAGTTTTTACCGGCAGCATTCAAAATTCCGAAAACTTTGCCATTTGTTTGATTCGAAATGGCGGCTTTACCAGCAAGATCGTGAGATTTAACGCCATCACCGGCGGTTATACGATCTTTGTTCAACAGAAGGCAATGGCCCGGAAGTGACGGTAAATCAAACACCTGCTTCGTTTTGCCTTCGATAAGCAAGTCGCCCAATTTGTATTCGCCGACTGAAATTACTAAATTTTAGCATCTCTAAATATACTTAGCTGGTGTGGCTCATTGAGACACTCGCTCAACGTCCTTTTCACCAGGTTATGAGTATCCTTTTGCAGACGGAAATATCATTTGTTATTGACAGAGAAGAAAAATTAGCGGCTTATGTGGTCTTATTAGCCGAGAATTATAGCAAAATGACGGTTAAGCTTAGTGAAGTAAATGATTTTGTCAATCTGTTGCATAGTTTGAACGAGTAACAGATTCAATAACAGTACACAGGTGATATTGTTGCCGTCTGTGAAAGGTTATTGAACAAACCTATTTTAGGTATTGGTGCCATTTTGCGGTATCTATAAAAATAAAAAATTAATCTTTAGTACTCGAACTAGAACCAAGAAACTAAAACTTAATTTGATAAATGTAAATCCTAAAGGATGTTACGGTCACTGACCATATTTGTTTGTCTGTTGGTGTAGTAAGAAGGGGTAGTCTACATCTGAGCATGAGTATTCGTTTTTCCAATTTTTCACCAGGGGGTCTAAGTGTCTCCGATATTCCATATCACATTATATCAAAGAAACATGCTACCTAAATTTCCGTCTTGAGTGATGCATACAAAAATTTAGATAAATCGCTACAGAAACTCTGTCACGCACATCTGTTGTTCATTACTTCCCTATGTCGCTATGTCTACGAACTTTGAGAATTAATAGCCGAAATTTCAATATACGCTTTTATTTAGAATCGATCTGATATTTCAAACTTAGTTAATACGTTCAACCGTCGTTAACAGGTTAAAAAATGGTCGAGACATATTTCATCATTTTTTCGGTTCTTTCCAACGTTATAGTTATTACAGTTGTTTATGACGAAATACTAACTTGCATACCAACAGCGAAGAAGCGATTACATAGAATATTAGTGAATTACGTGTATGTGAATTACTTGAGTTGTAGACAAGTTATGAAATTCTAAGGCGATTTATAGTGATAAATTGATAAATGTTTAAGACGATACATGGGACACATAAGGAATGAGGAATTTATTTTTCACCTGTACCTTGACTCAAATCTTCTTATATCCATAGAACCTTAGAGACCCTAGACTAAATAGGTGTAGACCGGCTCTATCACTATTTAGTCTAAGAGATGAACAATATTTCTAATTCATGAAAATTAATTGACTCAAATAATTTGAGTCAATTTTGATCAAAAGAGATTTTATTGTTGATAAATGCAGCCCTATTTAACACCTACTTTAATAGTGAAATTGAGGTCAAGAGGATACAGAATAATGCTTTCCAAAATTGTGAAATTCGGTCAGTGAGTGCGTAGATCCCGTCACTTATCAGTGGATGTAAAAACAACGTGTTGATCTCTGTCACCGAATCAAAATCCAACTGAGCATAAAAAGTGAGTTAAGAAAAAAAACATCATTTGATGAGAGCAAAGACCATCCTCCAAATTCAAATAAAACTAAAAAAAAATAATTCGACAATTCTAATAGAGTACCAGCAACAGCAACTAAAAAATATTCTTTTACGCACTGTAGTTTGTTGCGGCGGGTATTTCCTTATCTGACCGGTAGGTCACATACATCTGTGCTTTGCTGTATATTACATACGATCTCAATTTAAGATTCAAGGTCGAAATGATTGATTTACACCAAATTGAAATAATTCTAAATAATTCCCGCTTGTGACGAAAGTGGACGGCTTGGTCATTTGAATTTACTACAAATTTCATAATAAGAAGCACCAGTTTAATGTTGTCACCAAATATTATATGATCCGTAATGTAAACTATAACGAATACACCGATAACAATAAATTTACCGGTGTGGTAATTGGTCGCGATTCAACAAGATTGAGTAGCTATGTTTTGCGAAATCGTTTTCATTTTTGCGAACTGCAAAATCACCAAATGGAATTTATGACTTACCGATTGACTCAGCTTTTACCAAAAGGAACTGTATTTAAAAAACTTATTTTTAAAATAAAATATCAACAACCATGTGCTGAACGAACTTTTATAACTAGTTGAGCTTCTCTCAACACCTCTTTACTTTTATACTGACAACTTGTTGTAATGAATTCAATACAACGATAACCTTTCCAGGGTTTACAGTATATCTGCGTACGTTGATTGACCAAAAACAACATCCAATCAACGTTTTTTGATTCATTGTAATGGAAAATTCTGACCCGTTTATCAATTCGATTTTTTTTTGTTAAATGTAAAAAGTTCAACAAAAATATTTTTGCTTTGATTTTTTTTCGATTATTTGGTGAAATTATTCGGTGTATAAGAATCTGCACTAGGTAGCTGTACTAAAGGCTCTTTGTTAAGCTTTTACCACGTCATCTTAAAAACTTACTTTGTCGTTTAGTGTGCGACAAAAAATCTACTACTTCATTTGTTAACATCCGCGCTTATATGAGAAAACCTGTAGACTCGCCAAAAAATTTCATTACTTTCAGAAAGCTTTTTTTTCCCTTATGTGGTAAAGTAGTATTACCGTCGATCGTAAAAATGTCATTGTTAGGACAATAAATGCTATTCTGAGTAGGACAGACAAAAAAGTCAACTAAAGCTCTATAGATTCATTGGACGCTCGCATTGAAATAAACTTTTGATGGCATTACCTGCGTTATTTTACTATGGAATAACAATGAATGTTTACGATTGTATTTAAAGATTTTTATTTTTTATTTTTTAATAATTACGTATGCCATCTAGATGTACACGTCGTTTAATTCATTTTGTTTAAATGTTAATTAAACAACCCCAAAATATATGATACTTACCCAAAACCAAAAGTCAGTTCCACCTAAAGTCTATACATCTAAAAATATAAACTTAAAGAAGAAACTGTTTTCTATACGTCTCAATGTGAAGTTTAAGTAGAGTGAATTCTGAGACTATCAAGCCAGCTGTTTAAAACGGCTAAGGCAAAACAATGTCTATGTAATAGTAGATTACATAATTGTGTGGAAAATCGTTGTTTTGAAGAGTGTGGTGTGGAGTTTGGACAATCACACGAGTCAAAACAACGATTTCCGCACAATTATGTAGTTTATTTTACCTCTAAAGTGCGGCGAAAGTGAATTTTTATTTTGCGGGCCCCGTTGGCCATGGGAAATTACTTTTCTTTTATTTTTTATTGAAATGAATGTGTTAATGGGGATCCAACCTGGGGAGTTTATAATATCCATTGCTCATCGGTTTTTTGTGTCTTTTTTGACTAATTTTTGTGGTCTTCATACGCCTATTTTACTAAATAAATACCATACAATTCTCCTAAAAATCTTAAACATTCCTAAAGTTCTTAAAAACTGTGAAAAAATTTAAATTGAGAAATATTTCTTAAAATTCCTAAACACTTAAATTTCTGTAAATTCTACAAAATTCCTATAAATTCATATTCTTCAAATTTCCAGAGATTCCTTAGAATAATTCTCTAAAATAGGATATTACATTGTGTTATGATAATTCTTATTAGAAACGGGAATCTTATCACAATAATATAACATCATCTACAACATCCGTTTGTTCAAAGTGTTTGATACAAAATCTATTACTTCATTCGTTTTAACATTTAAATATTTCGTGGATGAGAAAACACTAGCTAGAGGACATCGTAAATTTAGGCCACTGCATGTTACGTTAACCGATGATTAGCCGCTGATATATTCCACTTTGTAAATCTTTTACTATGAATTCCCATTTTTTTACTCATTTAACACTCTCAACACTCTCAAAAAAGTTCTTATTTGGTATATTCTGATAATGTGAACATACACACAAGGTTCTTTTCAATTCTTTTTTTTTTCTTGTTGTTGTTATTTAATGTATACAGAGACCTCTCATATGGCGACTCTTTTAGTTGAGTTGAGACCATCAATCAGCATAAAAAAAATACACTTCACTTTAGTGTTTGTGAAAATGTCGTTCGACATTCATTGAGAGCGCTATACAAATTATTTTTCGTCTGATACAGATAAAGCACGTGGTGGTAATCAAATAATTTGTTAATCAAATTTCATTTCAATTTCAACATTCGATTGTGAGTTGTGGTTCTTTGCACACTCAAATAAAATATCCTTTTTTGTTGTGTGATTATATTAAAAATTGATTTATTGACACAAAATTAATTGGCAAATTATGAGACGATTTGATTAAAACGTTTTGTGCTGGTTATTTAAATAATAAAAAAAACGACAAGACAATTGTACATAAGAACCAGTTTATAAAACTAATTACTTTGGTGCGTGGATAGTTTTTTTTTCTTAGTTGTTCTTCTTAGTGGCAAATGTAAAGTGTTGGTTAAGTGCTTAAGAATTAACAATTTTTTCGTACGCGCATTTTCATCGACATGTAAGTAAAATTGATAACTATCTCGTTTGGTAGAAGAAATATACTTTTGAGGATCCCTATATTTTGTGGAACAACGGATTTCTTACTCAATATCTAGATATCATCCAAAATCGTTTTTTTTTTCATTTCTTGATTTATAGTCCAAAAAATGTTTTTAGGTCAAATTTTATGAAACCGAAAATGGTTTTGTTTACTTAACAATAGGAAATGATCCTTCAATATTGAGAATCCTTGTTCATTGTTACATGGGTGCTTGCAAAAATGATTTTAAATATATGAGAATAGTTGGTTTTGAGTAACAAACAATTTGGTACAGGTCAGTTTCATTTTTTAAATTGCCATCCTTTTTTACGTATTTGTTTGGTTCCAGAAACTTTTCTTTTTTCAAATTACACTTTCTTGCATCATCATTTTATTGATTCGGAAATTTTTTGTTTAACTTTTTTTTTCTTCGTTGTTCAGCCATGCACATTTAAAGGTACCGCCTTATTATAAATTTCTTATTTTGCTTACTTCTCTCATCTCTCCATATAATCGTTATGGAGAAATGAGGGAAGCTGGAGAAATAAGAAATTTATAATAAGATGGTACTTCTAAATGTGCATGGCTGTACTGCTGGCTTGTGTTCCAGAATCTAGACGTTCTTTTGAAAAGTTAGTGAGACATTTGTGTTACTTGTACATATTATTTCAACATCAGTTCTGATTTTAGAGGATTTTTTTTGCATTTTTTTTCTGTTGACAAAAACGCTTAATTTATGAAGTCCTTACGAAAGGCTCAGCATTTATACTAGCATATACTAGTAGTATTACACAAATTATGTATGTATATAAATGCTGAAGATTCAGCGACTTACATACTTTGGTATGTAGTCTCAAATGAAAATTACCAGAATCAGAAGGGTTATCAAGCTACAGAATTATTTCCGTAGAGTGTTGCAAGTAAAGTTCTCGTAATTCGTGCTTGCTTTTTCAATTGAAATGAACCCAAAAAAAAGTTCCAGGAAGCCGAAAAACTCTTTTTCCTTTAGATGCTACAAAACCGATATAACTACAGCAAAAACAGAATCCTCAAAATTTGTCCCTTGCTGTAGAGGCAACACTTTGTTATTCAAAACATCTTCATAAATAAACAGCAAGATCTGACAAACAAACTTTACTTCGTTTGTTTGTCAGATCTTGGTGTTTAAAATCAATCTCTTTAAAACACTTGGATCAATTGAAGTAATAGATCCGATATAGCTGTTATGCTTGTCGTCTGTGAAAGGTGTTGTTACGTGACAAATCGTGACAAAAGTAATTCACATTCCATTTGGCTAAACAATTGACGAACATTGTTATTGTTACGAGCTTGTTGGCTTCTATTCACAAAGAACGTTCATAACTTTGGGGGAGGCAGAGACACGACGAAACCTTGCTATACGTATATATGTGCGAACTGTTCCTATACATATGCGTATATTAAGAGATGACAATTCTCAAATTCATCTTTTTGAACCTATATAGTATGTTGTGTTATAAATCAATTGAAATTAACATTCAAAAACAACTGCATTTGTTCGTCCTCCTTCAAACGTTTCAAGCGGAATTTAAAATAATTGTTTGCAAAGTGTAATTCGACCCAAGAAAAATGTGTTTGGGCTACAATATAATACCTAAGCTCATTTCAAAAAGTGCTTGTATCAGGTATATTTTCATCAAAGTTCACTCCACTTCAGTGGAAGTGCATAATGTATGAATTTTGCAAGAAATACGCTTGAACATTATTATTTGCTTGATTGGCATTGACGAAATGTTTATAACGACAAAAATAGTTACTTGTTTACCGAGAGAAGACAATAGAAAATTCCAACAAAAGTGAAGTTTTGCGGTTAAAGCGAAGACCACGAATCGTTCGAGTTGGATATACGTATTTTCTTCCAGAGGGTGAACACATCTTTTTTCTACGAAACAAGCACATCATTTTGTTCCATAATTTCTCAAAGCAACAACAAAGGTGATAGTTCGAGACAGAAAATGTCTATTTTTTTCTCTGTTCAAAATGGGAGAAAATAGACGTTTTCTGCCCCGCCCTTTAAAAGGACAAAACGTTATCAAAACGTAATTGTTTATATAACATATCAAACATGAAAAATAATTTTGATATTTGCGGCGGGATTAACCTTATTTTCTCCCCTCAATAGGCCATGAGAAGATTATGTTTTGTTGACGAATGGTTATAAGACATTTATAGTGAGAAAAGTGCAGCATTTTCTCTACCGTGGAAATATAATAGAAATTTGCTCATTTGAACTGTCACTGTTTTCAACAATGGTATGACGAATTGATGGCTTCGTTTCGTGGAGAAAAACCGTTAATCACACCATGTACACATAAAATACGTTGTGTTCACTAAAACCTTGGCTTGGTGGAATTTCCCATTTTCTTCCCCTCGGTAAACAAATAAATATTTCTCGTGACTGTGTAATATGCAAAATCATTGTGCTTTCTAATAGAGAATCATGCACCTTGTACGTCATATTGTACGAATATCGCTTAGATAATCAGTGAATTGGGTTAATGCGTTCTTAGCAGTTATATTGTACGATAATCTCTGTACATTTGTCTTGTTTAGCCATATAAATATCAATTAAAAACCGACAAAAAACATTAAATTGTTTACTAGGATGTTTATCAAATTGACGATTGCAATAAACAAGTATATGGCGAGCTAGATCACAAACATAATTTAATTGCCGTTTTGTTGTTTATATTTTACTTCAAGCTCCAAGACTCTGAAGTACATAATCTATTTTTAAAAAAACTTTTTTTTTCTTCCTTCAAATCAACGAACCAACTTTTTTATTTTGAAGGTCGGATGGGGTTAACATTCTGAATAAATCAAATCAGTGAACTTTTTTCTGTTCAAAAATGCAACGAGAGTTTCATCTGGTATCAGCTAGCCAATCCAATTTTTCCACTGAAAAGGCCGGGATGTTTTCGACGTTACTATCATAATGTTTTCGTAACAAATTCATTTTTTTTTTCTAATTATTTTTGCTATTGTAATGACGCCAAAACAAAATCTTGTTTACTTGAAAATGAAAAAAAAAATGTGAAAGAAATCAACCTATCGGCCTATAGTAACAGCTGTTAACAACCAAGTCATGTGAATGGCTAAAAATATTTACTTAATCGTTGATAGGTGGTTCAAATCGGTGCAGTGAATGTATGTTTGATACTTTGCTTTGACCTGTTGTGCCTTTGCAATTTAGAGATGCCCTTCAGATTCTGCGACTTTGATCACTATCTGTTCTTAGAACAGTACATGCTTAAGTCACGAACCGATAAGAAACGAGAAATTCTTTTGGTTTGGACCTCCTACTGCCCCGCTAGCAAGACGTTATTGGGGCCAATCGATGTGTTTTTTATACTCAGGGCAACGAACCCTATCCAATCCACCAATTGCGAACAATCCAAAAATTTCACACAATCAAATTTGTCGCCTCTGCATCTGCAATCTCGGCTCTAGAACTGGATGATGGCGGAGCAGTCTAGTGCTCAGTTGAAATGCTTTTGAAATGAAAGTAGGACGCACCGCTTCCAGTTTCGGCATAATGAGAAAGAAATCCTCAGTATATCGTAACGAACAACCTCACTCCTCAACATAAAATTGAATTTGAGGATTGAGGTTATTTCGACAAATAATAAGGATTCTATTTATCCGGGTATATATAACAAGGACGCGATGTCTCCGTTGTTACGTACTAGGCTTTCACCATTACAATCCGCGTTTGATCCCCGTGTCGTACAATTCCCTATGGAATTAATTTTTTGATAATATATGTCATCGGTAACGCCCTGATGTTCACTCAAACTTCATAATTTGGACAGTTCCGATGTGTTTTTAGTGGCTGCAAGCTGCAACGATGTACGCACTAAATAACTAGTATGACGTAACTCAAGAAAGAAAAATTTGTGGAAACGTGTCCAGCCTACATTTAGTCGAGAAGCAAATTAAGCACCTAGCTTTCCCCACTATTTGCAGACTTTATTACAGATATTAACAAAAGATACGTACACAACTTTTCATGCAAACGAGAATATGTCCAACATTCGGTCCCAATGCACTGAGTTGATCCTTCCTTATGGAAAAAAGCTTTTTCTATTCATTCCATTGACAAAATCATTCAATAATTTGGGTTGTGAATTATACGCAGTGATTTTAATTTCTCCCTTATTTTTCAGAATGGATACAGTTTGTGAAAAAGAAAATTTGCAAGGAGCCTCTTGCTGTCGTAATGATAAAAACAAAGTCTGTAAGAACGGTGAGTTTATTGTCTGTCGTTTGGAGAAATAAAAATTATCCAAAACTGAAATGCTTCGACTCAATTTCTAGCTAATGAAACGGTGATAAAACAAAAGTCTGGAAAAGAATTATCGGGACTAACACACGAGTGCGGTGTATTTGGTGCATTGGCTTGCGGTGATTGGCCGACAGATGTATGCAGAACTTTCTAAAAAATTCAAGCGATAAACCTCTGACAATTTTCTTTTTGTTTCAAATTCAGCTAGATATAGCTCAGATAGTATGCTTAGGTTTAGTTGCACTTCAACATCGAGGCCAGGAATCGGCAGGCATTGTGACCAGTATGGGAAAATGTGCCAAATCATTTAATGTGCAAAAAGGAATGGGCATGATCAACAACATTTTCAACGATGAATCCATCCGACGGCTGAAGGGCAATTTAGGTATCGGACATACGCGATACTCAACGTCAGCAGCTTCGGAAGAAGTGAATTGTCAGCCATTTGTAGTGCACACGGCTCACGGTGCCATGGCCGTTGCTCATAATGGTCAACTGGTGAATTGTGAGAGTCTTCGTAGAAATGTGAGCAGATTTTTGGCGAACAAATATTTTTTTCCGTTATTAACGTATTTCCTAACATGTAGGTATTACAAGGCGGCGTTGGTCTGTCCACACATAGCGATTCTGAGTTGATCACTCAAGCGTTGTGTCTGAATCCTCCGGAAGGCGAAGTAAGTCATTTTGTGAATTTTGCTTAAAATTTACATTCGAAAAATCGAAAATATTTTTTGTATCAGAATAACGGTCCGGATTGGCCTGCCCGGATAAGACATTTAATGACACTAGCTCCACTGTCATATTCGTTGGTTATAATGATGAAAGACAAAATTTACGGTGTACGTGATCCGTATGGAAATCGTCCGCTTTGTATTGGAAAAATAGTTCCAATTAACTTGGGAAGACGTAAGACAATTAGAAAAGAGCCTGCCTTTGAACACAAAATTTAAACTCAAAATTTAACTTTCAGACACGTCTCAATCTGTACCTGCCGAAGGTTGGGTTATTTCCAGTGAAAGTTGTGGATTCCTGTCGATTGGCGCCCGATACGAAAGAGAGGTGAACTCCTTACAAACATTTAGTGCATTGAACGTTAGGTCACATTTTCTTGCTGTTTCAATTTAGGTCGAACCCGGTGAGATTGTGGAAATAACACGTGATGGTATCCGAACCATTGACATTGTTGAACGGCCCGAGAACAAGAAATTGGCCTTCTGCATCTTTGAGTACGTTTATTTTGCCCGATCTGATTCGATTTTCGAAGGTCAAATGGTTTACTCCGTTCGATTGCAATGCGGAAGACAGCTAGCACGCGAAGCTCTTGTACAAGCCGACATATGCAGTTCAGTTCCGGAATCTGGCACAGCGGCAGCTCATGGTTACGCAAGAGAGGTAAAAATAATCGAAATGTTGTCAACAGCAAATTGTCTCATGGCCCATTCATTCCGTTAGTCTGGTCTACACTTTGCGGAAGTTCTGTGCAAAAATCGATACGTTGGCCGAACATTCATTCAACCATCAACACGACTACGTCAATTGGGCGTAGCTAAGAAGTTTGGTGCTCTATCGGAAAATGTTGAAGGAAAGCGACTCGTCCTAATTGACGATTCAATTGTGAGGGGCAACACAATCGGTCCAATAATTAAACTGCTACGTGATGCTGGCGCACTTGAGGTTCACATTCGTATCGCTAGTCCGCCGTTGTTACATCCGTGCTACATGGGAATCAATATACCAACACGCGGTGAACTAATCGCGAACGAAATGAATCCCGCACAATTGGCTAAACATGTTGGTAAGTTTATACGAGTCAAATGGACGATATTTTGCTTTTAAAGACTAACAAAAGAAAAGATAAGAACTAACGAAATTTTCTGATGCAGGCGCTGACAGTCTTGCCTACTTGAGCGTTGATGGTTTGCGCAGAGCTGTTCGTCATAACATGAAAACAAGTAAACCGAATGAATCTGATCATTGTACGGCCTGTTTGACTGGTGAATATCCTGGTGGTTTACCCGAAGAACTGAGCTGGTAATAGAATCTACATACCATCTACAAAGAGCATTTGGGATCAAACAAAAACAGAGCAAACTAATAAAACTCTAACTATAAAATACGTTAATCTCTTCCATTAGGCTAGTTGTACGATTTTTTTTTAATAATTTTTATATCCTTCCGAAGATCATTAAAATTAACAAATCGTTCGAATGGAAAATAAAAACTTTGCTGGAAAACTGCAATTTTTTTTAAGGAAGTGTCCAGAAAATGTCCTCTGCTGAAACTTCCAAGCCTTTGGTGTGAGAAACATTGAGTTTACCTCGGGGAAAAAGTTGTAAATTGCCTTTCTTTCGGGTAACGTGCGACTATTTCATGGATTACCATTTTTAATCGAGTAAAAATTGGTTCATTTCTTTCAAAACATATCGAAACTTTTACCGATTTTACCATGCGATAGCTCGTTGGAAAGGTCTCGATGAGTTCTAGGAATAATTTAAGACAATTTGACAATTTTAGTTGTGCTGCAGCGCTACAAAAAATGATAAATTTGAAGGAAAATGTCCTCAAATTTTATATAGAAGTGTTCCAATTTCAACAAGGTTTCGACGAGTTCTAGGAAATTGAAAAAAGCGGTAAAAATGGCAAATATGTCGAAAATATTCTAAATTTTCATCTAAAAGGGTTTAGATTTTTGGGCTCGTGAGAAAGACCTGGTCAGGAAATATGGAAATGGATAAAGCTTGATGCGAAGATAAATCGAAACCTTTATTACTTTGGAAAGTTAAAGTGCTAGGGGAAGCGTTACGAAAATATATGGAAATTCGTTCTTGCGCAAACAGGGACGTGCTTTGCTTGTTTTAATTAAGTCAGTGAAAGTCTACAATAAACATTCAAATATAGCACCGGTCGAGGCACCGGTATAAGAATAACCTTTTTTTACTACAAATTCTTTTTGATTAAAGAAGACCTTTCACGTTAACTTCACAGTTCACTTCAAGTTGAAGGAATTATGATTGATAAATTAGGTGTTTTTCTTGGTCCATTACCACAGCTCCAGGGAAAAAAGTTGAAAGTACTTCGAGGGCTACCTTCGCTCTTCAATACAATTTCAATACAACGTTTTTCACAACAAAGGCTTCTGCAGTTTCAACGGAGGAGAGAAACTAACTATTTTCTTGACTGGCATTGTGCAAAATATAAAAAATTATAAGAATGATCAATTAGGGAATTAAATACTGGACCGTTTTTCAATTTACTGGATTCGGTATTGGCAAAAGTTAAAAGTTTCAATACCGGCGATTCCGATATTTTCGGTATTTTTCGGTATTAAAAAATTGGCTTTGTGGGTGCAAGACATAGGCTGGTAGTGACTCGTTGAAGTTTAAAAATAACGATTTTCAGAAGGTCACATAGGTTTGGACTCTGGAGACACAAAGGCGCTATAAAGAGTTTTTGTTACTTGAGTGGTGTTACCTCAAACAATATCCAAAAAAACTACATTTTGAAAACCGTCCACGTAGAGGTTTGCAGTGCTTTCAAAGTTTTTCGCTGGTATATTTGGCTATAGTTGTGAAACTCAGCGACAGCTAAGTCACACTCATGATGATTATGCACAACCAAATTGATTAATTATTAATAGTAAAAAAATTGTTTTTGCTGGTATCACCTTTTAATCAACACCACTGTGGTGTCACCACATTTGCTATGTCTCAGTGCAACAGTGTCGATCTATTGAGTACATTGAGTGAGGTAAGTGAGCTTGTAAAAAATTTGACATTTGGCACAGTAGCGAAAAAATGGAAAGCTTTCAGCAGCATGAGTCGTACTCTATATGGAGTACTGAAACTGTACAGTGTGTCACACACTGTAAAACACTCTAAAAAACATTTCAAACAAAATAGTACTCTATTTGGCAGCTGTCCACTATGATCACTTTTGCTTGAAGTGCGTTACTTTCACAAAACTTTTTTTTAAAGTTACGGTGTTACTAATTCACGCCGTAAGTGTGCATAAAATTTGAATTAAACGATTCGATGAAAAAGTTAACCGAAAAGTACATTTCAACGCTTCCTTGTATGAAAATGACGCTACGTTAGAAAGACCTCCGCACTTTCCAGTTTGAATTTCGACCGCACTTACGACGTGAATACCGGTATTTTTTAATGGAAACCGGTATTCGGTAATGACTCTTTAGCTCTAATAAAAGTGCATATTTTCGGTTTTCAATCACCTCCCACTCCCATTAGCCACACAAGCGTCGAGGAATTTTTGGGAAAGTGGTTTTGGATTCTAGGGACGAATACCGTTCTAGGCGAAAAAAGTCCACTGGAAAATGCGATCGATTTCGGTAGGTTGCTTTTCAAAACAATCCTTCCGTACATATCCATGCATAAATCGTAGATCTGTCGACTTTTTCTGCATTTTTTTTGTTTTTCTTTTTTATTTTCTTCCACATCATTGTGATCAAAACAAAATTGTTGTAGTTAATAATAAAAACGTCAAAAATAAATGCAACGTCTGGTAAAATAAAGTCGGAGTGGTTGAAATACAACGATAATCTCCTTCGCATCTAATTTCCACTCTTAATGTCCATCCAGCAAAAATAGCATTGGATTTTCCAGATATTTTCTCCAAATTTCACTAAAGCTTGCCATAGTTACGCCATCAATTACACGATGATCGGCTGACCAACTGACGCTCATTATGTGCGCCTTGATAATTTCATCGTTCTTACCGAAGCGTGGAACAATCTGATTGTTAAATTTCCCAATGAGTTTACATTACTGTGGCAATTCAGAAATTTGTACCTTCGTCTTTCCCATCGCTCCGATAGCAACTTGTGGTGCCATAATGCACGGATGCGTATATGTTCCACCAATCTACGATTTTAAATTAAATTAAGGCGAAAACATTTAACAAAAATCTTCACTCACAATTCCAATGTTTGAAAGAGAAAATGTTCCGTTTGCGAAGTCCTCCGGTCTCAGTTGACCCTTCTGTGCTTTCTCTTGCAACTGATTCAAATCGGATGCTATCTGAAATACGGATTTACTTTCGCAATTTTTAACATTAGGCACAACTAGTCCTTCAGGTGTAGCCATTGCAACGCTTATGTTGTGAGCACCCTTGTACAGAACGCTTTCATTGGCAACGTCTAAGGAACTATTTAAAATTGGATATTTAAACAGAGCTAATGATGCGGCTTTGATCAAGAATGGCATGTAGGTCAGTTTAACGCCACGTTCAATTGCTTCAGCCTTCAGATCGTCCCGAAGTTTTACCAAATTGGTCATATTCACTTCATCACTGTAAGCGAAATGAGGAATTTTCTGTGAGGTAAAGAAAGTGATCGAAAATATGAAACTCCTGAACGACTGAATGTAAAATACTCATAGCCTTACCAGCGATTCTGTCATAGATTTGAACATTATCTTTCGAACGCCTTTAAGTTGTTCAACACGATCGGCAACCACTGGTTTTTGAGTGACCGGCACCGGAACCGAACCGACTATCGTTGGATGAGGCTTGTTTGTTCCAGGTGGAACTAGATTTAGATACTCCAACACATCACCTTTGAGTACTCTTCCTTGACGTCCCGTTGCCGGAACTTTGGTTAGATCAACCTTGTTTTCCATAGCGATTCGGCGCACAGCAGGAGTGGTGAGGACTTTGACTCTAGCTGCCAATTCTAAAGCTACAGGATCTGCTGTTGGCTTAACGTCATCCTCGCTAGACGAAGACGAACTAGAACTGATTTCTTCGTCTTCGTCAGCTACGTCGAATTCCAGCAACGGTTTTCCGACTAATGCTATCTCGTCAACAGTATGGCACAATTTAGTGATTTTGCCATCGTATCGGCTAGTTATCGTTACGGAAGCTTTGTCACTTTGAACTTCGCAGAGATTGTCGAATTGTTCGACCGTATCTCCCACTTTTACATACCTAACAACAAAAACATATAATTAGCAACAGAAGCTTCGCATAGTTGGGCGACATTTTCTCTGTACCATTCCTTTACTGTAACCTCTCGAATCCCTTCTCCGATATCGCTCAGATTAAATGCAACTTTCCGTTCCAGTTGTAATGTTGTTGTAAAATTTCTATTGAGTCTCTGGAATGAAATTGCAAAATGGATTTTCAATACAACTAAGATTGTCATCGTTGCCGTTAAACAAGGAAGCCGTCTGCAAAATGATAGCAAAAGTCTTTTTTTTATGGGGCCCATTAAAGTTCATTTGCCAGGGCATGCAAATTCTAATCTAGTCCTGCTTAAGTCACATTTTAAACAAAAGAAGTAACAGATGATTATTTCATAGACCCTTGCCATTTTGAAAGATTTGGGTTGTTAACTGTACTTCGAACAGGGGTCAAAGCACAGCACTGCTACCAGCACGAACATAGAAAATATTCGGAGGCTGATGAAATCACAGAAGGCACTGCGTTTATGTTATACAGATAGATCACTTGTTTTCATCGTTGTGTCAGTTAAAACATACAATACAAACAATCCTAAGCGGACCCGCTCTAATCATAAGTTTACCGTTGGTGGCGGTTCAATAAAAATCCCCAACTTCCTACTTGTAAGAAATGTTATCCACAATGTGAGACATTCATAAAGAACGTCCGCAATTCACTGGTTACATGTCAGACAGAGTTATAACTCGAGAAATTTTTGGAAGTTAAATTTATGCTCTGCCCTTTATTTAGGGAGTACTTGGATGGAGTCATACATTTCACATCTCATAAATTCATATTTATGTACCTCCATAACTCCAATGGCCTGTATGACAGCACAGAGTTAAGAAACGTGTCTATGTGCCTAATTCTAACATAGCCTTCGCCTTCGTCAAAAAGTAAAGAACGGGCAATAGCTCAAAGTTGAAGATTAATTTACCATCTGCCTTTCACCTCACTATTTTGGTTTCTATTTCATTTTTTCATCAATAGGATGATCTGCTGATTAGTTCTTTATCTCCACAGCGCAGTCGATGTCTATGTCTAAGAGTCGCTGAAAACATAGCGATTAGTCCGTCAGGTACATAACTTTCTATATCGTTTCCTCGCTGTTATATCTGGTGTAGTCTGCACATATGATATAATCATTTTCACACACAAAATGATAATTTAAAACAAAACACACGTATACAACGCAATGCAAAATAAAATGTGTGAAAATGGATACATAGCATAGCATACATACCGAACCGAGTTACAGTCGTTCATTATATCGGAATATGTATGTAAAATTGAGTGTTCTAATTAGTGTATGCGAATGTGGGATATGCCACAACACTTTCTTATCAAAAAAATAAAGAAAAATTCCACGTGAAACGCTTACATAAGTAGAACTCGTATGCCAAATTTGAAATTAATAAAATTGAACCGGCACATACATTCCTCTCGATATGGATAATATGGTTGCAAGTTGATTCGAACGCTATAAAATGGTCCCAATCGACGTCAGTCATAGCACTGCGGAACAGAGCTGTGCCTAAATGCATTTTATAAACCGCACTAAAACTTTCAGAGTATAGTGACTTTACAGAAATCGTTTAGTGACAACATTTTGTTAATTACATTCACTATAAAATCGATGCAAATACACCGAGTTCGAGTTGATACGATGTCGATATCAACAACCCAATATTTTAGGGAATATTCCACTTACTTCGTTAAACAGTAGGTCGCGATTTCTATGCACCAAAATGCGTTTAGCAAAGTTTGTGGAATGTGTACGAAAATAAGTTGCCATGTTATTAGGTGCGTAAGCAACACAAGCCGAACGACAGCGATTTTGATAAAGACTGACTGACAAACAATCTGTTCTCTTTTTTTCGTTCTTCGATATGATAACGCGTTCAAGTCACAACATACCTCTATATAATACCAGTCACACTAACAACTAGTTGCGTTTGTGTTAATTTTGGCTGGACGTAAGACGAATATTATTGTTTATAAGTATTTGTTGAAGAAGTTTGCAATGTGTGGTACGAACTGACAATTTTCGATTGATAATAATTTGATTAAATACTTAAGCGGGCTCGTATCCCATTATGCAAGACGTAGCGTGTTGCTATGATAAGGAGATACAAGGTTTGCTTTGAAGATGGTTACTAAAAGTCGTAAAGTTTTACAGACGGCAGCAGGTCATACAAGACCGGTATAAACATTTTTTGGGATCGAACTGTGACGCATGTTTCCCTTTATAACCGTCTTAGTTTAGTTTAGATTTCTAAAAACGGCAATCATTAAATCTATTACTTCATTTGTGTTCCGTGTACCCTAGCGGATTTATCACCATCGCATGTTTGTATAACGTAGAGTCAAACACATACACCAGGGCCTTTTGCTCTTGTGAGAGCCACAGTCAAGCTTATTTCAATAAAGATTCACCTGTTAAGTATCAACCAAAAGAGGTCTTTTTGTTTCATCGTCAATATTTCACACTTTTGATGCGAAATCTATTACTTCAATATTTTCATCGTCCATATCGCTAGTGAGTTTAAGAACATCAGCCAGTGCTAATCGTCAAAAGTGTCAGTTTTAGTGCTTGTTCGTTCAAATACCAGAGTAATTTAGCATTTAGTATGTACTGTACCTGCATGATGTGATGGTTAACACGTATGTTCACCACTACGAAATTGAGCTGTCCGATTTGTAAACCAAACACAGCTGATTGAATCGGTTTTTTATCGAGTGAAAGTTGAGTATTGAGCTTTCGCACAGCTTTTACCGGCGAATCCGTTATTAGGAGAACTACAGGTAGCCGGTAATAGTACTACTTTTGTTCCTAGTACAGAGATGACACTACTAGGTTTTTCGGTCATCTTACCACTAATATAAAAAGCTGGCTATTTTATGCGAGTGAGTAACAATGCTGCCTCCAAGGTTTTAACTATAGCCACACCGAATGTACTCCCTAACTAGAAACTAGAAGCGATAAAGGCACCTTATGCGTTCAAAAACGTGTTTATCATTATGTATTTCCAAAGCGACAACTGTGTATACATTATAAACAATCATTTGGTTTTTCCATAAATCAGATGTCCATGTGCAAGTAGTAAATTAAAAGGCCACAGTTTGTAACACTTAAATGATCAACTTACCAATAGGAACCATTATCGTAGGCTGTACTACGTTTTCTAAAAACAATTTGCTGCACTCATTCTTGGAAAGCTGAAATGTCCAATTTTCTCAATGCGGCAAAGACTTTTGATTCATAAAAACTTTGATGGAAACATACACAAATTGATAAATACTTAAATGCGATTGCAGGCGCAGATCCACTTCGTCTGACAGTTTGGGGGTCTATTTTCTCCCCTGTTAAGATTTCACTCCTGCGGGAATTTTTCATTTTGAAGCAAGAACACCGTTCTAAAGTAACATTGTTTCCCTACAAACCTAAAAATATTTTTTTCCAAGACGTCGCCAATGAAAAATTTACCGTTGAAACCCAATTATCACACAATGCTTTAAATATGAATAGGTAAATGTAGAAAGCCGACAAGTTATATTAGCGAATTATAAGAAAAATGTTCGTTCGTTTTGCTTCGATTTGATTAACATTGTCACCCTTCGAAACGAAACTAAACAAATGAAATTTCATTTTTCTTATGATTCACTAATGTGCGTTATCTCCTTTCTGCTATTCAAATAGAACCAATAGCACCAATTACTGTGATCCAATTCTGTGTTGGTAGTGAGTCATCGACAGGTGGAACTTTTTGCGTTCGTCGGGTTCCGTAGAAAAAGTGATTAGCAATTATATTCGCCGATGACTAGGGATTGTGAAGACTGAATTCTTTGAGACAAATATAAAACACCGAACGAATCACAATATGTAATACTTTTAATAAAATAAAAGTACAAACACCGACCAGGTGCATACTGGAATGATTTACAATTCGAAAAATGTACAGACTTGAATATAACTTTGGAACAAATAATAAAAATAGAAAAAAACAAAGAATACAAAGTGAAAATTGCTTTTTACAAGGTACTATAGGTACCATCATCACTCGTAGGTCAGTGCTAGGAACGTATCTTTCCGTGCCTTGTACTCATTGTATCTTGTTTGGGCGAACCTGAAACGAAAATTCGGCTTAGAAACATACCTCCGGTCAGAAAGAAATTATTTCCACACTTTTGCCATTCCTGTAAAATGGAGTTCCAAGTCTTGCACTTTAGAAACAATTCTGATCTTAACCTAAGCCCTAGGAAAATATTTTCGTCAAAATCTCGTAAATTTCCTCAATTTTTCCAAAATTTATCCCTAAAAGCTAAGCCCTGGCTAAACTTACTAGTTGCTTCGAAAAAGGTCAATCATCGGACAGGCAAAATTACCAATCGTGAAGTGTGGTTCATTAACTTACGTCACAAAATCGAAATCAATCGTCGAATGCTCGGCCTGAATAAGTGCCCACACAGTCCACAAAAAGTGTGAGGCCAATGCAAATTTATTGGTTTGTACATACAGCACGTTAACGTCCCGCTCAGTGACACATTTTTCCGGTCCCAGGTACACTTCTAAGTAACTACGCAACCATTTCAGCTGAAACTCTTTCGACGGATAATGACGATAATCGATCACATCCACCCCTACAAGATTATCATACAAAAGGTGATTAGGCTAGTCGGCACACAATGTTGAGGATGACAACATACCAGCAAATTCCGTGAAATGATTCCCAATATCGAAAGCTTGGAAATTCTGTCCAGCATATTCGTAGTCAATAAATGTTATTCGATCCGTTGACTTTTCATAGATAACATTGCCTAACAGCAGATCATTGTGACAAAATACTATTGGACTGTTTAGCGCCGCTAAATGTTTGTAGAGTGCTGCAAATTCATCTTTAAATTGACGGATTGGCAAAAAATTTGCTTTTACCCTGGAATAGAAACGGACAAAATTGTTATTCAGTTGAGGCAGAAGGGGCAGAAGTAAAGCACTGAAAGTATTCTCAAATGATTGGAATTATTGGACCATGGTTTAAAACAGCAGATAAGACACCTCTCTTGTCTGTTATGCGGTATGATTCGTTTTGGCAAGTAGTTACCTCTATTTGTTAGGCCGTATTGTAATTAATGTAGGAAGGATTAGGCAGAAGAACTGTCGTTAGTATAGTCGCTTAGGCAGTAAAAAAACTTTCAGATTCAGGGATCGGTTTTACAACAAAAATTCCGAACTACCTAGCTCTTATGTAGCCTAATCTTTGTTGATGGATTGCCGAGAAGTATACATCGATACAAATCGTACTTTTCCATTTTCCATAAAAGAAATTTGTTCCATACTTTCGTATCCCCTTCAACGTAAAACAAAAGCGAGCGAAGCCGTTTTTTGAGACAAAATCTCCTCAATCCAAACCCTTAAAACATGACTCACACGAATAGCGTTCATAAGCGAACTTTTGAAGCTTATTTCTGACTGAGTCATTCGAACAGCTCAAAGAGAAAAGTTACGGAGCAAACAGTTTTCATGTCAGGTGTAACTCAGGTCTGGTGCGCTCGACCTATTTATTTTTACCCGACAAGGCTTGTGATATTTACTCGTTGGATAAGTGCACTTTCAAATCGGACTATTGTTCGCCTTATTTGACAATAAATTAGCATCTACGGTACGTTGCTGATTGGTTAATCAAATTATAAACGCACATCAAAATGCAACTGAAATGGCATGCATATATGTACGACAATGTAGTACAAGACTGCAAGTTCACTGATTTTATGCAGCTGATATCAATTTTAAAAGAAGTGACAGTTCGTCTAGACGTTGAAGCATTCCAAGATTTTTTTTTACGAACTAACATGGAAACAAATAGATCAAAAAACCATTTTTCGACCTGCTTGCACTGATTGTATCAGTGAATGGTGTCTGGTAATTACCATAAAAATAATCTTTTTTTTACCTGGTTGCATGTTTGCAATGGGAGATAACGAAAGGTAGCAAATTTCAGCAACGAAACAGAAAACAAAAATGCCAAGTACCGATCTAAATACTCACGGTATAGATACCCCCATACGCTATACCAATCTCAACTCGATTATCTCTTGCATTCTGTCGTACCCCATGTGTATACTGGGAGTAAAAACTCACCTTTCATCTATCCGACTGTCACTGTACGTTTCCGGCAGTATATCTAAAAATTGTTGAACTTTACCCCAAAGCATTGGCTGATCATCACTTCCGCAATCGATTTGTATTTTATGCATATCCGCCATATGTCTAGCTATCAAAGACCAGACTTGCGGCTCGGCAACCGTTTCGGATGTAAGCGTCACACCTGGAACATATTCATACGCTAAACCGTTACGGAATATCGCATATAAGCACGGCGCAAAGCCATGTGAATGTAGCATCTGAATGTTTCGCGTTTCGGCTTTTCGATCGATAAGTAAATCGGTTTTATTGCCGTACACACGCACTAAGACGACATCCTCCGGAACGGTGGTGGACATTTTCGCGATATCGGTGGTTTGTTGGGAATCCGGTGACGATGATTTTGAGTCCGTGTGAAAACAGCCAACCAGTTTGTTTGTTATGCCATCTGTGAACAACTGAATTCAGTTACGTTTGTTACTAAAAATTTTTTGGTTGTGGAAAATTTTTGGATTTCACGTGTCGTGACTCATTGGGCGATGCGATGATTTTCTCGTTTAGTAATTGCTTAGCGTCTTCGAACGGATACTAAATTCATTGAAATATTTAAATTATGTCTATCACAGTAATCCGACCTGAAGCAGCGCTCCGAAATTCTATAAATCTTTTAGAATTACGATAACGGATTTATCTGAGAAATTTTCTCGTCTCGGAGAATAGAATGTGTTTCAGGATTGAAGAGAACCAACTAATGGAATCAGTTGGACAGATTTTCGGTTAGTAGTATCCCCTCTAATGCATAGATATCATCCCATAAAGAACAGACAGATAACAACTATCAACTACGCGTATGTTGTACAGCGTATCGACGAGCATTGTTATACTGTAAAATGTAAAATTTGTTAGATAATCGCCTTTTCTATACCGAATGGTGCGATACTGTAGCTCCATTTTTAACTATTTCAAGATGATTGATGTACATAAATACTGAATTTGTGGGTCAATAAGCTATCACATTCGTATCGACAATACTTGCGCGTATCAGAATTCGTGACTGCTTTATGAATTTGAAATTATCTCAAACAGCCAATGTTTACTTGGAATGACAAGCAGCAACGAGTTACACATATTATAATTCGCTGATTCGACGTAAACAATTTTTTTGTTCTGTACGAAAAACCTTTTGCTGATTATATTAAATTCCACGTGATCGCAACCACTCGTCAAATTATGTATATTTTGAGAATAACGTGCGAATGGTCGAGTTAGCTTAGATATGCTAATACTATTAGCCTGATAGTGTCTGAGTTGCAACTCCAATCATTACTCTCGACAGTCAGTTTTACAGTGCTAGATGGGTATGGTCAGTCCAGGCCTGCGTTTTTATAAATTATGTTCTAGCGAAACGAAACGAAAATCTTAGCGGTTGGACATTCTAGTGGAATTGCTCTGGCAGACATCTACTGCTCACAACTATAAATTCCTTTACATAATCAGAAACATGTGCGACCCGTGATATTGTTTAGTTAAACTGTTTGCTGAACCAGTTTCTGTTTTTGTTTTCAATTCTTTACGATTTGGTTCTGCATCTGAACTGACTGACACTTATTCACAAATGTTCTGCAATTCTGCAATGTAGCGAAATGCAATTATTCTTATTGAAAATTCCACATGACTACAGAGTTTCTATTTATGGAAATGTAATGATTTCGTGACCAATTTTAACTCTATTTATAGAGCCAATCAGGGCCGGACTAGCTACCCAAACCTTCTTTGGACGTTGAATGACGAGAATTTTTAGGAAACTCTTTGTTCATACATGCCTTTCAGGCATCATAGTCTGAATCTGGAGCCAATTTATGTTTCACTGAGATATAATATTTCGAATTAAAATACTCCCTTGACTTATAACATGGTTCATGAGTTGAGTTTTTATAGTTCATAGCATAGAACAACGTTGTGGTTGTTGCGGGAAGTTAAAAAAAAGTTTATTACAAAAATTATTGATAAACGAGACATTTAACTCAATTTAAGGCGAGTCATTTTTGCAAAAATTTTGAAGTTCGTCGATAAATTATTAGCCGCACGATTGAACCAAGGTCACGTTAGATAGTGCTAAAAATAGAGAGCTCACCTGCTTCTACAGAACTCTTTTAAAACTCTCTGTTGATCTCAGATGATCCTTTTTGAAGAAAAGCTTACGTTAAGTTGACTAACAGTTAGCGTATAATACAAATGACTGATTGAAGAAGTATATCAACAGGTTCATCATTCCTTTATTTACATCGAAATGATTCATTACTTGACACTAACTTACACTAATTATAATTTGAGCGAGGCTTGATAGTAGATATAATTGCTACAGCACAATGAGGTGTTATGTGACATGTTACGTTTGGAAATAGTCGTTTAGACGAGATAGAAATTCCTACTCGTTAAGTTGAAAGTAGGGGGTTAGGCATTTAAATGTGAAGAACATTACAACAAGAACAAATTAAAGAGCTTCAAGTGAAGAAAGGGTATTTGGAAGGAGAAGATTAATTTTTCACATGAACCATGTAAATACGTCCTGTGATGGCAAGTCATACACTACATCGAAGAATGTTAAATGAACCTCCACAACCTAGTGTGGTAAGAACCTATTACCAAACAACCAGGTAGCGTGCCGTTTTCCCAGCGCTTGATAAGCATTAATATAAAAGAAATTGTTTTTGAGAAATTTAAATCGATTTCTCAAAATAGTCCTTACACTGCTCTGCCGTAATTTGCATAAGAGACTCAGTGAAAATTTTAAACGAAAGAATTCTTTTGTTTAAGGTTTTCACTAAGTCCATCATGAAAATTACGTCAGCCTCGATATACAAACAGTCTGATTGTAAGAAAAGTTCTCACGAGATTACTAAACCTTAGTTGAAAAAATTAACTAAAACAGTTGACAACAAATCTAAAGATTCGTATTTTTCCATCAAATTGAACGAGTAATAAACTCTCTTATCATATTTATTGCACAATAAAAAAAAACACCGACTTATCAGACGAAATACTCTCATTATCCCCAGCACCTACAACGACAGTTTCATGGAAATCTCATTTTGTTTACTTTACTTTGTCGTTCTAATCAATTATGCAAAGGTACAGAAATATATCGAAAACTCGTTTCTATAATGTTTCTATCCGTCGTTTATAAAACAACTCTTCAAATTGGCGTATTTTTATGAAAATTACGATAATCATGAATAATCAGCGTTTTGTTTCAATTTGAAAGTCACGTCACGTAATAAAACACACAAAAAATTCTGAATAACAAAAAAAAACAGAAAAAAATCGACTAACCTTGAACTTAATATTGTCATCGTTCCATGTTGGTCTAATAACTTTTAAAACCTCCCGAGCTCCTTCAAGGACATTGTTTTCATCTATCGTTAGTGGTATCGTAGCGACTTCATCGTTCGTTTTCGGCGAACTATTTTGATAGTTGGATTTTTCAATATTTTCGGTGCCCATGATTTTGAAAATCAAATTATAGCGGCAATCACAAACAATTTACGGTTAAAATTTAAAAATGATCGGAAAATCAATAAATTAAAATTAAGTACAACAATCACACCGATTATATTGCACAAGGGCGTTTTTTGTTCTTGTTGTTGTTTTATTTTGAATGAGCGATATATTCTTAGATCGACAACCGACGTGGACAACCGTTTTCATTCAATAATCGTATGAATTTTCTGAACACTTGGTTTTATTCTAAAATACCTACTCACGAACATTTAGCTCTATATTTGTATGTTGTTTTTCTTTTCGAAATGCCTTTTCACAACCAAAATAATCACCAAATAATGAATTGTTATATGCGATATCGAAATTTGAATAACACGCTTTGAAGAAAGGTATCGAATGACTAGCGTTTCATTTAAGGTTTTTTTGATGTTTTTATTTCATGTCTGTGTTATTTTTTGAAAAGCAAATAAATATAAACACTACCGAAAATTGCGAACAAGAATGTAAATTTCGCTCAGTCCGTTGACACATGATTCAGTTACGTTCGGTACTAGATTTCATTTGACTGCTAGAACAAAAGAGTGAAAAAAGACCGCGCCATATTTAAAAACCAAATTTAGGATTTTATGAGATTATAAAGTGTCTTGTCTTTATATAAGGAAGGCGGTCGACTCAAGGTATTCCGGAAGTAACAACTTTGTTTTTTTCAAAGAAATAAAATTACTTTGACAATTCACGCAATTAGCGTAAATTTTACACAATCTGTTCATGCCATGTGATTCTAAACACTTTTTTTTAAACATTTTGGTTCACAGAATTTGAAAACAAGTCACTTTCTTAACAAAACTATTATGAAAAATCATCAATATGTCGAGCAAATTGCGTAGATTCAGTGAGTCGGCCTGTAGAGGCGCCACATTTTTTATGGTACTTATAGGACCTTTTTTAAAGAGTTAAATTGTCGTGATCGAAAAGCGGAACGGGAAACCTAGAATAGATCAGGCTCTTAAAAAAAGGTTTGCAGGTTGTTTCAAAACATACAACATACAACATTCTTAACATAAATATCTAAATATTTCTTTATGGATTTTGACTTTTGGTTGCTACACACGCGGAATTTTGAAAACCAAACATTTTCTGTTTCTGTGCTTTCCTTGAGTTTCTGATTTCTCCATATAAAAATACATGTAAAATTCGCAAACAACCAGCAAAGCGCGAAACAGAAAATGTGTCGGTTTTCAAAATTCCGCGAGTGTAGTTGGAAAATTTTGACCGTCCGCCCCGCCATACAAAAAAATTCGAATAACTTCGATTCACTTTGGTGTTTAGGTTGGACAGTATAACACTGTCGGTTAGGCACGACTGAAAACTAGCATGTATATAGTATGTTGTCGAAGTAGGTGAACTGTTTCGTATGGATGTAACGGAGAAGTTTAAGCCATTTTATGCATATAAATACGGGTGGTAGTGGTAGGTATTTATTATCAAACGAGCCGTCAGAACAGTCGGAGCGTTTGCTGCGACTGAGCCCCGTACAAACTCGTACATCTATTGCGCACGTGACCCTACTTCGTCCGTCGCCCTACTCTTACCGTAAGCCTATTGCGCCCGTAAACGTCGTAAATTTCTTATGCAATGTGTACGTCTTAAAAATTGCGCATAGCGCAATTACGAAGCCCCGTACGACGTTCCTTTCAAAAGTAACACAAACTACACTTCCCACTGATCAGTGATTTTGGAATTATCATTTTCACCTATTTATATTGATTTTACAAAAATCCAAAATGGCGGCCGACGGCCATTTTGTTACGAGGTGGAAAATACAACGGCTGCTTTACATTCATTAGTACCTTTCAAACAAAAAAAAAATTCATGAAATTCGGTTAAATTTTACTCGAGATATTAACAAAAAACACCACCTTCACTGTACGGCCGAGTAACCACATATAAGCTCACTCCCAGAGACCTAGCTCACGCTCCGGTAAACCGAATTTCATAAACCCTGATTGGTACGGTCAATACCTATCTAATAAATCAAAATCCATCTAAATCCGTTCAAATTTGACTAACCTACAAGCAAAAACGGATTGCCGCCCTGTACCTAGTTCACACCAAGGGGTCTAACTCACGAGTCGGTCATCCAATTTCCAAATCTTTGGAAAACGTTAAAGCACTTATGGGGCCCCAGCTCTGGAGGGGTCGATCCAAAATCGCCCATCTTCGAACTTAGCCTCACTATTTCAACTACCTTTCAGGGAAAAAAAAAATTTGAAATCGGATTTGATTTACTCAAGATATCGACGTGACAGACGGACAGACGGACAGAAGGACAGAAGGACAGAAGGACAGACGGACAGACAAAATTTTTATTGCGGATTCGTTATCTATGAACATAGGCAAACACTTTGCCCTTACCGTCTGCTTCGAATTCCATCAATTACACACGGCATCGTAATCCTATAAGCCCCTTCGTACTTCGTACGGGGCTAAAAAGAAAGTTGGAAGCTCTACGGTACTACACTAGAAATTCTTGAGAATTATCTAAAAATTGTCCATAATTTCCCGAAGCACACTCAATCGTTGAATCCAATTAATAATTACGAAATTTTTGATTTTAAAATTGATTCTAAACATTCGATTATACTATAATCCTTAAATTACGCTACAGACGGAAAAAGTTACACCAGCAGTCAGAACTCCAACCTAGATTAGCTCCATCTGTTGTTTAATTACTACAGTGGCGTAAAGCTGAAAGCTACGATGTGAAGTGAAGCTTACTCAAGTTTAATAATTTAAAATGTAGATGTCGGTACTAATCGAAAAACTGCAACTTTTAGTTACTGTGAGATCGTTGTCGAGATGTATTTAAAAGTTGTACTGTTAAGGCTTATGGATAAATTAACTTCAGACTTCACCTGACTTTAATTGACTTGCACTTGTCTTAAGTTAATTTAGGTTCTTATTGTGTTTTACGAGCGGAAAACGTGTTTATGACAAAATACAATTCTGGAAAAGTGTTTCTGGCTCCAATGTCTCACAGATTAGATACTTCAATGACAACATTAGTAACAGTCTGGATAGGATAAACTACTTCATTTCATAGCTAGTGACTAGTTAGGTAACGAACCCGGTCCGGTTAATTTTCTAATAAGAAATTTTCTAAGGAAAGGTTAGAATGAGAACAAGAAAATTGTGGAGTCGAAACCAACGAGGTAATTTTTGAGGTCTGTTCAACAGAGTTCTTTTCACGATTTTCCTTAATTTAGTATCTAGTACTATCGTACACTTTCGAAAATTGTCGCTATAAGTCTGTTGAAATCTTAAAATGAAAAGTGATAGTCGTAAAAAAATGCAGGGGTCAATCAATCCCAATCACGATGTTCAGGAAGCGTCGCAATTATAGAAAATCGTAGTTTACATCATTGTTAGAAATGTTTTATTTTGCCAAATGTTAGGGTTACGGTTACACCTCGTTTCTTGCTCAAAATAGTCTCCGGGAAATGAGTTTTCGGGGGGACAGTGAATAAATGCATTTCAATCGTCTAGATACGACATGTTCCATTACTTAGCTAATATAGTACCATTGTTCACGTACAGATTCATTTAAAATTTAAATTCTGAAGCGTAATTACGACGTGAGTTATCAATGCCTGTTAATTTCTGAATTCAGTAATTTTTTGTAGTAATTTTTCTAAGAATTTTATGGAATTTTTAAGAATTAAATTCCGAAAAAATAGGCCCTGATGCCTACGAGCGTCGAGAAGTAGTAGCACTAGATACTTCTAATGTCGAACTACACATATACGCTACACTGGTGTATACGAGGTTTATCACAGTAATTTGCTGTGATCTCAACGATATTTTTTTTTACCTTTTTTACGAGTCGTATGGTAAAATAAATGCTAAAAAGATTGGAATCACAAGGCATGTTTGCAAAAAAAAATTGTGTAATTGAAGTTCTGACTATCATTGGAACTATTTCCTGTAAATGTTTTGATATAATAAGCCGGATTTTACTGATTTTTATAAAGATTTTTTTTTTATTATTAATAATCTACCCCCGGTTAGTTCATGTCATTCATATCTTTACTATTTATGAGGGTTGGGTTGATCTAGACGTTTTTCATCAAATGTTATAATATGGAATGGAATAACACAACCAGAGCGCACAGTTTTTTTTTCATCTCTTCTCTTTCTCCATATAAATATATGATTTAACAATGGAACGAAAAGAAGGTCCATTTGCCATAATAGAAAACTAAACAATTTCGTGTGTTTGCGAGGGATAGATTAACTTTTATCAATTTATCGGATCTTTCTCGGTTCGGGGTCATTGATATGTGATATATTTTGAAATCCGCCTTTTTTGTTTGTTTATTGTTTGTTGTTTTTTTTGCTAACGAAGTTTCAAGTTCAAAATCTTGTAAAAATTTTATACGGTAGCTGAGTCACATAAAAAAGTGAATTTGATAGTTTAGATGTTTTGTTTCCCCGACATTATTACATAAGAGGAGAGAGCGAAAGAAATTTAAAAATGAAACCCCCAAACAACGAAAAAAAATAGATTTTTTTTAGGATACGATTTCATCCAGCAAAAAAAAAGATTTTCATTTCAAATTATCCTCTTTTTTGTATTGTCATCAATTTAGCGATCCATTTATGTACATATTATGTGCAATAATGAGTCTCGTTGAAGTTTTGTTCAAAATCATTTCTATTTGTTATTACCGATCAAAACAATAAGATACGGACGGTTGTGTTCCATCATATGCATATATAGAATGGTAACCATACCATATACGTATATTATGATGTACACCCCTCCTGTAACCCCGGCGAGAGTATTATGCTGTTTGCATTCATTTAACATATTTTCCTATCTTTCGTATAAATATATAAAGCTATTGTCGATGCATCTGTAATGTGTGATATTACTTATAGGCATGAGAGATCCCTCCGTGAGATAAATCATTCACCCTACTCGGAAACACACTGAAAATCAAAACAACAATAGTTTTGGGCTGTCGTTGGCCACATTGATGTTATGTTTTAAGGGTTGAATAACATGTATACCGAGGAAGAAGTAGAAGTAAAAAAAAATTATCAAAAGCTTATAAATAAATGAAAATATTTTGTTGGGAGAGGCTGTAGCTCCGAAAAACAATTTTTTCTATAAATAGAATTCTATTCACAGAAAGAAGAAAATTTATTCTGCACATATTTATGTACAATGTACATGAACTAGACGTCGAAATGGACCTACATATCTCTCGATTAATGACAAACATTGATTGAGCATTCATTGGCATTTGGACTAGAATTGACAGACAACCAAATGGCTTTCTATTTAATGTTTAAAAATTTCGATGTATTCATAAATTAAGTAACGCTCAAATTTTTAATAATATTTTTAACATTTTCATAATATTTTGGAGGTGCTTCCAACACTTTTGTTGAGCAAAAGAACAGAGCCGCATTATTCAATGGGCAAAGAGATCAGAGCCCAGGAAATTTAGAAATTTAGGCGCTCAGAAGTGAGAAATCAAATGTTTTGAAATTAGAAAACCACAAAAACTTTCCGATCGCTCCGTTCGCGATCATTAACTCACTACTTCAGTGTCACATGCCCAGGACGCTAGAATCCTAAATCCGGCCCTGCAAAAGAACACTTCAACTTCCTGTTTGCTACAGAAAAAAAAATAACCACCGTCTATGAAAATAGTGCCATGTAAACCGAAAGTGACTGATCAAATGACCTGATTCTCAATGTAGCTGTCCATAAATGAGATGCTTCTTCCCTGTTGACAGAAACTCTCTGAGTACCATTTTTACCAAGATATTCCACTTCAATTAAAATCTAATATGACGGCTATCGGCCATTTTGTTAGGGAATCGGAAACAGCACCACCGCTTCACGATTTTTATGATTTTTCCTAAATGTAAGGAAAAATCATAAAAATCGGATAAAATATTTACTCGAGATAGAAGCCTTCACTACCTTCACTATACGACCGAGTAGCCTGACTCAGATCTGTACTTGAGCCCCAACTTCCTATATTGAACGTTGTTTTTGGTGGCATAATTTCGCAGATAATGTGAACCTTCCCAGTCCTCTAAAAAATCACTTCTCCGAACCTATCTCAGGACCTAATCGGCCGATTTTGTACATCTTGTAACTTAGACTAGCATCAAATGCATTAAATTTTGTCATTACAAAATTGTTGAAAAATTTTTAGATGTCGGATGGCCTTTGTACTTCGTGCTGGTTTGAAAAGTTAAATTAAATGTGGAACATTATAATCAGTCACATGTATGAATATCAGCGCCTTTGTTTACATTTTTGGTGATGTATACATATAATTGGAATCGATTATCGATTCTTTTATTCAATTGAAAAATTATTTTCCAGCACACAATTCTGAGTATCTTTTCTCTGCATTTCATCCTAATTCTAGTCTTCGTTCGATTTCTACTTCAAAAATGTACAAAATTACTACAAAGGACCTCGGCTTCTGGGAATCTCGCCCGGAGTGATTCACAACTATGGCATTTTGTAAAATGAAAATATCATTTTGTGACGCGTGGCAGCACTTAAGAGTGATATCGCCAAAACATCGAACAAAATCAGACATTTTGGGACAAGGGGTTACGGATATTATTGAGTTATAGCTCATTCGATTCGTTGATTGGATATATAAAGTAACTCTTTATTTTAGTTTATTTCACTTCAGATAACAATTTTATTGAAAATAAATATTGAATAACCCAACAAAAAGTCCAAAAATGCTTCATACCAAACGTGGATACATCGAGGAACTTTTATTTTAGTTGATCTTACTCCTATCAGCAATAAATAGTGAATAACAACAGAAAAAAACGAAGAAAAGCGATAAAATTTCGTCGATTTGGGGTGGAATTCCACGAAAGTCGCTCCAACCCTTTGCAGTGAAACTAATCCAAGGATATTTTTCCATAGTATGGTACTACTGAGATTAGGCTATCTTACCATGTATACCATGTGTCACTGCAGGCGGTCAAGGACTCGGGAAAATCACCTACTTTTACACCTAAAATCATTGATATCACCAACAGGTCAACGTGGGCCTGGTGGTGTGTATAATCAAAACGTGCGTCTTTTCAAGGCCTATAAGGCCAGCTTAGAAAGTTTTTTCTCAAAATTGTTTCACTCGTCTCTTCGCAATAAAATGATTTTGAGGCTCTTTTGGCAGACCCTTACTTCATGACCTCGATCGTCGACAACAAAAGAAATTTCACCAAACGTAGTACTACGTTTTACTTGCAACAGTTCAACGAATCGAATGAGCTATAACTCAATAATATCTGTGACCACTTGTCCCCAAGGCTGTTCGAAGATTTGGCGATATCACTCTTAAAAGCTACAAATATGTATGTATGAGCATTTTTGTTTCTATATAATTAAGAAGAGTAATTTAAAAAAAAATCCAAGTGGCAATTCAAATGTTCGTCTTTGAAAATCGCTGCTCGAGATGGATAGGACAATCCCATAATCTCCTTATTTAATAATTTGTTTTAGTTTGAAGCTGTACTAAGTTATGTACATGAAGATAATCAAGCCGATAGTCTCAAAATAATGTGTTATAATAATAAAATCGTTAGGAACACACTATGACCACACAGAGTACCGAATCTATTTACATTCAATTGAATTGTTTTTCCCCCTATTGAGCATTAACTTAAAGGTCCTTTTCATGTCTATTACCATCCAGTTAAACAAAAAGGAAATATTTGTGACTGGCCAGACCATTGACCATGATGTTATATAGAAAACGAACACCTCAACACAATCATGACTTTTATTGCTGTTGTGTAATACCATTTACATTTTCGTTCGGAAAGATTTGTAAATATTTTTTTTTGTTCGTACCTTTGTCATGCCACCGTATATAATGTTCACACCTGCCCACACTTTATTGTAAGCCGTATTGTGCATTAAACGCACCATGATATGCGCATAATAGTAAATCCGTATAAAAAAAATGTGACTAAATCAGAGCGGATAATGGCTATATATGCAAAAAGCTCTCTAGCCTGAAAGTCTGATGATGTGTACTAAATGGATAGATATAAAAAAAATCACAAAAAATATGTTTCGTCTGATGTGCAAACAACAATGGAATTGTCACTTCCAATAATTATAATGAATGCTCTTTTTTCCCGAATCGAATAAACACATTAAACATCACGCAACACTGCAACGTGCGTGTGTGACGAAAACATGGATTTGGATTTTTATTATTGCTTTATTAAGTTGTGGACATTAAAACATCTTGATTCACGCACGGGATTTTATTACTTTTCTGTGTGCATTTGTTGAGAGAAATTTGTTGGAACTTTTGCCGAACGCGTTGTTCATCTGCTATTGACAGTCACAAGACAAAATATGTTGAGCTTCCCTTTGGTAGCAAAATGTTCTCTGAAACTAGAAAACATTTAAACAACAGACGTAGTAGATCTACTGATCTACTGATCTACTGATCTACTGATTTATAATAGGAAGGATTGAAAATTGTACGTTAAGGTAAATATGGTTATCTACGAGGGAGAAGTTTGTTTTGCGAGCCGATGCCGAAGGATAGAAACCCTCTAAAGGTAGACACATTTTCCTACAGAGACGAAAGGAATTTTACTCAACAAAGCATCAAATCAAGACCAAAATCAAGGCAAAATGAAGTAACGTATGATTCACGCCCACTCCTCTGAATAAAAGATAATTTCAAAATTCAATTGTTATGGATTAAGTCATGTTATTCCTTTCCGACCAGATTCACTCTTCTTTGTAAATGTAAATAATGCTAAACTTTTCCCTTGTGTTTGCCTAATCAGTACCTAAAGCGAAGAGACGCAGACCACCTTCCTTTGTTAATTACAGTAGCTTCTTTGTGGAAATTTAATGGAGTGGATCCATTGTATGTGCACCGAAACACATTAACAAGTTCTAGAGTCGATATCAACCGGTTCCTAAAACAAAATTTTGCTTCAGATATACAGTCGTTCAATAGCCAGAGATTTCGGATAGTTTTAAATCCTTAAGGTCTTTAGGTCTTCTTGCCTTGATAGCTATCCAATCTCAAGTCTGAGACTGATACAGTGCTGAAGCAGTTAGTTTATACATTGAAAGTAGCCCGGATAGTTATTAAGAATCACCTTTTCTGAAATCCAGTTAAAAATTGACATCTTTTACGGCACAATAAACGATGCCTAATGCCTAAAATTGTTAAATAAAAAAACCCAAAAGGCGCTGACCTAACGATCTCGTTCAACCCACAAATAGTATAACGCACATTTTCGAATAATTAAATTCTTCAAATTGTAGTGAGATATTGTGCTAGGGTAAATTTCAATAATTTTTCACAACTATCGGGAGCAGGCCCCGTCTCGCTAACAATAGGTGGTTCGGCTCAGAAGACTTCTAGCGACGAACATAAACTTTCATATATTCTGTTCTAGTGTAGTTGAGGTGCCAAGACCGCAAAAGTGCATCGGAATTTACCTGATAATAAAATCCGATGCGCCCATATATGGTCAGTCCCAGTCTGATCGGGAGTTTCATATGTAACGTTACATGCATTTTTGTTCTTGCGAGTATTTAAATCTATCCAGCTACTATATACACATCTAATAATAAGAAAAAAATTAATTTACAATATATTCGTCGTGGATAGATGGAACTAAACAGACGTATAATGGAAAACTTATTTAAAAAATATTCAAATTTATTTTAATTTGCATAACAACCATAGAGCCTCTTCATGTGTGTTATACTTTACAAGTTCATTCATAACATAAAGTAAATGCCCTCATCTCATTATATGCGACTGTCGAGCATTAAATGCATATACTCTAAATAAAAACCCATTGCCTTTCCATTGTCGAATCTGGAGCTACAAAACAAAACAAGACGATACATAACTACTTTTTGAGACAAATAAACGGAAACGGAACGTTGGTCTAGCAAATATTTTTGTGGCCACATGGACTCTTCAAGACAAAAGTGATTTGGGGTGAATGAAAAAAAGGAAAAACTTGTTTTTTTTCTTTCGGTTGTTTTATTGAAACGATTTATCAAAAAATTTACCCATTCGTTTTTCGGTAAATCAAGATTGCCGCTGTCCATTGTATACGAATAAAAAAAAATGTTTTGCAGAATGAAGTTATAAAAATTTGAATATATATTGGGCTGTTGGAGCGAATTTGTTCGAGAGTTTGTTTAGCATTTATATATGATTGTGATTTATTCATAGTTTTGGTTCTACTTATTGACCTCTTAGAAAGACATTCAGGCTAATTTTTTTTGGGATTAATATTTTGAAAAAGGAATTTGTTCCAAGTGATAATTTTGTTTGGATAGCACATTTTAGGAACTTTAAATAATGTCGTTGTTTTCGAGAGCAATTTAGACACAATGTTTGATCGAAATGTTCTAATTTCCTATATTGCTGACCCTTGTATTGTTCAGTTTCAGCTGCACGAACCAGTTTTAATGCTAGTTTGCTAAGTAAATAATTGTAACCGCCAGCAATATTACGAATTAAATTAACAATTTATGTTAGAGCACGCACTGGTCGCAACTGTTCCGTTATAATACCAATGATTATTGGTTGGTAGGTCAAACGTAGTTCTTCTTTTTTTTTAAAAATCAGCCAAAACGACTCACCTAACTATTGTGTAAGAAAACATCACAAGATTAAACTAGGCAACCCAGGTCCAATGAGGTCTGTGGTTCCGCTGCAGCCATAAGGTCTTCACTACCTATCGTTAGGACAATATCGAGCACTTTTATCTTCCTTCGATATTGTCCTAACTATCGATAGTGAAGTCCTATGGAGTTATTATTTGAACTCACAGCATCCTAGATTCCTGCTGCACCAACAACTGTCCCATTACCAAACTGATTTTTTTTAGAAACGGCTGCAGCGTAACGGATACGTTTTTTGTACTCAGGGCGCCGCACCGAGACCTATCCAACGTACTATGCCACCATTTATGTGCATTACAAAAGTTTCAAATTGTTGTTTAGTCAGACGCATATGAACCTTAATTGTTATAATGTTAGAAGAAGACTGTGTTATGGCCAACACACACTATCATCTAGTGTCAGTTGGGAATATGATATTTCTATTGTTAAAACCGGTTTTAATCGATTTTAGCTGATTTAAACAATAGAAATAGCGTATTCCTGATGACACTAGAAGCTAGCCTTTACTGGCTGAAAATTTTGATTTCATCTAGCACATGAAACGATCTTTCTGTACTCATTCATTAAACTTGAACGCAATGTACATATGCAGTCGTTCTACATTTATTGCCCATTTACCATCGTTTTCCACTATTAATTTTCCTATTGTCCTCCAACACATTACGATGCGAAAAAGATGTACCACTGACAACTGCTTAAATCAATGTGTTCAGCATTGTTGCCGGTAAATTGAAATGTTAAAAATAAAAGGAAAGGACTCCTCTGTAATACCTTTGAAATGCAATTTGACAATATGAAGCTTGGTTAACGTCAAACTGGGAACATGATAATGTAACAAGCATTCTGCATTGTTTGAATACATCAGTAACCGAAACCACTTTATACAATATCGCCACATTTAAAGTTAAAATTCCGAAAATACTTGCACAACATCCTCGATTTGAACCACAAAGGACACAAACAGGCACACCAAAATTGTTATACATATATATTGCAATATTTTACGGCTCTTCAAACAGAAATTCGACATTTTTATCTGCACACATGTAGGACTCATCGTATTGTTCATGTAACAATATAATTTAGGAATCTTTTTCGTGTCATTACTAACTGAAATATGTCGTCAGTTGGGTCATTTATGTAGCTTGTTGGTGTTTTTTTTTCTCTGTATATTTTATGTGTCTGGAGTGCTAGGAGACATACAAAATCACAGAATTGTGCATTGTCCGAATATATTCGTATAGAAAAAACATTTAAAATTCATTTGAGACCATTGCGGTCAAATAATTTATTGTCTAAAATAACAATTTGTTGACTCTATATATGCGTTGGTTGGTTTTTTTTCTCTTCTTTCAAATTATATTTATTTTTGGGAAGTTGTACGTTGGTGCCTGCCTGTAGCACCAATTAGGACACCACAATCTCTAGTTAAGTGTAGGGATATGTTGGGTGCAGATTGTTTTTGAAATTAAACAGATAAATTTCGATGAATTGAACTGGCTTTCGAGAAAATTAATACATTTTGCCATGTGCGACCGATTGTTCTCTTTTTTACTTTTTTTTAAGAGAAACATTTCAAGACACAACCGCTGACTTCAGTATTATCCATATGGCAAATCTAAGTTTTCGTGAATTTTAATCGATATTTAGTTTTAATTTTATCGAAGTCATTGCGCTCCGCTATCATCTTTCTTGCAGGCCAATTTCGTAATTTGATGTAGAATTTCATATCCCAACCAAAAGGTGTTGTTTTTTTTTCCTTGAATAAATCACTCAAATTAAATTTTTCCCGGTAAAAAAAAATTATTAAGATCCTCACCCCTTGGCAATTTCCTAGCCTACATTTGTGCGCAAAAATATTCGTTTTTTGATGATTTCTCTGAACCAATTTTTTTTTAGAAAGTAAAACCATTAAAGCATGCAAAAATGTGTTACTTTTAAGGGAAAAATTGGTTTGTGGTCGATAACTTAACCCACTTGGAGAATCCTTTGCAAAACACATAAATTTACACATTTTCTCCAAGTGCAATAAGTTATCATCCACAAACCAATTTTTCTCTTAAAAGTAAAACATTTTTGCATATGGTTTTATTTTTTCAAAAAAAGATTTTGGTTCAGAGAAATCAATAAAAAAACGAATATTTTGCGCACAAATGTAGGCTAGAAAATTGCCAAGTGGTGAGCGCTCTTAAATGACATCGATGTTTTGCTGAAAAGCATACATTTGGGCGTTCTTTTAATACTGGATGTTAGTTTACTTTTGATATCTTTCCACCAGAATCCTTTTTCAAAAATATTGGACCACGAATGTGTTAGCTTTCAACCGAAAATAGTTTAAGAAAATTACGTCCTGCATACCGACTTTGCTTAACCTGAGACGAAAAGCTCTGGAGGGCACATTGCAAAAACCGAATTCCCTTTCAAATACTCCAACTTTTAAATAAAGACTCTTCGGAGCAAAAAAGAAGAAAATCTGTTTCGACCTTGAAAACTAGCAACCATTTTCAGATGCATTCGCTAGCCTCTTAAGAGGCATCGGTGCTTTGCTAAAATTGTAGCATATCTTTCATCAGAATTCTTTTGAAAAAATGTATGACTGCAATAACGACCGCGAATGTGTTAGCTTTAAATAAAAATTAGTTCATTGACAGTTTACCGAAATTTTCATAAACTGTTCAGTTTTGTCAGAGCTGGTCAAACTGCTACAACCAAAACTAATTTTTGTTTAAAGCTAACACATTCATTGTCGTTATTGCGGTCGTACATTTTTGAAAATGAATTTTGTTGGAAAGATATTATCAAACTTATAAACCAACATCCAATATTTTAGAAACGGTCAAATGTATGCCTTTCAGCAAAGCATCGATGCCTCTTAAGCTGCTGACTTTTCTCAGAGTTTGTCAAACTACTACGACCAAAACCAATTTTCATTTAAAGTTACCACATTCATGGTCCGTATTGCGGTCGTACATTTTTCAAAAAGGATTCTGATGAAAAGATATAATCAACAGTGAAATGCGAGACTCACAAATGTAGGTTACAATTTTATCTAAGCATCGATGTCTCTTAAAATAAAACACAAGATTCAATGCCCGGACAGCTTTAAGGCTAGTTCGGCTAGTCTTCCAAAACAAGAAATTTGATGAAAATAAATGAAGTAAGAGATTTGTCAAACAATAAGTTAAATAAATGAGGTAACAGATTTAAAGGTGATATCGCAATATGTTTCCAGTATCCAAAGGATTAACTAGGCCGACCTCATAGTCTAAATTTCGATTACTGTGTTGAAATCTATTCCCTATTTCGTATCAATAATCCAAAATTAGGTAACACAGATCACCAGTTACCTACTTAGTAATGTTCATTGAATCCAATGTTTGCATTTAATCTATCTATCTACCGGATATCCATCAGGATATAAAGCTCGAAAATAAATCCAATTTAACCTCACCTTCAGGCAAAACAGTATTTCATATTGATCAATCATATTTTTTCGCTAATATTCATATAATGAAATTTATGATATTTAATATTTAATAATAAAAGAAGAACGGTTTTGTTGGTTAAAGCTTATCCCTAAATAACCTGCAGTCGTAGGCACATGGTATGGTTATCGAAATGTACCTTTACAACAATGCGTAAAAATGTGTGTTGTGTATGATGTATGCGGAAGAGTAAACACAAGTCTTTTTTTACGGAAAAAATCCTAATAATTGCTTTGAAAATGAAACTGAAAATTTACAGAATAAAAATGTGTTTTTTAGCGAGAGAAAAATGGAAGTAAAAAACTAACAAGAATGATCCTTTATCGCAACAATAAAACATCTTTTTTTTAAAGAAACTTCGAAGAAAAATACGCCTTTGTTGGACAAAACAGAACTACTTTTTTAACAGGGTAATATTTGATTTTTTTTGATTAGCACACATAAAAAATACGGACTTTATTTGAAAGTAGTCAACGGTATCCGGAACATATATTTTTATGATTTTTTTTTCCTTCGATATAATAAATACCGAAAACCTTTTATTTATTTTGTCGTGGTGGTTATGGATATTACATATTATGGAAACGTTAAAAAACAGAGGAAAAAAAGTTTTACTTGACGTTATGCATGTAATAAAAGAAACACCCACAAACATGTGACCAGATTCTGAATTAACGGTATAATTAACGGCTCTCGACTATGAACCGACACATTCGTAGAACAATAGGGAATAACAGTTGTCAAATGATCTGAACACTTCAGCTAGTCAGGTACGACAATACTTGCAGTGAAAATTATAAAGTTTACATTTCACTGGTCATATGAAACCAATGCCAATTGCAACACAGTTTCTCTGCGATGTAATATTAATATTCGAAGAAGACTCGACGCACACACTGTGCAAATAGTCTCTTCATGGTAATTTTGGCTATTGGAACACTGTGCAAATAGTCTATTCATAATAACAACGGCTATTGAAAGGCTGTGGAGATTATCTTTTCATAATAACTATGGCTATTGGAAGACTGCGGAGATAATTTTAGCTTTGGTACACTGTGCAAATAGTCTCTTTCATTCCAAGTTTTTTGATTTATTCCACAGTAAACCACCAAAATCGAAGTATTTAAAAAAAATGACTGTCATAAAAATACAGCTTTTGATCACCGCTATTATCTTGATTACTCTGCCAAGTAATATCTTGCAATAAATTTATATTTCATGCTGAAAAACAACTATTAAGATCATAGATGTTTGTTGATAATACCTTTGGAGTCCGTAAAATATTTGGCGGATGTCCATATATAGAGTAATAGTATTTTCCTTTACTAGTGGCCATTCCCTCACTGGTGAAAAGTCTTTCCCTTGCTCGTAAAGTAAAACGCCATCGGATACTTTTACTCATCTGGATAAGAGATATCAAATTCGTTCGTGTGGATTTTGTTGATCCGAGGCGAAGCCAAGGTCAATAAACACACTGAAACGAGAATTGTCATTTTTATCCCGAGTTATATAATGCTTGAAACATGAAAAGTACGGTTTTCGACGCATGTAGGTACCATGTAAAATAATTACGCATAATACTGTAGAAACGCAACGAGTTTGGGCGGAGAGAGGGGAAGGTTAGTGGCTATCTGACTCTGCGCTGAAACGAATTTGTCGAGTCCATTTGTAGGTAAAATGCTGTCAATCTTAATGTTTGTGATTTAATGTACGGTTCATATAGCTTCAACCCTTGTAATGCAATTTTCATGCAATTCATTCTACTCTCATTCTACATTCCACTCCACATGTCGCATATGTTGCAATGTCGTTGTGAAAATAGATGATTGTTGCAAATACTACGAGGAATGTCCGGAGATGAATTTTTGGTTGTTTGGTGCGAGTGATTTTTATTTCAATCAACTAAAATTATCACAATCGCCAATCGAGTATATACTTTGCACGTCCTACCAATTATTTGTTTTTTTTTTTGACGTTGACATATGGCAGGCTAGTTCTACAGATCTAATTTTTTTCCAAGAACTCTCACTTTTAGATTGTGTCTACATAAATTTTGAACTACAAACCAATAAAAATCTCACAAAAAAGTCGTACGTACCAGTCAGTTTTTAGTTGCTTTGTAAAAAAAGTAAAAAAGATCGGCTACAGCAAGTGGTCTCTTGAGATTGAGATTGTACACGTACGTAAGGTCCTTTTTGGAATGATGTCGAGAAGTGTGCCCCGCAGCGATTATATGATTTTTAATAAGGATTAAGGTTGAGTTTTTTATGTGTACACAACAGTAGCACTGCATTGTATCATTATAGTCTTGAAACATTAAACATGACTTTTCATTTACGTTCAGGTACTAAAGATGCATAAAAAACATTTTTTTAATGATTTTCAGTATTGATGAGCATAAAATGAACCGGATATTAACATACATCGTTCGGATTTCTTTTTCCTTTGGTTTCTTGCACTGCGTGTTAAGATGTCATAGGTTGATAGAGTTGCATTGCAAAAATATTGATTTCAAAGTAACACGTAATTACTCTCACATTATTCATTAAGTGAAGGATTCTATATAATGAGAGGGTTAGCATCGATCATGGCCTAGTTTTAGTAATTTAATTCCGTGAAGTTCTGAAAAAATTCCGAAAAATTCGTCAAACGATTTTTGATAATTTTTAGGAATTTTGCGGAGTTAAATTACTAAAATTAGGCTCTGGTCGATAAAATCTAGCTTCGCATTAGAGAGGTGAGCAGAAAAATTTGATGTTCCGACTCAGCTTTACTTAATCTGCGAAGATTATTTTGGGGTCTTACTACTTTATAGTTTTTCTCGGGAAACACTTGACTCGCCCACATGACAGACGATTTTTCATAATTGTAATTTGTGCTCCTTTAACACCTTTAACGATATCAGTTTTCTTTTAAAAGTTAAAACAGAGTCTGATATTGGGGAGAATGCAATTTTCACTTATAGTTAAGAAAAGACGTAAAACTTTAACGTTTAAGTCGACTCTCCTCATGCTTTGTATGGATAAATTAAGAATTCTAAGTGAAAATCGAAATTTGTTTTGTTTACCCTCGTTTTGTAAGTTTCATGTCAGTTCCACTAGCAACATTGTTGACATAGTGCCACAAGTTCTATTTTTTTCGTTATCAAACGATGAATTTTTAAAAATGTTATTAGCATGAAGTGCAAGATATTCTGCCAGAGCCGCAATAAACCGATGGGCTACATGGGCTTAGCCCAGTGGCACTGAACAAAATTCGCGAATATTGGCGCTGGAAATTTAAACGATGTGTTTGAGCTTAACGCTGTAAACGAAATAGACCAGTGGCGCTCTTAGTCTTAATCCGACCCTGATTCTGCAATGGTTGTACTTTTATTTACTCGCATTTCGAATGGGTATAAGTCCGCAGGTTTGTTTTGTTTTTCATTTCAATAAAATTAAATGAAATATTAAAATGATTTATAGAATCCGGTTTTGAAGCACAAACCGAAAACACTGAAGGGTTTAACCAACTCATTTGAAAATTAAATTTACCAAGCCAGACCTCACATTACCCCACTTTCACCCCAAAAATGTACAGTAATAATGGAACACACACATTTTTCGAAATTGTATACGGTGCAACAATGGAACAATTCAATGTCATTGTAGCTATTGTACACGAAAACTATTTCTGATTACAATTAAGAATGCAGAACTACAATTTTGCAGAATGTTATTTTCCCCTTTTTTTTGAATGAGCATAAAAATCATTATTCTCAGATCTGTATTGATTATACTCTGATAAACTAACAACAGTTCAATTTTCATACTTTTAGTTTCGGCAGAATGCTTGTCACGGATTTACATTACACGCTCTTTTATGGTAAAAATTTAATATAGAAACTGAAAAATGGGGGTGGAAACTTTCTATACAGAAATATTTTGAGTTATTGTGGCAACAAAAGTTCTGCCACCAAATGTGTTACGAGTTACGTCTTGGTAAGAAGAAACTGTCGTGCTCACCGCCAATTTCATTTAAAAGGGTATTCGCGGGCCCGCATGAAGAGTAGACGTTTTCATGGACAGCCCTTTAACGGTCTTATTTGCACTCTGTCACCATAACTCATCTGATTCGGATATGCGTCGATGCCTCCATTGATTCTGGCAAATTTCCCAAAATGCGGCTGGATCATTCTTGATGTTTTCTTGAATTCTGATGAGGTGGTCGTGGTGCAATCGATCGTTTAGTTCATTGAAATCCTTAAGCGCTCTTTCATACTCCAAGGTCAATGCACCATTACATTTTCGTTTGAACAATTTGTCGCGCCTATTCTTCAAATGCTGAAGTTCGGATGTCCACCATTTCGGTTTGTTACTGTATTTTTTCACTCTAATCGTTGGTACGTTCTGGTCAATAACGTGTTTCACTGTCCGGACGAAAAATTCATACGCTCGAGATCGAGATCTCGCACACTAAATTCATGCTGAAAATTTATAGCTTCCAGTTGTCCCCTAATTTTAAAATTAAAGATAATAAAAGAATTATTAAAAAAATTAAAGAGGCGTCTTCTCTAGAATTGAAAGACGAATCCAACGACCTATCACTCATTTCAATTGGAGAACCCGTGTTCCCAAAGTTAATAAAATTTTGCAATTCACACCGTAAGTGTGCCTAAAATTTGAATTTGAAATGAACGAGACGACGAAAAAGTGAACCGAAAAATACATTTCAACGCTTCCTTGTATGAAAATAACGCTGCTTTAGAAAGATTTGCGTGAGAAAGATTTTGAATTTCGACCGCACTTATGGCGTGAATATAACGAAAAGCCAAAAAATACACTAAAATGTCACTTTGCAATCTGTTGACAAATGAACAATGAAAATATTATGAAAAGAATCTTGCATATGTCATGTGTCAAAAAGGTTGATCTCAAAAACGGTAGAGGTACAGCCGATTGCCATTTTGTTTCACAATCTCTTATGATTAGTATTTTGCTATTTTGTCTTAGACTAAATTCAAACTTAACAATCAACATACGTTTTTACCGCTTTCGTTGGTTTTCTTCATCCATTTCGTTCCATTAAATCTACATGTATTTCTTTAGCGTTTTACATTTTCCCATTTAAAAAGTGGAATTTTCGTGTGAATTTGGTTGATTCGAGATGCAGCCGAGATCATTAAACACACGAAAACGAGACGCTTTGGGCGTCGTAACTAGTGCTTGAAACATGAAAAGTACGGTTTTTGACTCATGTAGCATGTAAAATACATACAGTACACAAAAAGATCTCTTCTAAATTTGTGCCTTTGTGATCAAGTCACATGTGAGCTATACTTTCCTTTCAGAATTTTCATTGACGCTACCTAGTGCTTCTTTAACTGCTTGGACACGTAATGTATATGTTGCCACGACAAGCAAATAACGAGAACTAACCACTTGTATGTCAATTGTCAATGGTGCCAATCGACAAAATCAAAAATGAAACTGAATTCGTAGGTTCAATTGAATGTGGAAAGTAAGTAGGATGTACAATGTACATCCTACAATCCCATAGTCATATTATAATTATGTAACTGTAATAAAATTTGTCAACATTTGTGTGTCACCCGCGTTAAGGTTCTGAAAGAACAGGTTAGGACACGAAGGCTGGTGACACCTAAAATTGATAAACGCACTCAGTACAGATTTGGTGTGAAATCGACATGAAGAAAATGTTTTTTTTAGCAAAATTCAGTATTTTCGTTTATGTTAGGTTGCCTTTTTCACACAAATTGCGCCATTTGTGTGTCACCGCCTTCGTCATCAGCTCGTTGTCTTAGCCCGTTATTTACTTATAATAAATCGAAAGCCGTATGGGGTTCATAACGCTTACAGCAGCTCTGACTTCGAAGTGCTCTAGCCGTAGCTAATAATAAAAAAAACAATTTTGAGCGTAGATTGTCGATACCAAGGAAGGGATAGTGAGATATAATAATATGTTGGCGAATGAGATACGTTGAACTAAGTACATGTGAAGTCTCGAATCGCCACTCACCTCGTGGAGTTTGGGACCTTCAGCTCTGTGTATTTGTTGTATTGATGTGTTGGTTTGTGTTGTTTGTTTGAGCTATTGTGGTGACTGGGAGCCAGCGTTTCCAGACAAGTGTTTTGTATGGACTGACTTGTCATTTGGCCTGTTAGTTGGTCGGTAAACGATTAAAAATAATAAAGTGGCATCCCAAACGAGATAACGAGTGTTATTGTCGTGAAGCTCATTATGTGTCATAATACACATCGTTAGCCTAATAAAGTTTAAAGTACTTTGCACCGAGGAGATTCATACAACGTTTTATCATATATATATATATATATATATATATAAATCGCACTTTTCGACTTATATCGAATGAAGTAATAGTTCAGATAGTAAAACTATTGATATGGCTGCTCTCAGTGAATATACAGCGGTAAAAGCTTCCTTGCCATTTTGCCAAATATCCTCACAACAACGGCTGTTAGACATGAGGCACTGAAACAGTGCTTAGCACATAACACCATTCTTGTTGGCAGTAAAATACTGTTAAAGGAAAAAATCTTACCGTAGAAACTGTTTTTTCTTGTCTGCTTTTCATGCAGAAACACTTTATCAATAGGCATTAGCATTCGTAGTATGTATTAAAATGCTCACACCTGGAAACGATGTAATTTTTAAGGAAACTTAATAAAATGCTACTTCACTCAATTGACTCAAATATACGACAATTACCAACATGCAATTGCAATACAAATTAACATTTATCCATGTTAAATCCACTTGTAAAAACGAAAAGCATTTTACCTTTGTCAATGTTTCCATTCTACGAAAGAAGATAAAATAGAAAAAAAGTATGCCAATTTGTGTAAAACGTGTACTTTCCTCTGTGTTATGTGTAAGCTAATTTATCGTTGACCAGTCGTGTTACATTTATATTTACTAGGGATAAAGCTCGATATAAAAGCTACACATATAAGCTAAGAAGATTAAATTAAAAGGATTTGTAATTTTTATTGGTTTCAGTTTGGTTTGATTTTACTTTTCCAGTTACACACAATTTTCTCGGCTGCTTAAACAAATAGAAAAGCCAATACGTATGCGCGCTCAAGGTGCATTGTTTGTTTAGGTTCAAAGTACACATAATTGATTAATCCTATGGCAGCTAGGAAGTGTCCGACTTGGTGTGTCATTTGAAATGTATTATAATGCTTCGTCATGCTGAGATTTTGTTGACGATTTTCGTTGAATTGACTTTATTTTACCATTTATTTTAATTTGGATTTGAAAAAAGAAATTTAGAAAACGTTTTAGATTGAATTTTATAAATTTACCTTAAGTGAGATTTAGACGATGTTAGTCGGGGTCATTTGATCAATATTACATTCTTTTCCAATGTTATACAGTTTGAGAATTATAAGAACAGACAATTTAAAACAATTACAGTCCAATATCCTCTGCATATTCCACATTCGATACCAATATTACTATACTATACTGGTGTGTATGTCCTACACTGTAGGAGCGTGGTCCATGTGGGATGAATAACATAAATTGTCCGTTCCTAGAATTCTCAATTAGTATGTCATGTGTTGAAGCATACACATTGTCTATACTTCTCATTCCTCTACCAGATACCTTCATCTGTCTACAATACGATTTTCGTTGCAATGTAGAGTTGATAGGAGTGAGAAAAGAATGGAGAATGTGGGCAGTAATTACTCTCCAATTACTCATTTTCAAAGTTTACAGTTTCTCGAAGCGATATTTAGATATAAAGTTGAAAAGTTCAGTTCATTCCTAAACTTTCAGCCAAAATTCACACGAAAATTTAATTTTCATACTTAGGACCCGAAAAGTGCGACTCCGTCTAATATGAAAAAGAAAACTTTTAGTCCTAGGTACGAAATGTACTATTCTGCAACTGCGCTGCGAAAACTGAACTTTTTCATGCGTGATGTGGGTGGTGATCGAAGGGTCTTTTTTTCTCTGGTTTTCTATGTTTTACTTTCCACCACTAGTTGTGAAATGGATTTACTTTTTCACCGCTCCTTCTGAACATCTGAACCATTAACCGTAAATAAAAATTCTGCCCTGACCAAATTTCGAACCACCGACACCAAAACCCAATGCTTATCGAGCAACACCTCTAACCATTCCAAGGCTGTATACTTGGGGAGGTCACGCAGATACAGATACGCGGGTTACACACCACAATTGATGATAAAATGGCCGATTTCATACAAAAATTTACCTACTCTGATGATTCTCGTCGTCTTGATGATGTGGTAAATTTTTTGTATATGTAAAGTCATCAGAAGTGGTGTGTTCCCGCGTATCTAATAAAATGGCGGTCTGCGTGACCTCCCCAAAGTATACAGCCTTGTAACCATTCGGCTATTGAGATATATAATCGCAGTGAACCAATTTTTGAAGCGTACATAAATGCAGTCTACTTGATCGTTCATACCATATTTCGTTGATACAGTAGAATGTATGATAAAGGTAGAGTTATGTTTTGCATTTCAAAAGTTCATTTTTCGCAGCTTGTTGCAGAAAATGTTGTATGCAACACGTTGCGAAAGTGGTAGTTTTTGTCACACGATTTCACATCTAATGACAAAAACTACCACTTTTCGCAACTAGTTGCATAAATTACTAATTATGCCACTCAGCATCATAATTTTCAAAATTTGCAAACTTTATATGTCTTTTTGTGGCATAAAGCGATGTATGCAACTCGATGCAAAGTACTTAATTAGGCTCACGATGCCTCGATTGTATAAATACTTTTTAAATTTCTTTATTTGTGCGTTGTGAAAATTCTCTTTTGGTCACTCTGAAAACTACTAATATTGTCGGGAAAATGCCTATTTTCTCTCTGGGGTCTCCTCTGTAAAAAGAAAGCGGGAAGAAAATAAACATTTTCTCCACTGAACTCAGTTAATTCAATTTTCTTGTTGCTTTCTCAACTTTTTACAGTTTTTAACATTCAAAAGTATCGACATATTATACATTTCTTATTTTGCTTACTTCTCTCGTTATGGAGAAATGAGAGAAGTTGGAGAAATAAGAAATGTATAATATGTCGATACTTTTGAATGTTAAAAACTGTATTTGTTTTTTCGTGGACAAAATCGAGTTTTCGTGAGTAGTTACTACTACACGCTATAGGCTCCTGGTTTTCCCACAGTTATGTAATAAGCTAGTTTCGACCCTGCTCGCAAATTAAAATGATGTGAGAACCTCAGGGCCTATTTTACGGAAACATGTTTCTCAAGTTTTTGAAAGTTTCCAAAATGTTTCTTAAAGTTTCTTAAGGAAACTTTTCTAGAAACTTTAAGAAACTTTGAGAAACTTTAAGAAACTTTTCAGAAACATTTTGGAAACTTTCAAAAACTTGAGAAACATGTTTCCGTAAAATAGGCCCTGGAGAACCTATACCTGCTACAATAGCAATTTCGACTGAAATAGAACAAAAAATATAAAAAAAACTTCGGTTCGGTTCGATAGAATTATTTCAAATGAAGCAAAAAAGGAATTAATTGATGTAGGTACTCGTGAAAAGAAGATTTCATTGCCAAAAATAGAAATATTGCTTTCGTGCATTTAGCGTGTATCACAATAAAGTAAACGTGAAAATGTTTTTAACAAATTCTAGGAATTTTTACTTATTTTGTTGCGTAATTTAAAAGCACACATCTTCCACTTTGACCATTTGTTTATTCAATAAGTTCTGAATTTTTCAGTTTATTTTTTCAGATGAGGTGATTCCATTATTGATTTTATATCAAGCATTTGTTCTAACGATGAACAGAAACGTTAATTTGTCAACGGAATATTTTTTACGTGTTACGGCATGTTTCATTTTCATTTACATTGCCTAATCACGTAAAGCATTGTACTTACGAGGTTCAAAGTTGTTATTTGACAAGTGGGGAATACAGCCCTCCCCTTCGGGTCGGGCTGTAACACCCCACTTATCAAATACACAACTTGGAACCTCGGAAGTAATATACTAATACGAATGGACGAAAAACGTGTATTGTGTGAGCTGAATTTCTCTTCGTTACATGGAAATTTTTGTTCAGTCACTATCATTATTCATTTCTGTGTTTGAATCCGCAAAATGATCTGCTTCTTAAACTAAAACAAAATAAGCGATTCGTACATGGAACAATTAGATTCAATGAAGTCAACCCACGCGATATATCAATGCGAATATTACTCCCACAAATTTTCACTTTATTGCTTTGTAGGAGCAACAACTGAAAAAAGAGAAATACTCAAATCATCTTCCAGAAGAGCGTTCATAAATGTTTGGGGGAAGAGGAGGGTCTCTCGATAGACTTCATACAAAAAATTCATTACCCGAGCAAGAAATATGAGCCAAAAAGTATATGCATATACTGGTGTTTTAGTATATGATCATAAACATTTATATACTGTCTGTTCCAGGTAAGGGTATCTATAGTTATATACTGCTCACAGTATATGAAAATTTACTTTTATATACTGGTTCCTTCCAAGTACATAAAAGGAAATGTTCATATACTGTAAACAGTATTTACTCGTACCCTTTTAAAGTATATTCTTGCATACTAAAAGTCAATATGTCATAAACTCTCTTCGAGGCAACATCCTTGCGAGGTAACATGTAAGACCAATGTTCAAAAATAAGAAAATTCATGAAACATTTTCTTATCAGTTCACATTACTGTTAATTCCGTATCTGTAGGGCTTTCTCTTGTTAGGAAAATGTGTAGGGCTTTGTCTCGTTAGTTAGTTAGTTCGAGTGGGTGAAGCAAACAGGGTAACTTAAATCCTATTTGTACGATTTAGATAATCCAGATCATTACTGGGCGGAAGACTCCAGATTATGTTGTATGGGAGAATGTAGTCTCCAAAGCTTTTTGCTCTGGCTGAGATGTAGGCAGGACATTTGCATAAAAAATGTTCGGTAGATTTTACGTCTCCACAGTTGTTGCACAGGCTGCTTGGGGCTAGGCCTATAGTGTGCATGTACTTGTTTAGGGAGCAGTGTCCAGTAAGAATGGATGTTACTCTTCTGATGTTTTTCCTGCTAAGTGAGAGTATATAGTGTGAGTTTTTAGCGTTAATCTTAATGCAATTTTTTTATTGTCTAGCGTGGTTCGTTGAGTCCCAGTGCTGTTTGAACTTTTTGTTTTTTGTTTTTGCTGATTAGGTTTGCGTAGAACGATGGTGGCCCTTTTAAGAAGGGTTCCGGTCCGCTGACAGGTTTTAATGCTCCAGCTTTTGCTAGAGTTTCAGCGATGCCTTGAATGTTGCTATGGCCTGAAAGCCAGACTAGTTTAACCGAGTTATGTTCGGCGAGTTTTTGGAGTTTGTCCCTACACCTGAGGACTGTGAATGAGCAGATCTTGTACGCACTTATAGCTTTTAATGCGCTTTGGCTGTCAGAACAGATCATTACTGACCTACCTCGGATATTTTCGCTTTACATTTCTCGGCTGCATTCTGAGATGCCATATGTTTCTGTTTGTTAAACTGTGGCGTAGAAGCCCAGCGAGTGTGATATTTCGAGCTGTGTTTGGTGGAAGAATATTCCCGCACCTGCGTGATGGTTGTATTTGGAGCCATCAGAAAACCACGTCAACGTCATGTGGTCGCCGCTTAAACAAGTGTTTCTAGCTATTGCATCCACGTGGGTGATTTCATTGCTCCTGTGATGCTTAGCAGTGCTAGTCTTTGAATCTTTGCAAGCTGATTCTGTACGGTAGCTACGTGGCACCTAGGTCTAGGCCTAGGCTTTGTCTCGTTAAGTATTAGGGACTGTCTGGCGACGGATATTAGCAGAAACATGTGCAACTTATAAGAAAAACTTTGTTTCATTAATTTTCTCATTCCTTAATGGCAATAAAGATTGTGAGTAAACGAAGATGTCATATTTCATTGAAAGCATTTTTTGGCGAACAATTTCAATTTTTTCACAAATATCACCAGAGTATCCAAATACTTCACCGTTTACAAGGAAATAGTCATATACTTTTTCGTCGTTTTTTTTTTGCTCGGGAAAACGTTACAAACAAGATGGGAGGGTGGTCAACAGACAGCACATCCCTACTTTATCTATATTAGCGTTCCAATATCTTGACCAATTCCACTTCTAATCAAACTTAACTTAAATTCTTTTTGAGTAAATTTTAGTATAAAAACCTGCACAATGTCCTTGGAAACTTTGCCTGCTTCACTGTTACCAATGAAGCCCAGTTTTTTTTACGTTGTTTCGTTGCCAATTCAATTTGACGATTGCAAACAAAGTTTCCCAATTACCATGTTAATACAATCAAGACGCATGTCTGCATTTTTATTTTTCACACTGTTCTGAATTCAAATATAGTTGCTGTTAAAAAGTTGAACTTCCCATTAACATTAATTGCGTCAGGTTTGACTTGGGATGACTCAAAAAAAAAAGAAATGCAGAAATCCGAAGTATGAAAACACAGACACTAAAAGTAATAAACTTTGGTTATACAAACCATTATAAGAAAACCAAAAATTAAAATCTAAAAAAATAAGCAAAGTAAATAAAAAATAAAACGAAAGATGGTAAAAAACAACAATTTTTATTTCTGTTAAGGGAAAAACCTCTATTTGGTGGGCTAAAACAATAAATTTATAAATTTCATAACTCTGTGTGATGTGGCCGACTGTGTAATTTTTTTTAGTCTCGCCCGAACTGAGAGTAAATGAAAGAAATGAAGGAATGACAAATCACATCACAGAAGTTAATTGGTCGGCCGTACATTTATTCACGTGTGATGGTACTGAATTATGAGATTCAATTCAATTTTCTATAAAATTAAAGTAAAAATATTTTTTTGAGTGTTTGAAGATCGAATCCTTATTCCTTCTAGAGGCCGGAACTTACAAAAATGTGCCAACTTGTTTGTTGAAGACAAAATATCCTCCTATTACTCCTACTCATATGATTATCTAAATGCAGAAAGGAAACATGCCCATTTGGGTTGTACAAACGCACTTCAAGCAAAAGTGCTTCGAGTGACAGCTGCCAAATAGAGTACTATTTTGTATGAAATTTCCATATTTCTTACAGTGGCAATATTTGTTTGATACACTGTCCAGCTTCAGTACTCTATTGAAAGTACCGCTCATGCATGAAGTGCGTTGGTAGTATTGTTTCAACATTTTCGACGCAGAACGTTATTCTAAGCAAAAAGTTGTTCTGTCATCCGCTAAAAACTTGGCTGAGGCGTTGGGGTGGGTGCGATAAATATAAATTGGTTCTATCTGCCCGGTAAGCGATATGTCAAACAGTGTAAAATCAAAAATATGAGTCCATCCATCAAACACACTTCAAGCAAAAATGATCGTAGTTGACAGCTGCCAAATAATAATAATAATAATCGACATTTATTTAGCAAAAGCTATTAAAAATCGCAATTTTACATAAATACACTAACATTGAGACATTACATCAATAATCAAAAATTGTCTTTCACAAATTGTCTCAACTTATCCTTAAACGTCCGTTCACACTTTGTGTTTTTTACATCACCCGGTAACGCATTGTATTGTATCAATCCCCTATTGAATACTGAATTCCAATTTTTTACACTCCTCTTGCATTCCACCCTGAAGTCGTTCCTTTACAGGATAATTGTGAATATCGCGGTTGTACGTCACCATTTCGCTGAGATATCGCGGTAGCTGACCATTTTTAAGTTTGCGTATGAATTTCATCGTTGTTTCGTACTAGAGTACTATTTTGTATGAAATCGGTTTTTTTACACTTTTAGTACCCTTTTAGAGTACCACTCATGCTTGAAGTGCGTTGGTCCACCATTTTTTAATTTTTTGATGGGAGGCTTTATGTTTCTACGTTGTAGACTAACTTCTAAAAAAATTGGCACAGTTTAGAGGTATGCCACTCAAAAAGTTTTTGCTCAGAATCATGCTCTGCGTCCATTAACAATAACTTGTCTAGATATTCAAACTCAATTAGCGAATCATAAGAAAAATGAGATTTCACAGATTTAGCTCAAAAGGCTGAATGAAATCTCATTTTTCTTATAATTCGCTAATTGGACAAGCCTCATATAAGTTCGATCAAATGCACACGTTGTTATAACATCGTTAAAATTACAAAATAAGATCACTTCGCAGACAATTTTGCATTTTGCTCACAAACGGCTACTGCATACCCTCTGGTGATCGTGCGAGTATCAAAATGGTATTGTTGACACATTCTTTCCGCGTTTGTTTTCATATTCGAAACAAATACGGAAAAAAAACTGTGCAATCAGTTATAGACAGAGCATTTTCAGTTTGCTAACGGAGTTTATTATAAACAGTATAACAAACTATGTCTCGAGAAGTAACAACACCGAAAAATATCACATGCGGACTGACGAAAAGGGGATTTTATTTGCGAAACGAGTTTTTTAGGGTTATTTGATGTAAAAAAATGTTTTTTAGGAGTGCAATTGCGGATACTCTATAACTGAAAAAATATTTTTTTAAATATTTTATTGGATGCCCTAAACCGTGCCTCTCTGTTTGTTTGAACTCAGGTATAGAAAAACAAACGAACGATATTCTTTGCTCTGTTATGTGTATTTTTGCAATACATTCCGTCAAAAAGTTATATTTATTTTACAGTTTAGTCGGTTCACACAAACCGAATGGTATTTGTAAATGTAACCAAAAAACTTAATTGTGAATTGAGGTGATGACGTACATTATTCTGATAGTAAACGCTATACCGTACCATATACAATTCCATTCCCTTATATGTCCATGTGTAAATGCACAATATCAGCACATTTCTGAATGCTTTTCATTCCATAAAAATTGAAGTTATTGCTGAAAAATTATCAAAACACTGATTTACTATTATGAGTTCATCGGAACCCCTTTTTTCTAAGCAATAGTCCATATCAAAAAATTTACTGTGTATGCCCTGATGTGAAGTACAAATTACCTCATAGAATATAATATATGTAACACACGAAAAAAAAAAGTTTTTATCCGAAAAGAGATTTAAGGGTGTATATAACGTCGTTACTGGCCCATGTGGTGTTGGTTTTTATTTTTCTCTGGATTGGGGGATTCAATATAACAACTGGATGCGCACATACATATATGTATAATACCCATTGGTAGTGTTCGCTGTCAAACGACCAAAAAACTTACGGTTTCTAAAATCTAGGGATGTGTGGCCAAACAGAGGGAAGCCACGTTCTCCGCAGATTTTGTACGTACTTTCTATTGATATATAGATATTGTGTGTGTATATATATATAGCACACAGTCCAAACCTCTACTACATGTGTGGATATAATAATGGGAATATTTATGAGGGTGGAATCCGAAAATATACACATGTGTGTAAATACATGTAATTTTGAACAACAAAATAAATAAGAGGCGTCATATGACATCATATACATCATTCGGCTCTTTAACAAAAAATATTATTACACCATTGTTAAATCACTTGATAAGACCGCCATCGGGGGGTATTGCAAGTATTTTCGATCATTTGGGGTTAAAATTTTTTCTTTTCAGTGGATCAGCTGGATAAAAGCAGAAACGAAATGCGTCTTAATTTCAAACTGTAAGTGAAGTGCGGAATGGAACTGATTCTGAAAAATATTTTTATCCGTTAACCTTTCACAGTCGGCAAGTACCTCAAGTAAGTAAGTATACTTATCTGATGTTTTTCTTCTTTAGATCGAAGGACTTTCAATAGATCTATTACAAATCGATAGCAAATCGTTAGTTCGATAGAACTGATCAACTGAAAGACTGTTCAAGAAATTGTTAGTCTGCTGAGGTCATGCCTTATTTACGTTGAATCTGATTTCAATGATTTTCTGACAATTTTCTAAGATTCTAGGAGGATCTTCTTTACAATTTTTGATGGATTTTCAAGAATTTACGTCGGTTTTTAAGAATTTTCCTTTTAAGTTTTGAGAAATTTCTTGAATATCCAAGGATTTTTTGAAGACTTTCTTTGATTTTCACGATTTTTTGATGAAAGGATCTCCAGTTTTCAAAAAATTTCAAAGGAATTCCCATTTGAAATTCCAAAGGATTTTTTCGGTTAACATAGGATTTTCTAGTTTCTCCGCCCCTCACTTATTTTCTTTGTCCATATCAGGTGATTAAACCGTACCTTTACACCCGACCCGGGCGTTTTTCCACTTGGAATATAGATTTTTGACACACATCCTCCATTGTGTTCGGTGTGGCATCATTGGCTGTGGCCTATATCTATGTGCAGGCCCTTGTTGATGAAAATAGTGAAAGAAAGTTGAAAAACAGACCTGTAAGGTAATTGTAGTAACGGTGACGGATAAATTCTCGAAAGTAAAAAATCCTCGAAAGTTTAATTCCTATCAACTTATAAGACATCGAGGGACAACAGTTCGAAGCTGCAACTGCTTGAGAGTGACAACTCCAATAAAACAAACAATTTCTAATAACAAAAAATTCTTAATTAGCGATATGCGTACGATGGATCTACGAAAAAGTACTAAAATTGTAACGCTGTTGATGGAAGGTTAATCTACGACAATTAATTTTTTTTTAAACTTCAAGCGGTTGAGCGTTTACATCCAATCACCCATACTCTCTTTACCCTAATTTATTTTGAAAAAAACCCTAACTTCAAATTCTAAAACTTTTGATTAGTCACGGTAAAATCTGTGAACTTCCATGCACCACAGGGTATCGAATAGTTGGCAGTGTTCTCAAAATCGTTCCGTAACGTTTTTATTATTAAATTTAACCCTTTTTATATGGTCACAAATTGGTTTTTTGTCGTTGATTTATATGTGTCGTGTGTGTTGATTTGAGTTGATGACAAAAGAGAGTTACGCATTTCCATAATTAGGAGGAACGAAGTTCTTTTTGTTATGAGTAAGATCTCATTCCTGACCGACAAAGCACCCATGCACGATATTCGGTGTATCCATGAGAACGTTGGCCGTAAAGGAAGAGGGAATTCATGGAATTGTATCAATGCATGCATTATCGCCAGCCTTTTCACTTACCTCACTTTTGCATTGAACATCCATTCCACTTGTGATTTGGGTGTTAAAAACAATTTGAAAATACGAAAAACGAAAATATTATAAATCATTTCACGCATGAAAATTGATATCATGGAGAAATTTAATGTATTACCTATATAGGACATACAATGCACACATTGTAAACGTACATAATATACACACAATGAGTGAAAATAAAAATAAATTATTTTCAATTAAAAAATGTCCTTCAACAGCACATGTGCTTTTGTATGGAGTTGATGAAATGCTGAATGAATGAATGAGCAACAAAAAAAAAAAATGAAAATGAAAAATAAAACAAAATTACAGAGAATCAAAACTACACCACAATATTATGCATGGAGAAAACGAAAATGCATTGAGTGCAAAATGTTAAGGTAACTATACTTCAATGGTCCGCTGCATTTTCATAATTTCACTGCACGACTTATATACGGATTTATAAAAACTCAATTATACCTGACTGATGTGTTCATTTATACTTCCCTTCGTCACACATAACAGTAGATGTATTTATCAGTATATTGCGACTGAAACCAATAGGTTTTTACCAAGAACAACAACAACAAAATTGAATAAATGCTGACATTTTACCATTGTGATGATATTATTCGCAATAAGTAGCAAAAATAGATGTTTCAACAAAGTCAAATCCATCAATAAATGGAAAATCTATATTACAAAATATGTATATCCCGAGTGCAATACCGATTCATCTGTGCCGGAGTTTTTATCCATCAGCAGCAGCATCGAAATAGAGACGTAGAGTGTTACTGTCGCAAACAATGCTATATATTGAAAATAAAAGTTCGGAAATTGATCTCGTCAAACTGTAAACAAGAAAACACACATAAAAACAGTCACTGCACTGTGAACACAAACTGCATAATTTTTTGACACATTTTTTTTCATACCCTCGACTGCATACAATTGATCGGTAAAATTTTTGATTGTATTCTTTGGGAAAATTTCTTCGTTTTCTTTACTTCTGCTTTTGTTGTTTTGTTTGATTCTTTGTAGTTCTTTTGGCCAGAAATAGGTTTTCTATAAATAAAACGCCATTTATGTATGGTTGTCACGATGGATTGTTTGTAATCCGATTTCCGTTAAATCTTGTTTTAATATTATCGTGTTCAGTATTGTATATGCTCCAATTACTTTTTGATTTCACGCTTTAGGCTTAATGTTATTGCATACGAGTGATAAACCTTTAGTAAATGTATATTAGACAACTATACAGTCAACTATCGATACGATTTCTAACAGCTGCATACATTTCACTCATTATACAACTTTGGCCAAATAATTTTTTTTATGCGAAATGGAGTATACCCGACAAATTAAAGTCCAAAGAGATGACATTTTTTGATTGAAAAGTTTTTTAATTATTCACCGAGAGGAATGAATTTAATTCGATGTGGAAATAGAATCCTAAAATAGTTAACAAATTCTGTCATACAATATACCAAGAGCGAGTTTAACTTTACCGACGAAAAAAGGACGCCGGACATTAATTAGGTCTAATTATCACAGAGCCCGTGAGCTCTCTGGTAAAAAAAATAATCGATGGCCAATAATTCATTAGCTCTAATGCTCATCATCTCATCAATCTGTCGAAAAAGAATTTCCATCCTCTCGCTGATAACATTCATAGAAAATTTAATATTCAATTTTTGTGCTGTCACGGGTACGACAGAAAATTCGAATGATAGAAATGAAAATGCTGACGAGGGACTAAAAATGATCAGAAATTCCACGTTCCGGCTTGTATGTGTCAGTTGCGGAATATTATGCAAAACAATTTAAAAATTCAAGCATGCTCGACTCAATGAAGAGTCTTCATTCCATGAAAATATTGAATTCTAGTGGAGTACCCCCGGCCTCGCTCGAGACTCCTGTACTTTAAAAATATTTTCTCTCGTCAAGCAAAGCATACAGTCAGCCGTGAAGTGAAATTGTGACACGAAATTTATTGACTAACTGTAATTATTTCACTACTAACGAAAAATGACAGAAACTCCGTACATTTTCTGACAAAATTTTATTTCACGGCTTCAAAAATAAACATTACGCAAAAAGTGTTATAACGCGTTACAAAAATGTTTACGCATATATAGAATACATCCACGAAGCAATTGGAATTCATGCGTCAAATAACGCATGAAAATGAAGTTCTTCCTAACTTAAGTCAGTAGTGTCAAGTCAAAAGAGACAAACAAACAAACATCAAACTTTACATTGTAGATTAAAATACAATTCACGTCATTGCGTCAAAAATTAGATTATTTACATTTGACAGGTGGGAAAAATAACGCTGACGTCATCGTCATATAATAAATGCCAAAACCTAAACATTAGATTATTATGCTATGCATGTTTTGAAACTGAAGCGCACTTACTGCGTCAATAAGGACACTTACTTTACTTTTGGAGTGAACAAAAAACCATATAAACCATTGCAGTCATAGCACCAATCAATGGTACATTTTAGAATGCTTCGACATGTGAGTCTTAAATCTTTGTAGAAGAGACAATTCGTTTATGAATCAATTCTAGCCTGTGAATTTTTCATATTTTAAAGTTTTAAAGTTAAAATTGAAAGGAATTGAACGGAATTGAAAGGAAGTATAGCGAATCCGGCAATTAGATGAATTGATCCGGTAATTGAGGTAATTAAATGGAATTGACAGGAATTAAAAGGAATTAACAGGAATTAATGAGACTTGTAAGAAATTGACAGTTAGTATCTATAAAAATTGAAAGGGAATGGGGATTGAAATTTTGAACGATTCGACGCAGAACGTTATTCTAAGCAAAAAATTGTTCTACGGTATGCCTCTAAAATGCACAATTTTTTTAATAAAAATTATTTTGTTTACAACGTGCGACCCTAAATCGACCCAATTTTGTCAGCCGCCTAAAATGTGCCGGAGGCCGTTTCAAGTCTCGATGCATCAAGAACTACATGGGTATCGACAATTCTGATCAAAAGAACTTCTAAAAACAGTGTAAAATCAAAAATATATGGCCGCCAAGTAATATTTTTACTGTACATGTCGAAGTTTAGACGAACTTATAAAAAGATCAGTGCATTTTAGAGACATGTTGAACAATTTTTTGTTTAGAATAATGTTTTACGTCGATTAAAAATAACTTGTCAAAAACTCCAGTCAAAAAGAAATTGAAAGGAATTGAAAGGAAGTAGAGTGAATCCGGCAATTAGATGAATTGATCCGGTAATTGAGGTAATTGACAGGAAGTACCTATAGAAATTGAAAGGGAATTGAAAGAAATTGAAAGGAACTGAACGGAATTGAAAGGAAATAGAGCGAACCAGGCAATTAGACGAGTTGCTCCGGTAATTGATGTAATTAAACGGAATTGAAAGGAATTAGAAATTGATTTGCCACTTTTTTGGCCAGTGGTTTACCCCTCGGAATTAACTTACCTCAATCGAAGTTATCAATTTGTCTTTATAATCGTACATCGTTTATCAAGGAGTTTTTTCCCATAAAATATGACCACGCTGCCCAGCCAGGGGATTTTTATTTGTAAAATTCCGAAAAACTGATGCACAATTTTTCCGAATTTTCCGAATTGAAATTCCTAATAATAAGCCCTGCCACATAATAATAATGCAGGGTGAAAATGTTCCATTTGATACAGCTGCTCGAAATAGAAAGTTTAAAAATCTAAACAAAAAAATATATCGAATGATTGACATGTATGCGGCATAAAAGATCAGAGCCGTAGCGAAACTATCTTTATTATGGTGAGTGGTAGGTCGCACACGCTAGTAACGAAGGGATGTCTGGTATAGTGCACATATGAACAAAGGTTCGCCGGAAACATTTTATCTGTTTAGTGTATAGCCGTGTATCGACGCCTTTTATAACTTACAGTATGAGTGTATGATCGACAATTGCCATAAACTATTATAAAGAGACTAATCATATCTAGCTACGGACCTGCCACTTATATCGTTTAACTTGAGCACAGTACAGACTCTGTACTACAGAGACTAGAGTGATAAAGGTTGTTCATTAATCAAATTAATTTCAGAAAAATCTCATTATTGTTATTGCCAGTTGCCAGGTTTCAAAAACACAACCAGAAACTAAATTTTTACTTTTGTCTTAGGTTTACTAAAAAAATCCATTTGGGCACACTTCAAGTCTCGTTTTGAACACCAAAAAACAACCTTTTCCCTTTTCGGTGGGTTTTGATAAATTGATTATTTTAGTGCAACTAAAATAGAGTTTTCTATGATGATAATGGCTCTATCGGTCCCCTTTTCTCTATCCTTTATATAATAAAACTAAACCAATTCTTTCTTTGGCTCTTTGACCTTATTTTTTTCTTTTTTCTTCCAAATATTTTTAGTGTGTGACATTTGGTTTCAATTGCTTCGTTCACACCCCCCACTCAATTTATATTTATATCATAATATAATAACACTAAATTTTCTCTTAAAATGTTACGGTGCCTTGCGTAAATTGCCAGAATGACCATACACATAGTTCAAATCGCAGAAAAATAAATAAAAGGAACGAGAGAACGAACGAACGAACGAAAAAAATCGCACACAATCCAAAGTGAAAGTATAACAAGCAAAACAACGAAATTCAATTTTCAAATGAAGCTATTTTCCTTATCTTTACTATGCCATAAAATTGCGACACATTTGAATTCTATCGTATTTATTGGCCTGAGATTGGGATTTGGGTAAACCATTGAACCAGTAAAGCACCATATCTTCAACGGGGAATATATATATATACACCGACATTTGTTTAAGAAATTGAATTTAAAAAAAGCAAAATGTAAAAAACGAATAAAAACTGACCAGTCCCTCTAAGGACTTTGATAGAAGAATAAAATATAAAAAAAACAACAACCATGCACTGAAGTCCACTTTGATCGCAATAACATTATACTAAAGAAGGGATGAATTTAAATACAAAAAAATCTTTTTTTTTTGCCTCATACAAAAGAACATTTTTATTAGAGGTGATTGTTTGCGATTAGGTATTTTCTTTTCATTTTGTTTGAATTGGAAAAGGACGAATTCTCGTAGTGAATGAATGGAAAAAATCACGGAAAACGTTTATTTCGTATTATTTCTTTAGTGGGTCATTTGGTTTGTTTCAAATATTGAAGAATGGTTTCATTTTGGTATAGGCATTGGAAATGTTTTTGGGGATGATTACACAGATAAAGGTTTTTATCTAGTCATTTGAGAATAAATTGAAATTTACTTTGTGGTTTTCTGTTAATGAATTGATTTGGGACGAAGTTTAAATTAAATTGTGTACATCAGTTTATCGGTTGGCATAAAATGTAAGAATCCACAAACTTTCAATCTTCGTTTGTCAAATATCTTTTATTTATTTACTTATTTAATATAGTCCAAGGGATCTGATTGATTGACAAATAATGACATTGGTGTACTAGATGCAAACTAGTACTTCAAGGCCAAAAAACAGTCCTAACTTTTGTAGACGACGTGAGGGTTCTGAAAGAACAGGTTAAGACAACTTTGAGTTGATCACGAAGGCGGTGACACACAATTTACGTCAACCGTAGATGCTATTGGCAGGCCATTTCACCTGCAAATAGTTTTTGTAAAAGGAAAAATGATATTGGCAGGCGCCTGCTTATAGCCTGTGTAAAAGAGAAAATGCTATTGGCAAGCGCATTAGCCTCCGTAAAAGGGAACACACTACTTGCAGGCAAGTTCGCCTGCCAATAGCATCTTTAGTAATAATTTGGCTGTTGGCAGGCACCTGCGAATAGTCACTACGATGTTTCAACAGTATCGAATCTGCTGCTTTTTTGATCTAAGGATTTTTGACGGATTGATCCGAAATCTTGTACTTCGTTAGTTTTATCATACTCTTTGCTATAAGGTGTCCTGTATTTGCCAAAACTCATCGTTTATTATGTTGGCGCTGACGTTAACAGTTGAAATAGTCTTAATAGAAGTATAGAGGCTGATGTTTCGTGGTTGGTCTGCTCTATATAAATTCTAAAAAATCTGTATAGTTTAGCTTAACAATAGGATTAGGTTTCTGTCTGATGTAACTCGAGTGCTGTTGACAAATTATCCGTATTAGAACAAATTGTTCATCCATAGTTTTCCAGGACCCATCTCTTATTTTTGTCAGCTTGACCGTTTCTGAAAGGTTTCTGAAATAAGGAAACTAGATAAATTGTAGGGAACATTTGAAACTGAAATGTCCATCTTTTCCAAATATACACAGTCGCTGTGCTATCAAAATTGGCAATCGGTTCGTTTGCCACTATTGCGTTGAAGTGGCAAGACGTTTAAAAGTTGAGCAATTTATTCATTGGAAAATATTGTCATAATTTACATAAACAATGCGCCCTCTTTTATGCTCGTAAATTTTAAGCGCTTACATTGCTTTTAAGTACATGGTACAAGAGTATCCTTGCAATACAACATCTACAGAACGACTGACTTTATTATTTTTATTTTATAATCGCATCTCATTTTATTTAACTCACTATGCCGATCCAATCTGTTATATCCATTTTATGGTGTTTTTTAAAGGCTACGACTCCACTGTATTTTGCATGTAAAAAAAATAACAAACCAGCGACAAATTCAAATTTGCATATAAATATTTAAGGGTAACCGTCATCATCCAATATGTACAAAATAGTACAGATCATAAACTTGTTACAGAACATTTGGTCTGGTGTTCAATTCGCTCATTGTACAGTTCTTTTTGTCGCATTTGTATTGGATTTTACTAAATTTGTTCCTTTTTACATTGCTACATATCGTTCGAAATTTATTGATTTTAAAATCAGTGAAACCTCTGAATTTCGAATTAGATACGGTAGAATTTTAAACGGGCATTGTTGTACCCATTAATATATTAGTTGACATTTCAATTTATGTTTTGTTTGGAATTGTTTACATAAACGTTTACATACATTATTTCTCCTCAAATGAGTGTCATAAAAATTTAACGCAAAGCCAATAATCGAATAATTATAATCGAAATGTTATGAATATTATTCATTGAATAATCCTGAGTCTGAGTTTGATTTCTGGGAATTTTTTAAATTCTGAAAAATTCGAAAGTTTTCTTAATCATTTCAGATTTAAAATTCAAAAAATGAGCCATGTCCTGCCAAGAAGGTGTGTATGATCCGAGGGCTTTAGCTTGACGTATCACGGTAAGTGAAATCTCCAGGGATTGCAAGTTAGATTGCCAATGTCAAAGGTCATCATTCATGCTTCCAATACGTCAAGTCACGAGTGCATATATGGTTCATCTACATGGTATTTCGACCTATTCAGTTATTGTAATCCAAACGAGAAAGAAATCCGAAGATCTTCAGCGACATAGCAAAATACTAATTTAATTTTTAAATGACTGCCAGACAAGCTAAAATTTCGAAAATTTGATTTGTCTAGACGACATGCCTTTTATTTTTCAATTGCGTGACGGTTATTTATGCCACCGAGTGATATGTGACCGAGATGTGTATGCAACAAGTTGAGAAATGGTGTTGTTTTTGTCACTAGATGTGATTTTATCAAACGAGCGAAGCGAGTATTATTATCACATCGTGTCATTTACATTACAGGAAGTATTGCTACCCGTGCTAGACGGTGTTAATCCAACCCCTTAACAGGAGAAAAGGGCAAATTTGGGTTGTTTAAATCCCTAAATGCAGTCCAACTTTAATGGTAGATTATTAAGGATAAACTTGCAGCGATAGAGACATTTTGCTCCTTTTAGATCCTCGTCAGTTTATGTAGTAAATGCATACGAAATCAACTATCTACCACATATTATTCGAAAAAGTGCACTAAAAGCAATGAATATTTAAAACACCCATCTCTACTGTTGTAATGTTATGCTTATCCTTCTAAAACAGTGAGTATTCGCTCATCGTACACGTACATGTAAATATGAAATTGGCTTTACGAACACCTCCATAATATATCCACCATCAATTCAACTTTCTGTGAAATAATTTTACATATCCCTTTTTCCAACGTGAAATAAAAAATCAAAGTAGCATCGGTGCTAAAATTGACTGGACGAATCCCTCGGTCATTTCCGGTCTGCCAATTTCGTTTTCATTCAAAGCAAAGAATATAACTGTAATTTTGTGTCAAAATTGGTTCGTGCTTATGCTTAGTGAAAAAGGAATGGCATGGCATGTACGTAGAGTAGAAATGGAAATGAGAATTTTACTCAAAGGTGTTCGGAATATGTTATATGCCATGAACTTGGAAAATTGACAACATTTTTTAATTGAAGATGGGAATGAAGTGAATTCAGTTGAAAAATGATGGTCAAATGGTAGATTACGGGTTGCAACTAGACGAAAGCTATGTATATAAGACTAGGCCTGCTCTGACTCCGGGGAATGTAGGATATTAGGCTAATGAGATGTTTTTCTGGTCCGGAAGGACATTCCACAGCTGATGAAGCAATTGTTAATTCAGGCGAAAAATTCCCTGGAATCAGGCATCAATAACGTTATAACCGAAATGATTTCTGTTACTCGAATAACGTTATTCGGAAAACTAAATCAATTCGGTTAATCGAATAACGTTATTCAGGAACCGAAATGAATTCGGTTACTCGAATAACGTTATTCAAAAACCGAAATGAGTTCGGTTACTCGAATAACGTTATTAAAAAACCGAAATGAATTCGGTTACTCAAATAACGTTATTCAAAATCACGAACTAATTTCGGTTAATTTATCACAAATGCATGCAGATTAAACTAAAGATCACTTCCAAGGGCTGAAAAAATACAAACTCAAACTCACAGACACAATTAATCGATCTCTGTGGGTCGGGGTCCATTTTTGTATGGAAAAGTTTGGGGCACTCTCCGGAACATTGTTCGTTTTTAATCTCTGATCGATAGTGTACAAGGGTGCCATTCCATCCTCGTCCTAAACGATTTAGGTCGCTCAACGGCGAAATGTGTAACAAATGACAAATTGATGAATGTGGAAATCGACATTTATCCAAAATTACACATTACTCGCGTAAGGATAAGTTCGGTTTTTTCTCATCAGGATGTTCTCAAAAAAAAAGGATTTTTGGGTCTATATGTGTATCTAGGCGATTTAGTTGCTGCAATTATTATATAGTAATTCACAAAAGCATACATATCAAACACTGGGTAATACTTGAGTATTAAACGAAAATCATGTCTAGTGCTTGGTCGTAGACCGTTGAAATCCTCTGAGTCGACTTCTTTTGGGATGCTTTTCAGACCACCTCAGTTGCACGCTGTCACAGCGGCTATTTAATGACTATAGTAGTCTTAAAACTAGAATTCAAGCCATTTCAGGTACCCTCGTCCAACTTTAGGAAACTGTGCAAAGCTCTCGGGAAGGTGTATTGACATTTTTCCGTTATTGTAGAAAAGTCTAGACCCTAACCTTCAAAAACTAGTATTTTTATGGGTCTATTAAAAATAAAAGTTTTGTAGAGAAACAGTTATTTTCATCATAAGGAGAGAAATCACGAAATTACAGTATACATACGTTACGTATGCAAAAATAATTCTCGTTGGATACGAGTTCACATACATAATGTGATTGAGTGTGTTCTCTCCATAATGAACAAAAGTTTACACGTTTTATGATTCGAAAAACAGAAAAAACAAAAAGAGCAAAAGAGAGTGAGAGAGTTAGCTCCGCCTTCGTATATATCAATTTAAAACAGGTACCAAGCGAGTAAAACATCATTTTTATCCCTAGACCTGTTTACAAGGTCTGCTCAGAGAGAACCCAAAAAACTATGGTTTCCGATAACTTTCAGCGCGTGATTTCGTCTGTTTTCGTATCATGAAGCGTGTAAAATATATGGCAAGTTTGTTTTACTCGAAAACTTAGCGACGTATAAATAATTTACGCTGTGACGAAACTGTAATAAATCATGAACAAGATGAAGCAGTGCTCAGAGAATTTTAACGAGTAATAACTAGTAATAACAGCAGGTAAATCGCTTAGAAATATATTCACAAAATTCCTTCTTGTAGAATTTCCACCGATTTTCGTCGTTTGTTACACATTTCGCCATTGAGCGACCTAAATCGTTTAGGACGAGGATGGAATGGCACCCTTGTACACTATCGATTAGAGACTAAAAAGGAACAACGTACCGGAGAGTGCCCCAAACTTGAATTTTTTCATACAAAAATGGACCCCGGCCCACAGAGATCGATTAATTGTGGCTGTGAGTTTGAGTTTGTATTTTTTCAGCCCTTGGAAGTGATCTTTAGTGTAATCTGCAATAATTTGTGATAAATTAACCGACATTAGTTCGTGATTTTGAATAACGTTATTCGAATAACCGAATTCATTTCGGTTTTTGATTAACGTTATTCGAGTAACCGAATTCAATTCGGTTCCTGAATAACGTTATTCGAGTAACCGAATTCATTTCGTTTTCCGAATAACGTTATTCGAGTAACCGAGCTCATTTCGTTTTCCGAATAACGTTATTCGAGTAACACAAATCATTTCGGGTAATAATAACGTTATTGGGGATGCCTGCCTGGAATCCTTTAAACGAACAATGAAAGTGTACAATAAGGTATTATAGAGGGATTCTTCTGAAAACAGAAGACCGAAATCGGACGCATTTTCTACTGGAATTTTTTATATGTGCCCAGTAAGGTATTCGACCCCAGAAACCAAAGCCACTTTCAAAAAAATTCTTCGAAGCTTGTGTGGCTGGTAAGAGGTCATCAAAAACCGAAAACTTGCACTTTTCTTACAAAAATTTCTTATAGGGTCCTATTGGGTGTGAAATTCATCCACACTGAGATATGTACAGTTGAAGTTTTCAACTGAAAAAAGACTGAAAACTTACACTTTTCTTAGAGAAATTCCTCGAGGTACACGAAACGTGCATGATCGTGTGGGGTGTCGTTAGAAAAGTAATTGCATATACTTTCAGGGAAAGTAGAGCTTACGGAAGTTTGGTAGCCTCTTCGATTCAATATAAGCACTTAAACATTTCAACTTCTCATAATTGGTCGTAGATGCTTCCAAACCCCAATAAGACCCTATTTGCTCTGAAAGTACGTGCAATTACCTTCCTAATGATACCCACACGACCCTGTACGGCTCGTGTAACTGGAGACATTTCTGTAAGAAAAGGGCAAGTTTTCGGTTTTTGATGACCTCTTATTACCAGCCACACCAGCTTCGAAGTATTTTTTTGAAAGTGGTTTTGGCTTCTGGGGTCGAATACCTTACTGGGCACACATAAAAAAATCCAGTAGAAAATGCGTCCGATTTCGGTCTTCTTTTTTTTTCAGAAGAATCCCTTATAATAAGTAGTGTTCAATCTTCTTCAACTTAAACTTTTGAGATAGCTTATTCGGAAAAGAAGCAATATCTCAGCAACCAAATTTTAATCGACATATTAATGTGGTTTTCTGAAATGAGGTGTTTGCTTAGACAAATGAAGTAAGAGATTTCCTCACTAAAATCCTGGGAAATAGGTTTTCCCGCTCATCTCAATGAAACAATAACTCATTAATAGTGAGAGGCAATAAGCAAAATCTTTTATCACCAAGTTGAATACAAACTTTTCGCAGACAATCGATTAAGAATCTTTTACCTCATTTGTTTAAACGTACACCTAATTTCAGAAAAATGTTGCTTTATTTTTGTCGTCGCTATATCGATATGGTATTGACAATACCAGTTGACATATAATCCAAAAATTGTTTTCCATAAACCAAATTATTCCAGGTGAAGAAAAACCCGATTTCGGTCAACAAAACCAAAATGAAATTTATGTTTCTGGATATAATCATGACCTAATTTCTATTTTGTTGGCAAACCTCGAATATGCCCACCAAAGAAATATAATTTTTTTACCATCCAATTATTCACTGTGGATTGGTCGGAAATAAATTATGTTGTTATAAGATAAAATTAGACTTAGGACATAATAGAGTTTTCATTATATTTATTTGGAAACGGAAGTGCTTAAATAAGAGTGCGAAAGATAAATATCGTTTCAATTCATTTAATTCTATTTATTTGGATTAAATGAAAGAAATATTATGAGTATTATCGTCATCATCGTCGTTGAAATATACCAACAATATCTCTTTACCTACATCCGCAACATAAATCTTATTTACAATACATTCAAATTCGGCAATAAGTTATAAGTTTATGTCTTTTCTTTTCGTCTTCGTTAACGTGAATAGTATCAATGTTTTGAAAGAATCAGAATAATGTCAACAATGAACAATTGCACTCTCGGCCAATGATTTATTTGTTATGAAAACCTTGAGGTATATATTTACAGAGAGAAAATTCAAACTATTATTTCCGAAAAACATCCACTGAAGTGTACGGTATAGTTATTCGAGGCTATTCTTTTTTCGTTTTTAACAAAGTTATAAATGACACCCCTCCTCCAACCGAATATATATTTACTTTATGCAATTCAGTAACGATATTTGTAACTTACGCCTACTGTGTGCAATGCTGTATGAACGTATTTTATCGAACTAGTGCGATGAAGGATTTGCAATGGATTTTATCGCACTAGTGCGATAAAAGCCATGTGTTACTCATGTCATACTACGATTATCTTCGGTAATTTTTCGAACTTCTTCATTGCATAAAATGTTGAATGCAACACGAATCGTATGCTGGTATATTTTCGCACACGATGTCTTGCAAACCTCGGCTTCGCCACGGATTGGCATCAGACATCTAGTACGATAATATACCTCCATACGATTCTTGTTACTTAAATAACTATTTCGTAAAACTTTTTCTCTCTCTTTTTTTTAATCAATGCAATGCAACGAGAACTACCAATCTCCACATGATATATAAACTTCATATTTTTTTTACTAGTGTTATTCAACTCGAGTATTTAAAAAAAAACAACGCATACACACCAGGTGATTTCATGATGGGGTTTTCGCGTTAGAGGGGTTTATCACGGGTTCACATACGTGCAATTGAGAGCTTTAACGAGACTGATGGACCATGGTATGGTGCATTACCAGATCAATAAAAAATATAAATTCGTGATGTTTTGCAATTGCAACACACGAGAGGTCATATAAATTTACCACTCACGGGTTTTCCGCTTTTTTTCCTGCTTTTCTTTTTGTTATTTTTTTTGTATTTTTATTTCTATTTTACATTCGTTGTTTTTGTTATTCTGTTATGTGCTGTGCTGGTTGATAGAGGAAGTATGTGCCATGCAAAAAGTGCATTGTGAGTAAATATGCATGTTTTGTGTTTTGCATAGTATAGGCATATGGTTTATACAAACAAACACTGGCTGTTCGATATGTTGTAAATTTAAATGAAATTTCGGTAAACGTGCTGAATGAAGAGGATCAATACATTTTCAAATGTGAGAATGCTTTTTATTTTAATTTTTGCTTTGTGTGGGTATACAAAGTTTGACGTTCGTAGAGCGATTTCATTTTGGATTCTCGGCTTTTAAATGTCTAATTCAGACGAATCGTAGAGAATGCTGAACATATCGAGAAGAAGAACAAAACAATATTAACGACAAACCTCCATTTTTCAAACGCAAAAGTCCCATATTAAAATTATGAAACAAAATTTTGAGGTCGGGCCAAATTCGCGTATAATTGACCTAAAACAAATATTTGTTTAAATAATCTCTAAAGGCATGAACACCTAACAATGCCGCCATGCATCAATTTCTCATTGATTTGGTCCACCAATACAGATGTAAATTTGTGGAACAAATTGGGCTAATAAAGAATCAGAGATTATCAGCACGGCCGGCAGCACTTTTAGGTGTACATGATGGTACACGGCGCTTTATTATTTCTAAATGTCACACTAGTAGGGCTGGTTTTTTTTCTCCCTGTGTGACAAGACTTTAAATGGATTTCCTTCCATTTATGCAAAGGGTCAGGACCAATTTTTTGTGCAGGCGAGGAAAAATAAGAAGTTACAATTACAATGCAATTATCCTTATTCAATCCACATGCGTTACGTGTACACGATATCGCATGTGGATATTGTGGATTGAATACCTCCAATTGGATTGCATTCGTTGAAGGCCGTTCCACAGAACTGACTATCGGCTATTCAAGATGAATTTACTCATTGCCATGCGATGGGAACGAAACACGGCAGAGAAAAATAGACCAGACAGTAGCGCTTGATTTGACTAGGGAATTGAATTATCTAATAGTCTTATATATTACGAATAAAATTAATTTAATTTATATCAGTCTTCATTTGAGTTCATTTTCATACTAAACATACGAGACCTAATTTGACGTTTCAAAAATTAACCGCTCCTGCCTGGTATATCTTACACTGCCGTGGAACCAAACCTTGGTCGCAGCGCAAATACTTCCGAAATATATTTAGTTTTTCCAACATTTCCGCTTCAAGTATCTTCGTAAAGGAAACAAATGTACGCAAGATTTTGATGGGAAATATTGATTGTCCTGAAATTTCGACGACATGAGTATCGGCGACTTCCTGAAGAAACGGCGAGTAGTCGCCGTTTCTTCAAGAAGTCGCTGTTTCTTCAGGAAGTCACCGTTTCTTCAGGAACTCGCCGTTTCTTCTCGTCGTTTCTTCAGAAAGTCACAGTTTCTTCAGGATGTCGCCGTTTTATGTAAAAAGCGCTGACTTTCTGTGAAAACGATGACTTCCTGAAGAAACAACGAGAAGAAACGGTGAATTCATAAGAAATAACAAGTTCCTGAAGAAACGGCGACGGAAGGTTCTAATCGTTTTTTCAGGAACTCACCATTTCTTCTCATCGTTTCTTCGGGAAGTCAACGTTTCTTCATAAGGCCAAAAACCAAATTCTATCGTCTCTATATATGAAGTAGAAATTCTATCGTCTCTATACAGAAAGTCGATAATAAGCGATTTGGCGGTATCTTTTTGGCAGTAACTTTTTGGTTGTTGAATAGTCTTGCTGTAATAATCTTTCTGTATTGAATACCAACCATAAGGAAGTAATCCCTTTACGAATTTTCATTGTACATAAACAGCGTTTTAACACGCCGAGCGATCCGGCCCATTGCCCCGGAGCGAAGCGGAGGGCCGCAATGCGAGCCGGGCGCCGGAACGGTGTCGGTAACTTAGGAGTTAATTTTTTTCTCTCGCATCGTGTCATAATTAGTCACATAAAAGTGTTTTAAGACACCGAGCGATATGTTTCTGTGTTGTACTTGAGTTTTTTGATTTCTCCATATAAAAATGTATGTAAAATTAAGAAAAAGGCAGTAAAGCACAAAACAGAAAATGTGTCGGTTTTCAAAATTCAGTGCGTGTATATATAAAAAATGACACAGACTAATTATGACACGATGCGAGAGAAAAAAAATTAACTCCTAAGTTACCGACACCGTTCCGGCGCCCGGCTCGCATTGCGGCCCTCCGCTTCGCTCCGGGGCAATGGGCCGGATCGCTCGGCGTGTTAAAACGCTTTTTATGTGCAATGAATTACACGGACTATTTATGACACGATGCGAGAGAAAAAAAATTAACTCCTAAGTTACCGACACCGTTCCGGCGCTCGGCTCGCATTGCGGCCCTCCGCTTCGCTACGGGGCAATGGGCCGGATCGCTCGGCGTGTTAAAACGCTTTTTATGTGCAATGAATTACACGGACTATTTATGACACGATGCGAGAGAAAAAAAATTAACTCCTAAGTTACCGACACCGTTCCGGCGCTCGGCTCGCATTGCGGCCCTCCGCTTCGCTACGGGGCAATGGGCCGGATCGCTCGGCGTGTTAAAACGCTTTTTATGTGCAATGAATTACACGGACTATTTATGACACGATGCGAGAGAAAAAAAATTAACTCCTAAGTTACCGACACCGTTCCGGCGCTCGGCTCGCATTGCGGCCCTCCGCTTCGCTACGGGGCAATGGGAAGGATCGCTCGGCGTATTAAAACGCTTTTTATGTGCAATGAAAATTGGTTTTCATGTTGTAAAAAGATGAATTCTGTAGTGATGAACTAAACTCCTTTACGTTACATTTCGTAAAATAATGAATTCCATAGGAAGCAACAAAACGCCTTTACGGCGAGACGAAAATTAGAGTTGATTTGGGATCTCAATGTCAGCTGAATTAGTAATCTTGAGTTGAGATTGTCAACTGAACAATTTCTTGAAATCGAAATTTCATCTCAAATCAAGAATAAGCCACTGTACGTAGATTTTATTCATTTGAAATAAAATACAAAGCTTTTTATTTTATTTGTTTTAGTTGCTTGCAATCAGAGATTGAACGGTGAGATGCGTTGCTTCTGAAAGTCGTTGTTTCTTCTCGTCGTTCAGGAAGTCGACGGTTTCGAAGAAACGGTGACTTTCTGAAAAAATGGTGACATGTAAAGACGACTCTTCAGATTTTCTGATGAAACGGTGAGAAGAAACGGTGACTTCCTAAAGAAACGGTGACATCCTATAGAAATGGTGACTACCTGAAGAAACGATAACTTCCTGAAGAAACGACGAGAAGAAACGGCGACTATAGTGGCCGGTTCTTCTCGTCGTTTCTTCAGGAAGTCACCATTTCTTCTCGTTGTTTTTTCAGTAAGTCACCGTTTCTTCAGGATGTCACCGATACTCATGTCGTCGAAATTTCAGGACAATGAAATATTGCTTTAGTCTCATCTACAATGATTCGAAATTTCACAATGAGTCATTACTTTCACGTGTTGATGGACAATGGACTGTCCATAAACGACGTCCACTTTTTTCAGTGCTGCCAGTGTATTTTTAACATCAATAACTTGTTCAATAAATGAATAATCTAATCTAATCTAATTGTATACTCTTTAATAAGTATCGAATCGTATAAGTCAATGAAGAAGCCGATTTTAATTATTGATCTCGACTTATCGTAAAATTAATGTCTAAAGATTAACTTCCATGTCACAGCTTCGTGCCTATTGTCCAATTTGGTCACAAAATAAATACTCTCGCTTGAATGATAATCTCAATCCATTTCAGTTTGGTTTTTCTGAGACATTTTCTTACGACAAATTTTGCATTTGAAAAAACTACAAACGTCATGTCGTGATTGACTCTTCAAATCCAAACGGAACGCACAAATAGCTCACATTTCTTTAATCCAAATCTTTGTACAATTCTTCTTATGAATGAATAGCATGCTTTTGCTTTTACCGCAACGTTTACAATAGTGAATTACGTTGACGATATTCATAAATTCATTCATGTTGAATTGAATGAATGTTGTGTAAAAGGAAAAAAATAACTTTCGTTAACAAAGAACAATTTTAGACGATATTTCGGGAACCACCCCATTCATAGTAAAAAAAAAACAGAGAGTCAAAAATGGCTTGCAGTTTGGACATATAACACAAATAAATAAATTTCAATTATTGTAAAAGAGAAGTTGGTACCTAGTTTATCCGTTTTGTTATGTAAAATAGTGCACAGCAAGTGAAAAGTGTGTGAAAATTTTAATCACAATTGAATTCGTTAACTTAATTCTCGTTCTGTGTGTGTATGCTGATTGAATTTATTGTTAGTCATTTAGAGTAGACAAACAGATTACATTATTACGTTTGAACATGAAATCTCTCTATAGTATGTGTATAGGAAATTGCTTTAATTTTACCAACAAACAAGGATAAAAGCATAAACAGCTTATTGGTAATTGAATGCATACTTCGCACTCATCGTTTTTCGGTTCCCTTCACTAATATTATGATTTCGTATGACGAACACCTGGTGTTTCAATTAGCTAGAATTACGATTTGACACACTAATTTGGCATCTGATTAACCATTTTTTTTAGATTGGTTTAGATTGGTCCAGGCAGAGAATATTTTTCAAAAACAACTTTAAAAAAATGTTCTATGCAGCGGACGTCAGTGAACATTTAGAGATGAATAATTTGCTGTTTTTTAGCTGGTCCACTTATACAAAAAAAAAACGTTTATACCACAGGTTGGGCCAGGTCCCTTAATTGATTTTTTTTAAGTGGTCCCTCATTACTACTGGATTACAAGTCCCTCATGTTTAAGAGCGAAGACTTCCTTTACATTTTTCTCATTCCCCTCTATTTTCTTAATTAATTACTTTCAGATCGTTCGACCTAATCGAACCATTTTTTTTAAGTCTGTTTCACGTGCGTGTATCTATCTCATCCGTAGAAACATGTAAGAAGCATTGCAACAGCCAGAATCCGGTGGTTGGCTTCATGTCAAGCACTTCGTCTTGGAATAAATTGCTTCGAAAAATATAAATGCATTTGCGGCTCGTATGTGGAGTGGATGAAAGCGGAACACACGGACTAAGCTGCCCTAACGCCAAGGGAACTTACCCAAGACATGTGGACATGAACCATACAATGAAAAGAGCTTTAACGTCAGCCCGTCACAGTTGTTCACTTGAACCACCTGGCCTATCCCGTGATGATGGCGAACGTCCACACGGTGTGACTCTAGCTCCTTGGTCAAAAGGAAAACGTCTAGTATGGGACGTTACATGTGTCCGACACCTTGGCACCTTCTTATATAAATGCCACATCGAAAAAGGCTGGTGCTGCAGCCGAACTCGCTTGCAAACGAAAACACGATCATTACACTAAAATAAAGGCGTCAAATTTCATATCCGTTGGATTGGCATTCGAAACGCTAGGCCCTTGGTGTGACGAAACAAAGTCTTTCATTGATGCAATTGGTAAAAAACTAATTCAAGAATCGGGTGATGTGCGTGCCAAAAAGTTTTTATATGATAGAATTTCTTTGGCCATTCAACAAGGGAATGCATGTAGCATTCTTGGAACACAACCTAAGAAAGAAAAGCTGGACAAAATTTTCAACTTGTAATTCTCATGTAAAATGATGCCTTTCATTTATGTTTCTAAATAAAATTTTATACCATACACGTGAAAATGATTGAATCAGCTGAAAAACACCTGAAATAAATTGAGTTACTTATTTGAAAGACGCCGACTCTACGCAACGAGGTAACGATGTAAAAATATTTATAAAAAAAACTTCTATGTCCCAGCCTCAAGTACTTAATCCTTCGATGACTAAAGCAAAAATTTAGAAGATCGGATAAGAATTGCTAAAGTTACCAAAAGTGGTTTGTTTGGAATTACTCACATCTCTTAAATTCAGTATTATCCATCTACGAGGTCAACCTCGAGAAATGTATTCTTCGTCGACTAAAACATCTTGAAAATTGGTCAATACTCTAGATATCGTGATTATCTAGCTATCCCGTTGTGTTGAGGACATTACTTTCTGTGAGCTACTGTGAATATTACCGGGCTAGAAAAGAAGAAGAAGAGCTTCCACTTGTTTTCCTTATTGATGTAATAAGCCAGTTTCGACATTTTTACCATTAAATTAGACCATATTCAACAAATCATAGTAGAGTCATCGTTACGGACATTTCAATTGATTTTCTGATGGAAGACCCTGACTTTCATTCAATATAATAAGCAAAGCATAAAATATCTTAAATACATCTAAAAACGTAAGTATTTGATTAAGCTGTAGTCCAGCAATGAAAGTTATTTTGTTAATAACACAAAATTACACCATGACTTCATCCAAATATTTATATCGTATCGACCCATATCATCTTTGTCTGCACGTTATGTTAAAAAAAATTAATGGAAAAAAATATGACAACACTAAATTAACATGTCTACGTCTCCTTTTATACGAGCTCTAAGGAAACGGTAACCAATTTTTGGGCAAACAGCTACCACACAATAAAAAAGTAAAAGACGAAGTCGAAAAAAAGGAGAAGAAATCGAACCTACCTGACAAAAAATAATATGTCTCTATCACAATCACATTTTCCCAGTTGTGAAATATGACATATTGTTCTCATTTCGATAAATCAGAGATTCGAATGCACACAATGTGTTGACTCAATGATTAATGGGTTTACCGTAAGTATTGTTAAGCATGATTTAAGGTGCTGTTTTCCTTGATATTATTTTGATCATCTGTTAAATGTTGCGTGTGAAAATATTGATTCAGAAAAAGAATGGAAGCAAAAAGTTTTTTTTTCTTTTCTTTTCTAGTTCTTCTGTTTGTCATACCAAATATCGGTCTAAAGAACCTCAAGAACGGAGGCTAACTGAGGACAGTGATATTATAAATGCATTTCCGTATATGAACATCTTATACGATTTATACATTTCTGTTGATGGGTACCCACCACGATTCCACATGCATTTATCTACACGCCATAACAACACACTATACATTGTAGAAATGGAAATGGACATAATATAATCTTGAATCTATTTCCGTCGTTTATAACTGCAAGTATAACAAGTACATATTCTTCAAAAATCTTCAAACAAAAACTCTCTCCCAAAATAATCTACTTAAGCTAATGGCCTTAGGAAAAAAAGGGTGGCGGAACAAACATCAGTAAATTAACACTTGCGTTAAAACTTTGTTTCTGTGAAAAGACAGTGTGTGTTTTTTTTCTACTTCTTCCATGACTTAATAAATGTTTAAGTGGCATAAGCCAAGAAAATAATCTTTTTCCTCGTTTTTCCTATTCCCGTTTTTATACAACCGTACAGACAGATAATATTCTATGCTACATAGAGAGGTAGGTATATTTATAGAAGGAACAAAAAAAACGAAACGTAAATAAAACCTGATTAAAATATCACAGCCACTTAAACATGCCACGAGACAGTAGTAATCCTGTTAAATCATTGTGAAATCCATTAAAAATTACTACCGATGCAGTTGTTTTTGTTTTTAGTCGTTTCTCGTCTTCTTCTCTTCGTTGTTAAATAATTTTCGATTAGAACTTAAGGCCAGTGTTAACACTTACAGGCATTTTCAGCTTGATATATCAGTTTCCGATTTCGTTAAAGAATTTTCTTGGCGGGCTAATTAGAACTTTAATACTATTGAGATTCTCTAACAATATTGGTTATTGAAATCGGTGGAGTGATTGTGGTTATCAATCAGTGGTAAGTGCGCGCCTTACTCTTACTATTTGTGTTAAGTGTTGGCGTTAGTATTAGTAATCAGCATATTTTCTGAGTCATTATTTTTCACTTCCAGCTGAGCCCTAACGTCTTAGATGTAAAATTTTATAGCAGCAGTCAGCAGATCATTGCAATGATGGAAAGTAACAAAAGATAAGATTAATTAAAGCTATCGGATTTTTGAGTTTTTCTTAATTTGTGGGGAGAACAAGTATGGAGGGTTAGTAGCATAGTCTATTCGAAAATTTTGAAAATGCTCCAAATTTCGTCAAAATTCTGGAAATGAAATTACAGGATTTTTGGAGAATTTTCAAGAAACTTCCAGGACTCAAGAATTTTAATTCGCCAAAATAGGCACTGGCTAGTGGTAGGCTGGTTACCAAAGCGGAAAGAATGAAATATTGATTTTTTTTATATGACAATTTTGAGACAAATATTGAAGTAGATGTGGAGTAGGGTAAAGGAAGTTTAAATCACTGCGAAGAATAGTTTACCGGAAAGTTTGCCGGAAATATAGTTTATCGGGAAGTATTGCTCAGCGGAAATTTTGAGTTTGTGAGGTGAAAAATATTTTGCCTGAAATTGGCGAGAAATTAGGAGATGATTGATGATATGAATAAGCAAATAGTGAACTGGTAATGTGAAAATAAAGAGTGACTTTAGAGTTAATTGTTAAACCTACTGAATTAGAAAAGAATTTTTCCTCCGACCGAGGTAATCAGGGATTACAATTTTTTCGCTCACGTTTCATCTTACCCTAAGATATGAATAGAGGAACATTCTCAAATCAAAGTGCAGCTCTCATCTGGACGAATTTTCCCTCGCTCCGTTCGACCCCATAATTTTATTGGATTAATCATTTATTCGAACCGAGACTGCATCTGAATTCATTGTAACAAAAAAAAATCATGCAAAAAAAACCGAGAAACTTATTTCCACAACAAAGTGATCAAATCAATGCAATGAAACAATGTAATCTACTAAATTGGTCCCCCTTGCATATCGCAATTTTAAGATGTTTTGTATATTATCTAACATCAAATCAATCAGAAGCCAATCAAAATTTGTTTACTTTGAAACCTCGTCATAAAGTGTTATCATAAAATAGTTCTTTATGCCAGCATGCAGGTTTTGTGTGTTGATGTAACGGATACCGAAAATTTCGGTTCCCAAATGTTTTATGGAACCGGATGGCTTACGTAGCGAAGTAGCGAACAAATAATTGAACCTGGTTTTTTGAATCTGAGTTGTTTTGCCATTATAATTTTCGGAAATTCTAATCGAAAACCTACTACTTTTTTCCCAAGGGCTATAAATGATCGTCATCAACGCACTTCAAGCAAAAGTGATCATAGTTGACAGCTGCCAAATAAAGGACTTTTTTATAAGGGTTTTTACAGTGTTTACAGTTGTTTAACGAACTGTCAAGTTTCAGTACCCTTTATAGTAACACTAATGCTTGAAGTGCGTTGTCGTCATCAATAACCTAAATCACCTGAACGATAAACAAAATTGTGTAAAGAAAACAACTACGACCAATGTGACTATAGGCAATGTCAACGGTACGTTTCGCACCGCATTTTAACCTACTTTCTAAAAGTAAGTTTATGGAAGGAAAATAAATCTATGTGACTCTTAAACTACCGAAAGCTTCTTACTGTCTTTTTTATAATCATCCATCATAATAAAGTGAATGTCAGGATCGTATAATTTTTAGTTGACCATAAAATTGTGTATAAGCAGTGGAACATTGAATTTCTTCTCGTTTTTTGTATTCACAAAACTCTGTGAATTATATCTGCTACGGTTTATTTATGGGTGGGTGCCCAAGTCCATATAGTACAGTATAACATACAGTGTATGTCTTTTTTACATATGGTTTCACTGGAATGTGGTGTCTACATACATCTATATGTGCATTCTACATGCGTATATTATGTACGTTAAAACGGTCCAATATGTTTTTACTACACGCGACTATCAAAAAAAAAGTGTATGCGAAACAGAAAAGGAACTTGCAGTTCAATTTTCCTTGAAAGGATAATAAATGAATTTAATTTTTTTTTGTGCCTTCGTAGAAGTTCGCTTTGTTACGGCATTGTAATTGTGACTGTTACAAAACAAACTCGAAACAGTAGAGAAACATATATGCAGAACAATTTGCACTGGGGTTTATGGCGGTCGCGAGACTCTAAACGGTAGGGTGTCTATTTTAAATTCGATATGGATGATGTGTATACTTATTGAACGAAACTAATATTATTTTGGGAATGCTGAATGGTAGGTAAATGGTCACACGACGATGTCCAAAAGAACCTGGTGCACTAAACAATAGATTCCAGTGAAATTATTTATTATTTTTTTGTGCCACAAAAAATGGAGAGAGAAAAAAAGACAAAACTGTGAAATTGCTTCCTAACATGTTCATCGTTTGTCTGTTTATGTTTTGGAACTAATCGCTCTAAATGCTCCAAATGAATGTTCACACTCCGTATTACTGTTTGTATCGCAAATTCGAGATTCTGAAAATTAAAGAAAAATGTCTGTAATGAAAGTATTGAGAATATTATCGTATCAAGCACTTACGACAAAGTCAATCCATTGACTCATCTGAGGAATTTTCTTCGTTGATCTGCGTCTGTCGATATAACGTTCTTGGTGCGGGAATTCCGGTTATGCTTGCCACCCCTTTGATTAGAATATTGCGCGCGGCAGATATGTCATGGTTCCATACGCACTTCAATTGTGTCGTCCTGTCGTTCGGGTCGAATGTATGTTTGTCATGAGACATATCATAGCAACAATTCTCGGCGATGTAGTGGATGTTGTCCGATTCCCGCTTAGCATCCTCCATAGAATACGCAGCCACATTGAAGAAAAGCCTGTTCGTAATGGTAAGACGATGAAGATGTTGGGCACGCGGAGACATTCTGGTGTTGATCGTTGTTGGGAGAGGAATAATGTTGTCGTTTGGTGTACAGTTCGAACACAATCGCATTCTGGCTCCTTTCCGTTCCCATCGTTTGTGCTGGATCGTTTCGTCGTCGCTTGTTTTGAAGCGTCTCTGGCATCTACCGCAAACTTGCGAGGTGTTATATTCATCCGCGTAGACAATATCACAACCGGTTCTCTTTCGCACAAACTTTACTAGTTGCCGAACGCCAGGACATCGTCTGTATTTCTTGATGGGCGCACTCGGATTAAATTCCGTTCCGCCAATCACCAACAACGATCGTTCGTGTGACCTGCTGGATGGCAACAGCTCATTGACAATACCATCCATTGCCTTTTGCGTATGCACGTGCTTGTGGAACGCCAACTCAGTATATTTGTTTTGTGTGTACAGTGCGATGCAGCTGTTGAAATGTTTCAGGCGATGATCGATGAACAGCATGTAATTTGTTGCAGACATTGGCGATGCGATCGTTCCACCAAAATTAACTTCTCGATCATGGGCCATTTCCGTTTCCAGTTGCGATGTGTATCGTTTGGCCTTTCGATCCCGAATGTTTTGTTGACACATGTTGTGGAATTTTCTCGAAGTCAGGCGAAACAGCGTCTCTTCATTCGTTCTCATGTCCTTACTAACCGCAGCCAGATACAATTTGATCGATGCCGATGATCGTTTTGTACTGATTGTTGTTGAATCGCTGACCGAACTTTCTGTATTTGATTTTCTGCTTTTCCATCACCTTTTCGAATGTTTCCGGTTCCGGGGGCTGGTCGACGATAAATTGAAGGGACACCGCGACACCATTCGTTAGAAATTGATAGTCGAATTCTTTGTGCCGCTGCATTTTCTTAACAGCAGACCACTTGAAATAATTAAACCAATTCGGATTGAATGTTCCCGTCGGTTCCACGGGTTGCTTCAGACTTGGTTTCGTTGGATGGATTTTGAGGTGCTGCAACATGAGCTTCAGTGTAGCCGAGTCGATCCGGATGTATTTCGTTTTGCTGTTGTGCAGTGGCACCACATGAAAATTGCGAACGTGAATGGGTTCGTCTGCTGCTCTACATGTTGCTTGGTACTGGTCGATGTCGCTTTGGATTCGTAAGTAGAGTGGAACCATGCGGAACCAATTGAAAGCGTTGTGCAATTTGTTCATGAAGCCGCGTTCATTCGAATTAGCTACCATAGCTACAATTTGCGGTGGCATGTACATCATCAAACGCTGTGTTAGATAGGGATTGCGCGGTACAGTCGATTTCCTTTTGAACATGAACGTGGCAGCATTCTTCAGCACTTTCATGTGTCTTGACGATGGCTTCACACCGTTCGCTTCGATGAACCACAATTTGAACAGCCGTACGATTCGTTTCTTAGCGTGTGTCTTCACATTGTTTTTGAAGTTCGTCTCGTACATGTGGCACAAGGAGTTGTAGGCGTTGTTCAAAACCGATGAACTCACTTCATCCACGTTGCGATTAGCCATAATTTGTAGGAATCCCGGCGATCTGATGTCGCGTAACACTGTGGACGATGATGTTGTTGCCGAAAAGAAGGCATTTTTGACATGTTGACTGGCATAACCATCGAATACGGAAAAATCGTTGGCCGAACGGTGGATAAAATCGAGCATGATGAGCGATGCCAATTGACAGATTTTTGTTGCGCGCAAACACATGTCGCTTATCAGATTAGTGATGAGTTCTCCGTTTCTATCATTCTTCAGTATTGACTGTAGCTTGCATTTAACCACAGTTATTCGTTTTCCCACTCTGTCCTGTCTCTTTGTGAATCGTCCGCCCCGTTTTCGTTTCGTCGGTAACGGTGCTGACTGCGATAACGGTGCTGACTGCGGTACCGACGATCGATTTGGCTCATTGGTCCGATGCGTTGAAGTCGATTGTTGCAGTTTCACTATTCGACTGGGTCCAGCTGTATTGCGCATGGCACTGTTCACAGCGATACGTAGACGGTCAGGTGTGACGATCTCACGTTGTTGCACTCTGGATGGGATCGGCTGTGGCAAAATTCCGTTTGCATTCTGGTCGTCACTGTCCGATATCACCACTACTGCATCTGAGTCTGAGCCCATTGTTCATGGGCATAAAAGAAAAGTAAACCAGTGTGTGTATCGGCATGAATTTCTGCATGTGAACAAAAGAAATAGAAAAAGGAATAGTTAACACACTAATACAACGTTAACTGCCATTACGCTAAGAAGACAACCAAATTTGGTTAATTTCCCCCCAAAAGTTGATGTTGTTCGGAGTGCACAAAGTTATGATTTCTCGGAGAAGCTTACGCCGGCTGTTCAACATAACCTCCAATTTATACTAATTGAAATTTAATGAAAGCGCGACGTTAGAAAAAAAAAACTAAACTTTTCTACCGAAAATATAGTTTTTTCCCGACTATAACCCACCAGGATAACGTTTCGTATCTTTTGTAATTCGGCGGCCACTTTTGTATAGAAATCGGTGAAAAAAAATCGCAGAAAATTTATTGCGCCAAGTAATCACGATCAATTTGTTCGATCAACTATTTTACGATCGCGATTAATAGCCCCGTTCGACTAATTACGTCAAATCGACTTAATTCGGAAAAAAGCAAATAATTTCATAGTTTACCTGACTCAAGATAGAACAAAATTTCACAGCTTGGTTTACGTCCTTTGCGGAAAAAATCAATGCACGGAACACTTCGAAGCAACACGAGCAACACGCGATTGATAAATGAGACTTGATTTGTAAATGGCGTTAGATTATTGTTGCAGAGTAACAGTTTTTTTTTTGGCACGATCTTGCCAAAGCCATATGAACAGTTGCGTTGGGTCAATCGCTCTATAATTGGATTAAAGACTTGATCCGTATCGTGTTGCAGGTTCGGTGATAACATGATAAATTTGATGGAATATTTAAAAACGTATCGACATCTATATGCGTGCGAGATGTTCCTTATCATTCAATTCAATCAGAAAGCGGTTGTACACACGTGCATACAGTATAAATTGACATGTGATGCAAGTGCAAATATTTTTTTTATTTTTTTGATTTAAAAATCTTCGCTATTGTAATTCATGATTACGAAACATTTTTTTTGTTAATTACCTCTTTCGATTGTAATCGTTGTTTCAAATACAATTTCATTAAACAGGCAAAACGGTTTGCTTAACATTCGGCTTAAATTAAACATCCATCTGTTCAAACGTTTCGTTTAAGCTTTTATTTTTGAAATCAACTGTTAAAAATAAAACAAATTCGATAATTGAATAACGGATTATTCATTTTTTTGGAATTGTAAAACAGAATATGGTCTCCACAACGGGTATAATAGACTCTACTGACGGTGCTTTGAGTAAAAACGTTCTCAATATATGCGAACCGCTAATTTTTGCTAGGAAGGAGTTTAGAATTTAGAAGCCATGAAAAGTTGAAAAGAACCGTTTTCGTGTGATTTTTGTTGATTCGAGACAAAACCGAGGTAAATAATCACATGACCACTTTCTCTGCAACTCTTCATCTCTAGGTATGTAGAAACTACAAAACAAAATATATTTTATGCAATTCAGCGAGTGCATTCGTTACTTACGTTGCCTTAATTGATTTTATGCAACTCAGCATCTCTTTAGATTACTCCGTTGCGGATAAAGCGTTGTATGAATCTCGGTGCAAAGAACTTTCATAGGATAACGATGTGTATTAAGCACAGGACCTGCGGTAATTACACATCTAGAGCTTATAAACTACTTTGCACTCGATGTCATAAATAACCATTATGCAATTCTGTGACGGAATTGAACTGCTTCTTGCCCCTCTGTGATATCGTTATGAGGAAGATTATCTCACGTAGGTTAGAGTGCAAAGAAAAACTATTCCGTACTAGTGCTGCCACGAGTGTTCAGACCGAAGTAACACCAACGATAGAAAATTTTATCAGTTATTTGTGAGAGTTTCGTTAAAATAACATTTACCACGTCTCACCAGTCAGTGGCAAAAATATTCTCAATTATTAAGCAGACTATCTTATCTTCATTCATGTGCATGTTCAGCGAATCACGAAAAAAATGCAAATTACAATTACATTTTCCTCATGTGATTCGCTTAACATGTCCATCGTCCATAAAAACGAAGACTTCAGACTGAGAATATTTTTGCCACTGCCTGTCGAGACGTGGCAAATTTTAACGATTTTTGTTGTCGCTCATATTTGCATTACACTGTCCAGGATTGCATCGTACAATGTATGTTTCCGTGTATATTAGCAGTTCATTCCGTCACAGAATGGGTTGTGATTTCCACCATTTTAAGAAGAAGAAGAATTGCGATCAAGGTATATGACGCTCGTAAATAAGACATGTATTCTGGTTGTTTATGTTTTGACTCGGTAGTAGAGTTTGTTTTTTTTTTAAGTAGAAATTACGTGTGAAATTCGAAAAAGAAAATTACAAAGTTGGCGCTGGAGTCGATTTTTGCGGCTAAATCTGTAACTTCCATCACAACCCATTATAGCTAGTATATTATCACATAACGATTTACATACGATTTTTGTTGCAGAAAATACTACTGTTGCGTCAGAGAAAATGACAGATTTTTTATGGCGTTTTTGGCACTAGTGCAACAATATCCGATCTCTCTTTTTGAAGTTCAGTTGATTCATATTTATTGTGTAGTGAAGATCGAACCTGAGATGGTGAATAGGCTAAAAAACCAAACGTAAGACCAAACGTAAGTCCAATTATCTATCCATTCACCGTCTTGGAATCGGTTGCATGATTTGCATAATCTACATAATGAAGTTGAGCGTTTACTATCAGAATGTCCAAGGAATCAAGACTAAGACGTACATTTCAAATCCAATGTTCTATCGAGCGATTATGATGTTACCATTTTGTGTGAGACGTGGCTGACGGGCGACTACAGTGATTCAGAGTTGTTCGATGACAGATACACCGTGTATCGTCAAGATCGAGATCGCGTTGTAACAGGCAAGAAGGACGGTGGAGGTTGTCTAATTGCTGTTAAGAGTAAATACTATTCATTGAGAATTACCGCTTGGGAGCTTGATAAAGAAGACATCTGGATATCGCTAGATCAGCTCGACGGCCGCAAAATTTATCTTAATGTTCGTTATATCGACTGTAGGAGTACATTTGATGTTTATGATATGCGTCTTGCTAAGATTAATGAGGTAGTCAACGTGATTAAGCCGAACGGTACCTTCCTATTATTGGGTGACTACAACTTAGCCGACTCTATCACGTGGACTGCAGAACCTGACGGTAGCTGTAGTGCTCGTGACGTAGTCGGTAACATCGCTGAATCATTTGTCGACGTGCTCTAACTGACTAATCTCAATCAGTTTAACTCGAAACGTAATGTCAATGATAGAACACTGGATTTGGTCTTGTCTAACCTCGATTGTGACAAAATTATCGTTGACACCGACAATGACTCTATTTCTCGAATAGACCGTCACCACCCTCCTGTCACGCTTCTGATTGATGTTTCTCCTCTCTGCTTCCTGGATGAGAATCGGCCACCTAAGCGTAACTTTTTTCGAGCTAATTATGATATGCTGAATGAGCGTATAAGTAACGTTGATTGGTGTGAGGTGTTCGATGGTCGCAATGTTGATGACTCGATTCAAGAGTTCTATAGACTGTTAACGTCATTTTTCGATTCAGTTCCAACTGTAAAGAATGCAGTGAAGAGCTACCCGTGCTGGTTCTCGCGCGATTTGATACACATGCTAAAACAGAAGATTAGAGCGAGAAACAAATTCATGTGTTCTAAGAGTCCGCTGGACTATGCGTTGTTTGCTAGTCTAAGAAAAGAGTTTAAAGCGCGAAAGAAGCTGTGCGAGGAAGCTTATGTTGACGACATTGAGGATAAGATTACTTCTAATACGAAAGCTTTCTTCTCTTACACTAAGTCGCTCAGGAAAACCAACTCCATCCCGAGTCAAGTCCATTTTCGATCTGAATTAGCCGAAGATCGTGACTCAGTGTGCAACTTGTTTGCGAAGTATTTCTCTAGTGTTTTCCAACATGCTAGCTACAACGAGTTTGTTGTTAATCAGATAGCTCCGAATTTTTATATTACCGATGTCACAATTGAGGAAGTTAAGTCTATACTCGACAAGCTTAATGAGTACAAGGTTTCAAGTCCGGACAATGTTCCATCAATTTTCTATAAGAGGTTATCTCCATCTATAAGTGTGCCGTTGTCGGTACTTTTCAATAAATCTATCAGAGAGGGCTCATTTCCATCCGCTTGGAAAGTGAGTAATGTGACGCCGGTTTATAAGTCAGGAAAGAGGTCAGATGTGTGTAATTATCGACCGGTAAGGATACTTGCAGCTGCGTCGAAGGTTTTCGAAAGAATTATCTTCAATAAAGTTTACCATCACGTAAAAGAATATATCTCACCGGCACAGCACGGTTTTGTAACTGGTAAATCGACTCTAACGAATTTGCTAGAGTTCGCAACTCGAGTTACTGACTCGATTTTGGATGGTGGTCAGTTGGACGTTATATATACCGATTTCTCGAAGGCCTTTGATCAGGTGTCTCATGGGCTGTTGCTCCAAAAACTGCAGAACTTTGGAATTAAGTCAATTACGTTGCAATGGTTCCGCTCGTATCTTCTAGGAAGAACCCAATATGTCGTGATCGGAGGGGGTAAGTCGGATAGCATTACGCCGACGTCCGGGGTCCCACAAGGATCAATACTTGGTCCTCTTTTGTTTTTGCTGTTTATTAATGACTTGCCAGATATCTTCAGCTCCTCTAGGTCGTTGTTCGCCGATGACAACAAAATCTTCCGGAAAATTGAATGCTTGGCAGATGGCTCCAGCCTACAAACGGATATCTCATCTTTCTCGGAATGGTGTGATAACAATAACTTGAATCTAAACCCAGAAAAGTGTTCGGCGCTGTCGATAACTTGCAAACCGCAACCGATCAACTGTCAATACTCCATAAAGGATATGCCAATCGAAAAGAAAACGATCAAAAGGGATCTCGGTGTCACGTTTGATAGTAAAGAAAGTTTCGCTGCTCACGTCAATGAAATCACGAAAAAGTCGTATCAACAGATTGGATTCATCTTTAGAAGTACTCAGAGCTTCAAACGTCCGGCTAGCCTGATCAAACTTTATAACACGTACGTTCGGAGTAGATTGGAGTATTGCAGTCCTATCTGGAACCCATACTATGTGAAATATAAAGAGCAAATAGAGAAGGTGCAACGTAAATTTACGAGGATGCTGTATTACCGATTCAACTGGATTAAACCTGACTATCAAACTAGACTGGAACATTTAAAAATGAAGTCACTGGAAACCCGTCGTCTTGAACTAGATGAAATGGTCTTGTACAAACTGGTTCATGAAAGGATTGTCACTAATCTAACGTCGCGTATCACACCTCAAGCTCCGCAACGGTTTACTCGGCAAAGTGGCCATCACCTATTCTACCTTCCTACGCCATCATCGAACATACAGCTTAATTCGCCGGTATATCGAATGCAGCACTACCATAACGTCTATTTTCGGCTCAACGATATTTTCAATTCAACTTTTAACGAGTATAAGTCAGTGGTTAAGGGACTGTACCCGTTTTAGACTTTTTCGATCGTGTTTTTTTCTTTTCATTTTCTTAAATTTTCATTTTATTAATTTTATCTTTAAAAATCTTTTAAATTGTATTGCATAGATTTCTAGTTTTATCTAAGTTCGATGTATAATTGGGGTTCGGCCTGTCCATTGGAACTATAAATAAATAAATTATAATTTGGCTGAGGTTGATAGACGGAAGCCTAAAAATGATGGACGATGGATGATGGTTCAAATAATTTTGAGACAAGTAAGGCCACTGACGTGGCTTACCCGTTTCTCCATTTTTTTTACGTGTTTGAAAAAATTCTCAAGAGTAATTGAGCTCAAATCAAGATATACTACAGATATTTTAGACAAATTCTGGAAAATATTCCAGCACAACCCTAATTGCTAGGGTCTCTCGATTTTTGAAAAATGTGAAGCGATGCTTTAGTACATTTATCAATACCATCTAAAAGAGTCTTTTTAAAGATGTTCCTGCAAAATACGTATAAATTAGTCACACAATATCTGATTCTAAAGTTATTTTGATGGGAAACTTAGAACTAAAAAGACTATGAGAAAAGTTTTACACTGGTCCGAGTTATTGCCTTAAGACGAACTAAAAATTAGCCATTTTCGATCTAGAAACCTAGAATTTAATAAAAGCTAACGTCTCTACTCTACTCGAGGACATTTTAAACTTTTCATAAAAGGGGTACCCCATCAAAGTAGCTTTAAAATAATATATTGTGCAACAAAATCTACAAAAAAAGACTATTAAAAGATAAATATCAGACTCCTGTGAAACTTTTATCGCAAAAAAAATATTTTTCTAACTAAAAGGATGTATCGTTTGGGATCGTTTATTAGAATAGAGATCTAAAACTTAATGACAGTTTTACTAACAATTCACATTTTAGACTAACCAGAAAAACCCTTTTTCAAAAAATCGTCTGTATTTAATGTATGTTCGTTGATTTTGCCCTCTCATTTATTTACTAGGCCCCACCTTTTGGGTGGGTCAGGTCCCTTGACTGGCTGGGATTTTCTCAATAGATTTTTGTAACAAAAATATAATATCATAGATTGGTATTTGCTCAAAGCAGATCCATTTTAAGTCAGTGTGGATCTTTGAGATGTGAATTTTTGTGATGCCACCATAATTTTTTTGATTGAACAAGCCTTTACGTTGTAGTTTGTAAATGGATGAATTCCCTAAGATCAAACAAAACGCCTTTACGTTTCATTTCGGAAAAAGATAAATAACTTATTAATTAATAAGATTAATAATAAACAGTTTATCATTAATAGAACTTTATTTCATATGGAGTAGGATTCTCGCTGTCGCTCGAAAAATGGAGAAACGGGTAAGCCACGTCAGTGACCTTACTTGTTTTTACATTGATTACCTTTAAAAGATATACAGAGAATTTGTTTATAAGAAATTTCATCACACGAACTACGAAAATTGTAATTTTCGGTTCCCAAACGGGAAGCGAAAGTGAAAAAATGCAAGTTATATATCGATATCGGTTAATACATAATACGAAAGTCTATGAATATAATGCGAAAGTCGATGTACATAATGCGAAAGTCAAACCTTGTCAAGATGTTTACTTTGATCAATATTGAACAGACCGTGCGCCAGTGCTCTGATTAATGTTAACATACAAAGTTGATGACGAATTATTCAGAGGATATTGTTGTTGTTTTTTACGTCTGATTGTTGTGATGGTTGATAATATTAATATTTTCTTTTACCAGGGGGCTGCCGCCCCCTGCACCTCCACAAATGTCAGCATATGTTGGTTTAAATCATCATACGATAACGCATTTCTTCGAGTTTATGTGCCTCAATTACAATTTTCGTAGTTCTCGTGATAAAAAGTTATGTGGATCACACGGGACGACGTAAAGAAATTCAACCTGTGCATACCATTCACACTCCACCTGCCTAACATGCCGTTCCATCGGAAGCCGATTTTGAACAACGGCGTCTAGGGAATGACCGGCTGATCCGTAGATTCAAAAAACGGCATCGGAGAGCTGACCCACTGAATTCTCGGAGGCCAATTTTCAAAAGGGCCTCGCTGGGCTGACCGGCTGATCTGTCAGAGGTCGATGTTGAAAAACGGCCTCAGAAAGCTAACCCGCTGACTTCTCAGAGGCCGATTTTAAAAAATTGCCTCGGAGGACTGTCTGGCTGATCCGTTGGAGGCCAAGTTTGAAAATCTGCCTCGGAGGACTGACCGGATGATCCGTCGGAAGCCGATTTTTGAAAATGGCCTCGGAGGGCTACCGGCCGACCCCTGTGAGGCCCAATTGTGCTCCAAGGTGCCCCGAGGTGCTCCGTGGTGCCCCGAGGTGCTCCGAGGTGCGCCGAGGGGCGTCGTGGTGCGCCGATGTTCAGATGTTCAGACAATGCTTTATTGCATGAGCGAAAACGAGACAACAACATACGACTGTTTTGACAGCAAACTATTAATGTATGAATTAGCGCTCTAGATAAGTAATTTTTCGGGTAATCACACCGCGAATGCAATAAAAAAAATTAACAAATTACTTGTGAAATCCTAGCGAAAATTTTTTGATTTTTCGCTGAGATTTCACAAATATTTTGTGACATCACAAAAATTCGAATCACAAAGATACGACCGGCATTAAAGCAGCTCTTTGTCTTATTTTGTCATAAATGGTTCAATCCTTTTATTTGATTGAAAATAAATTTTCAGAACATACAAAAGATGCTTCAGGGTTATGCAGTCTCCTGAGAGATGCTTTGAAGAGGAGGTATTTCTTGCCTACCTCTTGAATAAAAATTAAACTCTTGTAAATACGACCGCAAAGCTCACACTCGTGGACATTTTCTAGATTGAAAGACAATTTTAGCAAATAAATCTACTGAATTGACCCGATTTGCTCATAAATAAGGTATGCAACTCGTGTGATTACGCAAAGTTCACACTCGTCGGTTTTTTCTAGCATAGACAGCAAGAAATCACGCATAAAAGTCTTTTCAGAACAAATCATAGATTATTGATCCATCATTTCCCATTAACGTTAACTTCAGTACTGTCGAAAATTACTCCGTATGATAAGGAGACTGAGCCGTTACAAATTTGATTCTTAGTCGATTTTTAGCCCCGTACGAAGTACGAAGGGGCTTATAGGACTACGATGCCGTGTGTAATTGATGGAATTCGAAGCAGACGGTAAGGGCAAAGTGTTTGCCTATGTTCATAGATAACGAATCCGCAATAAAAATTTGGGCCGTCTGTCCGTCTGTCCGTCTGTCCGTCTGTCCGTCTGTCCGTCACGTCGATATCTTGAGTAAATCAAATCCGATTTCAAAAATTTTTTTTTCCCTGAAAGATAGTCAAAATATTGAGGCTAAGTTCGAAGATGGGCATATTCGGGTCGGCCCTTCGTGAGTTAGGGCCACCTAAGTGATTTAAGGTCTTTTGGTGATATTTATGGCAAAATAAACGAAGGAAATGTAAATGACACGGCAAATGATAGGTATTGTCAATACCAATCTAGGAAAAAAAAGTTTTATAAAATCGGGTGAGTGGACCGTGAGTTAGGGCCTTAGAAGTGAAAAGCTACTAGGGCCCTATGTGTATTTTACATAGAACTCAAGTAAATTTCATTCGTTTTTCGTAATTTTTGTGTCATTTGGAAGGTAATCAAAAGCCGAATAGAATGTTGTTGAAAAAAAAAAATAAATTTGGGTCCTCGGACTAAGGCCGCTACTAGGGCCCTATGCGTATTTTACATACAACTCGTGTAAATTTCATCCGTTTTTCGTAATTTTTGTTTCATTTGAAAGATAATCGAACACCGAATAGAATGTTGTTGAAAAAAAAATTAAATTTGGGTCCTTGGACTAAGGCCGCTACTAGGGCCCTATGTGTATTTTACATATAGCTCGAGCAAATTTCATCCGTTTTTCCCTATGCGTATTTTACATACAACTCGTGTAAATTTCATCCGTTTTTCGTAATTTTTGTTTCATTTGAAAGATAATCGAACACCGAATAGAATGTTGTTGAAAAAAAAATTAAATTTGGGTCCTTGGACTAAGGCCGCTACTAGGGCCCTATGTGTATTTTACATATAGCTCGAGCAAATTTCATCCGTTTTTCGTAATTTTTGTTTCATTTGGAAGGTAATCAAAGGCCGAATAGAATGTTGTTGAAAAAAAATTAAATTTGGGTCCTTGGACTAAGGCCACTACTAGGGCCCTATGTGTATTTTACACTGAACTCGAGTAAATTTCATTCGTTTTTCGTAATTTTTGTGTCATTTGGAAGGTAATCAAAGGCCGAATAGAATGTTGTTGAAAAAAAATATTAAATTTGGGTCCTCGGACTAAGGCCGCTACTAGGGCCCTATGCGTATTTTACATACAACTCGAGTAAATTTCATCCGTTTTTCGTAATTTTTGTTTCATTTGGAAGGTAATCGAACACCGAATAGAATGTAGTTGAAAAAAAAATTAAATTTGGATCCTCGGACTGAGGCCGATACTAGGCCCTATGTGTATTTATACTCAATAAATTAAAATTTTAGGTCAATTCGAAATTTGTGTTACATTTAAAAGGAACGTCGTACGGGGCTTCGTAATTGCGCTATGCGCAATTTTTAAGATGTACACATTTCATAAGAATTTTACTTTACCGACGTTTACGGGCGCAGTAGGTTTACGGTAAGAGTAGGGCGACGGACGAACTAGGGTCACGTACGCAATAGATGTACGGGTTTGTACGGGGCTCAGTCGCAGCAAACGCTCCGACTGTTCTGACGGCTCGTTTTTTTTTGAGATCTGTTGAGGATTATTTAAGCTATCGTGCTGTCAAGCGACCGACGAGACGAAAATTCTTTTGGGAATATCTCGAAGACCTGTTCTAAGGTGACTCGTCCGTTATAGTCCATTTTCAAACTTAACCTCAAGAATTTAATTCCCCTCGATTAAAAAAAAATTGGAAATCCGTTGAGAAATACTCAAATTATCATGGTGTCAAGCGATGACCTAAAAATTCTTTTGAAAACATCTCAGATATCTCCGGTCCATTATAGCCCATCTTCGAACTTAACGTGAGGAATTGAATTCCCCGTCGATTAAAATAAAATTTTTAGCCCCGTACGAAGTACAAAGGGGCTTATAGGATTACGATGCCGTGTGTAATTGATGGAATTCGAAGCAGACGGTAAGGGCAAAGTGTTTGCTTATGTTCATAGATAACGAATCCGCAATAAAAATTTTGTCTGTCCGTCTGTCCGTCACGTCGATATCTTGAGTAAATCAAATCCGATTTTAAAAATATTTTTTTTCCCTGAAAGATAGTCAAAATAGTGAGGCTAAGTTCGAAGATGGGCATATTTGGGTCGGCCCTTCGTGAGTTAGGGCCGCCTAAGTGCTTTAAGGTCTTTTGGGGATATTTACGGCAAAAAAAAAACGATGGAAGTGAAAATTAAACGGCAAAAGATAGGTATTGTCGATACCGATGCAGGAAAAAAAAGTTTATTAAAATCGGGTGAATGGACCGTGAGTTAGGGCCCCAGAAGTGAAAGGCTACTCGGCCCTAAGTGTATTTTGCATATAGCTCGAGTAAATTTCATCCTTTTTTCGTAATTTTTGTTTCATTTGAAAGGTAATCGAAGCCCGAATATAATGTGGCGAAAAACGTTTTAAATTTGGGTCCTTGGACTGAGGCCGCTCCTCGGCCCTAAGTGTATTTTGCGTATAGATCGAGTAAATATCATCCAATTTTGCTAGTTTTTGTCTTATATGAAAGGTAATTGAATACCGAATAGAATGTGGTGAGAAAATGTTTGAAATTTGGGTCCTTGGACTGAGGCCGCTCCTCGGCCCTTAGCGTATTTTGCATATAAATCGATTAAATCTCATCCAATTTTGCTAGTTTTTGTCTTATATGAAAGGTAATTGAATACCGAATAGAATGTGGTGAGAAAAATGTTTGAAATTTGGGTCCTTGGACTGAGGCCGCTCCTCGGCCCTAAGTGTATTTTGCATATAACTCGAGTAAATTTGATCCGACTTTCCTAAATTTTGTTTCATTTGAAAGGTAATCGAACACCGAATAGAATGTTGTTGAAAAAAAAAATTGGGTCCTTGGATTAAGGCCGTTACTCGGCCCTAAGTGTATTTTGCATATAACTCAAGTAAATTTCATCCCTTTTTCCTAATTTTTGTTTCATTTAAAATGTAATTGAACACCGAAAAAAATTTAAAATTTGGGTCCTTGGACTAAGGCCGCTACTCGGCCCTAAGTGTATTTTGCATATAACTCGAGTAAATTTCATCCGATTTTCCTAATTTCTGTTTCATTTGGAAGGTAATCGAAGGCCGAATAGAATACTGTTGAAAAAAAAATTTGGGTCGTTGGACTAAGGCCGTAACTAGGCCTTAGGCCTCTCAATAAATTAAAATTTTAGGTCAACTTGAAATTTGTGTTACATTTGAAAGGAACGTCGTACGGGGCTTCGTAATTGCGCTATGCGCAATATGTACACATTTCATAATAATTTGACTTCAACTACGTTTACGGGTGCAATAGGTCTACGGTCAAAGTAGGGTGACAGACGCACTAGGGTCACGTACGCAATAGATATACGGGTTCGTACGGGGCTCAGTCGCAGCAAACGCTCCGACTGTTCTGATGGCTCGTTATAAATCCGTTTAGAATTACTCAAGTTATCGTGTCATCAAAAAATGAACAAAGTGTGACAAACATTTTCTGTATTTAAGGTTTTTGGTCATACATTCATGTATTTTCAATCATAGTAGTGAACATTGTGTGACAAACATTTTAGAGTGTTTATCATTCGTAAGACCGATAACTTTCAGTCAAGGGAATATAAAATAAAATTATCTAGAGAAAACCCACTTGCTGGACTGTCCAAGTCAGTTTGTTGGGAAATATCCTTATTGAACGAACCGAGTGAGTTATCTGACAGCGTTTTTAAAAAACGGTCTCGGACGTAGTATCGCCTAGCCCCTGCGACGCCGTTTTTCAAAAATGGCCTTCGAGGTACTTCTGGTTAACCGCTGGGAGGCCATTTTTGAAAAACGACCTCGTTGCTCCTACCGGTTGACCATTGGGAGACCGTTTCTGAAAAATGGCCTCGGAGGTCGTAGCGGCTGATCCCTAGGAGACCGTTTTTGAAAAACAGCCTCGTAGGTCGTAGCGGCTGATTCCCCGGAGGCCGTTTTTGAAAAACAGCCTCGAAGGTCTTATCGCCTAATTCTTGAGAGGCCATTTTTGAAAAACGGCCTCGGAGGTCATACGCAGGGACCTCCAGGAGGCCTGCGGACAGACAGACTCAAATTTTTTTTTGGACCAGCCCCAGACACAACTCATTAGTAGTAATAACTCATACAGGTAGATAAATAGATAAACAAATAAATAAACATATAGATAGATAGATAGATAGATGGATTAATAGATCTAGATAGATAGATAGATCTAGATAGATAGATAGATAGATAGATCTAGATAGATAGATCTAGATATATAGATAGTACTGCTATATTTCTGTATGATCTACTGATGTTGGGTTGCGGACAGACAGACTCAATTTTTTTTTGAAGACCCGTTTCTCTGACGAGAAACGGGAATAAGAGGGAAAATGGCTGTCGTGACGGAGAACTTTTTTATGCAATCACTCGAGTGAGCCAGAGTTGACAAAAATTCGTGAAATTTTGTAGAGTTATTGCCTAAAACCGATTTTGGCCATCTTCCCATATAATATCCTTTTCCGTTGAAAACCCTATTGCAATGAACAAATTCAACCGTGCTCTCTTCAAACTACTTTGTTTTGCGGTCTAATTTTAAATTTTAGCTCATGTGGTACATTTTTATGAAATTTTTACCTTCCCAAAGGTATTCATATCCAATCATGTCTAATATTTTTGTTGATAGTATGTTTATGTAACCCTATACCTATCCAGAGATCCAGTCAGTGTGTTGATGACACACAACAAGTCAATCGTTTCACGCCTAATGAAAAGAGATACTTCGTTCAATTCAACAAAACTAAATACAAAGAAACTGAAATAATCGGAACCATTTATCATTTCCTTTCTAACCTCTCTCGATGTTCAATAAAATTTGCCTCTATAAATTTATTATTATGTGAATGGGTGTCTAAGTGAAACATTTGTTACATAAATATTTCCCAACCGATTTTTGTTTTTCGCATTGCAGTGTTCAGTTGAGTTCAGTTGAATGAAACTGAAGATGTTTGTCTGCTTTGTGGAGAAGGTCAATGAAGCAAGTTGATAAAATATTTCCACAGAACCAAAAGAAAAAAAATCCTAACTGAAATTGAGAATAAACTGATGATAGAGTAAATCAGAATCAATAAGTTCTATCAAAACATTGCCGACCGTATTCGGTTAGAGTCTATGTCTATGACATCGACTCTACGTTATGAAGTCCTTGATGAGATGTATGCTGGTTTATAATTACTATCTCCTATCTTGTGAGTCCTCACACATAAGTCCAGTGCAACATTATTGTATGTTCATTCCATAAATGAAATAATTTAGTAGAATTTTGCCGTTCTCGTTGTGTGAGAAACGTTTTGTAATTAAATTGTTTGTCTGAGCAATCAGCAATTACGAAATTGCGTCCGTCTAATCAGTAAAATTTGATTATTTTTACTCCAAACATTGCAAAGCGATAAAACAAAATTCTCTTAATTAATGCTGATGACACGGGCATACACAGGGCCCATCGTTAACAACCGTTCGTTTCGTTTGATTGTAACTGAATTATTTGGCAGATTGTTAGTTAGTTAATTTCGAACACTCACTGTGTTTGGGAATCATTCATTTCTACATTAGCCAGACTTATATCCGTTGTAACAATGCACAACATTTTTTTTTGAAGCCATTGAGCCATTGTTTGTAACTCAGTTTATCTGAATGTAATCCAATTAATTGGCTTGCAGTTGGTTTTTATTAAAAATAAAATGAAAAACTTATCCTTTCGACAGTTGAATTACGCAATATCAAGCAGTCCTAAGCAACAGTATGTCTTCATGTTTTTCTTCATCATCATCCCTCTAGCAACAACCCTTTTATGATTCGTATAAACATTTTTCAATAATTAGCATATAAACAGATGAAAAAATTAAATGCTGAATTTACTGCACTAACTTTGAATGAATATAACAAAAAACATCAACAACAAAAACAACATTTCTGAATTATTAAATTTCAAAATATTTATATCCTCTTGTTATGCGGAGAAAGATATGTATCACGAAATTTCTTTCAGAAGAATTTCGTTTCCCAGCATGCTGTTTTCGATGAGGTGTTTGCATATTGAAAACATTGCACAATTGAATATATCAGTTTATGGGTAGGCATAGTGGTTTTCGATCAACATTTGTTCTTGCCACAACGAGGCAACGAGTATAACTTAACATTGGGATGTTTGATTACGGCCGAAGTTTATTCCTGCATTAGAGATGACTGTGTCACCCGAAAAAATGAGCTGCTCATACCTTATACCCTTGGATATGACGGGCATGGGCAGATCTTAGATTTGCGGACATAAAGTTATTTTAGAAAAAAATATGAGCTTTGTATTGTCATCTGGAGAGACTATGGGCATCCGGATTTTTTTTAAGTTCTTCAAATTTCAACCCATCTCTGATCGGCATTCACAGTGTAGACTACATTTCCGTCCCATATTACGTAAAAATTATTACGAAATACGATACAAAAAGCGATTGTCCGAACGCAGTTTAGTTGGCAGGGCTAAATTTCCAAATATGTTTTATGTCTTTATGACAATGTTCGTACATGCATTAACCCTTTTTTTCAACTAGTTCGTTTCCTTTATTTTACCTAAATAATTCAAACGAACTGACGGCTTTCAATGCACACTGCTTTCACAAAAATGTGCTCTCTTCAGAATTATTACCATAATCTTGTTACTGTAACACAAAAAAAAACATCGCCTTTGTATGCAAATTTCTTATGAGACATAATGTGTCCCACCATAATAAAACTACGAAAAAATTTCGAGAAAGAGTTATACCTAGATGCATGCATTTTTTTACGACCACAAAAAAGTGCAACTTCATCGTACTTAACTTAATTACCAATATATTTTAAATTGAAATACAATGAGATTATAGATAGAACAAATGCTAAAATCCGAAAATATTGTCATAGAGTCACAGTCGGGTGCAAATGCCAATCCCATATTGATATTGCCCCGGGTTCAGCCATTATCCTTAACAGGATTAGTTAAGAAATAATTGTTTATGGTATGTTTCGAAAAATTTAGCACATTACCCGGTTAACCAATGGGTGGATTTGTTTTCTATAATTTTTCATGTTTTTTAGCAGATTAATATTTATTGCACAGATACGGTTGTACATATATTATACTAGTAGTGCAAGTCGTGTTGCGTGGTGTTTTGTATTTATTGCATTTATTTAGGTGAATTTTGACGGAAGTCGGAAATGCGATGATATTCACACGAATTGTTTTTTGATGAATAACTACGAAAAATACAGATTTAGTGTTGGTTTGTGGATTAAATGAGTTGCATGCATGAGATTTTATTATTTAATGTTACGGGTAGGATTTTAACGTTGAGTGGCTTTAAGGTAAATTGTGTCATGATAATTGCAATTTAAAAAAACCATTTTCCTGGATTAGACCAGCTACACTTGCACCAATTTTAAACTTTTGCAATTAAAGCACTCACATCGCCCGGGCGACCTATTACATCGACAGCCACCTTAATCCCATGTTTTAATTTTAATCTTTTGGTATGAATCGCTACAACATGTCCCCATTTCAGTGGTCAGACCTGAAAACCGGGAAGCAAATCAATTGAAAATGAAGTTTTTAGTTGATTCTAATATTTTCTTGCCCATCAATATTTTTTATAAAAATTAGTCAGACTAAAAGGCAATGCAATGGACGATTTATTATCATCGACCGATACCTTCCACACATTACTTTTACACATTACTTTTCATTTACACCAACAGAACCACTTTGAAACCAAAATCTGACTCGGTCGCTTTTATCCGTAGTGTCTGTTGTTTTTATTAAGGCTATTTACTTAAGACTATACAATAACGATCTTGGATCAGTTTTAATTCTTAACTCTTCATTCAAAATCTTTGTCTTTTACAGAAAATGTGAAGTTACTAGTAAAATGTACAAGTTTCCTCAAATTCATGGCCGGACCATCTGGCACGGTCAAGATCGATTGCGCCTTTCAATTTTTAGTTAAAAGTCCTACAATGAGGCTTCCTTAGCCAGTTCGGCGCTGCTCAAATTCAATGTGAATATGTACGTCTCTTTCAAAAAAGTAGCAGGTCCTATTTTCGCCGTTCAGATCTGCAAAAGGTGGGCTATTATAACTAATAATAGCTGAATAATGTAGGATAAAAATGGCACTAGAATGTTAGAAATCGAGGTCGTCATTCGAGCTATAATTAAAATTTATATAATTAAAATTTATATAATTAAAATTTATAGTCAGAACTTTTCGATTTTACGTGCGAATAAAATAGACAAATCATGGCATATAAAGGCGTGTGAGGTGTGCTTAAATAGGTAATCTCATAGGGATGATCGCTTCTTTCAAGGTCTCTTGAGGCATGGGAAAAACTGATAGAAAAAAACTTTTCTTCCATAAAAGATTCTCTGGACCATTGTAAATACAACCAAGTAAGGTCAGGGTTAAAAAAATATAAAATGTACAATTCGACTTTCGAAAATGTAAGCTAAGGGCTTGTGGTTGGTAAACCGTCTTAGGGTATTAGATTCGCCACTTCATCATCCTTTTTTGCTCTTTTTTTCCCGATAAAAGTGTACTCTCTACTCACGCTAAAAATCCCACTTTTTGTCGAATTAAAATAACGTTCCTTCCACTTTTTTGAGATCACTGTCCTGTTATTTTTATCAGTACAGTGATAGATACAACAATCACTCGTAGTAAACTGTAACTCACTCAATAAAACCATGTTTAAATAGCTCATTGCTGGTCGTTCCGTTTTTCTGTAACTGGCATAATGATTTCGAATACACCACAAAACTATTCATGGTTTTCCGGTTTATTGTTGCTAATATCGAATGTACAAACGGCATACGGAATGATTTGCAAAGCCTTGTCTTAAGTGCTTACGTGAATATTGATTTATTCATTACAACAATCACAAATGGTTGCACATTGTTTAAAAGAGAATATATTCGAATAAATCTGTCAACATATATGCAAAGAGAACCCCTTCGTTTGGTCAAAACTCCCCGAGGATGTTGTATTCACAGTAATGCAGGAGAAGTTTATGAGTTCGACATGTATATTTACACACGTGAATCATACCCTTATGGGCATATCGAGGGTATATTATTGAATATAGGCATACAACACATATGTATGGCATACATATTATGAGAGTAAAATCAGAACAATAGGCGCAACGATGCGTAAAATTTGATGATATGTATAACGCCAACAGAGATATCAAAAATAATTCTCTTTTGTAAGTTTTCGGGGCCTGTTACAACAGCATCATAAGAAACATTGTGTCCCATCGTCATATACATAAATATAGTATACATCATAGCGAAACGAGGGGTTGATTTTATACGGATTTTTTGGTGTTCATTCTATACTTTCTCTATACCAGAGTAATGCTTTGTGTATTAGACTTTAAACTTTTATAGGATCGAACCATTTACACAACACATGCATATATGAGGCTGGTAATTCCGACCATTCAGTCACATTAAATCTCATGTGATATGACGCAAAATCAATTTTGAGGTAATTTAATGTCGTTTGGTATACTTTGCTGCTGCTGGAACCCTTTTTTTGGGAATATCCCTTTTACTATGCGTGACATATATACACACAGACATCTTCTTCTTCTGTTCTGTTCCCAAAAAAAGGATACCCGTTACAGATAGATATACCTGCCTTTACCTAACCTATTTAGCGATTTAATACAAAATTTTCGTGTGTATTACAGATATACGGTGCGTATCACGTCCCTAAGTTTTAATATTATACAATCTAACGACAATCCGTAGATATGTGCCTATAACCATACAATTACATCGCCATATTTACCATTTTATGGATGTCATATACAGGCACATTATATAGACAAATAATGTGAACATCAAACATAAGTGGCTTGTCGAGTTTACTCAATTAAACTACCTTAATCACACCTGAAGCGTATAAAGGCTATTAAAAGCAATTGAGAATTAGATTTATGAAAAGGAATTTTTATTTTGGATTTTGAATTAGCTTTGTGTCTTCGAAATGTTCTTAATTAATCTACGGAACATTGTCATTTACGGCCTTTAAACTTTCGGTGCTAAAAATTGTCATATCAGAAATTCTTACAGTTTTATGCGATTTTGTGTGGATGTTTAAATGAGACGAATTTCGAGAGTGCCAATGGTTTAAATGGATTTTCTTAAAGACCGGATTTTTCTTCGATTTTTTTTTATTTTGCCGAGTACGAGAGTTGCGACCCGAGTCGAAGTAAGGGCAGCAACGCACAGTGCAAAGTTTTAAATAATTACATAAGGAGGGATTCTTTTGAAAATCCACTTATCAAAATCGGACCCATTTCGTCTGGGATGGATTTATAAATGGTTTGAAAGGCATTTGCCAGTAGACATCAAAATAGGCCTCAGATAGTCTCTAGCTGGTTGCTGGTGGAAGATATCCTAAGGTGGAAAAAGTGTTTTTTAGACTAATTAGAGTAGAATTAGAGTAGGCTCGTTGGAAAGCTGAGGGCAAGTACTTTCAGTTCATGCCAGATTTGACAACATCCATTGATACATGTTAGAAAAATTTACAACAATTTATTTCCGAAATCCGTGTGAGCTTCAGACAGGTCTGGCTGGTAATGATGACGGTTATTGTAAACCTAACATGTTAGTTGTAAGTTGTAACATACATTATCTAAGCTTTCCATTGATACCTAATTTGTAGTGCTGCATTGAGGTCTACTTGCAAAGACCTTTGAAACCATGTATATATCCATCCCAGACAAGGGTGTGACAATATTCACGCTATTCACATATATTTTTTGTCGAAGCGTGTCGATTTTGAATCCCTCAAGATACTTTACTCACTTAACAGGGCCTATATATATACCTATGTATAAAGAGCCATCTATCGCATAACGTCTAAAAGCACTCAGATTTGTATGAAAAACTTACAAGATTTGTGTAATCATTTTAGTGAATATTCCGAATTGCACGTTTTTTTTGCAGTTAAATTAACAAAACTTACATCTTTAAACACCTAATTGCGGGAAAAACCTTTGGATTAATTGTTTGTTTGCCTACAAACAACGTTTAAAATCGGCACTGCACTTGGACTCGAAACACCACAAAACCCACATTTTTTTATTGAATTTAATTTAGAAAACTATTTTACACCAAAATGATCCATTATTTTTGGAAAAAACACATTTCTTTAATGGCAATAGATTGATGAAAATAAAAACTGAAGAAAAGTACATACAGCTTTATTCTGGCTGGGATTTAAATTCTGACGTTTCGAGACCCAGTAGGTTTCTTCGCAGTGAGAAATTCTTCCAGTTTTAATTTTTATTAATCAACGAAATGTGCTGTATCCAAAAATAATGGATCATTTTGGTGTAAAATAGTTTTCTAAATTAAATTCAATAAAAAATGTGTGTTCCGATACGTAAATGAGTAAAAAATGAGTGTTTTGTGGTGTTTCGCGTCCAAGTGCAGTGGCGATTTTAAACGTTGTTTGTATACAAACAAACCATTGTTCCAAAGGTTTTTCCCCGCAATTGGGTGTTTAAAGATGTAAAGTTTGTTAATTTAACTACAAAAAAGACGTGCAATTTGGAATATTCACTAAAACGATTACACAAATCCTATAACATTTTCATGGAAATCTGAGTGATTTTAGACCTTATGCGATAGATGGCTCTTTGGTAAGTATTCGGCTTTCTTAAGACCCACGAAATGAGTTTAAACGCTCTTTCAAATGAAGTAATGTTTCATTTTCCGGAGTTCCAGTGAGTAAAATTATACTTAACGTCCTTCTCTCGAATCTAGAACGCAATGTTCTGATGACAGCCTCGAATGTAGTAATTATTAAAACGTACATCCCTAGCTTCTAGATAGTTTCAGGCATTTTTATTTCTCCTGTGAAACTTACGAAATTTCCTCGCGACGGGGTCAGAAATGAGGGGATTTGAAAGTTTGGGTCGGGTTCTCGTCTTGTCAAAAACACAAATGAGAATTTCTTTCAAAAACGGCCTCGACGAAAACATTCCTATTTTTCCTTATAGCGCAGCCCACCAAATGAACTTACTCTAACAATTTTTTTTCTTCTGAAAAGTGCGAAAATCCAAAATAATGAATATTTACGATTTTTTTCGATATCTTCGATATCCGCATGCATACAATAACACACGCTCAACATATAACACATCGTCGATTGTTCTTTCCCAATAAAATGGATTCAATAGATTCACAATCATTCTTTACAATTCAATCGTAACAACACATTTTTTTACAAACAAAACATATTCGCACGGCTGCAATTAGCTGTGTATCAATAAATTGCTTTAAATTATCGGAACACCTTTCCGATCTCCGCTAAATGAACAACGAGGAAAAAAAACCACTGCAATATAAAAATAAATCGACTACATTACCAAATAAAGTTACTGAATTGATGTTCAATTAATTTGAAGTGACATTTTTCAGCATTGACGATACCTTACACCATATGTGTATACCACCATAGAGTACGGTTAATCGTAGCAATGTGTCCGCACAGTCCACCCAAAATGTTATCGAATCAGAATAGTGTATCGAATGCACATACAAAAAAAAGAATTTATATTGCTGTATAGCTCGCCGAGTTAAAAGGTAGTTCATTACGTGTGTCACAAGTTAAATTTAAAACCAAATATTCGATGTTGAATGTTCAAAGCCTTTATTCATTTGTGCTAACAACACACACATATTGATTTTGGAAAACGAATTTTCAGAAAATGTAAAGATGTTTTTGATGCTGTGTTTTCGTTTATTAAATAATGATTCGAGTCCACGTCCACGGTCAATTTTGTTGTAATGCAAATCGACTGTAACTGGACGATTCAACATTTATAATGTCTGTCAGCGTTAGTAGAGTCTGTACTATTTAACCTGATGTCAGCGAAAAAAATATGTACTGATTAAGGTACACAGTAAGGGGATGATGGATGACTCTTATAGGGAATTTAGTAATTATTGGACATTATACAGAATGGTTTCTGGCAACTGTTTAAATCTGTGACATAATTTCCAATGAAATTGAATCGAATTTTTCAACTGGTTACGGTGACATGGAAAGGCAAAGCAACCAGACAACTACAGGTTTGTCACACCTTTACTGCATGTACAGATCTGGCGAATCATAAACAAAATGAACCTAAAATTCGTATGTTCTCTGACATGTATCTTTATATTCTTAAAAGTTCTTAAAATTCTAAGAATTCTCAAATTTTAGAAATTTTTAGGAATTTTTTAGAATTGTAGAATCGAAATTACGAATAATAAGTCTTGCTCAGAATACATACTGCAAATAGCATCTGCAAAAAGTATTACCACTGTTGTTAGGGCATATCACGTTTTGTGCAGTGCTGAAATTTGTAGAAAATGACCTGTAACTGTCGATTAACGTTTCTGAAATTATTGCGAAAGAAAACTTTTATTTGCTTTCAAATAAAAGTCTTAATAATAAAAATCGGACGCATTTTCCAGTGGACTTTTTTATATGTGCCTAGAAAGGTTTTCGTGAAAGGTGATCAAAAACCGAAAACATGCACTTTTCTTACAACAATTTCTCCAGTAAGCGTACAGGGTCGTGTGCGGTGTCATTAGAAAGGTAATAACACTTAGTATTGAGCCGAATAGGAACTTATTGGTTTTAAAATGTTCCTACACTGAAATATTTGCGGTTAAAGTTTTCAACCGAAGACTTACACTGTCTTATTGAAATTTCTCGAGGTACACAAAACGTGCATGGTCGTGTGGCGGATCATTTGAAAGGTAATTTTATGTGCTTCTCAGACCAAATATGGACTTCTGTGGTTTGTATGCATCTACGATGAAATAGAAGTTGAAATTTTTCAGTGTCCATATTTCATCGTAGATGCATCCAAACCACATAAGTCCATATTTTGCCCAAAAGCACATATAATTACCTTTAAAATGACACCCCACACGACCATGAACGCTTTGTGTACCTCGAAAAATTTCAGTAAGAACAGTTTAAGTCTTCGGTTGAAAACTGCACATATTTCAGTGTGGATGAATTTTAAAACCAATAAGTACCTTTTCGGCTCAATATAGTACATGTGATTACCTTTCTAATGACACCCCACACGACACTGGACGGCTCGTGTAGGATACATTTAAATAAGAAAAGTGCAAGCACAACGCAGCTCTTTGAATAGAAAATCTGGGTTGGTTCTGGTGTAATAACGTCACTCTGGGCAATATCAGTGAAGTTGGCTGACGTTGGCAATTTTATGATGAAATGTAACAGAATTATTCAAAAATCCATTACATTTGAGCTTTAGTTTCCAAACAGAATTTCCTTATTAGTTACGGTTATCTCATGTTAGTATGCATTGAATAGTTATTTACGTCACAAGGACATTTCATTTGTTATAAACGTGTTATTTTCATGCGCCTGTCAGATCGTCGTTACTCTCTTTTCTTCTCACTAAAATCCACAATTGACCATAAGCCTTTAGGAAATGTCTGTAAGTCTCAGATAGTCGTGTCTCCGTGTCAAGTAACTGCAAAGGCATTTACTCTTAGAATTTAACACCAGAGGACAAACGAATGACCTCGAGAGCTCGGAAATAATTTATTACTAAAGTTTAACGATTTAACGAACACATAAAATATCCGTACTGACATCATCTTGGAAAGTTTTTAATGATTTACCAACCCTTCATTTTAATCATTTTTCATTTCATCATCAAATCTGTTTCGGCACTGAAGAAGTGAATTTACGAACATGTTTTCATTTTATCGTCACTTTAAAAGCAATAATTGGTTGCTCGTCCAGGGAAATTACAGTTCAAGTCCAACTTCCGCAGCTAAATGAATCGAAACGACTGTGAAAATATTGGCTTACATTTTCGTTACAGATTGTAATGTTATTTTACGTACATATCGAACGGTATACCAAATATATGTGTGTGCTATCGCTACCTCTCCGTACACATACACTTTTTTTTAAAATACTTTATCAGGCAATGTAAACATAGAATTTTTTCGGTTGTTGTTCAAAAATTCAGTAGATCTATCATAAAATCTTTGGTTTACTGTTTAGCTGTTTAGCAATATAAAACAAAAATATTTTCTTTCTACCAAAAAGAAACTACTTTTATTGTACGGTGTTTTGTAGCCAAACAAACTGCACATTCATAATTTCCAAATAGAAAAGAAATGAAAAATCAAAAACGATATATGCACAGGGAAATATAGAAGGTTATATTGCGGATCGCAGGGTTTCATAGTTTATTTTTACCGTTTTATTGGGATCGTGCGCCTTTTGCGGCATTTTACTACATTTTCCTTTCTCTGGTGTCGGCTTCATTTCAAATCGAAATTATTGGAGAAAAAAAAAGTTTGTGCAATTTATGTCCTCGGTCGTAACATATTTTCGGCTGGAATAAGATAATGTTCGTCTTCTTCTTTTTTTTAACTGCTTGCATAAGTCAGAGAAAGAATGTATCAAATGGAATACGAAAATAATAAACATTTATTGTACTGACGAAAAAAGAAGAAGATTTTTTCTTCGTTTTTATTGCTCTGATACACATAGGAAGCTACTGAAAATTAAGTAGAAAGTGCAATTTCGAGTGAGTGTTTACGAACAATGGCATACCGAAATAATATGGAGAATTGATTCCAGTTAAACACCACATTTTCAAATTATTGATTCCGAAAATATATTTTTTTTACATTTTTTTGTCATAATTTTTTTTTTAATTGAAAAGACCGTAATAAACGAACATATTTTACCGCAAAAACCGAGGAAAAAAATTTGTAATAAATTGTGGTGCAGTGTGGTATACAATTTGTTTGAAAAATCCTGCCAACCCTTTCGCCAATATAATGAAACTTATAACAAATTGTAGAAGAGAAATTGAATACGATTTGGCATGCGAAAAAAAAAAAATTATTGAAAAATATAACACGAAATTTTAATATGCGTTTCTGTAATATGCTTATAAGCCCCATAAGTTAATGGATGAAACCCATAAACAGCCCAAACAAAAATATAAAATTTGCGGTCTAAACGTTCCGAATCGATTCGAAGGGTTAAGTGCTGATAATAATGCCGGCATATTTAACAGTTTTCCGAAGGGTTTTATTAAATCAATTTGGTTTTTCAAATTAAAATCCATTTATAATGTATAAGTGAATGAAAATAAGGAAATTAATATTGGATTTTCACTTGACCAAACTCATCTTAAAGGTTTTACGTTAAAAGGGCGATGATGATATAAAGGGTGTGTTATGTACAACAAGCGCCTCTTCATATTTATGATCTTTGGTGTGCAAAGTATTTTGTAAACAAACAAAATGTTGTGGAAGCGACGAGTTATTTCTTAAAAAATTTAAATTAAATTTCATAACAATGAAGAAAGATGGGTAAAGCAAATCAGTATAATACGGGTAATCGGAGACAATTTTGTGAATCTCAATGAAGATGTCGGTTTCTGTACTCCACGTTATCAGATTCGATAAGCCTTAGACAAATAGTTTGATGGTAAATACATCGTTCACACGTTCGCAATGTCACACTGACACTGAAACCATACGCGTTCACATTTCGAACACGTTGCATATGTAACTATTTGAGATATAAATGGATGTGTAATAAATTGGTTTCAGTGAAGAAAGTGTTTGTAATACAGCACCGACGAAGTGCTTAATTGAAACCACTTTATGCCCAATCATTTTCTATTGCAATTTCCATCTCGAATAACTTTCGTCAGATCATCTGAGGAGAGATATGCATGAACCGAAAAAAATTTATTTAAAAAATGTCTTTTTGTGACGGTTAGTGCATAACTCTCCTCATCTATCATATATTAATTGACAGTATATAATCAGTAGGTCTATTACTTCTTTTGAATAAACTATGTTGTGCAGTAGTACAGTTGTCCTGATAAATGATAACAACAGCTCATAGTCGAAGCTGAGGATACCGTTATAATTTCTCTTGTGTTAGAGTTTGAAGTGAAATCTTTTACTTCATTTTTAGCCCCGTACGAAGTACTGGGGGCTTATAAGATTAATATGCCGTTTGTAACACGTCGAATTAGAAGCAGACAGTAAGGGCAAAGCATTTGGTTGTGTTCATAGATGACGAATCCGCAATAAAAAAAATGTCCGTCCGTCCGTCCGTCCGTCTGTGACCCCTCTAGCTTGAGCAAATCACAACCTTTTTTCAAAATTCTTTTTTTCCCCGATTGGTATCGACAAAAGTAAGGTCAAGTTCGAAAATGGGCATGGTAGGGTCGGCCCTTCCAGAGCTAGGGCCCTATAGGTGTTTTTCAGTCTTTCGACGATATCTACCGAAATACGCACGCAATAGCTGCTTGTGATATGTCAAATGAAAGGTATTGACGAGTAGAACAAAGTTGCTGAACATTGTTTTTGTGTAGGATGCAACGCGAGCTTGTTGGGAGGGCTCAAAGGTCGTTACTCGGCCCTAAGTGTTTTTTGCACATAAATCGAGTAAATCTCATCCGATTTTGCTAGATTTAGTTTTTTATGGAAGGTAATTGAATACCGAAAAGAACGTGGCAAAAAAAAGTTTCAAATGTGGGCCCTTGGACTAAGGCCGCTACTCGGCCCTAAGTGTTTTTTGCACAGAAATCGAGTAAATCTCATCCGATTTTGCTAGTTTTTGTTTCATTTGACAGGTAATTGAATACCAAATGGAAAGTTGGCAAAAAATTTTGGGTTTCTAAAATAATGTCGTAAATTGTTGGTTTTATTTGAGAGGTACTTCGTACGGGCTTTCGTAATTGCGCTATGCGCAATTTTAAAAATGAACACTTTCAGTAAATTTGACCATACCCAACTTGATTTGCATTTTGGTAACAGACGCATTAGAGGGTTGTAGACGTATTAGGGTTCCGGGCGTATTACGGCTACGGACATATTATGGTTACGGACGAAATAGGATTACGGGTCGTACGGGGCTAAGTCGCAGCAAACGCTCCGACTGTTCTGATGCCTTGTTTACATACATTTTGATATATAATAGGGTGCGAGACAGGCTGTTTAGCTTAGTTTTGCCGTCATTATCTATAACAGATATGACTCTTGCTGCTAGAACATGCAGTGACAACATGTCTCTCGAAATCCATCGATCTTTAGCATTTTATTAAGGAATAGTTGCTTCTTTGCGGAAACGGAAGTTATGTCTGTGCCTAGAAATCGTATACCCGACATATGTCAGAAAACTCATCGAAAATAATAAATGCTTCTCGCGAACGTTATCTACATTTTTACTACACAGAATCAACGAGTCATTCTGTATTCTGTAATCACCCTTTACTTTTGACTGAACAAATGAGGGATACAGTCTGATATCCACGAAAACAGTTGGCAGGTTAACGAGGTCAGTAGTTCGGAAAAAATATTCGTATTATGATTCATCGAAAGTTTCACTTAAGATGCAACCCGATTGTGATGCCACTAGAACCACCAAGAGAAACTTATGTGAATTTTCATTCGATTCCTGATCCGACGAACATTCACAATTGAACACACTGAAAAAGTGTTTGGCTATTTTGTGATTGTTTATTTCCCTATGCATTCAGCACATAAATTGTAACCATGGAATCGGAGGGGGGTATTTAGCATCAGATGCAATGCCACCGTAGTCAAAGTCTATTGATTAAAGCAACTCATGTATGAAATAATGCCTCAATATTTACCCTCAATGTTCATTGATTCGAACCCTCTAAAAAGTTCTATTTATTGAAATAAAAAAAAATATTTTGTTTACAGCCATGTATAAACTCTGCGCTCTGCCGATGCCGTTCAATGTGCTTCCAGCACAAATATCGGTTTGATTTAGTTTGAAATTTTGTTGCATTTAAATATATATAAAAACTAGATGAAGCATAATGTGCTTGTAAAATAGCTAATGAATTTCAACGTCTCACCACAAAAAAACCAAAAAATAAAAATCCCGATGCTTGGTATGTGAACACTGGTATACACTGGCATAGAATGCAGATCCAACGTAATATCATAAAAAATAGATTTAAATCTTGAAAAGAAAAAACACATCGCCATATTTGATGGGATACTGTGAACAGCGAAGAAGTAAAAAAAAATCAAATTAAAAAGCATTAGAATCCACATATGTGCATCGCCTGCCACACTGGACTCGAAAGTCTTCATTCGGTTGTTTTTCCATTATTTTTTCTACTCTCTCGTAACCCTGCAAATTAACTCCCAACTAAAACCTAAATATATATTTCGTGTATGATTACAGCCAAGCTAAAAAGCGCCCAGATATAATGGATAGAGTAAACCTCGTCAAGCATAGAATCGGATTAGAATATCGTTCAACCCTTTAAACAATGTATATAGCTCATACGTAGCTCCTCTTGCATGCATATTCACTTACCGTTTTGGGTGAATAAAATTCTATATAAAAATACATACCGTTCGGTTGGGAGAATTGAAGAGAAGACCTATGGAAGTTTTAAGCAATTTTTGATTACACAGTAGTATGGTTTTTGGAGTGTAAGTTTAGCATCGCATATCTAAAATGTTATACCTACCTCATTCAGTTATACTAAAAAAAAACTATGCTAGCATTTTGCAGTCAGAGCTATATATACACTTACACCCAAGCTTCGGTTTATTAAAATTGTAGAATACACCTAGCATACACCAGTGTGTAGTGTGTCCTTTGCAATTTTGCGTTCTCTTTGTTAATCCTTTTAAAAAGTGGATATTTTATATGCAAAACAGGTATATCAACATATTTGCAATGCCTCGTTGGGCATAAGTTACATGCCGGAAAAGTCACTTTAGCGCATGAAATCAAATTTATAAATGAATTGTGACATTCTTTCGTTTCGGTCGTCTGATTCACATTTAGTATAGACTAGACATTGAAGTATTATGATACACAGTTTACTGGTTATACACGACACTACCAGACATTTATACACATCATCGTGCGCCCTACTTTAAATATCATGTATCCTCGTACGTGAAAAGAAAAATCCTGGAAAAGGAATACACACACATTGTGCTTGATAACGTTGCTGTTGTTTGGCTTGGAGATTTTTTTCGACAAGGTTGACTTTTGCTTTCCAAGCCGAAGGCGAGCGAATGGATTAACTTTGTAAATATCTCCCTTCGTAAAAGGTTCATCTATTTTATTGATCAGAAATATTCTATGTGGAGCTGTGTGGTTCTAGCAACAAAATAGGTCATACCTGTCTTTACTCTCTTTACTCTCTTATTGCCTACCCCATGAGAAAGTTGACCATTGCATTGCAGATTGACGCCCACGAATATGTTTAATTCATTTTGCGCGAATTCTTTTGTGATAACTTTTGCATGTAGCAGAATTAATGGGATGATGCTACGTAATTCATTAATTCGCACTAAACCTTGTGATCAAAGCAAACTCCCAGGTATGTTTTTTGACCAACTTTCTTCGATAACTGTTTTTCGACAAGTGGTGTTGTAACTCCACACTTCTTGTCAAAAATACAGAGCTGTCCTGTCAGTTTGCTTTTACCACAAAATTGTTACCTCATATAATGAATTACTTTCGTAGCATCCAATTTAATCTTATATTATAGATGAAAAGGTGTTGTTGCATTTAGGGGAACCATTTTTTTTGCATCTAAAGAGTTTAAATAACCATATAGCCAATCAGTGTCTCACTTAATGAATAAATTGATTCTGGCAATAAAACTGTGATTTCATAATTTAATTTTGAAATTCAAGAACTGCTTTCGTAGTAGCTATGTCATCATTGATGTATCGGTATGCATTGAAATAACTCTTGAAGTAGTGTTGTGAAGTGTGTTATGTATGGCCACAAACAATCATTGTCTTAAGTCTAACAAAATGTTTTCCTCAAACTATGTAAATCTGGATGAAGGAACACTATATTTTCCGTAGCGAATCAAATAAAAGGAAAGTCAGAATAAAAACTCTTGCAAACAGCATATGTTATTACAAATTTTATTTATTTATTTACCATTATTTTGTACTATTTGCCTATAGGCGAGGTGAGTCCTTTTTATTTATTTTTTGTTTCAAATGAATTAAAAAAAATATTGAAAATAAATAAATAATTAATTAAATAATCTGATATTAAATGACAAAAATGTAATGCTTAATTTAATGCTCTGAAAATAATTCAAAATTAATACTTTTTCATGCTGTTAGTTACATAAAATGGTTGGCAATTAAATTATTTAGTTAATAATGCACGGCATGGAAAATCATTCGGTACATTCACTGGGCGGTGTAGGTTGAGAGCCTATGTGCGTTTCACCCGTCACTCGTTCGGTTCACTGACAGCGATTCACTGTGTGATTACTGTGGTCCAATTTCAAAGCTCCACTTCCGAATATTCGTTCTATGGTCAACTCAGAAAATGTTTAAAAAAAAGAAGATTGTGCTGTCCCAGCGCACACTCAAAGTAACTGTCATACCGATTGTATGGGTTCTTCTGTGTCGTCTGATGATGTTTTTGTTTTACATATCGTATGATTATACGATGCTGTTCTTGGAAGGAGTCAGAACCATTCCTGTTTCAAAACCTTTATCGGCAAGTACTTTCTGGTTCGATCATAGAATCCATTTTTTGAAGCAGAGCAGAGAAATACAAATTTGTCTGATAGTTTGACCTATGCTACTGCATAAAACACTAGTATCATTTTTAAGTTTGATATTGTCCTAGAACAAAAACAAAACATTTGTTCTACGACTTAGGCTGTGCCCATCAGTCACGTAGCGCAGAAACCATATTGGTGTTAGAATGAAAGGATTAATGCCGCAATAGTTTACATACTCTTAATTAGGTTTCATACGTTGTGAGACGGCTGAGACAAACACTAGGCCCATAACCTGATTCGACAATCGTAGAGTTTGTGAAAAAATGTCGTAGAATAAAAATGTTCAAAATAAAGCAAAGTGTCATTAAAAGGTACATTAAAAAATAAAGTGACATTAGGATTTTCAAATATTTGTATCGCGCGCTTTTGTAGAACGTAAATTACGTTGCACATACATTCATGCATTCTTTCCGCACAAACGTTCTTTGTGTTTGCTTATCTACCCTATATTATATAAGATTTCCTTAAGAGGCAAGACCACATAGCCAAAATTGTAGCCTACATTTTGTATTCTATTTACGATGATATCGATGAATCCTTTGTCAAAAAAGTATGACCTTTTTATTTCGAACAGTATTGTTACATTGTTATAGCTTTCAATTTAAAAAAATGGAGTGCTGGAAGTGGAATCCAACATTGCCATTCTATGATCAGTGAAATGAAATTGTTTGTGTCAGTTTGACTAGCTCTGAGAAAATTGAGTCCTTAACCCTTGACCTGAGCTGGTCAAACTGACCCAACCAATTCTATTTTTTAAAGCTAACACATTTTTGCTGGAAATAAATGTCGTACTTTTTTGAAAAAGAGATACCCGCGATAACTATTTTGCTATTTATACGCACCGTAATGTTGGTAGTACATGTGGAACAAACAGAAAGAATTATAATTGTTTTTTCGCAACGCAGGCGAGAAAATGGTCATTTTCTACTCTCCGCTTAAACCTCCGAAGCCTTTATTGTGAAAAACGTTGTGCTTAACTCGGGAAAAAGGTAAAAAATGACATTTTTTCAATTTCCAACTTTTCTTCCCTCGTTGAACAAATAACTATTCATTGCCTGCATCTATAAGTCTCAATCTGTAGTTGCACGGTCTGTGGACCGTTGAGGGGACTGGGAAAACTCGTTGGCTCTCGGTCTATTATGAATGAGTTTTTTTTGTGTGTGTCTCTGAGTATGAGTGGGGACGTGTATGATGAAATCGATACTATTTGTATGATTGATTGTGTAGAGTGTACTCTATGTACTACATACACTTTGCATTTTGATAAATAAAATAAAAAGAAATTCGTTCAATAATTAAATATAATTTATTATTTAATAACAGTTTTCATAAAAATTTATGTACATTTTCTAATAAAATTTCACTTTTATTTTACGTTTTTTCCATTTTTTATTTTTATTTTTTTTTATTATTTAGATTTCTTTGCGTTCTAATTTCGTTTTTCACATTTATGTTACAACTATTTACAATAATTTTATTTTATTTTAATTTTATTTTTTTCATTCATTTTCTTAAACGTAATGCTAAACATAAACATTCTCAAAAATATAATTAAAAAAATAAATTTTCTTTTCTTTTTTTACAATTAATTTCGAGAGAGGAAAAAAAAAATTAAAAACAGATCACTAGAAATTCACTTTAATAATGTAAATAAAGAAAATTGGCCATTTTGAATATTCGTTTTGCTGATGGGGGCGTACTGGAATCGAATTGAGCAATCGAACGTTTTTTAATCGTTCATTTTCCATCACTAAAACCAATCCGAACACATTACGCTGACATCACATTTGAACACTCAAAATGGTCAATGTTTCTTCGGTTGTTATCAAGTCTTTTCTTACAACTTTTCACTCACACACATTTCAATACCTTATTCGCTAATACGGCCGCCAGACGGGCTTCCTTGACGATGGCGCCTTCAGTTCACTTTTAATCGGTACCCGTGAGTCCGATGGCGATCGATCAGGTACGGTCGTTGAGTCCGGCAGATTCGATTGCACCGAATTGGGTCGTAAAATTGGCACAAATGCTGATCGCACCACATCGATTTGTTCGTCGTCTGATTCCTCTTCGGAATTCGAATGCACTCGGATCGATGTGTTTTGCGTGGATGGTGGACTGGACGATGATGGACGTGACGATGACGGCGATAGTCGCGTTAAGTTTAGATTTTCCGATGACGGAACAGTACTGTGCGGTAAACCATTGGGCATCGTTCGCAGATTGGCGAGATTGTATGGCAGGAATGGATGTTGATGGATCAATTCCGGATGACCGAATGGGAATTGTGGAAGGTAACGCGGTGGTACGAGATTTCCGTTCATGGCTGGCTGGGGCGGTGACGCTTGGGGCATTTGATTTATGTCGGTGCCGGAGCCGGGTGTAATTCCATTCGGCAGTGTCATCAATGGTGGTGAGCCTGGTGATAAACGAAATTAAAATCAGTAACGAAGAGAAAAAAGGAAAAAAGATTCGGAACAATTTAATTTGCAATGTGTTTGGATTATTGGCACATCAAAGTGAATGAGATATTAGTCAAATGGAATAAAAGATATACTCATTTCGGGTTGCTTTTACTTCACAATTTTTTTTTCTTTTATTATTTGCCTCTTGTTCTTGTTCGTCTCCACTCTTCAATTATTTACGGAAGTTCGAAACAAAAAAAAAACTTTTGCCTAATATGATTTGTCCTTTGCCTTTTGGCACAATACCCCCGAAAACGATGTGCATACAAGAAAAAATAGGAATCATTCAAAAATGAATTTGATGGAAGGAAGAAGAAGAAAAAAATCGAAAGAAAATTCGAAAAACATTCTGAATAATGTAAAATTATTCAAATTTCGCATGATTGATCTGAAAACAAAGAGATCTTCACCCTCACACATTTTGTGTTTTTGCCTCCCTTTGTGCCATAAATATATACCAAATGTTACTGAAAAATTATATCTACTGAAGGGATATTTATATATGTGTGTATAGCCTTATGCTAGAAGATATTATTAGGCGGATAGGATATAACATGCATTATATATATACGAAGAAAATGATTCTAAAAAGATTTTTTCTTGATTTTTCCATTTATCTAGATATTGGGCTTATATGTTACACTGCACAGCGTTATCCACCATAAGTGTGTACTACATTTTGACATTTGTGTAGGAGAAACGACGAAAGGAAGAACAGAACAGATGAAAAACAAACAAAAAAAAATATTCGCGTCATGACTTCTGTGATCTCTCTGCACTGTTTTTATTTATCCATACTTACACTGCCTGCGATTGAATTTTTTCCCATTCATGTATGGATAGAAGAGCATTGAATTATATCAGAAATAGGAAAGTAATGGTTAAAAAGCGTCGCATAAATGGAGGTTACAGAGAAGAAGAAGAATTGAAGAAAAAAAACCGTTCGGTATGTGCGGATATATGTGTGGGAATAAGATAAATCCCTAATAGGATTACTGAAAATGAGATGATATCTTTCTTTCGGGATTTTATAGATTGCATCTTTTTGAATATAATATATGCGCTCAATTGATTTCAAGGGTAATATTATGGTCTTTTTGAACTAAAAATATGTTGATGTAAGCTTGTAAAGTCATTGTATGGAGGAGACATAAAAGCATTCACATTTGAGAAAGTGAGTGGATTTTTTGTAACAAGTTATTAGTTATCCACTGCAGTCGAGAGTACGCCAACGAATCAGAATAATGTTTATCGTTCGGTATGATCAGAAAATTCAGAATATTGAATACAATGTCTCTCATAGATTCAGTGCATTCCATTATTAAGTCACATGAATTTATATCGGACTTAGACGAGACCTGTTCGATACAATTTACATCCATATTTGCTGTCAGTTTTTTTTAATTGTGTCCCGGAAATACACACACAACAAATTTCTTTGCCATAAAATTGTTTCATTGTAAACACCACGGAATGATATTCGTCAAATTCGCAATTTTTTTTACGATTTCGTTTTGGAAATAGGAAGTTGCAATAGGGACAGTTCACAATAGCGTTAGAACATATTTTATTGTTGCCGGTTTGTACATTTTTGATATTTTGAATTTTTTTAACCAACGCCCGCTCCAAATATCGTTTAAATTGATCGTTTCGTTTTTAATTTTTTTTTTCTTCAAAAAATCAAAATTTTTAGGCAACAACGATTTTTGTTATAAAATGTTCCTATTGACGCGAGGCAATTGCCTAAAATTGTTTGTTTCATTTACGACTTTAGAACATTTTTCATCCTGAAGTGTTCTACTCGTGTAGGTATTATGAAAAAAAAAACTTTTTGCCTATTTGTTTCTATCATCATTGCGTACACAATGTTTAATCCACGGGAATTTTATTTCAAAGCTTAACTAGTTAATCGATACGATAGGGGATTTTTCATTAAACCATGGGGTCGCAGATTTTTTTTTTCGTATTTTGTTTTAGCGTTCCACCATCCGTTCTCGCAATATATATTGTATTGAGTGCTTGTTGGCTGCATGTTTACTGTGTGCTCTGTGTGTGTACGGTTCGGTTATAAAATATATTTTTGTGTCTTTTTTTATACGGGGGGTACACAGAGAAAATCCACTTCATATAATCGTTGTGAAATAAACGACGAACAAAAAAAATATATTTATGTGTACATAATGCATGTTTGTGCGAGAGCTTTTGAACAACCACTCGTTTTTCATACTCTTCTACTTTCGAATATATGTAAAATTTATTGTGTATGGGAAAAAGAGGGTGGTGGATGAATTTTTTTTTTATGTGTCCTGTATGACGTTTCGATGTTACGATGCGTCCACATGTACACATATGTATAGATGGGGACAGTAGACATTTTAGATGTATAAAATGGCATACATATATACATGTCTGCATACACAGAGTGTATGATGTGTGTCCTGAGTGTGTGCTACCATGTTCGGATACGGATACCCTTCTACACGTTTATTCAGTGTGAAAAACTAAATGGAAAAACGATCAGAGGAATTTTTAGTGTCGAACATCTGACCACTATCAATTTCAAAGCATAATATTATATTAAATTGCTTTTTTTTGTATAAATGCCAGTCACACTACCATGTTCGACATAAAATCAATTTTCTAAAAAAATACACCTGATATTGCGGATCGATGTCCTCCGCTGTAAATAATTCTTTTATCGGATTTTTTGTTGTACCCCGTTTGAAGCGAATTTTTTTAATTAGCCTTTCGCAGCACAATGAGTGTGTCGTCGTACAAAGTAACATTATATGGTATCACAAGTTCGGTGAACAAAAAAAAAACTTTGAGCAAAAAGAGTTTTTTTTTGCAGGCACATTTTAAAAACAAATATCGGACACCTCTGTTTCTAATTAGCTTTGCTGTAATAATGGTTTGCATAAAAGCACCCATCATCATCATCGAGAATCGGATCTCTTTCACCTTTGATGGAAATGCCATTCATTCGAATTTATTTATTTAGAAAAAAACCCAACGAGATTGGAAAACTAAACTCACCTGTTGGGAAGCCTGCATTGTGTGTTTGATGAGACAGATAATTTGGCCACGCGTATTTCATGTATGCTGCTTCTAACCAAGGATGTCCAATAATGAAATGTCCGAAATCATTACTGTGACCGTAAGCAAAGCCTGTAAAAATAGGTTAAAAAAAACATTTTTGTTAGACAATTGATCGATTATTTAATGAAACATTAACTAAGCAAAATGGAAAAAAAATTATTGCATTCATCTAAAGCTATAGTTATTACAAACATTCTAATGGGGAATAGGGGGAATATCGCAACAGTTTGTGAACAAAGAATCCGTTCAACTCGAATTGTTTATTGAAATGCTTTGCATTTAATCTAAACACTAATTAAGATTCAAATGGATCACAAGACATGCCGTTATTGTGTGTAGACGGGAGAGAATGGGACCTCTTTGAAGTGATGAAGTTTTATGTTGTTTTGGATTTTCGAATAAGATGCGTTTAAGCACAGAAAAAAACACAACAAAATTTCGTGTCAAATTAACAGCCAATGTTTGTGTTAATTTAACGACTTTCATAAACACTATCAAGTGTGTGTGAATGTTGGATATTTCCACGGTTCACACACAATCAAATCGAGATGAGAAAAATGATTTCCACAAAAAAGAATCTTTTCAAAAATTTTACCTAGTGCATGGAAAGCGAGATAGTGTGATAGCTGGTTCAGCCACACAGACTTGTAAATCATATTTTTTTCTCGACGTTCCAAATGTTATTTTTAGACGAAGGCAACCAAAAAAAATCAAAAATTATTAAATTTGTGAGCATCATTAATGTTTATTTTAATAAGCAAAGAAGAAGAAGAAGACGACGACGAGAAAAAAAAAGTTCTTTGATGACTTTCCCACTCGATGGCAGTTAAAATGTTTTTCAATCGAATGATACATGCAGTTCATTACATCGCATTTTAATGTACTGCTTCGGACTGCCAGTAATTAATAATAAAGCAAATTGATGGCACATTCCTTCCTCCACTTTTTTTTTCTTTATTCGTCAATTGATTTATCTCTGAAGTCAAAGGAATTGGAAATGTGGCGTGACCCAAATTGACGTATTTTATTGCTGCAAAGGCCATAAAATTTATAGCCAGAGACTCCCATATGAAATTATCATCGCTTCTGTCCAATAAAATCATAAAACTTTCCCGGAAGACGTAAACAAAATCGTCCGTTTTTGAACTGAATGCGAGATAGGACTCTACTGCAGCGATTCGATTCATTTAAGGTCTGACAGAATGAATATGTAGCCTCTTCTCTATCCAAATACGAAAACCATAAAAATGACCAAAGAATGACTGGGAACTTATTCGCTATCCACTATTTAGTATCACATCTTACATCAACCTCAATTGAGTTCATAAATTTCGGATGACTCAACCGCCACCGAAATACGGCTAAATGTTTATCATAAAAGAAATACCAACAAAAATTTTCCTCATCACTTAACACCACCAGAAGAGGAATAATTCAACAGCACCAACAACAACAAAAAAGACAAGAAGAGTGACAAAAGAAAATTCTTTTTTAACATTTTCCGATCCCAATGCGTATATCTATACATAAGTCCTAGCATAACAATAAAGTATACGCCATCCCTCCGGAATGAGACAAGTAAATGTATATATTTGTAAACAGACATGAGACCGCGCGCACATTAAAAAGGCACCGCGATGACGACGATGACGCCATGTGATTCTTAAATGATATCAAAGTACCCGAGTACACAACAAAAAATTTTTTATGGATGAAATTAAGATTTTCGTTTCGTCTGATTGTTTTCTTTCATAATACCCCCGGTCTTAAGAAGTAGGGTATCAGTTTTCCAACGCATTACCTTTTATTTTTATACACACAAAATGTTGGTTGATGATGTAAACGAGCCGAACCCGGCTGTTAAAAAAGTGTTAAACGCCAAAAAAGAAACAAATAAATAAACAGAGAAGACGAAGAGATGAAGGAAAAAAAAATTATTGGAAAATTAAATTAGAAATAAGACGTTATGGAAGCAATATGGTAATAGACGAGTTAAATGTTTCTGAGCAGGCAATTTTCACCGCTTATAATACCTACTATATATTACGACGACGACGCGATACTCCTCTATACCGAAACAGTATCACAAAGATTTTTTTCTTGCTTTTCTACTGAAAGAAAAATAAGCACTGGAGATCACAGAAAAGCATAAAGGAGTGTTATTTTAATGGGAAACATTTTTGTTATTGACATTTGGCGCCGCGAGATTTCTTTGGGTTTTTGATGTTTCAATCATAAATTTAAAATACTTTATGGATCATTTAAATTCACCGAGAAAAACGTGTTTATTTTGTGTTTTTTAATTAAACAACACGGTGAGAGATTTCGTTCGTTCGTTAGTTTTTTTTTGTTTTTTAAATAATTAAATGGGTTTGAGCGGTTTCAACGCAATTTAGTTGGGAAGTTAATAAAATAGAAATGGAGTAATTTACTGAACTATTTTTGACGTTCGTACCCTGACAATAATTTTATGAGACAGCAAATTTGCAACGTGAACGATTGCAAATTGTGCAACACGGTTTAGACTTGCCACAAAATTTTGTTTATTTTTGGGGAAGTACTAGATCTATCACAAGTAACATTTTTGTTATACCATTATAAGTGTTCCTATGACACCAATATAAGGTGTCACCACAGAGTTTAGTACGAGATCGTTTTCGTACACAATGTGTAAAAGAAGAGAATTTGAAATTTCGAAGACCTTACTGCAACAGTTTGCTCATAATATATGTGGGTGCAGAGTTTTCGGTCTATTACTTCACAATTTTTGATTTTGTTGCTGTTTTATGTATGGAATGAAATGCATCGAGTGAATGAAATCTACTACTTCAATTTTTTTAATAAATATATTAAAAGAGGAGATTAGATCTTAAAATGTTACCGAATCTCTGGCAATTATATTTTGAAAGTGTGCAACTAGAAAACACATCAAACGGCAAAATCATGCAAATTATAAAAAATAAGTATTAAAACTTACTTTGCTTACTTCTTGGTTCTCTAGGTCCGTCGACTGTTACTTTTATCGCCTTTGTGTACGTTGCGATTTGGCAGGGATAAGTCTTGATTGTGATCGTAACGGAGAAGAATTTGCCGCGTCCACTCCTTCCCACAAATCTTAGATCGTTAAATTTTGCTACTCCGTTCTTCATAATAGCTTTGCAGTTACGAAGCTCTGCGCTGAAATTTTCATCATTTCCTGCGTGTATCATAACCTCAGTGCCGTCTTGCACATCGTCCAGTGCTATAACTTTAAAAGCACATGGGAGACTTTTGTTGCTCCTCCAGTGCCCCGGTAGCATGGAACACATAATGGTTGGTGATCCGGTTTGCATCAGGTCACCGTGATATTCTTGGAGCACTTCGCGTAAATTAGAAAGCATGTCTGTCATTGATGGTGGCATTGTTGCAGTATTTTGGTTGTTTGGCAGATGCATTTGGTTGGGATACGTTTGTCGAATGTCTGTTTCCGAATGGTATATTCACAATGTCATTTATCCGTATGACTGAATCCAGTAATGTCTGCATGCACAGTTTTCTACACACCACTTTCTTCGTTTATTTATTTTTTTCGGTTTATTTATTTCCCACTAAAAATTCTGTCTTCAATCAAAAATAGAATTCTTTGTCACGAATTCTTTTGGTAAAATTAATTCAAAACAATCCGAAATAAAAGTCAAATGAACTGTTTCGTCTTTGCTTTTCTTTTTTTTCCTTCAAAAATAATTAATTCGAGACGTTTTACATATACAATCGTCACACTCAACAAAACAAAATAAAAATACACTCAATCACCGCTCTGAAAACACTTTTACGTTTCTTCTACTTTGTGTAATAAGTCGCGTGCGTTTCCCGCAAGATCTCAGATCGAACTGATTGTTTGATCTGACACAACTTTTTCTCATTTGGTCAATATGTTTGATGTAGTGAATAACAAACTATATGTTTTTGAGGTATTGAGTTAAAAATATTCACCCCACTATGTGCGGTAAATCTACCCTATAAATGGTATCCGTTTTTACAGACATATACTTACACATTGAGTCGAATATCCCTTATAATATACATACAAAACAGGAAAAAATCCAACTTGAATGCTACAAGGGACGCCCGCCTCACTCACACTATGCATTAATTCATATGCGATGTGGTTATTGCTGTACTATATACCTAAATGGAATTCATAGAGTAACGGAAAAGGGACAGCAATTTTTTTTCGAAATTGTAAAAATGTGAAAAGGATATTGAGCACATTTTTAAATTTTTATTTACCTGCGACATAAGTCGGACAAAGACAGAATGATTTTTTTATTTTATTTTTGGTCAGATGATGTTCGTTTCATTCTGATACAGTTTTTCGTGTTCTTTTTTTTGTTTGTCGTGAATATTCAATGTTGATACGCACTGTTCGTTGAAAATACGTTCGCTAGATTATGTTGTTCCTCGCGTTTTTTTTGCCTAGCTGATTTATTTTTATTTTTAAAAGGAGAATGGTTTTGGAAAAACCTTCCATTTGAAACCGAGGTCAGGACAGTGGACATTATTGTCCACCTTTGAATACACATCTTAGCTAATTAAGTTATAGCATCCAATGAATCTAAACAAAAAATTGCTCTACGGCATGCCTCCTGTTGAAATGTAACTCGTTTACTGATCATATGGTCACTAGTACACTGCCACTTAGTGATAAGATTTCTGTTCAATAAATCTCTCTTGTCACATTATTCAACGAATACGGACATGGTTTCTGCGAAACATAAAATTACAACAGGTTTTGGGCCCAGTTTAAGTCGCAATAAATATAACAAAGTGGGACCGGTTTCTGTTCTGTTCTGAAAGCAATAATAACGGGCATTGACGAATGTTGAAAAATGCAATTACTTCAAAAAATTCAACAGTAATATCTTTGTAAATTGCTGTAAGAGTGAAGAAGATTCATTTCTGAGCGTACCTTACTCCATTCATCAACCCAATTAAAATATTTTTAAGAGGTGCAAACACATTTTGCCAGTAAGACTGATATGTCATGCTCTCCATGTCTTCTAGCCGGTTACCCAAATTAGTTTTGTTCAGCTGAGCGACATGCTTGTTAGTACACATAAAAAAATTACGAAATTGCGGATCGATATCTTCGATTTTACACTATTTTAATAGACATTCAATTTAACAAAAATGTGGCCAAACTTCTAGCTACCGGGCGGGGGCCCAAAAAGAATCGTTTACTTATCTCTGCTACAAATGACCACAGTTGAGTTTTGAGAGTTTGACAAAATGCGGAACATTGCGATGTAATTATTATGACAAAACTAATTTTCCGGAGAACAACTTTTAGTTAAGAATAACGTTCTGCTTCGAAAAGTAGAAATTTATATTTCGGTTCATCAGTTCACAAAGTCGATGCAGTAGGGAGAAAGAATTTTTATCGTGTGAGCGATCGCTTTGTTTCTAATGTTATAACGAAGTGATGTTCGTGAAAAAAAAATGGTTAATCATACCACACACATGAAAGAGGTTGTGTTAACCACGACGAAAAATAGGAACCCAACCGAGTAATTTGCGTTAAATTGTTGGAGTTTCTTGTCGGTAAACAACAAACTAAATATTTTGTAAAATCACAGTAATTTTATTGTACCTGTCTCTATTCAATTAGTAATACATTAAAATAGGTGCTAATTTGAAAGTAAAGAAAGGTTCTATGCATTGCGGTTTTAGTCTTTAATCCCATAACCGACACACCCCGGTAATCGTTTCACATGAATTTTTTTATTTTATTATCGTAATCCTCATTAAAGTGAGAAATAATTGTTTTTTTCTTTTGTATGACTGGTGACAAGAATAATCTCTTAGAAAGTGCTCATTAATTGGCCACTTTAGAAACATTACGACGGAAATGCCGCAACCGTTTCCCATTTATGATTGCTTGCATGATCGGACGATTCCGTTTTAATTCGAATGGTACGGACAAATGAACAAGTTCAAAATGAAACGAACAACATAAGCGAATATTTATTTTGCAATATATTGTAAAAATATGACAACGTAATCTTCCCGTTCGTTCTAACACACGCATACGAATTTGAAGATGAAAAATCAACTTCGAAAAAACGCTCTTTCGCACATACACATGCAAACATTTCGTCCCATACACCCACAGTGATGAATGAAAACGAAACGATAAGATTGTACATTTTCCAGCTGTGCAAATGAGAACAAGTAAGAAGTGTTATTTTTCCAAGTAAAAGAAATGTTCGAAACGTATATGCAAAAGTTGGATAGAGAACATGAAAATATTTTTTTTTTCTGATACAAGAGAGAAAAGGCGGGGTATGCTAGGTATTCATATAATGTATATGACAGTGAGAAGTATGTTTTTCACGCCCACCATATTGTGGCTATACTCCTTGGTACCGCACACACTATGGATACCCTCAAGACAACCAACAATCGGTTTTTAAACTACCTATTGCTACTATGTGTATGCTATAAAATTGTAAAACTTGAGCAACAAATACAGTACGGAGTGTATATAGACGGAGAAAAATGTTTTCTTTCCATCACACCCACACCATTGTCTCCATTAACCGAGTAGGTATGTCACCAGTGATTTTCATTCACCAAGAACTTTCTCCGCAAAACAACAACCAACAACCTCTTTGCGTTTTGGTTTGCCGCGCATATCGCATCCTTCTGCGGCCACCACTACTGCCACCGATTGAGGTAGTGGTTATAAGAATATATATATTGAATCTATTTTATAGACGAAATGAAAAGGTATATTTTCAGAGGATTTTTCTCGTCACAAAACTGTTGTAAAAGTTGAAGTTGAATTTTTTTTAGCTTTATAGCATATATAGACAATGTGGTGTGTGGATATGCAAGCATTTTTCCCCGAGAAAACTTTATCTTTCATTATATTACGCTGAATATGAGCGATGTATACACGGTATACGGGATTTAATATTTGGCTGCAGTTTTTTGTTGTTATATTGCACACAATCGTAAGCTTTGGTTGGAATTGCATCGTTTAACTTTTACGACATTACAGCTGAATTTATAGTCACGAAAGTTTTTATAACAGTATTCACGGTTGGTGTTTATTGAAATATGGAGAGTGAACGAACACAAAAAAAATATAGAAAAGAGATGAAGTAAAATAGAAGTTTTGGTTAGCTATTTGAAGGTTAGCTACTTAAAACTATTAGATCTACAAAACTTCATAAAAAATTCAAGAATTTATTTAGAAATTTTCATATTGAGGCATATACGTGTAAGATTTACATTAAAGTCTTGCACATTTGCGGAGGTCCTAAAATAAAGAAAAATTTGAAAACAAATCTAGATGAAATATGCATCCAGTTCCAGTTCAACAAGATTACAACTATAGTAAATTTTCGGAAAGAATCTTTTTGAAGTACTAGATGAAAAAATTCAAACACTCATTTCGATACACCTACAATGTTCCCGTCTATTTCCGTCCGCAATTCTGCGTTCACTACATCTAACCGTTTCATTTTTATTTTTTTAATTCAACTGTCTTGTCGAAAGTTTTCTCGTTTCATTGTGTAATATGTATGGTGTGTCACTTGTGATATATTCGGAATTTCGTGGGACACGTCATAAACACGGTCCTACCTGTATTCGCTTCGATAGGACCTGTTTACGACTGATCGGTTTCACAAACAACCTCTTTTCAGTGAAAAGTTTTCGATATACAATTCTATTACATGAATTGCGCAAGTCCTTCTGGTATTTCATTTTTTTTGACAACGGGACCACAGTGACATCTGTTCAGAAATTATTTTTTAAATGTTGTTCATAGCTACTTTTAACAAAAAATCTCTGAAATTAATTATTGGTATTCGTTTTTATGTCATTTTGTGGGTTTTACGTAATGCAGAATTTCTAAACAATGCGTGCAGAAGAAAAATTTGAAAATAAAGTCGAGCTTACGGGTCAATATTGCTCATCCGAGGCGACACCGATATCAATAACTACACGAGAACGTGACTTTTCATTTTGTCCCGGCTTTACACACGATTTCACACGATTACAAAACAAGAAATTCTTGAAAACACTTGGGTTTCATTGTTCATTCAGAGACCTCAGCCTTTTACAGCCAATAACAATAGTGTGGACCACCGACTTAACGTGACTTCCGAACCTTGCCTCGAAGTATGCAATACTCTCTGAGTGAAATTATGTGCTTAATTGATATCTCGCCTAAATAAAGGCTAGACATTATGCACACAAATTCGTATACGAGTCATTCAGTCAGTCAACACACTGCAGCTACCCCTTTAGGACATTACTAATGCGATATAATCGCTAGAAAAATTCCATGTGGAATTGTCTGACACGGTAATCGAGCCCAGATCATTTGGTGGAAGACTAGTACGACTGAGCAGTTTAAATAAAATAGCTATTTTCAGAAAAAATGAAATACACGATTAAGTTGGATGCACTGTGTGATAAACACAAGAAGTAATAGATTTTGTCATATTTATATCGACTCGATATTATTGAGGTACCGAATTTATGTCTTAATTTTCATCAGTAATCATCTGGTAATACAGAACCCGAATAAAGCAATGGAACTAAACAGATAAACTGAAGTGTAATTTTATCCATATTTATATCCATGGCACAGGTAGCTTATTATTCGAAATTTTTATTTGCTGAGAATGCATAAAATTCTTAGAATATTTAAATTGTAAATGTTTTAATTTTCGTAATATTAAGGAACTTTTAAGAATATTAAGAAATATACTTACGATACGCCAATTTAAGTTAATTAGCCGTATTATCAGAAAATGAAAATAACTTTTCTAGCTCTTCCAACTTTAATGAGCTTCTTTTTGCAGGGGAAAACTTTCAGAAATATGTGAAATTTGAAAAAAAAACTTAGGAAACTTTTTTTGGAACCTCCTTGAGAAATTTTTAAGAAACTGTGAAATTTAAGAAATCTTTGAAAAACCAATTTCCAAAAACAGTCCCTTGTACATTTTTGCCTTGGAATATATTCCCGAAAGTTAGGGATTATTTTTTTCAAATTTAAAACATGGAACCAAATAAAAAAAAGCAAAATTTCTCAAATGCTCATTACTATTATCAATCAGCATAACGAATAAAAATATAAAATTCTTGAATCGAGGGCCAAATAATTAAATTTTTGTATAAAACAAATATCGTCGATCGCAGCATTTTAATTTGCTGTTTTGTGTTCATCCGATGACTTGATATATTGCTACCCTAATATCGCAACACTGAATACATTTCTGTTGTGTGTGCTTCTACTTTATATGAAGTGCCTATAATTACAGCAGATCTCGGTGAATTGAATTTTATGTATATGCATATATGTATATGGAGAGGTACACACACAAAAAGTGAACACACAACTTTATAAAGTAACAAAGCACATTACATTTTCGTTTTATACACACTAGTAGTGTATACCCCAACATTACGATATCTCATGTGTACGTATATAATTCAATAGGATAAAGAGGGGTTTTATTTAGGGGTGAACCGACGAACACGACCCTTAAGCCCACAACGATACCGAGAGTTTGACCCAATACACAAGTTTGGTTGGCAAAATGCAAAATTTTAAGAGGCTGTCTTTTTTTGGTGTATATGTGCCATGTGCGTTTAGGGGTTTTTGAGTTTATACACTTTCGATGATATTCTGTGTGTACTTTGTGTGCCATGGGTTTTTTTTCTGGTATAATATAGTGAGATAGGGGTTGGTATGTGGAAAATAATATTGGCAGCGGATATGGTGTTAACAGTGAATGAATCGTATAAATCAAAGGGATGAAGGGCTTTGGTAAATTTTTGGGGGAATATTTTGTTTTGAAATTAATAAAGGTTTGTTGGTTTTTATAATTCGGAAATTTCGTTGTTTATGTATCATTGTCGATGTGTAGGCAGTTTGGCTGGGTTTTTTTCTTGGAGGTTACGAGATAATCTCATAGAACTTTTTCTACCGTAAAATTGTTGATTAAGTCAGAAAGCCAGCGTGCAAAGAAGGCATCGAAGCTAAACAAAATACCGAACATTTCACTGTCGATATTCGCCCAAATCTTTGACAAACGGCGTATCACGATATAATGGAATCTATTCCGTCTTTTGTTCAAAGTTTTTTTTACAATCGTTTTAAGATAAAGTTGTAGCTCTGGATACTCACACTTTATTCTCATCAGGCTTAGATGACTGGAGGATAACATTAATCGTCGAATACTACATCAGCTTGTGTTTTAAATTCATCATGAACCAAGCAGGAGCGTAGGCCGTGACGCCGAGTCCCCCTAAAATTACATTTAACCGAACATCTAAAAGTATGGTACTATTCTCATCTCGATATTATTTTCGATATTTATAAATAATTCACAGCCGTTTACATCACTGGTACAGTGATTCTCACATCTCACCCTCATATTTCATATACCACTTTGCTCTTTGTGTACAGTCATTAAATCCGATCTAAAATTATATGCTCTGCTCCTCTCTATATAGAGAGATGTGTATAAATATGTTACAAATGATTTTTCAGATATACATTTTGTGGAAGTTAGTTATATGATTCCCTATTCCGTGTGAGTGTTAGGAGGATGTACGTATTGGCTATGAAGCTTAACAGAAATAACACGTGAACTTGAACGTATCGAAAATTTTATGATTTAGATTATGTCACACGTGGCAATAACGATGTTTCGTTTAGTTATTTGGCATATACGGGTGTGATGTCATTATTTAATATTGTTCTCGAAGTCATTGTTAAATGGCATCGCCTCTCTCTCTCTCCGTTCTAAATGGAAAATGAATTTTATTTATTGATTTTTTCCCGATTTTTTTTTTAAATTTCACATTGGAAAAAAATTGGTGTTTCGTGGATGATATTTTTTTCATTTATTTAATGTTTAATAAAAGGATAAGTGGGTTGATTACAGTGTGAGTTAGAATCGTTGCACCTAACCTTCGTATATTCTCAATTGCAAAAATTAGGTTTTTCCGTTTCCAACGTTAATGCGTTACCAGCCAATAAACCACCTTGCACCTATGTCACCCAACAGAAAACCTTTGATAAATTCATTTTTTGTCCATAACAGTAATAAATGATTAAGGAGAAAATTTTTCCATTTCTCATGGAGTTACTCGTCCTTGCGTTTAGGACTGATATCATATACGACAGATTTCACTCTTGTTCACTGCAGAGACTGTTTATAAGAGTACCGCTGGAGCTATTCTAACGTGGTGGTGGTATTTACTATGATGATATTTTCTCACGCACTGTTGCTTATGAACCTCGAGTTGAAAATCTAAAATTCATACGACACTTGGCAGATTACAGTGATCTTTGCAACAAGAATCGTATAAGGGTACGGCTTCGCCTCGGGTTAAAAATCGACATCTAGTGCTTTGTGCCATAATATACCAGCATACGATTCGTGTTGCACACAACGTTTTCTGCAACTGCACTGCGAAAACTGAACTTTTTCATGCGTGATTTGGGTGGCGATCGAATGGTCTTTTTTTCTCTGGTTTTCTATGTTTTACTTTTCACCACTACTAGTGGTGAAATGGATTTTTATGTATGCTTTTCGTCACTAGTGGTGAAATGGATTTACTTTTCACCCCTCCTTCTAAACATCTGAACCATTAACTGTAAATAAAAATTCTGCCCTGACCAAATTTCGAACCACCGACACCAAAGCCCAATGCTTAGAACACGATGTGTTCTAGTGACAAAAACTACCACTTTTCGCAACTAGTTGCATAAATTACTATTATGCAATTCTTTAACGGAATGTACTGCTTCTATGACAAAACACGGAAACATACATTGTACGACACAAATCATGTTGCCTGCCCACTGTTGCAATGCTGAGATACAACATAAGCAGACAGCGTTACAATTACATACCCCACTTTCAGTTCCACTTTTGTTCGTAAAATTGTAAAAGTGGAACTATTGTTAAGCCGCATATATCAGATTTATCAGGTTGGGATGATCAAATTAATGATCTCGAAACGGCGGCGTGAAAATAGTTCCAATTTTTTCGTATAGGGAAAAAGTGGAAAATATTGTAACGCGGGCTCGTACCATTGAATATTTTTGCACTAGTACAAAAAAGCATTGCAAATCCTTTATTACACTAATGCAATAATAGATTATTGCACATAGGCGGCGTAAGTAACGAAATCCCTCACAGTGAATTGCACAAATTGTTTTGGTCTCATGTTGACTACGATTAAAATCCTAACATTATTTACCATTTAACGGAGCGGTACACCTTCTTAATCTGCATCGATTTCAAATTAATAACTATCACCAAAAGGCATACATCCGAATTAAATTTCATTAAATATTTCTGATTTTATCTTCATTGTAATTTTTTTCTTCTGTAAAAACCTTTGGTTATTCCTAAATGCAACTTTTGATAAAAAAAGGAACAAAAAAAATTCTTATCCTTTTTACCTTTACAATACACGTGGACTCCTAACCAACGTATAACTTATTATATGGGACATGTCGGCTAATGCAACTTTTCACCGATATACGAAGAAAAAAACATGTTGACAAAAATATTATTCAAGTGCTAAGATATGTTCAGTGCAAACAAAACATTTTGTTGCCATAACACGCAGCAGGGTTTCGATTTTACCTTTATACATCCGAAATATAGTTGTAATTGTGATAATAAAAATTGACTTTTATTGAACCGACAAGGCAAACGCAAGATGTATTCAATATTTTATTCCATTCGACAATTTATTTGAATTCGAAAAAAAAATCTTAATTTAGATAGTAGAGGCAATTTTCTCGTGTTGTATAATGAAATAGGTAGAGTTGTTGGATTCTAAGTCCACATTTTTTTCATTCTGTTGCTTGAAGTAGTAGAATATTAGACATTTTAGCGTATCAATCTAACCAGTTGGAAATTATTTTTGGGAAAATCTTTTTCAAAATTTTCTTTTATTTAAATTAAGGAAAACTTAAGAAAATCTAGGAAAATCTGGGAAAAAGTTTTCACAAAAATAGTCTATGGTCTAAACCAATATACATGATGTCGATGCCCTCTTCTTTTCCATCTTTCGAGTTTAGTTTATTGGTAGAAACTCGGTACATTTTTGAATCCATCCACTCTTGAATCTGAAAGTCTGATATTATTCGTATTTGTTTGTTTTCAGACCTCACTAACAGTCTTTAACGGCCAATTCGGGCTAGTAATACTGTAATTCAGACCGACGCCTCGAAGTATGCAAATATGTTCTGAGGTAAGTTAAATGCTTAATTGATTGTTATCAATGCGGCTTAATCGCTAGAAAAATTCTATATGGAACTGAGTCATCATATATATTAATGTACAATTGAATTTGCTAGATTTTTTAAAGTGAGAATTAGAAGCACAATAAATCTCGGACTTCAGATGACTAATTATAAACGCAGGAAAAACCTAATTTTTCTTGTGAATTAAATCTAACTCTCACCGCGAGACTCCTGTTAGTCATGTCTGCATCCACTACACCAAATTCATTAAATTTCACTACAAAATTCACCAAATTTAATGAATTTTTTAGTAAAATTTAGTGATATAATTCTCAATATCCTGCCATTCCAGTAAAAAATGGTCCCGGAGAGTCTTTACATAACTCCCAGATATCAAATGTATCATCGTGATGAATGATGAATATGTGCAAGCAATTCTATCCATAAAACAGCAAACCGAAAACCAAATTCAAAAATTTTAATAATAACCCAGAATCCGGTCACCGAATTGACTAATGTTTACACATATAGTAGTCCACATAAAAATTCTAACAATAAAAAAAAATTGTCAGCAGGACTTTGATTTTAAATTGAATGAAAAGCGCACAGTATGTGGTAACATTTTTGTTGTATGCCCCGAAAATTGACTTCTTAGTTTTTGATACTTTTGTTCGGCATATATATGGTGAGCCATCGTACTGCCGGTGTGTGTGACTGCTGTTTATAAAATGCATTCTGTGCACATTCACTCTGGTGTTGAAAATATTATATAGATTAGCCCATGACAACACAGCAATAAAATGGGTATACGGTAGAAAAACGAATATAAATCTACAGATCGACCATTAAAATGTTGAACACTCGAAAAAGCTTTGTATCGTCAATTGTATGTGTCATTCAATAATTTGAAGACGAGACACATAAATACTAAATATCCAACAGCGGTATTATGATATATGGATATTTTAAACATTGCAATTTTATCGATCATTTTCATATTTTATTCATTTATTTGCCACTTTATGCTTAATGACACACGGATTTGCAAATAGAAGAGACCGTCAAGCATTTTCATGTGTTCCGAGTGTTTGTTGGATATATAATGTTATACACATTGTCAAGCAAAATTCATTCACCAAGCAGTCATTATCCTCAGTAATGAATCTGTATATGCCATTATGAATGAGTCGAAAGTTTTGGACAATTGTATGATTAAATTGTGCATACTGGTAAGGACGTGTCGATTGCGAATAAGGAGATTTTTTTTGTTAATAATATTTCCTTTCATCAATTGATAATTTAAGTTGAAATGATATTGCAAAATACGAGGTGACAGAGACCACCACAGCGTAAATATTATGGGATAAGTGAGTCGAGTCCACAGGGAATATTGTGCACTCGGGCCGCCGGTAAACCTATATTGTGCATAGTGGTATACAGATGTCATTATGTCGATTGAATAAAGAGAGAAAATGGAGAAAATACTTTGATTTTATGCAAATATTTACCATACAGGGTATAAGTTAACCAAAAATCATGTTCTTATCTCTCTACTCACCGTAACAGTATAATATTGTCTGTTAGGCAATAAAGTTTGTTTTAAACCTACAGTATACAGTAAGGATATACAATGTGCACATACCATTGACCTTTTGTGTGTGTGTTTTTTTTCCTCCTTTTTCATATTTTCAGGATCCGAAGCATAAAAATAATTTTTTTATTAGTTAAAATGTTGAATTTTTATTGCATTTAACCTGAAGCGGTTTCTTTATCAACTTTCTGTTTATAGTAGAAAACATAAAGAATGTTCTTTATATTCGTATGTGCTACTTTTTGGGCAACCTAGAATTATTGATCTTAAAAATGGACATGCGGTTAGAGAGCCGAAATGACGTGAAGAAAAAATGAACAAAAAAAATTAGAATTTTATTGCGAAGAAAGGATAATAAAAAGTTTCCTTCAATATATGGTGCCGACATTTACTATTTGGAGATCGGTACTTCATACACTAACGTTTGCAAAATTGGAATCTTATTCGGTTTTTTTTTAAATGCAAATAATTGAACAATCGTCAATAAAAATTGTGGTATACACTCAATTTCGTGGGAACCAGCAGTTTTATTTGTTATACTGTAACGCGAATCGGTTTTCGAATAACTTTTTTCGGGTCATTTAAAACTAATAATTTAAACAATTTAAACTGAAACGAATGGGAAAGCCGTATCAAATTCGTAATGACTCGGAATTGCAATTTTATTTTTACAAGTCGTTAACGCAATAAGTCGAGTAATTCTAAACCGATTTTCAAAATTTTGGTTTTAATCGTCGGAGAATGAAAATCTTACCTTAGTTCGTAGATGGGCAATATGGGAGTAATGGGATAGGAGTACTTCAATACGTCAACAGAATTTTTTCCTTGTTACCGCGATAACCGCGTAATTCTCATCCGATTTTAATTGTTTTTGTTTTAATCGACGTAGATTGAAATTCTTGAGGTTGAGTTCGTAGATGGATAATGTTAGAGTAATTTGAGTAATTACTTTTGTAATTTTTACCCAATTTTCAAGATTGTTGTTTCAATTGCTAGAGAATGATATTCATGAGGTTAAGTTCGTAGATGGGTAATATCGAAGTAGTGAGATGGGAGTAATTCTATACACAACTTTTTTTTCTTCTTATTACCACGAAATTGTTTCGTTGGCTGGTTGTAAATTCCTTGATAATACAACACGTTAACTTGAGTAATTCTCAATGGATTTCCAGAAACATTTTTGATTGGTAGAGTAATAAAATTCTGAATTTCTGGTTTAATAATGTAGAGGTACTTCCTAAAAGAGTTTGGTTTGCTTAATTGATAATACGACACTCGAGTAATTCTCAGAGGCTTCCAAAGTCGTAGATGTGAATATATTTTGTTATAATTTCATTCGGTTTCACTTCAGAAAAGTGAATTTTGAAGCTAAGTTCAAGCATGGAGTTACATAAGGTATTAAATGTAGTTAAGCTCGAAGATTGGACCTTAATTGCGATCCAAGACAAATTGTATTCTTAAAAGAATTTTTCCCTTGCTTAAAATGCGTACGAAATAGATAATTTGAATGAGTGTGAACTTAACGTAATTCGCACGAGTATAGTTTATTCAAGAGGTAGGAAAGAAATGTGCGCTTTTTAGTAGACTCATATTATTGCGAGTAAAACATCGCTCGTCGTTGAACCTTCAACTCATAGCTCTCTTTGTTTCTTCAGAAAATTAAATTAAATTTGAGTTTTCTAAACTGCCAGTGAAAATAAAAGCGATCCACAATTAATGACGTAGCAAATATAAGCTTTTTCATCTGACTATAATTTTGTGATGTTGAGAACACCAAATTATTTAAAAATGATGAGAAAACTTGGACCGCAATTATTGAAAAACGTAGTAAATCAAGGGACCTGACCCACCCGAGAGGTGGGGCCTAGTAAATAGGAGCATTTCACTCATTTGAATCTAGAAAATTTTGTATAGAAATCAAGTGAAGTACAAGATTTGAGGATTAGTTCTGACTGATAAACGTGAAAATCATAAATTTGATGATTACTGTATTGAAGCAGACTGGAATACTGCAGTATCGTCCGAGGAATTCACAAGAATGCTCTACTACAGGTTCAATTAAATCAAACTGGACGACCATACTGAAACGGCTCAAAATGAAAGGTCTAGAGACCTAGTAAAGGGTGATTGTGAAGAGAGTGTACTGACTTTAATAATACGTTTCTTTTTGATACTTCAGAAGACAAAACACCATAAGCGTATTCGAAACGAGCTGAATGCATGATTTTTTTTTTAAATAAATTCGCTAATGTCCTGTTTCTACATAGGTATTCATACTTGTATCAGCGTTATTATCTTTGTTGTATGATGAGCTACTATTAACATGCAGACAATGTCTATTGCTGTTTGATTGCATGCTGCATTCTTAAATTGTGTAATTTGTATCTCCTTCGTAATCTCTCGAAATGTGCTCAAAATCGGTGGAAACGATTTCATTTTTTACATCCAACATTTATTCTTAAAAAAATAGGTCTCGTTAGTTCCAATTTTTATATTCTTTGTTTGCCCCATAGAAAGAAATGACAAAATCCTCTTTAAAGCAATTTGAATAAAACCCTTAATCCATTATAAAGATCCACTCATTCGTATTGCATGTTTGTGCAAACATCGTTCTTTATAATATCATAGAAAATCTTTAAAAAAATACAAAACAAATCCTTTTAACAACTTGGTGATTTTTTCTTCTTCTTTGCGTTTGATCTGTGACATTTTTTTTTATAGAAATACTTAAGCTACTGAAATCTATTATATTTTAAGAGCTATAATTTCATGAATGACAATATCCTTTTAAGTCGTCTTCGTTTGCTACTTACTATGTAAACGATACTCTTCTGATATTTTCATGAAACTTTTTATTGCAAAATTTCGTCTCAGTTTTCTTATGGATTTATTCGTGTCTATTGTGTCTGCATTATATTTATCTGGAGCAAAACATCTTTGGTTTTGTTATGTCATCTGTTGATTGTTATCCGTTGAGAAGTTTGTTATTTATTTATTTTTTCTGCTTCTCTTTGGTAATTTTAGACTTTGTCAGATTTGTTAATTTTTCGGCATGCAATATTTTGGTAAAAGAATTTAATTACACAACTCAAGACCATACTCTCCCAATCACAATTTCATTGTGCAAAAAGAGCAGTGAGGAATTAGATACGGTCAGCATGAACCGGTGTCACTTCAGAAAAGTTGTAGCGAACGATCACTACGAGTTGAATAAACATTTGGCTAAGATAGGACCTTGGAATGATCCCAACTGTAGCTGGAGAGAAAACGGATCCTCACGTTAGTTGTGAATTACAAAGTACTGATAGTCGTGATCCGAAGAAGTCGTATGGGTCAGCCATGCAATATACCCAAAAGGATGTGTCTTAAGCACGAAAGTCAGAATTGGGTCTTACTTTCTCAGATTGTTCTCTTGAAAAAAATAAGTATTATACTTAAGCCTATTTGGACTTTTGCAGTCGATATTTAGGAAATTCGTTGACTTTCCACTACTCCTAGCCACGCAGCCAAACATATCGACAGAGTGCTCAAAATTCCAAAAACAGACCAACATGAATGTTGAGACACTCAAACCACTGTTTGTGTTACTCCTCTCCACTAAATGCATTTTATCCTTCCTGCGTATTTTGAGCCCTCTGTCGATATGTTCGTTTACGTGCGTGGCTTGGAGAGTGGCTAGTCTGAAAAATCACAATTCTACGCTTCGACAAACTTCCGGCCACCCCAAATCGACTGACATAGAATGAAGAACTTATTTTTTCGTCTGTGAGGGCAATCTGAGAATGTAAGGTCTAACAATTTCCTGCTTCTAATTTTGTCCATACATTTGAGACGCATCCTATACAAAGACCATCCCAGCCTGCCAAATCTAAAGCTAAGGCAACGAAGCAATTAAACTAATAAAAGCAATTCGAAGCAAGATCGCTGAAGTTACTCATGAGAAAAGAGATAAGAGTTTTATGTTCCAGAGATTAGCACTCTCAATTCAGCGTGGAAATGTTGCATCGATTCTTGGTACAATTCCACCTTCCACGAACTTGGCAGAATTATTTTAGTTATAAATAATGTAAAATACTGTTAAATAAATCGTACCCGACTCGGAAAGCTGAGGCTAACATCGACATTTACAATGACATGAAGAAATATGAGTAAATAAATCGTTGAGTGGGTCAATTGGCTATAACAGCCTTACCGTTAAATTAAAATCTACAAAATCCATCATCTTTGGTTTAAAGGAGTACTGTAATCAGATAGCTGACAGAGACTTAAATTTCTGCTCGAAAATAATTTTTGCAGATATCTCACCGAGTATGTGGATCGAATAGACTAGACAATTGGATGAGTTCCGCAGCATGTTCCGACACATTAACCAGAGAGCAAGCAGCATAGAAATCGGTGAATGACAAGAAATATCTTTAACATTTGACAATGTTCTCTGATGTACAATGCTGCATAATAATTGCTTAGTACACCTCCACAGGCTCTACGATGCTTTGTGCTTTGTTTCTTTTGTTTTTTTGTTGTACACATCACAGAAACAAAAACATGAAGGAACATAAAACATACAAAACATCAACCCATTACTTCCTGAAACATGAGTCATAAAATCTTTGAATTTTTAATTCCGGTATCGCTGTTTTTTTTTTTCAAAACATTTTCATTTCGAATGTGCAATGTGCACACTCCATTTAGGCATTGTTTTCATTACAAATAATATACGGAGATTTTCACCCCTATACTGTTATTCAAATTCTATGTACAGCGCAATGTGTGTTTTTTTTCACTTTCTTCTTTCAGTTCGCTCGTCTTCTACTGAACGACGACGAACAATAATAAAATCTCACACATTGAAGACAATTAAACAAGTTTAACGGAATGAAAATGCTAAAATTCATTAGGAAGTGCTTAAATACTCCATGAAATGGCTCCCACGAGAATCATATTTTCCGTCCCGAAAACAGCGAAAACATTTAAAATTATAACTTATTTTGCCTTGGCATCCAAAAATATTTGACTTAAAATACAACCATTTTATGGTGCGTATTTTATATCTCTTTAATTTCCACCGAAAAAGATATGCCATCGCGAACAATAATTTCTTATGCAAGACTCCTTTGCCTGTTTAACATAATTAAACAATTAACAAATGCCGTGATAACACAGTTAACGCTTAGCGATACGGAAATTATATTATGGCTTTCTTTAATTAACGATGGGGTTTTCTGAATGAAAAATGTACTCAAAGGAACAGTGAAAATTGAGTTGTTTATATTTATTAGATGGGGGTTTGAAAGTTTTGCCTTTTCGGATATATAAGTCGGGCGAAAAAAGGGTTGATCTCTTGATGTGTCTCTATCTATATATCCCTTTTTCTATTCCTCCTTTTACGCGACAATATAGCGTTAAACGGGGATTGCATTTATTCAAATATAAAGTTTTAGTTTCTCGTTTACATATGCATATTTAGCACAGTCGTCGCAGGTATAAAGATATTCCATGCTATTAACAGTTCATGAGAAATTTATCTAAAATATAAAACAATTATTCAACCATCTGCCATTTGAAAGCATATGTGAAAACACGGTCTCTCCACATACAAAGTTGTCTTAGAGTTTATGTTTCATTAAAAAAAGGATATATCGAAAAGACAATGAAAATGTTTTTGCTGGTGTTCAACAACGAGACAGAAAGACGAGCACGACCATAAGATCAATTATTATATTTCACGAGTTATAAACCCAATTTTTATACATTTAAGGGTTGAATGAATATATTTTACCTTTTACACGTTGAATACATCGAAAAATGAATAACATTCTTAGTGGATGCCTTCAAAAACTACGTTTGGCATATACAAGGAGGCATAAAATTTATTAAACAAAAATTGTATAAACATTAATTTATTATTTATGGCCACAATTAACCCTAATTCGGCCACAGTAAAATTTAAATTGAAAAATATGTCGGAACTTTTTTTGTTTTAGTTTTTTTCTCTCTGTTTTTCTATAAAACTTCTTCGGTTTTCAATTCACTTTTAATGAGTGATTTTTTTCGAAGGGCAACTCAATAATTAGTTGATTTAGGTATTAATGTTTGTCGAATGTATTGCAGCGGTTAAACGTTGTTTTTTTCTTTCTCCGTTTCTCTCTCTCGCTTGATATCTTATTTATTGACACGGTTCCGGTTATTTCAATTTATGTGTTTTTCTGTTTGGTGTGTGGTAATAATAGGGCGCCGTTTCAAGTTATTATTTGAAAAATTATTAACATAAATTGTAATAAAACAACAGACCGTAATAGAAATTCTATGGAAATCGGTCGGTTTTCCCTAACGAAATTGAGATATCACACGAATTGAATTCGGCATATTCATTTGAAGATGTTGGAAGATGATCGAAGATATATGTGGAAGAATTTTTTTTTGGATTACATTTTCTCGATTGAACGGTCATTAAGTCTCAATCGATCGATATTGATATTTTTAACTAAAAATTTTGGTTTTATGTTCACCGCGTACGTACCGGGTCATTATGATTCTGTGCAGGCTAGTTTGGAATTTTCACACGATTACAGACAGGGATGATTGAACAAGTGATTTTGTTTCGAGACGAAATTCCCGACAATGAGACATACAGTTTAAAAGTTTAGGAAAATTATCGACAAAGTCAGGCCATCAATTTTTACGGAGGGAAAAATGAGTATGGGTTAGGATGTCGAATCTTACCGGACCACTTCCGACTCTGAGTAGATCTTCCATATTCAGATGGAAATGGTCTTATAATTGAAAACTTTCGCCGGTAGGAGAAGTAAGGCCAGAGAGTAGGAAGAAAAGGATCTTTGATCTGAATTTCTGATTTTCAAAGCATTCAGGACCAAATTAGCTACCAAAAGGGACTTGAAAACAGACGGAAGATGTGATAAATGAAAATCTTTGCAGATAGGAGAAGTAAGACCAGCGAGTAGGAAGAAAAGGATCTTTGATCTGAATTTCTGCTTTTCAAAGCATTCAGGGCCAAACTGGCTACCGAAAGGAAAACAGTACGAAGATGTGACTTCTAAAGGTGCCAATATAATAGATTCTATTTGAATTACAAACGGTGTATTTGTGATTCCCCAAGTCCGCCATATATGGACAGTACAGGCCTGCACGTATTTGTTGCTCTAACTTCTAAACACCATAAAATCTGTGAATATAACCTTTGGTTATCGTTTCAAACTCACTATTTTGATTCTTATTGCTCGAAAGGCTAACGTGGCTATCCCCCTAATTTCATGGTGATCACTTCAATTTAATAGTTAATGAAAATGGTTCATCAGATTCCTTAAATTCCGTTATGTGTTGCTATATGTTTCGGCCATGATATGTCGATGCAAAATAATTGGTTAATAATAACGCAACAAAAATTATTTGTGTACGGCATACTCTATATAGTTTGTGCGAAATATTGCACATTCGAATTCCTCAAATTATTAGCATGCATAACGTGTTGCTGTTGCATTATGTCTCACTTAAAGCAATGTGTAAATTAAATAATTACGATGCGATAAAATTTACAACAACAATAACACACTGCTGGTGGTGCAACCACGCCACAAGGTTAATTATAAATATTTCTGCAAATCAGGTCATTTTAGAATATTCATTCATGATTGGTAAAATGAAAGCGCTACTGTGGAAGTAAAGGGTTTATAGATAATGTTTCCAAAACTGCTAATAAAAACGAAAAATATTTTCTTAGAACTGAACTCTAGGGAAGGATAATAACTTTTATATGTCTCTGTGTGGTAAGACTAACATTATGCATCAGCTCGGAGAGAGAGCTTGGGTTTATCTTTGCATCGACACATAAAAAATGATATGCACCTATGTCCAAATGTTTAGTGGCTTAGTCTCTTGCTTTACCTATCACGTCAAAGTGGCAAATTTAAATGGATATATAGGATGTCATACTAGTCCTGTGAGAAAACGGTGTATCAGAAGGATTACTGTTTTCCATACAACATTTTCTCGTGGAAGGGTGCAAGAAACACCGGAAACACAAGGAAAATTAGCGTATACGTTTTTACCAGCGTTGAAGATATTTTGTTCACGTTTTTCACGTTCATTTTTCACGGCAATGTAATGCAATTTGTTACAGCCGAATCATTTTGCATTCCGTTTGTGGGTACCTACACCAATCGACAAAATGTAACGTGGCTGAGGGGTTTGAGCAAGTAGTGAATATGTTGTAACCCGCAGTGTGAGAGGGATAGCTATACTTGTGTAACGTTGCTCATATTAGGATCACCGTTGCACAGTGATTGTATAACTAATATAAAGTTTTAGAGACAAAAAGTGTACTGCCATGCATTCATTGGATTTTCTACTTCTTAATGAGAACACTTGCCTGAACTCATCGCTTATTTTTCTCGCTGCTCTCGACTACATAATGACAGTCCCTATAAGTAGTTATATTTAAATACTTTCCTAAAAATTTCCTAAAATTCCCGAATCGATTCTCCAATCTTTGGGTCTACCTACAAATTTTCCAGATATCAGGTTAACCTGTCACAGGCGGTAAGTATAATGCAATTAGTTCCTATTTTTAACAAAGTTACAAGATTCCCATCACCTCGATTGTTTTGCAGGATTTCTTATTTTGCTCGTCTCTATGAATAGCTGACATAAATGGTTCAATCTTATCCAAGTAGTCCACTGCTTCTTTAGTGGAAAATGTAAACTCCGATTAATAAAATCCACGATTTTTCGTCAATTTATTTATTTACACATCTGGTAAAAGAAAGAGTTTCAACTGCATGGTGTGTATCACTGTTGCAAATTGTGTGCAAATTATTATTTGGTTAAAATGAAAATGACACCCAATTATTATACTCATTTGTAATTCCATGCAAACATTCATTCACAATACGAAACGAATATTACATGCAATACTTGTTTGAAGTTACCAGGAAACGTTTGTCATGTGGTATTATGCCGCACACCTACAATATCCGGTAGTTGATGGTTTGCCTTTTTTTGTCTTGTCAGTTATCTGGCACGCATTCCACATTCAATTGTTTCGTTGTTTGTTCATAATGAACGGTCATGGTGTAAGTTACGCAATTAATAAATACCCACAACGAAACGTGCGATCGGTATTCAGTTGGAAGAACACGTTTAAACGAATGAAGAGAATTATGCAGTCGTTCGATAAAGAGATAATTATAGGGACAAAACTGCAAAACTGAAATGTTTAAACTATACATATGTTGTCATTCGAGTGCACCCAATGGAAATTGTAAGTTTAAATGTTTTCAATTTGGAAATAGTTTCGTTTCATCATCAGGTACACCTGCGATGTGAACATAATTTGAAACAATTATGCGCCACCTGAAGGCATTCGGTGAACACTATGATTATGATTAAATCATTCACGAAATAAGAGTAACGTCGAGAACTTCTAAGGACAGTCTGGCATCTAAGGTTTACCAATTGAAGTAACTGCTGGTAGCTTCGTTACTATTCATTATATAATTTTGGGGTTGTAGACTAGGAAATATACCGATAATATATCTTATCCGGACTGGCTACCAAAAAGCGCATAGGGAACAGCGAGGCAGGAAGCCAAGATTAAGTCTAGAGAGAAGCAAGATTTAATTGAAAGAGGCGCCAATATAGGTATTTAAACTAAAAAATTACAGGCTTGGGCTGGCCCGATTTCATGTTATATTGCTCAATCTTGAGGCCTTGAAAAATAGTTAAGCTTTAACGTGCACCCTTTTGACTTTTTAGAAGGCAGTAAGATCTCGCCGTCTGAGCGCTAACATGAAATCTAATAGCCGGAATACTCTGACGACGCTGATAACATAATGGATCCATGTATAGAGTTTCTGACCGCGAATTAAATTTTTAATCTGTTAATGCAATTTTATTTTTATTTTAAATGCGCAAAGAAAGACTGAATTTGTAATCCAATGTACCAATCTAACACAGTCAAAACGTTTAGTGAGGGCGCTACGCCGACGAAGAGTTTGGATGAAGAGTTGTTAAACTTTCAGGAACGGCTACATCTGTTATCGACATCAATGCCAAAAATGAGAGATGTCATTCGTATAATGCAGTCTCATATAGTGAAATGTATATTAAAGCGAATGAAGTAAAAGATTTTGTGATATACTTTAAACAACTGAAGTAACAGATTTAATAATTATTTTTTTGACAAGCCAGCCATTTTTAAGGTCAACGAGAAAGGTAAAAAACCAAACAATCATAAAACTTAGTGACATATACTGGAACACAACCAGATCTACATTTTTCTCCATTTGGCCAAAAATGAGCCATCATGGCTTCATGGTAAAAAATCGATTTGAAGAACGTCTTGGCCAGAAATATGTCACTAAGCTTAATGATTTTATCCTGAAAATACGCTCCTAAGATCAATGCTGTAAAGTGGCACAGCTTGAATAAATTCCATAATTCTAATAGACTCCTTGATGTTTTAGAAATGGCAAACGGACCGGTGTATTGCATTTATATAATCATTGAATCTGTTGCTGCTATTGCTTACATCTCCAAATGTTTACCCAAACATCATTTACTTCGTTTGTTCAATTATTCATTTTACTACATTTTAATATCACATTAACTGTGGTCTTAGCTTATTTTGTTGCTGCAGGCGAAACGATTAACTGTTTTTAAAGGTTAACCATTTTTGTACCGCTGCATTGAATTGATCCTCATCGAAGCGGTAAAAATCTAAACAATCTATCGTAAAATAGTTGTGTCTAACATGATCTATAAATCAATCGTCAAGTGCTGCCAGTCAAGAATATTTATGGCTCTTGTCACACCGACGATTCTTTCAATTTTTGCTTCCCGATATCTCCCTCAGCATTGTGCATATAAATATATTGTAATCCACATCAGCTTTTCCCAACCAGAATTCTTTTGTCGTAAAAAAAATCATCACCGAAAAAAAGGATACGAGACACAATGTATAATAAAAACCAAAATAACTCCGCCAACGTAATCATCAATTTCAAATCACATGCATTGATATAAAAAATGTTAAATCCAATGTAATATAGACTTTACCATAAAACGCTTCTGATACAGATAGTAGAGATATAAACAAGAAAACAATACCAACAACAACAACAACAAAATCCGCGTAAAATCTTACCGAGAAAGTGATGCTAGGATTTCTTTTTTCGTTTTTTTTTCGTATTACATTAAATGAAGCGATATCGTGCATCAAGATGATGTCTTTGGAGAATTCAAACATATAAAAATAAATGGCTTGAGAAATAACGTACTTTATATGTTTAGCTTCCAATACCTTATGGCGGATAATATCAACCTAAACGACGCCAAAAAGCGGTGGCATCGTGGTATTCCGCGAGGTTTTTTTGTTTGAGAGATTGATTTTTCTTTGTCGCTTAAACGGTTTTTCTTTTTCCTTGTTACATTTTTAGCATAATTCTTATATTGTAGTAGCGAAAAATGCATGCATAATATTATAGTGGCAGGGAAAATGTGGGTATAGTGGGTACCGTTTCTGTACTGTATTTGGTTTTATAAAACGAAAAATCAGGTTTATGCAAGTCATGCTTGACAACATCCTCGCTGGTATTATGCGTTACCACGATATGCATTAAATCAGTTTGAAAATAGTTTTAAAGTTTTCATAAAATTGCTTCCAAAATCGAAGTTTTTAAGGGACGAACCAACACCCAAAGTATGTGTTAAACGATACAACAGTCTTTTCCTACAAAAATTATAAGCGACATCCTTCATCTCTCGATGCAGTGCCTAAAAACTAAGAAAGACTGGAGGATCAGACTCCAGATTCAAATGGTTCAGCGAATGAAGGAAAGGGTGTCAAAATCGGATCAAGGGATCGGAAAGTTTTGGTTGAGGGACTGAGGGAACCTTGAATAAGCGATATCATTTTAAAATTCTTAACAAATTCAACGCCAAAAGTGATACTTTGAGAGCTACCTACCAATAGATGATCAAATTTCCAAATAATCGATACAATATCGATCGAATGTTATATCGATAATCGATAAATGTCGACTGATAATCGAATTATCAGTCAAAGCTTATCAGGCGATATTTATCGATAGAACATTTGATTGATATTGATTTTTTTTTTTGGCACATGCTATTCGCAGTCAACTGCCAATAGTCAATATTGATGCTATTCGCAGTCAACTGTCAATAGTCAATATTGATACTATTTGCAGTTGACTGCCAATAGTCAATATTGATACTATTCGCAGTCAACTTAAAATAGTCAATATTAATGCGCAGCGCAAAATCATTTGAGTGACAGTTGAGTAATCAAAAGTTCAAGCGCATTTATTCTACTGAAAAATGTAAATTAATCTATTTTGTGCTGCGTATTGAGCATTGAAATTGTATTTAATGTGTTAATGATCATTCACGTCATGTCAGATTATTAAAGTCCAGTTAATCAGGCAAATTAGTTCACCGAGAACTCTCGATAACAAAAATCTGTGGACAACATAACCTCAACACACTGGAATAGCACATTTGAACAATCATTTACACCTGATGTTTAGGTAATTCATCCACAATTTTAAATTTCACGACTTTCTCCGTCGTATGATGTTTACTTCTATAGGTGGAGAGAATTGAATTGATTGTGGGTACTTTGTACCTGATGTATGTGTGTAGATGCATATCTGAATCAGATTTATCAAATGCGATTTCAAACCTGAAATCGTCTTTTAACAAAAAACCAAACTGTAAGATCAATCTATCAAAAATATACTTAAAGGTGAGTGCAAAACGTAAGTCCAAACTCAAGACCGAATAATTTTTATGCATTCATTTAGTATTGATTCTTGATTTTCCATTAAAGTCCAAGTAAAAGGTGAGTAAAAACCGAAAAACCAAACGAAAAACCGATCAAATTACACTCGCTATTTTGGGACTATCTTGATTGTCATTGCTTCCATTAATTTACTTCTGAATTTGTTGATAGCATTTTTAGAAGATGTCATCAGTGTTGAAGATTTACTACCAAAATGTACTGGGCCTAAGAACGAAAACTAAGGATTTTCTGACAGAACTGATGGCGAATTCATACGACGTTATTTTGCTATCCGAGACTTGGTTGAATAATGATTTCTACGACCACGAATTTTTTGATAACCGTTATGTAGTGTATAGGAACGATAGAAGCAAAGACATTACTGGTTTTTCTAGAGGTGGTGGTTGTCTAGTCGCCGTTAAGAGTGAATTGTCGTCTAGTAGAATGAGACAGTGGGAGCTAAGCAAAGAAGATGTCTGGATTTCAATCATCCATGAAAGTGGCTCGAAGACGAACTTGAATGTTAGATACGTAGAAAATGATAGTAATTTAGAGTCGTATTTAGTTCATTTCAACAAAATCAGTGATATCATTACTAATTCCAACTCGAATGACACGTTTGTTCTAATGGGGGATTACAATCTAGGGAACAGTGGTAAGTGGTATATCGAATCTAGCGTGTACAAGGCGGTAGTAAATGATCAGAACGTTGTAGACAAACGCATACCGTACGAATTGTTTAATGTTCAATCTTTGTGTGATTTGAAGCAGTTGAATTTAACTCGTAATGATTTAGGTAGGACTCTTGATCTCGTGTTGTCGGATATTGATCAAAATAAGGTTAGAATAGAGCGTTGTCCGAACCCACTCGTGTATGAAGACGGTCACCACCCGGCGTTGAGTATTGATATTAATGTTGAACCCTTAAAGTATTTACGAGAGAGAAGGCCAGCGAAATCCAACTTTTACAAGGCGGATTATGAGAGTATCAATCTGCAGCTTTTAGACGTTGAGTGGGAGATCGAGTTGGATGGTCTGGACATCAATAGTGCAGTAAATCGTTTTTACGAAATTTTAGAATCGTTTATCGAAGGTATTCCGAAAGTTAAGAGCGCAGTTGGTGATTATCCAGTCTATTTCACGCATAGTCTTATAAAACTGATAAAAAAGAAGGCAAAGGCGAAAACTAAGCTGAATAGGTGTGATAACGAAGTTAACCGTCGTAAGTTTGCTATGTTGAGAAAACAGGTGAAAAAAGAAATAAAGATTTGCTTCTCTAACTATATAAATGATTGTGAAATGAAGATCAAGTCGAATACGAAATGTTTTTTTGCTTTCACCAAATCGTTACGAAAGACTAATTCGATTTCCATGAGTATGAAGTATGGTGACCAAGTCGGTAATGATCAGTCTACAATTTGCGATCTATTTGCTAATTTTTTTACTACCGTTTATCATGATGAAGTAGTCGAGCCTGATGACGGGAATGATATTTCGGAACAAGATGAGCAGCAATCGGAATGATTGTTTACGAATTCCGATGATTTTTTACATGAAGTTAGCTGATGCTTTATCGAAGCCTCTGTGCATTTTGTTCAATAAGTCTTTAAAAGAGCGATGTTTCCCCGATGCATGGAAAACTAGTTTTGTCTCACCAATCTTTAAAGAGGGTGACAAGCAAGACGTTACGAACTATAGGGCTGTATCTATTATTTGCTCAGTATCGAAAATTTTCGAGAGATTGATTTTTAATCGACTATTCGATGAGTTTAAGCATTTGATTCACCCTTCACAGCATGGTTTTTTCAGTAAGCGATCAACTCTGTCGAATTTGATGGAATTTGTGAACTCTGTATCCGAGTCGATGGCTAAGTAGATGCGCTCTATTGAGACTTTGCAAAAGCATTTGATCGTGTGTCGCACGGTTTATTGTTAAAAAAATTGGATAATTTTGGTTTCAGTAAGCCGATGGTGCAATGGTATAAGTCGTATTTGTCGAATCGATCTCAATGTGTCCGTATCGGAGGAACGAGTTCTAAGAGAATCACCCCGACGTCAGGAATTCCGCAAGGATCAATTCTTGGTCCGTTCTTGTTTACTATATTCATTAATGATTTGCTGTCGATGTTGTCTACAGGATTTGGCTTTGCTGATGACTTGAAATTAATCCGCAAGATTGTCACTGGTGGTGATTGCTACATGTTTCAGCTGGAAATTAACCAACTTCAGGAATGGTGTAAAGAAAATCGACTTGATTTAAACGTAAAAAAATGTGCCATAATGACTTTCACCCATAAAACTGACAGGAAAAAGCTTGAATATCAATATAAGATTGGTGATACGATATTGAATAGAGTCAATTTGAAGCGTGACCTTGGTGTGTGGATTGATGACAAACTTTCGTTCAAAACGCATATTGATGCTACCTACCATAAAGCATATCAGATGTTGGGCTTTATTTTTCGTTGCGGAAAGTTTTTCAAAAATCCTGAAAGTATGGTCGTGTTGTATAATTCACTTGTTCGTAGTCGGTTGGAATACTGTTCTACAGTTTGGAGTCCTTTCTACGAAAAGTACAATAAAATCATCGAAAGGGTGCAACGTAAGTTCACTAGGATGTATTATTTCAAATTCGGACTGGCTAAACCAGAATAATACTGTGATCGACTAAAATTCATGAAAATGCACTCGCTGGAATCAAGGCGGTTGGAGAACGATGAAATCACTTTGTACAAAATTATGCACAACATCATTGATACATCTTTAAGTAATTCACTATCGTATCACAACCAAGTCAGACCGAGTCGCCTACAACATCAACGAGTATTTTACCTACCAACTGTTTCATCCAACATTGAGGATAATGAACCGATACACCGTATGCAGCGGAATCATATGACACGTTTTTTCCTGAGTTAAATTTATTTACTGATTCGTTTCATTCATTCAAATCGCGGGTCAAGAATAAGTTCGAATTCTAGACCTTTTTAGCTCGTATTAGTTAATTGATGATGATTAGATTTTTGATTTTGTCTATTCTATTCTATTGTTTTATTTAAGATTAAATATGTTATTGGGAGAAATCCTGTTTATTTGATCTATAAATAAATAAATAAACAATTACAATCGCTAAACCGAACTGGTATGCATACGTTATTTTGCACCAGCTGGTCCCATTTGAAATTGTATGTGACCAGCTGGTGCAAAATAACGTATGCACACCAGTTCGGTTTAGCGATTGTAGTCTGCGAATAGCATTAATATTGACTGTTTTTAGAATTTGTGATTAAAGTTTTGTAAAGGGGCGCAAAAGTCTGTACAATCGCAGTTTGTATTAGGCAGCAAAAATCTGTAATGTCACAGTTTGTAAAAGGGAGAAATAGTCTGCAATGTCACAGTTTGTATATAGTCTTAGTTTTAAGTTAAGTCAAGTATCAGTAAAGGTTTTTGTTAAGTTTTCCTTTCGCCTTCTCGCTCGCCCATCGCCATGTAAATAACTAACACGCTAACACTAAATTAAGTTGAAAAGCCGTTCTTAGGCTAAACTCTTGCTATAGTCGAAATGTTATTATTATAGACTTATTTGTATTTTGTAGAATAATAAAGTTCGTTCAGTTCAGTTCACAGTTTGTAAAAGGGATCAACAGTCTGCAATGTTACAGTTTGTAAATAGGAGCAACACTCTGTTTTGTCAAAGTTTGTAAAAGGTATCTGCACTCTGTAATGTTACAGTTTGTAAAAGGAAGCGACAGTCTGTAATGTCACAGTTTGTAAAAGGTAGTAACAGTCTTTAATTTTACAGTTGGTTAAAGGGATATACACTCTGTAATGCTACCGTTTGTTATAGGGAGCAACGCTCTGTTATGTCACAGTTTGTAAAAGGGATCAACACTATGTGTTACAGTTTATAAAGTGGAGCGACAGTCTCTAATATTACAATTTGTAAAAGAGAGCGACAATCTGTAATTTTACAGTTTGTAAAAGTGAACGACAATCTGTAATGTTACCGTTTTTGATAGGAAGCAGAACTTTGTAATGTCACAGTTTGTCAAAGGGATCAACAATCCGCAATGATACAGTTGGTAAAAGGGATGATCAATCCCTAGTTTTAAAGTTTGTACATGTGACCAACAGTCTCCAAAGCTTATTCAATGGATAATCAGTTTCTTTTGTTGCATTTTGCAATATATATACTTTACAAATTATCGAACAATTCTAATTTTTTGACTGAACGAATTTTCTTTGGTTTAATATAAGTTACAAACCAACAATCTTCCCAACTTGCTCTACTTTTATTTTAGAAGATATTTTTAGTTATTTACAATTTTTCAAATAAGTAACTGCGAATAGCATCAATATTGACTATTGGCAGTTGACTGCGAATAGTCACTTCGTTTTTTTTTTGAATATCGATTATAGGAAATAATCGATATTTTATCAATCGAATGAATTATCAAACATGCCTAGAGTTACCATCACTTTCTGTCAATAGGAACCTATTGGAATTTGTGTTTGGTGTGTTTCAGGCATCCTATTTGTGGACATCTATATCACGACAGACAGGACCGCTGATTTGAATAGGGACCTGAATAGTAGCCCTAAATTTTTTGCGAGTAAAATTAATTCAGCTTATGTCAGTGTTCATTTGAGTTCATTTTCATACAGTGTATTAGGTCCCTTATTTGACGTTTCGAAAATGAACCGCTCATGACTTGTTTATTTTACTCCGTGCCGTGTCTGTATTTCTATACATGGTGACATGTGTATTCTTACTTGTAGGGATTTTTTTATGATATTTGGAAATTTCATACCATACAAAATATTGTGTTGGTAAATGGAACATTTTTCTCTATGGACGTGATTTAAAAAAAAAAGTTTAGTGATCGCGAAAAATCGCTGAAGTTTGTATGTATTTTTTTGTTCAGGTGGACCAAAAACGTCACATCACTCACCAGATAAAGCGCCGAAACAACAACCTTTTCTCTCACTTTTTTTACACTTTTCGTTTCCAGTCACGTCAATTTTCGTGTCTAGTTGTGTAGTCACGTNCACGAGTTTGGTGTAAATACACATAATACTGATGATCAAAAACAACAAAATGTCCCTCACTCCTAGTGCCATGTACTAGGAGAATAAACAGACGTCAATCAACCAATCAGAACTACTCACAGGAATATTCTATCATTTTATTATATACAGATTTCTCGACAAAACTAAACAATTGCAGAGCGAAGTGAAGAATTTAATACAGAGAGAACAATATATTCTAGAAGACAAACTTAAACTCAGGAGTGTGACAACCGACTTATATCCTATTATCCAAAAGGAAGCACAACTAGAAACAATATCATCAATTAACATCCACACTACACCATAAAAAACAATATAAGAAATCCACCTCAAATAAGAAGACTCACAAAAGCCCACAAAAACACCAAACGACAAAGATAATGGTCTTCATGTTAAACATTGACCCAAACATACAAACGTTAATCACACGAACATTACAGGTCATCGCTTACAAATACTAAACTTAGCATTAAATTCAATCTGATACTACCAAAAAAGACCTCGTACAATAACTTAAACCGAAATCAGTTCACTATTCTTACGACTACGGTTCTCCCCTTCACTCTCATCTGAAATGAGTGATGAAAACATTACTAAAGATCACACATAGTGGGAAACACTCCTCAAAACTCGCTAAAACATTACCTCGCCAACCTAATTGGACAAAACACACTGCAAAAATAAGCGTGCCCCGCATCAATACAATAACCAGTGCGACCAAATCGACTAGTGCCAGGTTCACGCATCACAATACTAAATAGTCTCAAAACTATAAAATCGACAGGCCAAAGACGAAACGCCAAAACATCATAGACGATCAATCACACTCTCGGACCATTAACGAACAATCTTATGCATCTAA